>NC_138191.1:119101219-119702583 GCF_964194105.1 Spermophilus citellus | reverse complement strand
CTCACCCCCTTTAGAGATGATGAACCAAGGCTCCAGGAAGGAAAGGAAGCCACTCAGGGTCACGCAGCAAATAAACAGTTCAACCAAGCATATCTGTACACTTAATCATTGGCTATGTTCGCTTCAGTCAAAACATGAATATCTATATTTACATGTATATTTTCATACACATATAAATTTTCCCTTCCTTTTCTCAAAAAGATGGAATATTGGGGCTGGGGATGTGGCTCAAGCGGTAGCGCGCTCGCCTGGCATGCGTGCGGCCCGGGTTCGATTCTCAGCACCACATACAAACAAAGATGTTGTGTCCGCCGATAACTAAAAAAAATAAATAAATATTAAAAAAAAAAAGATGGAATATTCTGTAAGCATGCTGGGAATCCAGTCCTACCTATGACACATGCACTTGGGTCCAACTTGCTCTGAGGATAAAGCAAGTTATGATGTGTGGAAAAGGATTAAATGTTTCTGTTTTCTGGGGGGGGAAGTGGGATATTTTATATGCTCTTCTGTGCTTTGACTTTTGTGGGGTTTTTTTTTTTGTGTGTGTGTGTGTGTTACTGGGGATGGAACACAGGCCTTGCACATACTAAGGCAAGCTCTCTATCATAGAGCTACATTGTAATATCCCTTCTGTAGGAGAGTTCTGTAATATCCCTTACAGAACTTTCCCTATGGGGACATACAGGTCTCCCTCAATCTTTTTTCACAGCTGCATAGTATCTCATTGTATGGATTTCCTATGCTCTGTTTAATCTAGCCCCTTACTAATGGAGAGTCTGGTTGTTTCCCAGTCTTTCTCTATTGTAAATAGTGCTGTGGAGAATAACTTTTTATATATAACATTTCCAACTCATGGGAGAATATCTGAAGGATAAATTCCAAGAAGCAGGATATCTGGATACATCTGTAATTTTTTTATACCTTTATTTTGTTTATTTATTTATTTTTTTATGTGGTGCTGAGGATTGAGCCCAGTGCCCCAGATGTGCTTGGCAAGTGCTTTACCACTGAGCTAAAACCCCAGCCCTACATCTGTAATTTTGATAGATTTTGCCAAATGACCTTTTGGAAACGTTTACCAATTCATAGTCATACATGTGAGAGAACTCTGTGAGAACATGTGTGAGGGTACTGTTTCCTTACTGAAATGCTCAAACAGAAAATTTTATGACACTTTTATAATTTTTGCTAGACTAATAAGGAATAAGACCCCAGTGAGTTGGCCTGGTTTGCCTCTCTTTTCTTTTTGGTACTGAGGATTAAGCCCAGGGCCTAATGCATGCCAAGCAAGCACTCTAACCACTGAGCCACACCCCATTGATTTGCATTTTTTTTTTTAATGATTTTTAGGTTCTGTTCATATGTTTAAAGCCATTTGTATTTACATTTCTGGAAACTGTCAGCTCATAGCTTATGCCCACATTTTAGTAGGCTTGGGGTCCTTATTTTTTCCCCCAGTAATGGGGATTGAATCCAGAGCTGAAGCAAGTTAGGCAAACTCTCTAACACTGAGTGCATCCCCAGACCGTTTTTAAATTTTTAGACAGGGTCTCCTCAAGTTTCCCAGGCTGGCCTTGAACTTTCCATCCTCCTGCCTCAGCCTCCCAAGTAACTGCAATTACACAGTGCATCACTGAGCCCAGCAGTTATTGGGCCTTTTAATCAATTTCCAGGAATTCTTTATAAATTAGACAAATGACCCTTCTACTGTGATCTGAGTTGCAAATGCTTCCCCTAGTTTTTCACTTGCCTTGCAATTTGATTCATAGTGTTTTCCCATGCAGAAGTTTTTGATTTTTACGTTGTTAACTTTATCAATCTTTTTTATGGCTTTTTGATTTTTTGAGTCGTGGTTAGACTTTTCCTACTATGAGCTTGTAAATTCTCCCGTGTTTTCCTCTAGCCCTTTTATGATTTTATTTTGAGTTTTCCAGCACTTAAATCTTTGATCCCTTTGGAGGTGCTCTGTGTGAGCCCAGATCTATTTTTTTCACCCGGTGGCCACCTAGCCAACACCATGTATTAAAAGAGTCCATTCTCTACTTTGAGATGCCACCTTTATCAACGACCAAATTCCCATGTGCAATCGGGTCTATTTCTGGACTTTCTATTCTAGTCTGTTAGTCTGCCTGTCTCTCCTGAACCCAAACCAAATTATTTTAATTATTGAGACTGTTTGTTTGCTCGTAATGCTGGGGACCTCTCACATGCTAGGCAAGCACTCCGCACAGAGCCACACCTCCGGCCCTCGACTTTAAATACTGTTATCTAGTATTAGTAGATACTAGAAATAGTAAGATTATCTAGAAATAGTAAGATTAGTGTTGTCAATTTTTTTTTCTCAGAATTTCTGTGGTATTCTTATTCCCTGTCTCGTGGAGGGATGGGGAATCACAGGAGATTTCATGGGGCTTATACTTCTGTAGGGAAACAGAAAATAAGCAATTATATGTCATTTGGGAGTGCTAAGGGAAAAAAAATAAAGCAGGCGAATGGACAGAGGCAACTAAAGAATGGTACCCGGATGAGAAGCGGGGGGGGGGGGGAGGCCCTGGATGAGGGGGGAGACCAACTGAGCGAGGGAGGATGGCCATGCGGATACCTGGGGGAAGGCGGTCTGGCAGGAACAAGGGCAAATTCGAAGGCCCGAGTCAGGAGCATGCTTGGCATGTTGAAAAACAGCCTGTGCAGCTGGAATGAGGTGATCAGAGGGGACAGTGGGAGGCGATGAGGTGGTGCATGCAGGGCCTTGTAGGTCACAGCAAGGACGTTGGCTTTTCCTCTGACACCAGGAGCCATGAGAAGGGGCTGGCCGAAGAGTGACATGTTCTGACCTTCATTTTCACAGGATGGCTGTGGCTGCTGCGTGGAGACTGGAGGGTGAGGGCAGGGAGAGGGAGGACGAGAGGACAGGGGACAGGGGAGTAAAATGCACCTTGGTTTTCTTGTCCAGCTACCCCCACTGAGCTGTGAGCTTTTCAGGGATGGGCACCAAGCTTATTCTGCTTTGTAGGCCCAGGGCAGGGCACAGCGTGGACATGGATACACATTTGTTCAAGGGGAAAGGAAAGGGGGGCAGATGAGATAGTCCCCTGGGAAATGACTCCAGGAAGCCCACAGAAAGCAGAATGGGCACACGTGGTGAGAGAGCCCGTTCCCAGTGGGCACCAAGTCCAGAGGGGCTGAAGCTTGGGTGTTGGGCCCCCAACCAAATGCTTGCTCATCCTAGGAGCTGGGATCCCCTCAAGAACCAGGCTACAGCTGGATGAAGTGACACACACCTGTAATCTTAGTGGCTCAGGAGGCTGAGGCAGGAGGATCAAAAGTTCAAAGCCAGCCTCAGCAACAGCGAGGTGCTAAGCAACCCAGTGAGACCCTGTTTCTAGAGAAAATATTAAAAAGGGCTGGGGATGTGGCTCCGTGGTCAGGTGCCCCTGAGTTCAATCCCTAGTACCACAAAAAAAATAAAAAGAACCAGTCTAGGTGGAGTTTCTGCTGGTGTTGTGACAACGAAGGGGCCCCACGGGAGGGCTCTGTTCCCCAAAGTGAGGGCTCAAGGGTGAGCAGCCTTGGGAGCCAGAGGGCAGCTCTGGAATGCTGGCACACTGAGGCCTCACGAGAGGTTAACTCACCCCCTTTACAGATGATGAACCAAGGCTCCAGGAAGGAAAGGAAGCCACTCAGGGTCACGCAGCAAATAAGCAGTTCAGCCAAGCATCAGGGGCCTGTCGCTACAAGTCAGCTCCTTGGCCTCTGCCTAATTTGGCCTGGATCCCTCTGCAGTTTTGGGGAGTGACCAAGTGCAGAAGAAGGGATGACTTCTGGTGGTCAGCCAGTCCCTAGCTGCTGCCAAGGCACAGCTGTCGAATCCTCACCAGGGGTGGGACCCAGCTGAGGGAAACAGGAGCCATGAAACCCTTTAGGATCTGATGATGCTCAGGCAGAAGGGACCTGGGAGCAGGGCAGGTAGACAAGAGGCACTAAGCTGAGGGAGCAGAGAGGTCACACTTTTGTTGTTGCATTGCTGGGTTCTAACCCAGGGTCTTATGCATGCTAGGCAAGCTCTCTACCACTGAGCTACATCCCAGCTCTTTTAATTTTATTTTGAGATAAGTTCTCACTAAATTTCCCAGATTGGTCTTGAATTTGAAATCCTCCTACCTGAGTCTTCCAGGTAAAGGGAAGTCCTTATGTGTGCTGCCATGCCTGACCTGAGGTCATGCTTTCAAGTTAGGCCTGGCTTTACCACTGTCTAACCATGTGTAACTTTAGGCAAGTAGCACCCATCTAGGAACCTCAGTTTTTGCATCTGTAAAACGGGAATGGTGTCTTCTGCCTTAAAGGGTAAGCATGGGCATTGGATGAGGCCAGAGAAGTCCAGTGATATTTGAAAGTGCTTCTTCCTGGCCTTCCCACTCCTATGCTGGGGACCTGGTATCTCTTTCTCCAACAGATACTGATCTGTTGCCCATGGAAGAAAAGAAAATTGGCTGAAATGATATCTCAAGCCCCAGGCATACAAATGGATCCAGGTTGTGAAGAATCTAGCCACTGCTGTCATCTATGAACCCTATTAGGCCCAGGTAGTCCTATATATATCCTCAGGACTAGTAAGTAGACCTTGGTTCTATACCACATACCCCAGACTGTGCCTTAGCTCCAAGGAATCTTTTTGGGCTTTGGGTGGGGCAAGGAGGAACTGGAGGAACTAACAAGCAAGTGGAGTGGGCTGCTTCAAAAATAGTGAGCTCCTCCAGGCATGGTTGTGTGGGCCTGTAATTCCAGCTACTTGGGAGGCTGAGACAGAAGGATCACAAATTCAAAGGTAGCCTGGGCCACTTTGTGAAACTCTCTCAAAATAAAAATAAAAAGGACTGGGGATGTAGCTCAGAGGTAAAACACCTCTGGATTTAATCCCAATTTAAAAAAAAAAAAGTTTTCTTGCCTCTGGAGGTATGTAAACTGAAACTAGACAAACACAATAGAGACTCATTCATTCAATAAGCATCTATTGAGAATTTACTTGGCCTGTGCTCATTTTTACAGACCCTGTGCACATCATTGAAATTGGGGGATACAGTCACAAATAAGTTACCTTCCTGTAAGTTAAATTCTAATAGGGGAGAAAGGCATGAAATAGTGTCAAAATAATGTATTCTGGGGCTGGGGACATAGCTCCGTTGGTAGAGTGCTTGCCTTGTATGCACAAGGCCCTGGGTTCAATCCCCACCACCACACACACACTCACACACACACACACACACACACACAAAAGTGTATGCTGGATAAGTGGTAGAGGCTGGACATGGAGCCCCTCCCTCCCATCTCCAAGGGAAGTGATTTTTTTTTTTTTTTGGTACCAGGAATTGAACCCAGGGACTGATAATCACTGAGCCACATCTTTTATTTTTATTTATTTATTTTAATTTTTTTAGTTGTCAATGAACTTTTTTTAAAATTTATATGTGGTGCTGGGAATCGAACCCTGTCTCACACATGCCAGGCAAGCGCTCTGCTACTACCCCAGACCCTTTTTTATTTTTTATTTTGAGACAGGATTTCTTGCTAAGTTGCTTAGGGCCTTCCTAAGTTGCTGAAGCTGATTTTGAACTTGTGATCTTCCTGCTTCAGCTTCCTCAGCTGCTGGGATTACAGGCTTATGCCTCACTAATGGAAGTGATTTTTTTTTTTTTAAGAAAGAGTGAGAGAGGGAGAGAGAGAGAATTTTTTTAATATTTATTTTTCAGTTATCGGCGGACACAACATCTTTGTTTTGTATGTGGTGCTGAGGATCGAACCCAGGGCGCACGCACGCCAGGTGAGCGCGCTACCACTTGAGCCACATCCCCAGCCCGGAAGTGATTTTTAAACTAAGTTTTGAAGGGCAAGTACAAATTAAATAGGGAAGATTGTGTAGGTTTGAGAGAACCGCAGGGGGAAAAGCCCAGAGACGAGAGAGAGTCAGGTATTTTTCAGGGAGCTGGAAGATCAGCAAGGCCAGAGGGGAGGAGCAAGAAGAGGAGAGGCTGCACTGGGTGAGGACAGGAATTATTCACCAGTTCTCCAGGGAACAGGGGCCCTTAGGGGTCATCCTGTCCCCTGATGGTCAAGGAGGAGGCAGGTGAAAGGTGAAGGGATGATCCCTGCAGAGGGAAACGTGTGTGCAAATACCTAGAAGAGAGAAAAAAAGCTGAAAGCAGCTCAGTCTGGTCACAGCCTGATTGGGAAAGCAAGAGAGAGAGGAGGGGCTTGGCTGAGAGTAGAGAACCAGGCTGGCCTAGTTGGTCTTGCTGAGTGGCCTAAGGGCACAATAGGGAGCCACAGGAGGGCGTGATCCAACCTCAGTAAAAACAAGGAGAAAAGATGCGGTGGAACGGTCAGTTGAGGTCCCTGCAGACCCTAAGATCTCCAAGAACCCTCTTACACACAATCTCGTTAGAGTCATCTCAGGAAGGATGAGGAAACTTATTAGTAAGAGGAACCTCAAAGAACTCAAGTGACAAGACTAGGGGTTGGGGGCTGGGGTTGGGGCTCAGTGATAGAACGCTTGCCTAGCAAGTGTGAGGCACTGGGTTCTATCCTTAGCACCTCAAATAAATAAAAGGTATCGTACCTGTTTACAACTAAAAAAAAAAAAAAAAAAAAAAAGACTAGGGGTTGTAGTGTGGGCAAGGGTGAGGGTTCATGATCGGAGAAAACACTCCCCGCCACAAGGAGGCCAGCTACTCTCAGCTCACCCACAATGACTCCAGAGGTCTTAGCTCCCAGGACCTGGGAATTGGAAGGACAATTCTCCCATTCTAGAATGGGAGAAGCGAGTCCCCCACAATGCACTAAGTCACAGGCAACAGGATCAGGAAGAAAAACTATTATCTACTGAGCATTTAGTATGTGCAAGGCCAGAACGGGGTACTTTGTAAATGACATCCATTAATAAGGTGTTGCTTCATTCATTGTACAGATGACCAGGCTGAGGTCCAGAAGGTGAGCCTCTTGTTGAGGGTCACACACAATTAGCGCTGAGAAAAGGTCTACAGACGCCTGCTACCCTGCTCTTTTGGGACGGAGTTCTGGGTGGGAGGAGAGGCGGTGCGCGTCAGAGATGGGGAGGGTGGGGCTGTGTTTCTGGGACTTTCCTGGTTGAGGTCAGAGTCCCTGAAATAGCGGGCTGCGGTGAGCGCCCGGAGGACTGATCACACTCGCCGCCCCGCCCGTAGCGAGGAGCGGTCCAGCCGCATCGCCAGTCCCCTCCTCTGTCCTATTTTCTCCCAGAACGCGGTGAGCCTCTCGAACCCTTCGGCCCTCACTCTCCGCCTCTCGGGCTACTTGATCGTGCCCGGGAGTAACACCAACGCGCTGGGCGCGCTTCCGCTGCACCACCTAGTGCCTCAGCGCTGACGCCTCGCCGCACTCCTCCGCTTCCACCGCACCGCTCGGACCGCCGCAGCGGTGAGAGGGTCGGTGTCCGCCAATCAGGAAGCAGAGGCTGGTTCTGGGCACGCCCCTCTATGACGTCATACAACCAGTCCCGGAAGCCCCGCCCAGTGGTCTTGCCTGGGAAAAGAGATGCTGGCCCTGGTGTGAATTTTCCGAGGGCGAAAATAACTCTCAAGTAAATCGCTCACATTGTAGCTGTCCTAAGAAATACTGGCAGGGAAAATCGGCTCCTTTGCGTGTGTGTGGTACCGGGAAGTGAACCCAGGGGTCCTTTACCACCGAGCTATATACCCAGTTCTTTTTTTGGGGGGGGCGGATGGTCTCACAAAATTGCTCAGGCTGGTGTCACTTTCCATCCTCCTGCCCCAGCTTCCTGAGTCGCTGAGGTTACAGGCGTGCGCTCCTGCGCCTGGCAAATAGGCTCCTAATTTTAAAAAATGTATTATTCAGCTGGGTGTGGTGGCGCAGTCCTGTAATCCCAGCAACTCGGGAAGCTGAGGCAGAATTGCCAAAGTTGAAGTCAGTTTAAACAACTTAGTGAGGCCCTAAGCAACTGAGCGAGACTCTATTCAAAATTAAAAAAAAATAAATTTAAAAGGGCTGGGGATTTAATTCAGTGCTAAAGCACCTCCAGGTTCAATCACCAGTACAAAAAAATTTACATATATATGTCTATATATGTATAGATTTATACATATATAGACATATACATGTGTCTATATATGTATAAATATATACATATAGATATATATATATGTATATTACTTCTCATCTAATCATTTATCCATGTATCTGTCCATTCACTCAAAGTTATTGGCGGCAGGAGGGGGTGTGTGCTCCTGTGAGCTGTACTAAGTGCTGGAGATAAATAGGAGTCTTGTGTTCTTCAGGGTGCTCATCGTCTGCCAGGAAGCCTGACACCAATTTTTTTTTTTTAAATTACTCTCATGATCGATTCTAGAAAAGTAAGGTACAGACTGCTGCAATAATGGGGTGTATAATTTAGACTAGGGCTCAGGTCCCTGGAGAAGTTACATTGAACTGATTTCCTGAAGCATAAACTGTTCCGCGCATAAGGAAGAGCTTGTGCAGAGGCATTGGGGTAGGCAGGCACTCAGAGGGAGGGCTCTGGGAAGGAAAAAGAGGCAATAAAAGAGTTAAGGAAAAGGAACCAAGGTGAGATGAAGCTCCGGAGGTTTGGGAGAGATCACTCAAAATCTTGAAGGTCATACTAAGGACTTAGGATTTTATTCTAAGTTTGATGGGCAGCCACTGGGTACTTTGTGTTTTAAGATCTTCCTAGCTCTGGAAAATAGATAAGAATGAGACAGGGGAGCAAGAGTGAACACTGGGAGACCTATTAGGAAGACCTTGTAGTTGCCCTCCAGGCCTGAGGGTAGTGAGCTAGAGGAGAGGGGGACCACATGGGTGGAGAGATTTGAACAGATGCAAGAAGTAATTAGAGGCTACAATCTACAGGCTGGCTGGTTGATGGATTGAATGAGCCAGGTGGGTGAGGTATAGGGAAGTTAATATTAAGTCATCCATTCATTAGACAATTATTTATAGAGTCTGCTGTTGTTGCTAGGCACTGTGCTAAAGAAGCAGACCCTCTGGGATCAAATCTTGGCCCTGTCACTGGCTAGAGGTTTGCCTTAAGGAAGTTATGTAACTTCTGTATCCCTTGATTTCTTTATCTGTAAAATGGGGATTCTAAGAATGCCTAAGAGGGAAGTTGTAAGGGTTAAATGAGTTAATATATGTAAAACCTTGCTTCTGGGTGCTGGGAGCTGGATTCTGAGGCTGGGGATTTGAACTTGGGTCCTTGGGCTCTGTGCTTAGGTCTTCTTCTTGGAGTATCCAAGGCTCCCATTCTTTCTTCTCCCCCCCCCTCTCTCTTTTTTAAGAGAGAGTGCATTTTTTAATATTTATTTTTTTTAGTTTTCGGCAGACACAACATCTTTGTTTTTTGTATGTGGTGCTGAGGCCGCATGCATGCTAGGCGAACGTGCTACTGCTTGAGCCACATCCCCAGCCCCTCTTTCTTCTCTCTTTATCTTTTTTTTTCTTTTGGTACTGGGGATTGAACTCAGGGGCACTCAACCACTAAACCACATCCCCAGCCCTATTTTATATTTTATTTAGAGACAGGTCTCACAAAGTTGTTTAGTACCTTGTCTGTTGCTAAAGCAGGCTTTTTGAACTCGGGATTCTCCTGTCTCAGCCTCCTGAGCCACTGGGATTACTACTGCACCCAGACTCTCTGTCTCTTTCTTGTAGAGAAACACTTTATTCATATATAATAAAATACTGGAACATAGCCCCACTTTCTTTCAAACTTGTGTATGAAAATGCACTTAGTAGATATTTACATAGTGCTCTTTAAATGAGCAAGTTCTCCATTGTAGCCTAATAGAGAAATCAGATAATGATCCAAATGGAATGTTCCAGTGACAAATCAGAAGTACACACATTAGAAGCATCTCTCCATAAAACCTTCACTTGTTGCTTGACCATTATTTGTATTGAATTTGCAAAGAGACAGACTCTAACAAGGGATACCATTTCTTTTCTACCCTAATACTAAAACAGGGTGATATGCCAAAGCAGTGGTTTCCACAACTGTCTGCACATTAAAATCACCTGAAGCTTTTTAAATTTAAATTTATTTTCAAAGCTGGGGCTGCACCCAAGAACAATTAGATCACAATCGTTTTTTTCTTTTTTGGGGGAGTGGGGAGGGGGATTGAGCCCAGGGTGGTTTACCACTGAGCCACATCCGCAGCCCTTTTATTTTGAAACAGGGTCTCACTAAAGTTGCTTAGGGCCTCACTAAGTTGTTGAGACTAGCCTTGAACTTGCATAGGTCATAATCTTTATGGGCAGTCACAGGTATCAGTATTTTTTGAAACCCCCAGGTGATGTGATTCCATGTGCAGATGTTTGGGAAACACTATGTAGTGAGAAATAAGGAGCCTGCTTTAAAGTAGGTGGTCAGGGAGGACTTCTCTGAGGCAGTGACATTTGAATGGGAACCAAAGAGTGAAGAAAGAGCCATCATTTGGAAATCCTGGGGGAGCCGGGCACAGTGTACACACCTGTAATTCCAGTGGTTCAGGAGGCTGAGGCAGGAGGATTGCAAGTTCAAAGCCAGCCTCAGCAAAAATGAGGCACTAAGCAATTCAGTGAGACCCTGTCTCTAAATAAAATACAAAATAGGGCTGGGGATGTGGCTCAGTGGTTGAATGAGCCAGTCCCTGGTACCAAAAAAAGAAAAAAGAAAAAGAAAATCCTGGGGGGAGCCTTTGGGAAGGCCTTTAGCCTGGGCCCCTGCATACCTGAAGGAAACTTTGTTTTAAATGGGGAAGATTGAGAAAGGAAAAGGCTTGGGTTTGTAGTTTCCAAGACCTTGAGTGCATGATCATGACTGAGGGGAGACCCTCTGTCCCATCTGTAGGTTGGCACCTGAGGCAGCTGAACCATGCCACATTCCTGGGAGCAATGGGTGCTGGGAGGTGAACTGTACTCTTCGTTAAGAATTCATGATCACATGGGCTGGAGTTGTAGTGCAGTGGTAGAGCACTTGTGTGGCAGGTGTGAGGCACTGAGTTAGATTCTCAGCATCACATATAAATAAATAAAATAATTTTAAAAAATTCATGACCACAGGGCTGGGGCTGGGGCTCAGTGGAAGAGCACTTGCCTAGCATGTGTGAGGCACTGGGCTCAATTCTCAGCACCATGTAAAATAAATAGAAATAAATAAATAAAGGTCCATTGACAACTAAAAAAAATAAAAATAAAAAATAAAAAAAAAAGAATTCATGATCACAGCTGGGCATGATGGCTCATGTCTGTAATCCCAGCAGCTCAGGAGGCTAAGGTAAGAGGATCATATGTTTGAAGTTGGCCTCAGCAATTTAGCAAGACTGTAAGCAACCTAATGAGACTCTGTCTCAAAATAAAAAAAAATTAAAAGAGCTGGATGTGGCTCCATGGTTAAGCACCCTTGGGTTCAATATCCCCAGTACAAAAAAAAAATCATGATCACATCCATACTCCCAACAATTTGGGAGGCTGAGGCAAGAGGATCTCAACTTCAAGGCCAGCCTGGGTCTTTTAATGAGAATGTGTCTATAAATAAATAAACAAACAAATAAATAATAAGGCTGGGATGTAGCCCAGTAGGTTCAATCCCCAGTACCCAAACAAAACAATACAATTCACGGTCACCACTTGGAGTACCAGTGGCTACGTCCTCATGTCTATCAAGACATCTCCACCACTGCCACTTGCCCCATCTTTTTTTTTTTTTTTTTTTAATTTTTTATTGATTATTTAAAGCATTACATAGCTCATGATATATCATCTTTCATACATTAGACTCAAATTGTGTTTTGAACACTTGCCCCATCTTGCTGTGACCTGTAACTGAGCGGTTCCTCCTCCTCCTCACACCTTCCCCTTGAGAGAGGCAGGCAAGGGCTGACCACTAGCTAGACAGTGACAGACTTGCTTAGCAGGCCCCACAGCAAGCTCCTGCTTCTCTGTCTGGGGCTGGTTTCAGAATGCTTTGCTGTCTCTGATCCTCCTACTTCTGACCCTACCGGGGAGATGTGGTTCTCCACTGTATGGGACATGGGTCTGTGGAGGCTGGACATCAACCTGGACAAGCAATTGTGTATGGTTAGACTAAAAACAGTAAAAATTACCCCAGTTTGGGTTTTGTGTTTATTTGCATGGCTGGCCTGGCATTTCCCTTGGTGTTGACTACAGGGAAAGAGTCAGTCCAGTAAATACATGCTGGGAGAATGATTGGGGACAAGCTGTCCTATGGGGCCATTTGCTCACACAGATAAAGAACCACTGGGCCCCTGCCAACCTCTGACTGGGCACTAGATCCTCCACTGGGAGCTCAAAACTGGGGGTTGGGTTTGGGGGCTTGGTTTTTAAAGGGGGGTGGTATTTATGGATAGGTGCATGGCTTGGTATTTTTTCCCCCTTCCATTTCTGGGGGCTGAACCCAGGGCCTCCTTTATGCTAGGCAAGAGCTCTACCACTGAGCTACACCCCAGCCCTTACGCCTTGCTTTTGGAGTAGACAAGGCTCCTTTTCTTTACTGATCTATACAGCTGAACCTGTTGCCTGCCCTGACTCTTTTGTGGTTTCATAGCACATGGATTCACGTGCTTGACCCTGCCTGTCTTCATTGTCTGCTCTGTGGAGATGTCAGAGGGGAAAGGAAAGAGAAAGCTTCTCTTTCTGCATCTCTTCATGGGGCCTTCCTGGCACCCCCTTTCTCTCCCCCAATCTTTCACCCCTCCCCCCAGCCATCTGCTTAAAGGAAGTGGCTCCTCAGTTCTTCACAGGAAATCGCAGGCCTCCTCTGCTTCAGCAACCTCCAGCTGCTGCTGGCCCAGGTCCTCTGCTGGCCCAGGCCCCTTTCTAGGTTGGACCTAGGGACACCCTGTTCCTAGCATCACCCTCTGCTGCCCAGCCAAGAAGAAATATGTGTGTGGAGTGCTCCTGTCATTTCCTTTAAATTCTTCTGACTCAGTCTTGGAGCACAGGCTGTGGGGCCTGGAAATGAGACCTGAGTGTAGAGAATCCTAAATGCCATGCTCAGGAGTTTGGCGTTTCCTGAATTGTAGGACTCAGGGCCTGGAAGGGAGAGGAAGGGCAGGCTCTGCAGGGATCCTGGGGATGGATTGCTCCTGAGCTTCAGGATCTCCTGCTGCAGAGCAGGGGCCCAGGCTATTCATTTCAGTCCCAGGTGGAGGCTGCCCCAGGGAGGGCTGTTGGTAAATGTGGAGCTGCTCAAGGATAATGAGGGGTGAAGATTCCAGCCTGGGGCTGGACTGCCACCTGGCGGTGATACAAACACATAGCACTGTGAAATTGTGGGAGCCCTTGAAGAGAGCAGACTTTCAAGGGTATCGGGGCCAGGAAGGCCTTTAAAAGATGAGGAAACTCTCTAGATAAATAATATTTTTTTTTTTGGTATTGGGAACGGAATACAGGGGTGTTTTATCACTGAGCTGCATCGCCAGTCCTTTTAATTTTCTTTTTCTTTCTTTTTTTGAGAGGGGGTCTCACTAAGTGGCTTAGGGCCTTGCTGAGATGCTGAGACTAGCCTTGAACTTGCAATCCTCCTGCCTCAGCTTCCTGAGTTGCTGGGATTACAGGTGAGTGCTGGATAAAAAAGATTTTATTAAAGATCTAGACACCTTTAAGCCAGGTGAGGAGGTGTCTGCCTACAGTCCTAACTATTCAAGAGGTAGAGGCAGCAAGATTGAGACTTAAGTTCCGGCCTGGGAACATAACAAGATCCCACCCCCAATCCCAACACCAAATAAAAAAGAAAGAAAAGAAAGAGAGAAATAAAGATATATCTCTAAACTAAGAATTTGAGAAAGACATTCTAGATGAGAGAAAAACTCCTTCTGTCCTCCATTTTACAGACCAAGAGACAGATTCAGAGAGATCAGTGAGTGCAGAGGACCTCAATATTGTCATACAGCAAGGCAACAAAAAATTGGGTCTATTTTATTTGGCACTGGGGATCAAACCCAGTGCCACACATGGGAAGCATGTACTCCAGAGCCTGCCCTTCCTCTCCCTTCCAGGTCCTACGCTACACCCCAGGCCCGAGGGTCTGTTTTTGGATTCATCTTCAGGTATGGTCCCAGAGGGAGGAGGTCCCCTGTTAGTTTCTAGTCACTGCCATTTGTGACCAAACATGGCATCTCTCAGCACCATCACCCACTTTAGTCACCAAAGTTGGCATTACAAGGTGGCTTTTGGCTGCTTCCAAAAATAAAACCCACACTGAGAGGGCCAGGAACCCAGAGGGCTGAGGCAATGCAGAAGTGCGTGCTTCATGCTCAGTAGATGTTTTCAGAGCAGGAAGCTGGAGATGATGGTATTCTACCCCCTGGCTTTAAAGACAAGGGAACCAGGATTCAAGAGAGCAAGTAACTTGACTAAGGCAACCCAACCTGCAGCTGGGCCAGGGCTCACTGTGTCTCTTTCTAGGGCTGTTGCCAAGCAGGAGTCTATAAGTGTATTCAGCATCTTTTTTTTTTTTTTTTTTTTTTGTACCGGAGATTAAACTCAGAAGCATTTGACCACTGAGCCACATCTCCAACCCTATTTTGTATTTTATTTAGAGACAAGGTCTCACTAAGTTACTTAGCACCTCACTGTTGCTGAGGCTGGCTTTGAACTCGCGATCCTCCTGCCTCAGCCTCCCGAGCTGCTAGGATTACAAGTGTGCACCACTGCGCCTGGCTATGCTGAGCATATTTTGACCTGCTGTGTTACTCAGTTCTGGTGTGTGTTCCCCATGCTGCCTCATGCTTTGTGGCCCATGAAGGCTGACAAGGGAGAGCATAGATGAAAAGAGATGAGGGTGAGGAGTTGGTGACGGGAGGGAGAAGAGGAGTCATGGATGGGCTTTGAACTTCAAGCAGATAGGGATTGGGTCTCTTTCACTGTGGTGTCTTTCGCAGCTGGCACAGTGCCTGGCACAGATTGGGTGTCCAGTAAATGCCTGTGGAATGAAGGCAAAGAGTTACTCTGCACAGGCCCCCAGGGATCCTGGGGGTGGGTGGAGTTTCTTCTTAAAGGACTGGTCATTTTCAGTGTCATTTAGCCAGAGGACTGCTGAGGCCTGGCATCTAGAATGCTGGGGGGAAGAGTTGTCCGTCTCACTCTGGCCTGGATGTGGTGGGGTGGGGGGGAGAAAATCCTGGAGGATGGAGCCCTAATTTGGTAGTCACCTTCAGGAGAAAGGAAGAACAAAGATTGTGAGCTCCAGAGAGCAAACCCTGGCTTCAAAGTTAGATTGTCTAATTCCTGGTTGTCCTTTGGCTATTTGGTCTTTGTTTTATGCAAGTCCTTAATCACAATGATAACTGACATTTAATAAGTGCTTGCTACGTGCCAGGCACCATGCTAAGCCCTTTCCATGCGGTGCCTCTATGCCTCTGCATGTCTGCCACAAACAATGCTTCTCTAGGGGCCTGGGGCAAACCAGCTGAGGCAAACAATTGCCATCTGCAGAGGCGGCATTGGAACAGGGGACAGGAGCAAGCAGAGTGGGATGAAGAATTACTGGATCAGAAGAGGGACTGGGTTAGGGGAGGCACCTGGCTTGGAGTTCCTTCTCACTGAGGTATTCCAGGCCTCTTATAGCTCTTTTGTGACCAGCCTCTTTGATTCACAGACAGCCACCTCCCGGGAGTGCAGGTCTGTCTCCTGAGCAGACCAGACTTGCAGTGAGCCTGGTACGCCCACTCACAGACCAGGAAGAACCATGATTCTCCTTAGTGCTGAAAACGGTGCCACCTTGTTGCCATCTTGATCTCCCAGGCCTCTTTGCCCTTCTCCTGCCTTGGTCTAGGCACAGAGGTTCCCCTGAACAGGCCTCCCAAGCTTTAAATCTCCCCAGCAGAGCTTGGATTGTCAGGGGCTTCATACGCACACTATCCATCCATTCCTTAGAGTTCAAATATGAAAGAAGCCTTTGTCAACCCCTCAAAAAAGCCACTTTACACCCTTTCCCCAGGGCAAGGCTCCACCTGAGGGAGTAACTCCAGTGCTTCCTCACAGAGTGGAGTCCTGGCTTCTCCATATTTGCCTAAGCAGAGAGAACAACCTGAGCTCTCCTGGCCCCCCCTGCCCCCAGCACTCCGTGAAGTCAAGCCTGGGCATTCCTTGCTCTGACAGGAGGAGGCTCTGCTGGGAAGGAGCCTCAGGGGAGGGGATGTCTGAGCTGGGTTCAGAAGGACAAAAGGGAGTTTTTCAGGCAGGTGAGCTTCAGAGAGACATTCCAGGCAGAGAACATCCTGTGCTACTGAAACAAAATCAACTGGTTTTGTTCCGCAAGCTGTGGTTGACTTGGGAAAATGAGGGTGGGGGTGGCGGGTGCGGATGAGGCAGGCCAGAGCCAGGTCTTATTGGGCTTCTCATTGCAAGGGTGATTCACAGGACAAAGTGTTTTCTGGGAGAAGTTATTCTGTTTTCTCATGTAGGTCATTGGGGAGAGTGACAGAGGAAGTTCTGGATTCCAACTGGAAGAGGGAGGGCAAGGAGGAAGGAGGGAATTCCTGGGAACTTTGGCTAGCCCTCATCCTGGCCTCTTCCCCCATTGGTTTCAAGGTGCATGCAGATGGAGTAGTCCTTGAGGACAAGGCTGCCACCAGCCCTATAAAACAAAGTCACTGGGGCCCAAGCACCAGGCCAGGGAATACAAATGTCTGGAAATCATTGGTCAAGTCTAGCCCTCTGAGTTCCAGATGGAGAAGCAGAGGCCCTGAGAGGGGATGGGACTTTGGCAAAGTGAATCCTATTTCCCTGTGTTACCATCCCAAGTCAAAGATGTGTGTCAAAGATAAAGAAGACAAAAATAATGGTTCCTTCTCTTTATGTCTTGCAGTAAAAATGCCATGATATTAATAATGCTAACAACAGCCAACTCTGTGGAGACCTCCCTGTGTGGACTGGGGGATTCACAGTGAGGCATCATTTCAACCTGTCACAGCCCTGTAATGTGGGAAAGGACACCATCTTATAGAACAGGAATGTCCCTAGCCTTGAAATGTCTGGACATTTCACCTCCCACGTAGGGGCATGGCCCTTCTCTGTCTGCCCGCCTGCTCCCTCTGAGAAGAATCCTATCTATGTATTTATTTATGTATTTATTTTTATGTTTTAGTTGTAGATGGACACGATACTCTTATTTATTTATTTTTATGTGGTGCTGAGGTTGGACCCCAGTTTCTCACACATGTTAAGCAAAGATTCTATCACTGAGCCACAACCCCAGCTCTGAAGAACTCTTTCTTTGGGGCTGATTATTTGGATTTTTGCTGTCCAGATCAACAGAGGAGGGAGGGATCAAAAAGGTCGAATGGGCTGTGCAGGATGCTGTGCACCTGTAGTCACAGTTATTTAGGAGGCTGAGGCAGGAGGGGGGACCAGCATTCTTGTAACACAGCAAAACCCTGTCTCAAAAACAAACAAACAAAAACAGAGAGAAGGGGCAGAAGGGGAAGTTTGTTAATTGTGGGTTTTCTCCAGAATTTTGGAGGAAAGAGAGAGAAAAATTTTTTTTAGATGAGTCACTTTGAGCTCTGTATCTACCCACTTTGTGGTGCTTTGAGGTACAAAGAAGACCAGGGTTGGTGTGGGATTGCTTTGGGGTGCTCACATTTGTTTTCCACTGTCATTTTCTGACATCGCACAGATTCAAACAATGTTGCGCTGAGGGTGATCATCCTTATCCACAAATAAAGGAATTGATGTTTGTTGTGATTTGGCCAAAGCATCTGTGGGGCACCAGAGAGGCTAATAGCACGGCTTCTGGCATCACACCTACTGGGTTTGAATCCTGCCTCTGGTTCTAAACTAGGTGGGAAAACTTGAGTAAATTACTTAATTCCTCAGTTCTACAGTTTCTCAGTTTCTTATGATGGAAATAATAAGGATACTCACCCCATAGAGTTGAGGTAGGCTGTGAAAATGGCTCCAAAGAGCAAAGAGGACCACCTGGTCTTCACTGCTCTTGCAGATGCTCTGCAGGGTGGCCACAAGTGTATAGATGCCCCATTCAGCACAGACAGTCACAGAACTGGCTGTGATGTTCTGCCTGAGAATCCTAGTCATGAGCCCTGTTGAAGGGACAGTGCTGAGGGAGAACCCATCCCAGGGACCCCCTTCACCTGCTAAAGCTCTCTACCCTGCAGACCACTTCCTCCATGCAGGCCTGGCACCCCAGAACCCTGAAAACCATCTCTGAGTTTTCTCCTGCCTGTGGCACAGGAGAGAATGCCGAGTGTGTGAGGGGTTCCCTACTTTATGTCTGATACTCAGGAACATTCCCGGGCGGGGGGAACCCCCTCTCATTTTTTTTCTCAGTGTCTCACAGAGGGGAAGGAACTTTTCACAGGCAACGTGCCTGGCACAAAATAGGCATTGAAAAAATTTCAGTAGCATGGAGGAATTGCCAAGAGCAGGGATTTGAACCCTAGACCCTGGCTATAGCAACCCTGCGCTGTCTGTTGTTATATCTCCACTAGTGCAGAAGCGGGTCTGGGTCTCTAAAGCAAGGATCCTGAACTCTTCTTTGTCCCCTAGGATCCTTACCTGCCTCCACGTCACGCAGGTGGAATACCAGGTGTCAAAAGAGCGATACCGCCTTCTGCCGCACGGTGGCGCGCCGCGCGCAAACTCTGTCGCGGAACCCCGGGATGGAGAGAAGGAGCCTCCCCAGGGCCTTTTTGGAGCCACATCATCTGGGTTGTCTCCCTTTCAGATTTAGAATGAGTCAGTGGGGGGAAAAAAAGCGAGGTGCGGTGGGCTGAGGCCAGAACCAGGAATTCCGTGTCCTCTCGGCACCCATGGCAGTGGTATTCTGCCCCACCTGGTGGTAGTGAGACTTAGTGGTACAGGTGCCTGGCACATGATGACAGCGCTCCATTAGTTTCCGCTAGTGTCATTACCGTGTTTTTCTTACTCTTGTGATTACTGGATAAGAGACCTTGGGAAGGATAATGAAATACTTTTCTTCTCTGGGACTCAATTAAGTTTCCCCAAAAATTGGGATATTAATAGAGCCTATTTCAGAAGATGGCTATGAATTTAGAAACTGTTGGGTGCTGCATCCTTACCAGTTAGAACAATGTCTGACACATAGAATCTGCTTTACAATATATTTTTTTAAGTACAATTATTTATTTTTTTGAAGCTGATCATCGAACCTGGGACCTGGAGTATTATAAGCACATGTTCTACCACCAAGCTACACCCCCCAGCCCCAATAAACTTATTCTTACAATGCTTTGAATATCTATCTACAGGAACCACACATTGGCCTCACATCAATTTCCTTTTTCAGAAAGCAAGAACAGAAGGTTAAAGGAGCTTGCCCAAGGTCACACAGCAAACCAGGTAGCCTAGATACATATTCAAGCCTATGAGAATTCAAAACCTGAGCTAGAAATGTAACTCAGTAGAGTGCTTGCAAAGGCCCTGAGTATAATCCTCAGCAACACACACACACACACTCACACAATTAAAAACCTAAAAACCTACAGCTGGGGCTGTAGCTCAGTGGCAGAGCGCTTGCCTAGCATATGTGAGGCACTGGGTTCGATCCTCAGCACCACATAAAAAAAATAAACAAATAAAATAAAGGCACTCTGTTCATCTACAACTACAAAAAATAAAAAAAAACTAAAAACGGAACTCTTTCCCGTATGCCGCAAAATAGGAAAGTACATATGTCGCCCAACTCACCTCAAATGTGATCTTTGTCAGCTCAATGTTAATTCTTTGAATTAAAAACAAACAAGCCAGGCTTGATGGTGCATGCTTGTAATCCCAGCAGGTTGGGAGGATAGGAGTTAGGAGGATCACGAGTTCAAAACCAGCCTCAGCAATGACGAGGCACTAAGCAACTCAATGAGACCCTGTCTCTAAATAAAATACAAAAAAGGCCTGGGGATGTAGCTCAGTGGTCAGGTACCCCTGAGTTCAATCTCCTGTAACCCCCAAACAACAAACAAATAAAAACCTTCCACACATGGAACATTTAGCATTTTATGACACAAGGTCACTTATAACAACCCCATAAAATAGGTACCATTGTTATAAACCATATATTATATATAAGGAAACTGAGATTCTGAGAGACTAAATAATATTCTCAAGGCTGCACAGACAGAAAATGGTAGAGTCAGGATTTAAACCCACAATTGAGGGCTGGGGATGTGGCTCAAGCGGTAGCGCACTCGCCTGGCATGCGTGCGGCCCGGGTTCGATCCTCAGCACCACATACAAACAAAGATGTGTGTCCGCCGAGAACTAAAAAATAAATATTAAAAATTCTCTCTCTCACTCTCTCTTTAAAAAAAAAACAACAAAAAAAAAAACCCACAATTGACTGATGTGCATGACCACACTTTCAGCAACCCCTCCAGACGGTTTCATCTATCCTCAAAGATAAGCTCACTATCCAATTAGATCCGACAATAAAGGAGCTTCAGAAATCATCCAGACCTTTTGGGATGTAAGTGGTTTAATCTCTATTTTACAGAGGAAGTAACTGAGATGAAGAGAAGTGACAGGATTGAGGCCACAGAGAACCGTTGTGACACCTATGAGCTAGGTCTCATGCCTCTTGGAGTTTTGTATTCCATCTCCCTAAAAGCCTCTACCCATCCCTTTAGTTCCAGCTCAGGGAACTAAAGGGACCCAAGGGTGCTGCCTCACTAGTGGTCATCCTGGCTCATAGGGGATGGGGCTCACAGGCAGGCAGCGTGGCTGAGGGTGTTATTTCAGCACCCACACTTCATGGCTGCTGGGTTTACCTTGGAGGAGAGATGAGAAGCCATCTTCCTGCCTGGAGCCCGCTGATAGAGGGGCACAGCAGTGAGGAAGCCGCTCTCTGGCTTAAGGCTGTTTTTTTATAATCACATTTGGATCGCCTCCACCCCACCCCAGGCAGCCAATCCCTGTCAGAGTTTCCATTTCCTGCACTCTGCAGAGTTTTCTGGTCTCCTGTCTTCCAGCTCTGCTTAGTGGCAGCATCTGCGCACTGCCTGCTGGCAGAAAACTGTAATTCAAGCCAGAGACTCTCAGAACAGCCAAGACGATTCAAAGCATGTCACGCCATGGTGGGAGCCACGGCCCTCCTGGGCTTAGTGAACTTGGCCACCAGTTTCCCTTGGGGTAGAGAGGCCTTCTACAATCCAATCCAATTTATACTGATACGTACCATTGGTTGAGCACGTGCTGAATGCCAGGGCCTGCAACATGCCCTTTGTACATGAGCTCTTTCCAATCCCACAGTGGTCTTGTGATGTACCGTATACTGTTTATAATCCCCATAAAGCTTTGGAAACGAAGTCCTTCCATTCCATTGTTCTCTCAGACTGGCTGCTTGCTTCTGGGTGATGGGCATATGGTAAGAACAGGGAAGCCCATATTCATGTGGCCGTCATCAGACTTTTTTTTTTTTTTTTTTGGCCTTAAAGTGGGTCCCCTGGCCCTGGGTAATAGATGGAGCATTTTTTAAAGCCTTTGGATGGTGATACTTGTAGAAGCACCATGGGTAAGCAATGCAACTGTTATTTGGAAAACAGCAGTTCTAGTAGGGATGAAGGGATCTGATGGAATTGACCTGCCACCAGGGGGCTGGCTGCTCTCTCTGAGCCTATTGCTGCCTCCTTCTGGCAGGTTGGCTATTTGTTGGCAGTTGCTAGATCAGCCTTGATGAGAGGGAGCCCAGGTCATTGGGCCCATTCATAGTCTCTGTTGCTGCCGCCATGGATACTCTTTATTAGGTCTATTGCAAAGCAATAGGGAGTGAAGTTTAGATGCTGGCTGACATCCACAGGTTGGGACAGCCTGACCATCTGGCTACAGAACCTCCTCTGCAGATGATCTCTGGGTCAGTATCAGTGTAAGACCCAGAGAGCTACAGGCCTTGTGCCCATTCCTATAGGTCCATCCATATGTCCCCTACCCAGACCTGTGTCTCTCTGATCTTCCAATCATTGCTATTGCCATGTCCTTGACCATCTAGCCAAGCCACTTGCCACTTATTATGTATTTGTGTATGTCTGTACTCAGTCCATCTCTCTCTGCATATAAAGGGGATGACAGTGTATACTGCTCATAGTTCTACCCCAGGAGGATTTGCCACTGTCCTTCAGCCCCACTGGGGTAATAGAGTAGTCCATTTCCAGCTGGTGTCAAAATATTATATTGACTTATCTGTGAACTGGGTTCAGCTCCTTATCTCCTTTGTCAAAGGTGTGGTGTCAGATCAACAGGTGCCATAGGAGTCTAAGACCCCTGTTCACTTGACTTTCTCATGCCTTTTTGGATCTCTTTGGTCCAACCATAAATGTACCACTTCCATTGTGTATTGGATTGTGATTGTTATACCCTTCTAATAATATCTAGCTTAAGGGTTGGGGGTGTAGCTCAGTGGTACAGTGCTGGTCTAGTAGGTGCAAGGTCCTGGGTTTGATTCCACCCACAGCAGGAGCGTGTGCGCGCACACACACACACAATCTAGCTTAATACACATAACCAGCCACTTGGCATCCAATAGTCAGATGTTTAGTCACTACTGGGGCCCAGTGATACAGCAGGACCTTTTGGATCACAGTGAGCATAGCCTAACTCCAGAATCCTAGGAGTCTTCATTGCAAACCTCCTTTTTGGACTTTCAGAGACTTTACTTCTCACAGATACCCTCCGCAGCAGGATCCTATGATCCCAAGTGACAGCATAACTTGTTTTGTGGCCTGAACCTGCTGGACAGCCTTCTCTTGCTCTGGGCACTACTTAAAATTGGCAGCCTCCCAGGCCACCCACTAAAGGACTGGAGAAAGCCAGGTGCAGTGGCACATGCCTGTGATCCCAGCCATTTGGGAAGTTAAAGCAGGGGCATTGCAAGTTTGAAGCTGGCATTGGCAACTTAATGAGACACTGTCTCAAAATAAAAAGGACTGAAGATGTAGCTCAGTGGCAAGATGCTTCTGGGTTCAAACCCCAGTACCAAAAAAAAAAAAAAAAAAAAAGACTGAAGAAATATTTCTACATGTATAAATTCTGCCTCTAAGATTTAAAGAGACCCGCTGCTGGGGATATAGCTGAGTGGTAGAGTATTTGCATTGCATATGCAAGGCCAAAAAAATCCTGAAAAATTAATAAATAGAATTGCTGAAGAGACTCACCAAACACTGTGACCTTTCTAAATGGAGGATATATGAGGTAAGAGAACTTGTAGTTGTCATGCCCTAAACCACTGAACTCCTAAAAATGTTACCAATGTGTCAGGACCATGATTTTTTTTTTTTTTTTTTTTATTATACCAGGGATTGAACTCAGGGGCACTCAACCACTGAGCCACATCCCCAGCCCTATTTTGTATTTTATTTAGAGACAGGGTCTCACTGAGTTGCTTAGCGCACTTTTTGTTAAGGCTGGCTTGGAACTCAAGATTCTCTTGTCTCAGCCTTCCAAGCTGCTGGGATTACAGGCATGCACCACCGCGCCCAGAAGGACCATGAATCTTTATGTAATTTATCTTCCACTCTCTGGCAAACATTGTGCTTACCATTTCCTGTGTTTGTGCAAACAGCATGATATCATCAATATAGTGGATCAACATGTTATCCTGTAGAATGTCAAGGAGATCAAGGTCTCTGAAGACCACATTGTAACAGAGAAAGTTAGCAATGTCTTGAGAGGAGAGAGTGAAGGTGCTATTGTTGCAATAGTGTGATATAAAAAAGGAAACTGCCTTTGGTCATCTCTTTTTTTGAGGGGAGTGATTGAATCCAGGAGTGCTTAACCACTGAGCCACATCCCTGGCCCTTTTATTTTTTATTTCAGACAGAGTCTCACTAAGGTGCTTAGGGCCTTGCTAAGTTGCTGAGGCTAGCTTTGAACTCGTGATCCTCCTACCTCAGCTTCCCAAGCTGCTGGGGTTATATGTGCACCCGGCTGGTCATCTCTTCTTAAACATATTGAACAGAAAGTCTTCACCAAACTAATACTGACACCCAGCACTTGAGTGCATGTGATATGTTCCAGTGAAGATACCACATCTAGTAAAGCAGCTTTGATGATTGGGGCTCCCACATGGATAAATTTACAGTTGCCCATCCATCATTCACCATGATCCACCATGATTCAGAGGACAGTGAATTGAATGGGTATATGTTGGGGAATACAACCACAGCCAAAATATTATGTTAGAAATAGCACTGCAGCCAGGCACAGTGGTGCACGCCTATAATTCCAGTGCTCAGGAGGATCATAAGTTCAAAGCCAGCCTCAGCAACTTAGCAAGGCACTAAGAAACTTAGCAAGAACTTGTCTCAAAATAAAAATAAAATAAAATAAAAAGGGCTGAGGATGTGGCTCAGTGTTAAGTGCCCCTGGGTTCAATCCCTGCTACAAAAAAAAAAAAAAAAAAACCTATAAAAAATAAGTTGGTAGGGTAGTGTGTTGGTTGATTTCATGTGTTAACTTGACTAGGCCACAGTACCCAGATATTTGATCAAATACCAGTCTAGATGTTGCTGTAAATTATGAACTTATTTATTGCAGTGTTAGGAATGGAACCCGGGGCCTTACATGTGCTAGGCAAGCATTCTTCCACTGTGCTACACCCCCAGCCCTGAGGAT
The DNA here is from genome assembly GCF_964194105.1 of Spermophilus citellus. Lineage (NCBI taxonomy): Eukaryota > Metazoa > Chordata > Mammalia > Rodentia > Sciuridae > Spermophilus > Spermophilus citellus. The sequence continues at coordinate 119,677,932 of NC_138191.1, read as the reverse complement.
TGTTTTTAGATGAGATTAACATTTAAGTCAGTAGGCTCTGAGTAAATGAGGTTATCCTCCATAATGTGAGTGGGCCTCATCCAATCAGTTGAAGGCCTTAAAAGAAAAAAGACTCCCCCAGGAAGAGGGAATTCTGCCAGCAGACGGCCTTTCGACTCAAGCTGCAACATCAACTCTTCCCTGTGTCCCCAGCCTGCCAACCTAAGCTGCAAATTTTGGACTTGCCAGCCTCCACAATCGCATGAGCCAATTCCTTAAAATAAACCTTTCTCTTTTTTCTTTCTATACATATGTGCGTGTGTGTGCGTGTGTACACGCATACATATACATTCTATCAGTTCTGTTTCTTTGGAGAAACTAATACAGGCAGTTTCAGAAGCCCTTGCTTGGTTCTTCCTATCATAAGAGCCTTTCCTTCACAAGTCATGAAGTCAATAGAAATTCTCTCAGCTTCTACGAGACCCACTGGACTTAGGCTACATACCATCTGTCTCCTGGCCTCCTTTATCTCCTGTTCTACCTAGGAAACTATAAAGGTCCTTTGTCTCCTAGTTTCCATATCAGCTCAGACTCCAACATTTTTTTTAAGAGAGAGGGAGAGAGAGAAAGAGAGAATTCTAATATTTATTTTTTAGTTTTCAGCGGACACAACATCTTTGTTTTGTAGGTGGTGCTGAGGATCGAACCCGGGCCGCACGCATGCCAGGCGAGCACGCTTGAGCCACATCCCCAGCCCTCAGACTCCAACATTTTAACAGCCTTTGAAGATTCTGAATATTCTTCTTTTCCAATGCACAGTTCCCCTGGCACACAGCAGCAGATCATCCCTTTTGGGAGGGATTAGAGAGAGGAATATTTATTATATATAATTGTGTTGTCTTTGCATAGTTGTTTCCATAAGGGGGCGTGGTTTATGCTGTAGTTAAGAGGTTAAGTTCTCTGAATTTAGATCTATGATCTGGATGGGGAAGTGTGATTTCCCACTATGGTAGCTTATGTCAGTCTTCTGCTTTCCAGCTCTTGACTTTTTAAAATAGAAAAAATCGAAGATCATCTAATCAGCTGTCCATCCATCCCGTCCTTATAATGAATCTGCCACAGATTTATCACTGACCAAAGCACCCTCATGGTCTCTCTGGCCTTGGTGGGTATGACAATAATTACATTCACCTGGCCTTGAAGGCCACCTTGGCCATTCTGGAATCCCAATACTTTGATTTTACAGATCCCCAATTCCATGGCAGCATCTCTTTTTCTTAATCTCAGCCAGTTGCAGACAGACATCATTGACTATGCAAAGATGTTGGTGTCCTCTTTATCTGTGAACTCCTTATTGCCCTAGTGGAGACAAACTTCTGGGCTCTCTGACAGAACATAGGTGCTAGGTTCTTGGGTCTCACATTCCCTCCTCTCTGGTCTTTCTTACTTCACTTTAAATACCCTGTCATGTAAGTTCTAGCATTTGACCTCATCTATTGTAGGCCATAATCCTGCCCAGGCTTTAAGAAACCATCCTTGGGCCTAGTTCTGTGGCTCAGGAGGCTGAGGTAGGTGGATCACAAGTTCAAAGCCAGCCTTAGCAAAAGTGAAGAGCTAAGCAACTCAGTGAGACCCTGTCTCTAAAATTCAAAATAAGGCTGGGGATGTGACTCAGTGGTTGAGTGCCTCTGAGTTCAATCCCTGGTACCCCCCCCCCAAAAAAAAAAAAGAAAAAAGGAAGAAAAGAAAAAGAAACCATCCTTGCAAACTATCAGACCATATTTTAATAATATATTGCTGAATAAACAAATGGCCCAAACTTACAGACTTATAACAACAGCCTTTTATTTCTCACAATTCTGCAATCTGGGCGAGGCTCAGTTGGGTGTTTTGCGACAGCTGAAATGTCCAAGATGTCTTTCTCGCTTCCATAAATGGCAGCTCAGCTGGGATGGAGGCAACACCTGGGGGCTGCTCATGCATCTCTCTTTCGCAACATGGTGTCTCCACATGGCTAGCTCTCACTTCCTCTCAGTATGGTGTCTCAGTGTGATTGGATTTCTTCCATGGTGGCTAACATCCAAGAGGGAGGAAATGGAAGCTGCCAGTCTTCTTAAAGGCTAGTCTGGAATTGGGACAGAATGGCTTCTCCCACATTCTGTTGGTTAGGGCAAGTCACAGTCCAGTGCAAAATTAAGGATAGGAGGAAATACAATCAATCAATCTCTCTCTCTCTCTCTCTCTCTCTCTCTCTCTCTCTCTCTCTCTTTCTTCTCCTCCTCCTCCTCCTCCTCCTCTCCTCCTCCTTCTTCTTCTTCTTCTTTTTTTTTTTTTCCCGATACTGGGGATTGAACCCGAGGGCACTCTACCACTGAGACTTTTTATTTTTTATTTTGAGACTAGGTCTTGTTAAGCTGCCCAGACCGGCCTCAAATTTGTGATCCTTCTGTCTCAGCCTCCCAAATAGCTGGGATTACAGGCGTGGGCCACTGTGCTTGGCTAGACTCCATCTTTTGATGTGAGGAGTGGCGTGTACATAAAGAGAAGGACTTGATTATGACCATCTTTGGAAGCTGTCTACCAGGCACTAGCTCCAGGCATCCTTTGCAAGAATATCAAAGCCTGAGTCACTGAAGAATGGTCTGTTGTCAATGCAGTCCCCCTTAGCTAGTTTTATCTTCTACCCTGACAGCTCCCCTGCCTCTCCCTGCCATGTCTAAAATCCCCCAGATCACTCCCACATATATCAGCCAGGTCTTTCATTCCTTTGAAGTATAGTGTATTGTTCCCAGGTCAGGACTCAAATTCCCCCCTTCTGGATTTACTAGCAACTGATCCCAGTTTCTTGAGGGAGTGGTGGAGACAGGTCTGAAGGAGGACAAATGCCATATTATGAGGCATTTCTTTCTCAGGATTTCATGGTCTCAAGGAAAGACGAAACTGTTCTTCCTTGACAAGAGGAGAACAGTTGCTTCTGCCATCTAGGAAAATCCAGGAGAATTTGTAAGATAAAGATTCTTATGATTGTCTCCCCTGATGTTTCTAGGTTTGTTTCCCCAATCAATGTCCCTGTTCTTGGGATCTTTTTTTTTTTTTTTGAGAGAGAGAGAGAGAATTTTTAATATTTATTTTTTAGTTTTCGGTGGACATAACATCTTTGTTTGTATGTGGTGCTGAGGATCAAACCCCGGCCTCACGCATGCCAGGCGAGAGCGCTACCGCTTGAGCCACATCCCCAGCCCCTGTTCTTGGGATCCTACCAGGGCTTTGATTTGGAATAGGAGACCTACTGATACTGTGTTTTTAGAGTCCTCTTCAACTCTGCTCCTTGTAACCCAATAGTGGATTTGATTTTCCACAGAGTCTTTCCTTCACCACAAGTAAAACATTTAACAATTGTGGTGCTCATTGAAGGCCAGGGCTATTATCATGCTGCTTACCATCAGCAATGGGGTCCCTATTGCCTTCACTTAGGTGAGAAATTCAACTCCCAAATTATACCCTGAAGATTGCTTTTGATATGAAATGTCAGCCTGTGTTCCCTAGGAAGTACAGGCTGAATCAAAGGTTGGATGCTAATGCTTTCTTGGGGGTTGCAATCCTAAGGTAGCAAAAGTCTGCACTTTGGGATTGTGTTAACTCATTCCACTGAGCTGTTGCTGGGGAAACCAGAGCCTCATAGGTCCAGCTGGGTCAAACTAGAGTATTGAAGCTGCTGCAGTCCCCACTATCACAGGCTTAATAGAGTTCCTGTCAAAGACTAGCACTTGCCTCCCAGTGAGGCTGAGGCAGCCAATAATGCTTGATGAGGTTATGTTGGATGCTGGGCCCTTCCACTGGGAAGCATCTATACTGAGTCTGGCACAGTCTGAGTGAGGACTTTGGCATTTACTTAGAATGATATGGGAAGCTACTGGAGGGATTTGAGCAGAGGGAAGACATGTCTGGCAAATTTTAACAGGATTGCTCTATCTGGCCAGCAGAACAGTTAGGTCATTGCCATGACCCAGATGTATCGATCAGGGTTCTATCAGAGAAGCAGGAGCACTAGAAGTCATATAGAATAAGGGATTATTATAGAGATTTGACCTAATGCAGTTATGGATGCTGGTTAAACTGTTTATGAACAGCTGTTTTTTGTGCATCTGGTGCCAGAGCTGAAAGACAACAGGACAAGCAGCTGGAAAGGAACAAGGGCTGTGTAGAGGGGGAGGGCAAGGTCAAAATGGAGCAAATGATGATGAACTGGAATCTACCAGAACAAACTAGATCTCCCAAGAGTCTCTCCCCAACTCCAAGCCTCCAATTTATTTATATTTATTTATTTATCCGCAGTGCTGGGGATTGAATCCAGAGCTTTGCACATACTGACCATGGGCCCTGCTGCTTGGGCACATCCTAGCAGCAAGATGAGCTGCATCCCCAGTCCTCCAAGTCTCAGTTTTGATGATGACCTGCTTCATCAACACGTCCCTAGCCCAGGAATTTTTTTTTTTTTTTTAAGAAAGAGAGAGAGAGAGAGAGAGAGAGAGAATTTTCTTTTTTAATATTCATTTTTCAGGGCTGGGGATGTGGCTCAAGCGGTAGTGCTCTCGCCTGGCATGCGTGCGGCCTGGGTTCGATCCTCAGCACCACATACCAACAAAGATGTTGTGTCTGCCGAGAACTAAGAAATAAATATTAAAAATTCTCTCTCTCTCTCTCTCCTCTCTCACTCTCTCTTTAAAAAAAAAAAAAAAGAAAAAGAAAAAAAAAGAAAAAATTCTCTCTCTCTCTCTCTCTCTCTCCTCAGTCTCTCTTTTAAAAAAAAAAATATTCATTTTTCAGCGGACACAACATCTTTGTTTGTATGTAGTGCTGAGGATCGAACCCAGGCTGCTTGAGCCACATCCCCAGCCCAAGATCAGGAATTTGACAGGAATTTGAGAGGCTGAGGCAGAGTTGGGACCACAGCCATTCCAGAGGGTGCTGGGATGACTGTGGGCCGAACTGCTGCCTCACAGCAGCAAGGGAAGCCAGTGGATCAGGGAAAACATGCATGAGGGGCAGCTGTACCTGACCCTGTGCTGGCCTTCCAAGTGTAAACGAGCCTATAGCCTCACTTCTGCTTTCTAAATCCTGCCGAATCTCCTTTGAAAAATTATCTCCCCAAAGTACACAGGAAAGGAAATTCTGGGAAAAAAGGTTCTAGCTTAATTAAGTTGACACAACATCAAGCATCCCATACCAGCTGAGAAGTTAAGATGACTTGGACAAGAGTATTGGCAAAGAGGGTGTGAAAAATACTTTAATTCTGGAGGTATCTTAAATATCACTCACTATCTGAATCTATTTTGTCCCTGGGTTTGGACGATGAAGTTTTTTTTTGTTGTTGTTGTTTTAAGTTTTGTTTTTCTTTTCCTGTGGTATTAGAGATTAAAGCCAGGACCTAGAACAGCTAAGCAAGTGCTCTACCACTGAGCTACAACCACATCCTTTTTTTGTGTGTGTGTGAGATAGAGGGTCTCATTAAGTTGTTTAGTCCAACCTCAAACTTGTCATCCTCCTGCCTCAGCCTCCCAATTAGCTGGGATTACAGGTGTGCACCACCACACCTGGTTTAGTCAGTAGGTTTTATTGTGATCAGCAGATATGTCAAATTTTGAATTAGTGGAATGAGGAACATTATATCATAAATAACCACACATGAAGGGCAAATTTTAAGTAGGCCAAAGGTGATGGTGGACAACTGGGTTTTAAGCGACTTATATCAAGTCTAAAAATGGATGCCGATGTGGCAACTATATTTAACAAGTTTATAGCAAAACCTAATCCCCAGTGGGATAATATTAAGAAGTGGGGCCAGCTGCACACAGTGGCACTTGCCTATAATACCAGCTACTCAGGAGGCTGAAGCAGGAGAACCACAAGATCAAGGCCAGTCTGGGCAACTTAGTAAGAACCTGTCTCAAAATTAAAAAAATAAATAAATAAATAAAAAGGGCTGGGGATGTAGCTCAGTGAATTCAATCCCCAGTAACAAAAAAGAAAAAGTGGCGGAAACTTGGGAGGTGATTAGGTTATGAGTGAGGAGCTTCATGAACAGGACTAAATGCTCTTATAAAAGCAATCTCAGAATAGCCTCACTCAGTCCCCTGAGAGGTTACAGTGAAAAGCTGCCATCTGTGAGGAAGTGGGCCCTCACCAAAACCATATCTGCTTGTACCTTAAGGTTGGACTTGCTATACTCCAAAATTGTGAGAGATAAATTGTTATTGTTTACAAGCTACCCAATTTATAGAGGTTTGGGGCGGGGGGCGGGGGCGGTAGGTACCAGGGATTGAATTTAGGGACACTCAACCATTGAGCCACACCCCCAGCCCTATTTTGTATTTTATTTAGAGACAGGGTCTTACTGAGTTGCTTAGTGCCTCGAAGTTGCTGAGGCTGGCTTTGAACTCAAAATCCTCCTGCCTCAGCCTCCTGAGCCTCTGGGATTACAGGTGTATGCCACTGTGCCTGGTTATAGTGTTTTTGGTATAGCAGCCTGAATGGACTATGACAATGAAAGTCTAGCAAAATGATTCACTTTAATGATCATTGTACATAGCTAAGTGTTTTGTGGGTAGGCCAGAAATATTTAAATGAGAAATAAAGTATGTACATAAATAATAAATTATTATATATGCCCCTATAAGGAAAAAAAAAGAAAAGAAAAGAAAAGCAGCCCTGACTTTGAAAGGCACTCACAGGTAGGCCACACTACTGAACATAAATGATCTTAGAGAACACTAATCTCAGAAAAACTCACCCTGAGACCATGAAAAATGAGACAAGGGCCACTTTATATTTTGTCTAAGCACAAACAAGGCCAATGTGCCACCCACAAAATATCAAACACACCCACTCCCTGAGCTCAAATAAATGACTGCTACATACACTTTACCCTCATGTGAGTCTCCTCTCCCTGAGGATAAGATTTATTGAGATACTCAGTCACAGAATTGCCCCTGCTTTCTGCCATTAAATCTGGAGTGATCCCATGCATTCTCTGACTTTTTCCCAAATCACTCTACCCAAGCCCACATGCTAACAGGTTTATTCTGAGACCCTCTGTGATATCCTATGTGTATTCTCCCTCAGGAAAATGCATAATAAATCCAACTTGTTAACTCCAGGTGTTTTTCTGGCAGTCTTTGGCTATAGAGCGTTGACACCAAGAATGTATTTTTCTTGACAGGTTTCAGCAAAATCACTAATATATCATTATAACTGAAATTTTGCACCATTTGTGGTGTGGGTTTTGTTATTGTTATTGTTGTTGTTATTTTGACAGTAACAATCTAAAGCAGCTGTTGACAAACTATAGCCCTGGGCCAAATCAGAATGGCTGCCTGTTTTGTAAGTAAAGTTTTATTGGAACATAGCCACACTCATTCTTTTATATATTCCTATGGCTGCCTTTGACCTGCAATGACAAACATTTGCTACAAAGAACAAAACAGACTACAAAGCCTAAAATAGTTATTATCTGATCCTTTACAGAAAAAAAATTTGTCAACTGGGCATAAAATGGCTCATGCCTGTAATCCCAGAGACTCTGGAGTCTAAGGCAGGAGGATCACAAGTTGGAGACTAGCCTCAGTAACGTAGCGAGACTGTCTCAAAACTAAGAAATTGAAAGGGCTGATGATGTGGCTTAGTGGTAGAGCACCCCTGGGTTTAAACCCCAGTACCAAAAAGAAAAGAAAAGTTTGCCAATCCTTGGCAAAAGAATGAAACTCCCAAGTTGGGCATTGTGGTGCACACCTATAATCACAGATATTTGGGAGACTGAGGCAGGAAGTTTGCAAGTTTGAGGCCAGCCTCAGCAACTTAGTGAGACACTAAGTCCCCAGTGACACATAAATAAATTAATAAATAGGGCTGGGGATGTAGTCCAATGACAGAACACTTGCTTAGCATGCAATGACCCTAGGTTCTATCCCCAGCACCAGCAAAAAAAAAAAAAAAAGCACTAAGAGGCTGAGTGGGGTTTGGGGGTATAGCTCAGTGGTAGAGCAACATAATTAGCATGTATGAAGCCCAGGTTGGATTCCCAGCACCAAAGCAGGGGAAAAAAAAACACATGAAAGTGTAATTGTTTTCAAAGTAGACAAAATATGAATATATTTTGGTTAAAAATTAAAATTTTAAATGTTAATTTTGGGTGGGGAATTGAACCCAGGGGTGCTCTACCACTGAGCTGCATCCACAGTCTTTTTTAAATCTTTTATTTTGAGACAGGGTCTTGGTAAGTTGCTGAGGCTGGCCTCCAACTTTGATCCTCCTGCCTCAACCTCCTTAGTTGCTGGGATTACAGGTGTATGCCACTGAACCTGGCTAAGATTTTTTTTTTTTTTTTTTTTTTTTTTTTTTTTTTTAGTATCAGGGGTTGAACTCAGAGGCACTTGACCACTGAGCCACATCCCCAGCCTTATTTTATAGAGACAGGGTCTCACTGGTTTGCTTAGCACCTCGACATTTGCTAAGGCTGGCTTTGAACTCGGAGTCCTCCTGTCTCAGCCTCCTGAGCCACTGGGATTACAGGCGTGTGCCATTGTGTCCAGCTAGGATGTTAAATAGTTTTAAAAATTACTCCAAACTATGTAAGATTATCTATTAAAAATAAAGGAAGGAGCTGGGGTTGTGGCCCAGTGGTACAGTGCTTGCCTAGCACATGTGAGTCACTGGGTTTAATCCTCAACACCACATAAAATATAATTAAATTAAATAAAGTTAAAAAAAATAAGAAAACAAAGCAAGCTAGACCAGACACAATAGAGCATGCTTGTAATCCCAGCAATCTGGGAGTCTGAGGCAGGAAGAATACAAGTTAGAGACCAGTCTGGACAGCTTAGTGAGGCCCTGTCTCAAAATAAAAATCAAAAAGGGCTGGGGGGAGCTCAGGGGTAGAACATGTACTCAATATGTGAAAGGGCCTGGGTTCAACTCCAGGACCAAAAATAAAAGTTCTTAAAACTGACATAGTTTGTTTTGCTTTTTTTTTTTTTTTTAGTTGTAGTTGGACACAATACGTTTTATATTTATTTTATATGTGGTACTGAGGATCGAACCCAGGGCCTCACACCTGTTAGGCAAGCACTCTACCACTGAGCCACCCCAGCCCTTGCTTTGTTTTTTAAATTTAATAAAATCCTATTTTTAAAACAAAACTTTCTGACATTTTAGTGTTCAATATCCATCTAAATGCCAATAGAAAGAATTGGTGCCACTCTCCATGTGCTTTATTTCTAGATTTGTACATACACGGATGAGTAATAAGACTTGTTCAGTTGGAAAACATCTCTCAGCAGCCATGTGGACCTGTTGTAAATGCCAAGGTAATCTGTGAATACCTCCAGTTTGGAATACTAATGAAACTGGAAGAGAAGCAAGAAAATGGACCCTGGGCACTACGTGGAAATGATATTTTTGTTATATAAGAAATACTGTCATGTGTGCTATCAGAAAAGGAGGACTTGGCAAGCCAATTAATTTATCTTTTTCTCTTACCTAAGCTGTCTCGCCTCAGTCTTCCCCAGTCTCCAAAGCAGTGTCTGTCTCTGATGTTGGCAGCGACACAATCTGTAAACCTTTATAAGCCACTGGCACAGTCCACTATTGTTTCCAGGACACAGGGCAAGAAATTTTAGAAGCATTCCCTGGAGCCTGAATGGTCCTGGTCCTAGGGTGGATGTTTATGATTCCTGGTTGTCCTAGACCATAGCGGGCTGCAGGTTCTTAGCAACGGAAGCACTTTCATAATTTATTTATTTATTTTTGGTACGTGTTGTGTTTGTGATATGTAGAGTCCTCTAACACAGAGCCTAAATACTGAAAGATATTTTAAAATTTTTATCTGCATTGCTTTGTTTCTGACTTTGGAAGAGAGTTCAAATAGTGAGGGCTGTGGGGCTGGGGTGGTGGCTCAGTGATAGAGCGCTTGCCTAGCGCTGGGTTCTATTCTCAGCACCACATATAAATAAATTATTAAATAAAATAAAGGTTCATCGACAATTTAAAAAATATTACCACCCGTAATCTCGGTGGTTTGGGAGGCTGAAGCAGGAGAATCACAAGTTCAAAGCCAGCCTCAACAAAAAAGTGAGGCACTAAGCAACTCAGTGAGACCCTGTTTCTAAATAAAATACAAAATAGGGCTGAGGATGTGGCTCAGTGGTCGAGTACCCCTGAGTTCAATCCCCAGTATCAATAATAATAATAATAATAATAAATAAATAAATAATTTAAAATATTGAGGGAAGGCTGGGGTTGTGGCTCAGCAGTGGAGCGCTGGTGTGTGTGGGGTGCTGGGTTCAATCCTAAGTATCACATATATAAATAAATAAATAAATAAAAGGTATTGTGTCCAACTAAACTGAAAAAGAAAAATAGTGAGGGATACCTGGTCTTTTGCTAATAGAACCAATAGCACTTACTGACAGACTAGATGCGGGATATGAAGGGAAAAAAAGAGAAGTCAATGATGATACCAAGCTTTTTGCATGATCACCTGGAAAAGTAGAACCGTCATTACTGAAGGAGAGAGGACTACAGAAGAGCTGGGCATTTTTGGACTTATCAAGATTATTTATTTATTTATTTATTTATTTATTTATTTATTTATTTTGCAGTACCGGGGATTGAGGCAGGAGTAGGGGTACTCTACCATAGAGCTACACCCTCAGCCCTTTTAATTTTGACACAGAGTCTTGCTAAATTGCCCAGGCTGGCCTAGAACTTGCAATCCTCCTATCTCAGCCTCCTGAATGGCTGGGATTACAGGTACTCATACCGTGTACCTGGCTGGACATGTCAAGGTTAAGAGAGTTTCTTGACATCCAAATAAAGATGTCGAGTTCCGGAGAAGAGTTCAAAATTATCAGTGGTTGAAAACTAAGAACTAAGTGAGATCACTTAGGATGAGGAGAGAGAGAAAGAGAAGTCTAAGAGCTTTCTACTTTTTCTCCCAACTGGAGCCCACAGGAACAAGCCTCAAACATTCAGACTGTGAACAAATCAATGGAAGGCTCCTGGTTGCCAGCATGCTTACATGGAGTACAGCCACCAGCTGACCTGAAACACTGGCCCTAAGGCCATTCTACAAGACAAAAAATAAAACTGTACTGTTGAAGCCACTGAGTGGTTGTTCATTCTCTTTGTTATAGGAGTCTAGTCTTACCCCAGGTGGCAAAACTCGTGGAAGTTCATTCCCAACAGTGTCCAGGAAGAGAAGAGATGGAACGGTGTGGGGAGCCATTCTGACACGTGATTGGGTGACTCCCGTTAAGGGCCTGAGGCACTCTGGCTGTGTCGGAGTTATCCCGACCCTTTCCTGATGAGAGAGCCCATCCGTGTGGGGGTGTGCGTAACCACTGACCCTGGAGACCCAATCACTGACCCTGACCTTGGAGTGCAGCCCCCCCTCAACCTTCATTGGATGGAATTCTCCCCTGAATCTCTTGTCCCCCCAAATAAAAGGCTACTCCCCGGCGTGTTCGCTCTCTCTCTCTCTCCTGCTAGCCCAGAGTAATCCTCGCTGCCCTGCTGGGCGGCTGGAGGCAGGGAAACAGGGAGGCAAGCCGTCTCGGACCTAGCAATGTAAAATAAGGTACTGTCTGTGTGTTTTATTTTGATCTCTTCTAACTAACTTAATGCCAGAACCTCATTAATGAAACCACTGCGCAGGCCGCGTGGTAGAGAACGGTTGTAGAGTGGGATTCCTTATGTTTGAGGGGGGCACAGGGAAAAATGTGGAATTGTTTTCTAAAATGGCTTCAGCAAAGCAGATATGGCAAACAGGAAGAGACCTTGTCCAGATGAGGAGGACCCAGTAGCAAGCCACCTGATTGATGATTGACAATAGATGGAGAAAAAAAATGTCAATATGGACAGATGATAAAGACCAAATACTCCACACCCTGCTCCATTCCACCTGCTTTTTTTTTTTTTTTAAGAGAGAGTGAGAGAGGAGAGAGAGAGAGAGAATTTTTAATATTCATTTTTTTTTTTTTTTTTAGTTCTCAGCGGACACAACATCTTTGTTGGTATGTGGTGCTGAGGATCGAACCCGGGCCGCACGCATGCCAGGCAAGCACGCTACCGCTTGAGCCACATCCCCAGCCCCTCCACCTGCTTTTAGTCTAAGAACTCTCAGAACTTTCCATTTGTACACTGGGTTCCATCTTCACCCAACTACTGAAAGACTTTTCTCCTGTGAAATTTCTCCTCTTCATCTTGCTTCATCAATTTCTCCCTTTATTTCTGCTTCCCATTGCTATGTCCTGATCTACTTTCCTCCACCATTTCCTTCTATCATGATGTTCTTCCTCATCTTGAGCCCAGAGCACTGGAGTAGGCCAACCATGGACTGAACCTTTGAAACTGTGACCCAACATAAAATTTTCCTCAAGTTAAAACAAAAACAAAAACAAAAACAAAAACAAAACTCCCTTACTGTGACAACCTTCATTAAAAAAAAAAGAAAGAAAAAAGAAAAACAAACCTTCTCCTGACCCTCACACTCCTTCAACTGTTCTCCCATTATTAGAAAAAATATACTCTAAATCCTCTATACTCACTGGCTCTACTTCCATACTTTCTATTATCTTTCTTTTTCCACCCTCTCCTATCTAAGTAGAATTAAATTAGAATTAAAACCTATTCCAATCAAGCTTTTCCTCCTGCCAACCCAGTGAAACCACTCTTATCAAGGTCACCAAACACATCTATCCTGCCAAAGCTCTAAACAGCCTTTAACACAGCCAATAATTTCTTTCTTGAACCCCTTCCTTCTCTTGGCTTCTCAGATCCCAAACTCTCCTAGTTTTTTCCTCTCTCACTGACTATACCTTCTTAGTCTCATATGCTAGATTACTGCCCCTCCCTCTGCCACCCTATCCTCATTCCCCAACCTCTTAATGTCGGAAGTTCCAGCTCTGTCTTTAAAACTCTTCTCCTTTTCTCTCTCCCCCACCTTTTGTTATCCATCCTTCCCTCTGTTTCATTTCCTTCTCCTCCTTTCTTTCCTCCCTTTCTTTTATGAGATAGGGTCTATGTTGCCCTAGCTAATCTCAATCTAATGTACTCAAGCAATCCTCCCATCTCAGCTTCCTGCGTGCACTCTACCACGCCCAACTTGGAACTCTTTCTGCACTCACCCTCCAGGTAATCTCAAGGTTTTTAAATCCATCTATTCATTCATGACTTCTAAATTATACTTCCAGCTCTGGCTGCTTTTCTGTATCCCAGGCTTATATCTCTAACTGCCTACTAGCTCACAATCATCAAAAAATTATCATGGTCAAAACAGAAGCCTTGTGTTCCCTTCCAAATCAGCTTTACTACTCTTCACATGTCAGTAAACCCCATCACCGTTCACCTAGCCACTATGCCAAAAACCTAGGATGCTTCCTTGATTCCTCTCAGTTGCTCATCCCTCAGCCAGTCATGTAAATTCTAGTCTCAAAATTTTGTCCTTCTTTATGATCTTGGATTTGGAAATGGTTTCTTAAACATTACACACAAAAAACAATGCTAGACATGGTGGTACACACCTGTAATCCCTGCAATTTGGGAGATTGAGGCAGGAGGATCACAAATTCAAAGCCAGTCTCAGCAACTTAGTGAGACTCTGTCTCAAAATAAAATATAAAAAAGGCTAGGGATGTGGCTCACTGCTAGAGTTCCCCTGGATTCAATTCCAGTAGCAAAATTAAAAAAGAAAAGACACCCAAAGCACAGGCAATAAAATAAAATAAACAGGACTCCATAAAAATATAAAATTTTGTGTATTGAAAGAATGAAAAGACAATTTACAGCCTAGGAGAAAATATCTGCAAATCATCTATCTGATAGTGGATTAATATCCAGAATATATAAATAACTAATGCAACTCAACAACAAAACTCAAATAGTGTACTTTTAAAAATGGGCAAAGGGTCTGGAGATGTGGCTCAAGCGGTAGCGCGCTCGCCTGGCATGCGTGCGGCCCGGGTTGGATCCTCAGCACCACATACCAACAAAGATGTTGTGTCCGCCGAGAACTAAAAAATAAATATTAAAAATTCTCTCTCTCTCTCTCTCTCTCTCTCTCTCTCTCTTAAAAAAAAAAATGGGCAAAGAGCCAGGTGCAGTGGCAGACACCTGTAATCCCAGCTTCTCAGGAGGCTGAAGCAGGGCAATGAAAAGTTCAAGGTCAGCCTTGGCAACTTAGACTTTGTCTCAAAATTAAATATAAATATAATAATAATAATAATAATAATAGGCTGTGGATGTAGTTTAGTGATAAAGTGCCCCAGGTTCAGTAAAAAAAAAAAAAAAGGTATGTGTGTGTGTAGAACTTGAATAAACATTTTTTTCCAAAGAAGATATACAAATGACCAATAAGCCCCCACAAAAAAATACCCATCATTATCATTAGGGAATTGTAAATAAAAACCACAATGATATACTACTATACACTAGGATGACTATTATAAAGCAAAACAAAACATCAACAAAAATGAAAAATAAATGCTGGAGAGGATGTGAAGAACTTGGAATCTTCATGTACTCTGATGGCAGCATAAAAATGGTACAGTTACTGTGGAAAGCAGTCTGCCAGTTTCTCAAGAAAGCAAATGTAGATGGGTCTGGGGCTGGGGCTCAGCGGTAGAGCACTTGCCTCGTGTGTGAGAGGCACTGGGTTCGATACCCAGCACCACATAAAAATAAATAAACAAATAAAGGTAATTTTAAAAAGAAGAAGAAGGCAAACGTAGAATCACCATATGACCCAGCAATTCTATTCCTAGGCATATATCCAAAAGAATTGAAAGTAAGCCAGGCGTGGAGCCTGTAGTCCAGGAGGCAGAAGCAAGAAGATCTCTTGAGCCTTAGAACAAGTGGCATTGTTCACAATAGCCAAAAGGGGGTTTTATAGTTTGAATGTGTTCCCTCCAAAACTCAGGTGTTTAAGCTTATTGGTCAATGTGATAGTATTAAGAGGCAATTAGGCCAGGTGTGGTGGCATACCTGTAATCCCAGAGGCAGGAGGATTACAAGTTCAAAGCCAGCCTTAGCAAAAGCGAGGTGCTAAGCAATTCAGTGAGACCCTGATTCTAAATAAAATATAAAATAGGGCTGGGGATGTGGTTCAGTGATTGAGTGCCCCCAAGTTCAATATTATCCCCCCTTTTTTTTCTGTGTTGGGGATAGAACCCGGGGCTTCCACATGCTAGGCAAGCACTCTCTCACTGAGTTACATCTCCAGCCCCTAGACCATTTCTCTTGATGGAAATCAAGACCCTTTTAAAAGAGTCTTCAGCTCTCTCTTGCTCTTTAGCCTTCCTCCATGTAAGGACACAGTATTCTTCCCCACCAAAGGATTAGCATCAAGGTGCCATCTTGGAAGCAGAGAACAGCCCTCACTAGACATCCAAACCTGCCAGTGCCTTGATTTCAGACTTCTCAACCTCCAAAACTGTGAGAAATAAATATTTTTTCTTTATAAATGACTCAGTCTCAGGTATTTTTTATAGCAGCACAAAATGGATAAAAACAGGTAGAAACAATCCAAATAGACATTAACAGATAAATGGATAAAGAAAATATGGTATATACATACAATGGAATATTATTCCAACATAAAAAGTAATGAAGGTCTGGTTCATGCTACGTGGGTGAACTTTGAAAACATTATATTTAGTGAAATAAGGAGACACAAAAGGACAAATATTAGTGTCTGTTGTTTGAGCTATCTAGAACAGGCAAATTCATAGAGACAGAAAATAAAGTAAAGATTATCAGGGGAGCCCAGTGCAGTGGCGCACACCTGTAATCCCAATGGGTAGGAAGGATGATGAGGCAGGAGAATCGCAAGTTCAAAGCCAGCCTCAGCAATGGCAAGGTGCTAAGCAACTCAGTGAGACTCTGTCTCTAAATAAAATACAAAATAGGGCTGGGGATGTGGCTTGGTGGTTGAGTGCCCCTGGGTTCAATTCCCAGTACCAAAAAATAAAAATAAAAAAGATTATCAGGGGAATAGAGGCAATGTGGAGTTATTGCTAAATGGGTACAGAGTTTCTGTTTGGGATGATGAAAACATTCTGGAAATAGTGATAATGGTTTCACAACATCGTGAATATATTTAATGCACTGAATTATAATAATTTAAAATTATTATTCAATTCCAAGGACTGAAAGCATACTGTTTACTGATCTCAAAGAAAGAACTTTGAGGTCTCAACAGAGGGATTTTGGACATTTTGTTTCTCACACATGCCTTGCTGGTGCAGACCAGGATACAATGAAAGGCCACAGCATGCCTACAAGCGGGGGGAATATGTGGACAGGTTTTATGCCCACTGCACAGGTGGATTTCTCCAAATATTTTATGAATATAGTCTTTTACTTTACAGCCAAGTTCACTCTGTTTTGAACTTCACCTAAAGATGAGAGGTAAGGGAAGTGGCCAGTTTCCCCTCTGCATTTCCTTTATTATTATTCTTTAGAGCCCTTTTTATCTCCCTACAAGCTTTCCTAGGCACTAATTAACGTTTAGCCCAACAATAGCTAAAGTGACAAATTATACATATTTTACTATAGTAAAAGGAATGAGCGGGGGCGCTGGGGTTGTGGCTCAGTGGCAGAGCACTTGCCAAGCAAGTGAGAGGTACTGGGTTTGATCCTCAGCACCACATAAAAATCAATAAATAAAATCAAGGTATTGTGTCCATCTACAACTAAAAAAATTAAAAATAAATAAATAAATAAAAGAAATGAGGGGCTGGGATTGTGGCTCAATGGTAAAGCGCTTGCCTAGCACACGTGAGGCTCTGGGTTTGATCCTCAGCATAACATAAAAATAAAATAAAGATGTTGTGTCCACCGAAAACTAAAAATAAATATTAAAAAATTCTCTCTCTCTTTAAAAAATAAAATAAAATAAAGATTATTGTGTACACCTACAACCCAGAAGCCAGTTATAATTTTAAAAAGAAAGAAGGAAAGAAATGAAAGGGGAGAAAAAAAAAAAAGACCTTCTCTCAAATCTGACCACGTTCACCATCTCTACTTTCTCCCAAGTTTCACCCACCATCACATCTGGCTATGTAAATGGTCTTCCTGCTTCTCTTCTCATCTATTTCTTCACTACCCTCCAATTACTTCCTATCACCCTCAGAACAAAATCCTAATTTACCATGGTCCACAAAGCTCTGGAGGATTTGTCTTCTGGCTTCTCTGACCTACCTCCTATCACCAGTCCATTCACTGCCCTAGGCACCTACGCTGCTCTTGTTACTAAAATGCCTATTTCTACCAGTCTCAGGCCATTTGTACTTACTATTCCCTCCAACTGGAATATTCTTGCCCATATCTTCATGTGATTGACTCCTTCACTTCATTCATGTGCCACCTTCTCAGGGAAGTGTTCCCTGAACATTCTATCTGACATACAATCTCTCCCATCAGTCTCCATTCCTTTTCCTTGCTTTATTATTTATTTATTTATTGGGTACTGAGGATTGAACTCAGGGGCACTCAACCACTGAGGCACATCCCCAGCCCTATTTTGTATTTTATTTAGAGACAGGGTCTCACTGAGTTGCTTAGCACCTCACTTTTGCTGAGGCTGGCTTTGAACTTATGATCCTCCTGCCTCAGCCTCCGGAGCTGCTGGGATTACAGGTGTGTGCCATTGCTCCCAGCCTTGATTTATTTTTTGACTGAGCATTTTGCATTACCTTATTGTATTATACATTGGTTTTCACAGGTATCATTTTTCTCTCCCATTCCTAGAATGGAAGCTGCATGGCAGGATCTTGTTCACGAGAACTTGCTGTACTTAGAGGGCCTAGCAATGTGCCTGATACTTACTAGATGTTACGTGCATATATTTAACTTTTTTTTCCCAGTGCTGGGGTGCTTTATCACTGAACTACACCCCCAACTTATTTTGTTTCATTTTGGGACACAGTTTCACTACGATGCCCAGGCTGGACTTGAACTTGCAATTCTCCTGCCTCAGCCTCTTGAGTAGCTGGGGTTAAAGGCATGCACTACTGCACCTAGCTCAGTGCATGCTTGGAAACTAAATTCAGGTTTTCAAAATTGTATTTTATTTTCTTATTTCTTTGTACTGGGGATTGAACTCAGGGCACTTAACCACTAAGCTACATCCTCAGCCCTTTATATTTTTTTTATTTTGAGACAGGATCTTGCCAAGCTGTTTAGGGCCTCACTAAGTTGCTGAGGCTGGCCTTGACCTTGGCAATCCTCCTGCCTAAGCCTCGTGAGTCACTGGGATTACAGTGCTCAGTCTAAATTCAGTTTAAAAAAAAATATTGAATTGTGGACTGAGAATACCTATTTGCAGCAGAAGCCAGTTATAATTTTATATATACACATTTTAGTTGTAGGTGGACACAATACCTTTATTTTATTTTTATGTGGTGTTGAGGATTAAACCCAGTACCTCACATGTGCTAGGTAGGCTCTCTGCCACTGAGCTAAAACCCCAACCCAGAAGCCAGTTCCAATTTCTATCAACTCCCTCTTCTTCACTTTGGACCTGTGCTGTCCTCCTTAACGTGAAGATTTTCTGGAGACTGGAGGAAGGAAAGCAATGACACCTTGAAAGAGGTGACCCTGTCGAAGCTAAGGGTCCCACTCTGAACTTTCATGATACTCTACACATCACAATTTATTTGTCCATTATTCTCTCAATGGACAGTTTTTTTCTTTTAACATTTTCTTGTGCTACTATGAATAAAATTACTTTAGAAATACTCTTTTCTCACTGTTCCCTCAGGAGTATGTCCAATTGCAACTGCTAAAGACATTGGAAAGGAAGGACAAGTTTTGACAGGGTACACATGCAACAAACACAGGAATAAGTTCAGGTCAGTTCAGGAAATAGCAGTTACTGTCCTCGCTTTAGTTCTCCATAGCTGATGACTTTTGTTTGTGTGTGGTACTGAGGATCAAACCCAGGGCCTTGAATGTGCTAGGCAAATGGTCTTCCATTGAGCTACATATCTAATATCTAATATCTCTTGCTTTATTCTTGGACTCTCTGAAACCACTCTTTCCTCTGCATTCTCTTGCTCATAGCTTCTCTGCAGGCAGCCCTTCGACTGGACCTCTAAATTCTGAGTTTCTCTTGCTTCAGGAAGAACATTGCCCTCTCTTCTCTAGGCCTCCAAGATAACATTATCCAGACTCAGGGCATTAAAATTCACATATATGGGCTGGGGATGTGGCTCAAGCGGTGGCGCGCTCGCCTGGCATGCGTGCGGCCTGGGTTCGATCCTCAGCACCACATACAGACAGGGATGTTGTGTCCGCCGAGAACTAGGAAAAAATAGATAAGTATTAAAATTCTCTCTCTCTCTCTCTCTCTCTCTGTCCCCCTCTCTCTCACTCTCTCTTTAAGAAAAAAAAATAAAATTCACATATATGTTGATAATCCCCTGCTGATATATGCTGATAGATTAAACTCTATCTTTGCTGGGTGCAGTGGTGCATACCTGTGGTCCCAGCCACTTGAAAGCAGGAGGATTGTTTGAGCCCAGGAGTTTGAGCCCAGCCTGGGCAACATAGCAAGATCTCATCTCTGGGGGAAAAAATAGTTTTAAAAACTCACAAAAACCAAACTCTAGCTTCAACCCAGATCTCTAAGAGATATGGAGTTACCTAAATGATGTGTGTCCCTCAGGATGTCCCAGAGGTGTCTGGAACTTAACATGTCAAATAAAACTCAAAGTTTTGTCTCTGAAACCTATCCTACTATTCTTCCCTTTTGCTGGATATGCCACCATGTACACAGCTTTCTTCTTTCCCCTTACCACCTCCCAAATCTAATTCATCCCTACATCCTGTTGATTCCACCTCCAAAATACATTTTGCATCTGTCCACTTCTCTCCACTGCAACCTTTTAAGCACCACCTCTCATGTAGATGACTATAATACCCTCCTGAGTGATCCCTCTGCATTTTCTCTGTCATGGGCAGTCTATTCTTCTCCTAGCAGACAGCCAATCTTTAAAACATATATAAATCTAATCATGTTACTTGCCTGCTTAAAAACTGCCTGTGGTTTCTTTCCCATTTCACTTTGAAAAAAATCCATATCCAGGGCTGGGGCCATAGTTAGTGGTAGAGTGCTTGCCTGGCACATGTGAGGCACTGAGTTCGATCCTCAGCAGCACATAAAATAAATATATTGTGTCCATCTACAACTAAAAAATATTTTAAAAATCCATATCCATATCAGGGTTTACAGGTTAGGCAAATCTGGTCCCTGCCATTCCTGCCGACAACTCTATTTGCCCTCTGGCCCAGCCAGCTAAACTGGATTCTCTTTCTCTCTCCTCTCTCTCTCTCTCTTTCATACTGGAGATTAAGCCCAGGGGCACTCTACAACTTGGTCATATCCCCCAATCCTTTTGATTTTTTATTCTGAGATGGGGTCTAAATTGCTCAAGTTGGCCTTGAACTTGCAATCCTTTTGCTTCAGCCCCTCAAGTTGCTAGGATAGCAGGTGTATGCCACCATGCTAGGTTTCTCTCTGTTTCTTGACCATTCCAAACTCCACAGCACCTGAAGTTTTTCCCCTTTCCCTCTGCCCAGAATGTTCTTGGTTGTATCACATGGCTAAGTCCTTCTTGACCTTCAGGTTTTGGCACTGTCTCAAAGTGTTTTTCTCTTTCTACCTAAGTGACTCTGACTCCCTCTACCTTCTCCCGTCCACATTGTTGTCTATCCTTGTAGTGTGTCTTTTTTGTGTGTGCTAAAGTTGAACCCAGGGCTTGCAAGTGCTATACCATTAGCCACTTCCCCAGCCCTTTTAAGATTTTAATTTGAGTGGTTGGGAAAGGTGGTGCACTCCTGTAATCCCAGTGTCTCAGGAGGCTGAGACAGGAAAAATCATGAGTTCAAAGCCAGCCTTAGGAACTCAGTGAGGCCCTAAGCAACTCAGCTAGACCCTGTCTCTAAATAAAATACAAAAAATAAAAAAATAAAAAAGGGCTGAGGATGTGGCTCAGTGGTTAAATGTCCCTGAATTCAATCCCACCCCCCCACCAAAAACATAAAAATAAAAATAATAAAGAAAAATTTTTTAAAAAAATTTTGAGGCAAAGTCTGGCTAAGTTGCCCCAGGCTGGCCTTGAACTTGCAATCCTCTGCCTCAGCCTCTGGAGTTGCTAGGATTACAGGTGTTTTCCACCTTGCCCAGCCTAGACCACATCTTTTAATGGCTGGGATCAGATTGTCTGTTGTACTCCAGTGTACAACCAGCACCTAAACCAAAGTCTGGCACAGAGTAAATACTAAATATTTACTGAGTAAATGGATTAATTAGCCTTGTACTGGGTAAAAGGGATACAGAGGTGACCCATTTAGAAGGGAGGATGTATTTACATGACCAGGACACCAGAATCTTTCTTCTAATAACTAACATTTATTAGTTCACCAATTCAAGATCCATTTGTGTGTGTGTATGTGTATGTGTGTGTGTGTGTGTGTGTGTGTGTAAACGTACATATATATATTTTTAAGATGGGGTCTTGTTATATAAGTTGCTCAGGCTGGTCTTGAATTTGTGGCTTCCCAAGTAGCTGAATTTACAGGTGTGCACCACCACACTGGGCTTTGTTTTTTGTTGTTGTTGTGGTAGTTGGGAGATGGATTTAGATCCATCATGAGGACCTTAGGGTCCTCATGCATGCTAGGTAAGTGTTTTAGCACTGGGCTAAACCCCCAACCACCATTTTGTTTTTAATGTGCCCAAAGTCATACAGTTTCTATAAGTGGTAAAGCTGAGAATCAGGCAATCTTCCTTCAGAGCCGGAAACTATTTTTTAGGTAGGAGGGATTGAACCTAGGGGCACTTAACCACTGAGCCACATCCCCATCCCCTTTCTACTTTATTTAGGGACAAGACTTTGCTAACTTGCTGAGGCTGGCTTTGAACTTGCAATCCTTCTGCCTCAGCCTTCCAGCCACTGGGATTATAGCTGTGTGATACCGCACCAGGCTGAGCCTGCACTCTTTTAAAAATAATTTGAGGTGAAAGACACCGTTTTATCAGGTGTGTGTGTTTGCCGTACTAGAGAATAAACTCAGTCCCTACTGAAAGCTAGGCAAGTGCTCTACCACTAAGCTACCCCCAGATAAAAATTAGCCATTTTATTTTTTATAAAAATATTTTTAGATGTAGATGGTCACAATACGTTTATTTACTTATTTTTATGTGGTGCTGTGAATCACCACTGAGCCACAACCCCATCCCTTATTTTTAATATTTTTATAGTAGATGAACACAATACCTTTATTTTATTTTTATCTGGTGCTGAGAATCAAACCCAATGCCTCACACGTACTAGGCAAGTGCTCTACCAACTGAGCTATAACCCCAGTTCATCCAAAGTTAGCCATTCTAAATTGAACAATTCAGCAGCAGTTAGCACATCAATATTGTGCAACCATCACCTCTAGTTCCAAAATATTTCCATCAACTCCAAAGCAAAACTCCTACCCCTTAAGCAATTTCCCCCTTCTCTTCTCCATGCACTTTTTGATCTTCACAATAACCCAACTGTATGATTGAGAAAAAGAGGTAAGAGTTTAGTGATAGTTCCAAGGTCACACTGCTAGTAGATATGGAAAAGTGATTCTGACTCCAGTGCCTACACTTTTGGAAGAAACCACAAGGAGGGGGGCTAAATTTCTGTTGGGGCAGGGACCTAGAACTAAGTGCGCCCTCAAGTGTTGAGGTAAAACTGCAATTAGGACTGTACAGGCGATTGGCAGAGCCAAAAGTAATGCAAGCCCTAGAGCAGTTACAGGTCAGGAATTAGAAATGTCAGCACTGCAGGAAGCTTTGCAAACACCTCAAGAACAAGTCTGTCACTCTTTGGGCAGCTTCAATAGGCTCCAGTCTGTGAGTCAGAAGAGGCACAGCTAGGTGGGCGTGTTTTGCCTTCATGGGGTCAGGCCCTCCCCGGAAACCCCAGGTGAGTTGCCAGGGTGTATAGATCCCAGAAAAGAGGAGGAAGGAGATCTGAGTCAACAGCATCCCACTCTGAGGGGGGCCTCAAGGACACGGGAACTCCTTGGTCTTATACTTCTTGGAGGAACTGTCATCTCTAGTATCCCTCTCCCGCAACACAGGGGCGCTCTTTCTGGGGCTCCTCTCGCTCCCCGCCCCTCTCTAGCGATCTCAGATGAGGCACTTTTCTGAGTTATATTCAGTTTCCTCTTCTCCTTTGAGAGGGCTGGGCGGGCCCATCCTGCTCCGAAGAGAAGGCTTCTTTCGCAAGCTCTCTACTTTTTTTCTTGACCAGGGTAGTAGCCGAGTTCTAATCAACAATGCCCGGCGTTCAGCCCAATTCCGCCCCAGGTGTTGCCAGAGGGCAGCTCCATGGAAAAAACATCACAACTTCACGAAAGTATCGCGAGAAGCGCAGTTGCGCCCGCGGCCCAGAAGAGGCGGAGCGAGGGCGGGAACGCTGAGTGAAGGGGGAGGAGCCAGAGCGCTTCCGAGGTCCCGGTCCCGAGACTGTCTCTCCCTAGGCAGCGCCCCCGCGTGACTGCGCTTTACATAATCGCGGCCTCACGCGTCACAGTGGCGTACTCCAGTTCAGATCGAATCAGAGTGGTGTAAAGCTTCGCGTTAAACCCTCTCCTGCTTGATCGACGTCGAAGTGAACCAGTGAACGGGCGTTCAGCGCCGTGGTGCCCGCCCCGGTTCGCCCAGGCCCGCCCGCGCCGGCCCGCGCCAACCCGCCCTCCTGCCGCAGCTAGCAGCCTGCCGCCACCGCCAGGTTGTGCCTCAGACTGTCAGATAAAGCGGCGGGCCGGGCCCGCGGGGCGGTGAGCACGGCCCGGGCCGGACATGGCGGCGCTCTACGCCTGCACCAAGTGCCACCAGCGCTTCCCCTTCGAGGCGCTGTCTCAGGGGCAGCAGCTGTGCAAGGTGCGCGGGCTGGGGCGGCGGCCGGGAACTGGGGACGCAGCAGGCGCGGCCCGGAACTCCCGGTTGTGCGGGACGCCCGGCGGGGTCCCTCAGGCTGGGTGTGGCAGGCCCGCCTAGCTGAGGAGACGCTCCCTCCCCTCTGGGGGCCGGCGGGGCACGTGGGGGAGTCCCAGGCCCAGTCCAGGCCCCCGGCGGCTGGCGTGTCCGGGTGCTTAGCAACCGCGGGGGATTGTTTTCCGAACCCGCGAGGTCGGGGGAGGGGGACGGCGGATCCCCTACTTGCCCCTGACCAGCCACTCCGGGGATTCCTTTGGGCTGCCTTCCCCGCCAACGCGGTCCGCCCTGGGTGCCTACTCAGGGACCCCCTGCTCCGTCTGGGTTAAACTTGAGAGTTGAGTGTTGCCAGGGAGGAGTGTCTAGAACTCGGACACCTCACGGGCACTCTTCATCCGGTCTGAATCGAAGGTGGCAAGGCTCTATTTAAAAAAAAAGTCCCCAATGAAGCGCACGAATCAGGATGACTTTTAAACATCTAGTTGGTGGCCTTCGGTCCTCGCTTTAACCAGTTTTTACTCCTAAAGTCACAGTGTCTCTAACTTTGCTTCATTCACTGTGCCTATGTCAATGAATAGAAGTGCTGCAGAGCAACAATAAAAGTTACCAAGCCCACTGAAGAGTGATGTTGAGATATCCTTAGATAATCCAGAGTTTGTGACTCTGATTGGAGTAAGTCACAGTTGTATGTCAAGATTGCCTCAGATGGCCATGTTTACCAGATCTGAGAGAAGGCAAGCGCTTGAGTGCCCTTTTTAGCCTAAAAATTACATATGATTTAAGGAAGTTTTAAATATATAAATAAAAATGATTTTAATCTAGCACCTTCATTTCACAAGTAAACCTGCTCAAAATCACACAGTAGCACAAGAATCAGAACTAGAATCTAGGATTTCAGATTCTCACTCTGGGTCTTATTCATATGTTTGTTTTGCAATTTATGACCAGTACCATACAAATTCTTACTCCCACATCAACAGCACAACAGTGATGCAAATATTACAGAGGAGGAAAATAAGGCCCAGAAAGTTAAGTGACTCACTCAAGCATAGTGGCTGTGCTAGGAATAGTACCCAGGTCTTCTTCCTACTGAAGGCTGTTTCCATTTGTGAGTGCCTTTTAAAATTATATCCTCATTTCATTTCAGGAATGTCGGATTGCACACCCAGTTGTGAAGTGCACCTACTGCAGGACTGAGTACCAGCAGGAGAGGTAGAGTTTTGGTTGACCATGAAAGATGTTATTAGGCTCTTCCCTCTTAAAAAACTGTGTTTGTATTTCATGTGCAGATCTGTAATTAATTTCATTGTAATATACAGATCAGTAGTGAATTACATTATTTACAGATTCAACAGTTTCCTGATACATTGAAGGGTGTATAATACATACATTATATCCTAAATTTTATCCTTTGATTGCTTTTTTAATTTTTTTCTGTACTAGGAATTGAACCCTTGAACATGCTAGGCAGTGCTGTACCACTAAGCTACATCCCCACCCCTCTTTAATTCAATTTAATTTTTTAAAATACATATTTATTTTTTAGTTGTAGTTGAACACAATATCTTTATTGTATTTATTTATTTTATGTGGTGCTAAAGATAGAACCCAGGGCCTCACAGGTGTGCTAGGCAAGCGCTATATGGCTGAGCCACAACCCCAGCCCCCCAATTTAATTTTTATTCTCAGATGGGAGTCTCACTAAGTTGCATAGGCTGTCCTCAATATACAGTCCTCCTGCTTCCACCTTCCAAATAGCTGGGATTATAGGTATGTACCATCCTGCCTGGCCATTCCTTTAATTTTTAATTTTTATTTACTTATTTATTTTTTCGTGGTGTTGAGGATCAAACCTAGAACCACATACATGCTAGGCAAGCACTCTACCACTGAGCTACATCCCTGATTGCTTACATTTTTAAAGTTACTTAGTTTTCAGGTCCTTGATCATTTTATATAGGGGTTATGATCTTCTAGCCCTAAAGAAACCAACCCCATAGCAGTAAAACATGAGCCTCAAGTTCCAGTATGTATATGTACAGAGGATGAAAAATTTATAAGGTCAAAGAAGATACTTTTAGAAATATGACAATCCTGATAAAAGGTTTGTTAGCCCTAGCCACATTTGAAACTCATTTTACACTTTCCTGACGTGAATCAATCTCTGCCTGCGCTCTCCTTTTGGTACTAGGATTGAGCCCTAACCCTAAACCCCTCAGCCCTTTTAATTTTTTTGAGACAGATTTTGCTCTCTTGCTAAATTACTGAGGACCTCGCTAAATTGTTGAGGCTGGCCTTGAACTTGAATTTGTGATCCTCCTACCCTTTCCTCCTGAGTTGCTACGATTACTGGCTTGTATCACCACACCTGGCAAAATACTCAAATCTTAAGTACTTCATTCAACGAATTTTACAAATAGTAACCCCTAAACCTACAGAATGTTACCCCCATTCCTTTCAGTCCTGTCATGCCTCCTCCTAGTCAATCCTCAACACTCCTTGTTTTCCGTAGGCAACCACTATTCTGTTGATTTTCATTTCTGAGATCAATTAACTTTTCCTATTGAACTTCTTATTAATGGATCATACGGATCATACTTAGAGCTGTGTTTTATCTTTCTCATTTAGGCCAATAATTCATCGTGAATTAATTTTTGTGTAATGGTGAGATATGAGCTTTGATCCTTAATTTACACCACACACAGAAATTAATCGAAGATCATGAAAAGACATTTTTCTTTTTTTTAAAATATTTTTTATTAGTTATTGATAGACCTTTATTTATTTACTTATATGTGGTACTGAGAATAGAGAGCCAGTGCCTCACACATGCTAAGCAAGCTCTCTACCACTGAGCCACAACCCTAGCCTAAGGTCATTTTTCTTTGTGTGTGAGTGTGTGTGTGTGTGTGTGTGTGGTTTTTTTTTTTTTTTTTTTTTTTTTTTTTTGGTACAAGGGATTGAACCCAAGGATCCTTAACCACTGAACCACATCCCCAGCCCTTTTTTACATTTTATCTGGAGACAGGGTCTCATTGAGTTGCTTAGTGCCTCTCTAAGTTGCTGAGGCTGACTTTGAACTTGTAATCTTCCTGCCTCAGCCTCCTGAGCTGCTGGGATTGTAGGGGTATATGCCACCACACCCATGCATTGTGCTGCTTCACTAATGCTAAGCAAATACTCTACCACTGAACTACATCCTCAACACCTGCACTTCAGTTCTTTACTGTTTTTCTTTCTTTTTTTCTTTTTGGGTGGTACTGGCGATTGAGCCTTGTGCATTTGAGGAGAGTACTTTACCACTGAGTTACATCCCCAACCTTTTTTATTTTTATTTTGAGACAAGGTCTAAGTTTTCTAAGCTGGCCTCAGCCTCTTAATTAACTGGGATTACATGTGTGTACCACAACACTCAGCTTGAACTGCCTTCTTTAAGTAGCAGAAAATTGCCCTGCCCTGGAAAGTATTTTGTTTGAGTATCTTATTTATTTATTTATTTTTATTTTTGTCAATGCTTATCTCAGAGAAATCAGATTATTATTTTTTTTTAGTACTGGGGATTAACTCAATTTTGAAACAGAATCTTGCTAAGTTGCTTAGGACTTTGCTAAGTTGCTGAGGCTGGCCTTGGATTTTCTTTTTCTTTTTTTTTAATATTTATTTTTTAGTTGGACACAATATCTTTATTTATTTATTTTTATGTGGTGCTGAGGATTGAACCCAGGGCCTCACATGTGCTAAGTGAGTGCTATACCACTGAGCCACAACCCCAGCCCCTGGCCTTAAATTTTCAATCTTCCTGCCTCAGCCTCCCAAGTCACTGATATTATAGGTGTGTGCTAGTGTGCCTGATGAGAAATCAGAAATTTTGATGAAATATTTGGTTTTAAAGTCTATTTCCCCACCTCTGGGATTTTCATATGCTTTTACTTACAGAGGACCTTAGTCTGTCTAAGGTCATGATTGAATAGCAAACACCCAGTCACTAAGCTATATTCCTAGCACTCTGAGTTTATTTTCTAAATCCAAATACTTTATTCCTTATCTTAAATTTGTCAGTTATTCATCTGAATTAAAGAGAATTAATTTATTTTCTGCTAGTCCATTTTACTCTAACATAATTTTTTTTATATATATTGGGGATTAAACTCAGGGGTGCTTAATAACCACTGAGCTACATACCCAATTTTTTTTATTTTGAGACAAAGTCTTGCTGAGTTGTTGAGGGTCTTGCTAAGTGCTGAGGCTTGCTTCAAACTTGCTATCCTCCTGCCTCAGCCTCCTGAATTGCTAGGATTACAGGCATGTGCCATTGCACCCCGATCTAACATATTTTGAAATCTTTTCCATATCTGATAGTTTTATTTATATGGTAGTTAAAGATGTCATAATCAGAAATAACTCACTGTTCATATTAAGTGAAGACTTATTTTATTTGAGATGACAAAATTAATAACCACATAATAATTCAAAGAGCTATTGGCCAGATAGATACTCGAAAGTCAGTTAATTAAGTGTCCAGACCATATTTTACCTTGCCCTTGGGCAATGAGCAAATTCCTTAGACTTAAGGAGGAATTCATTTACAGATGATCTAAGAAAAACTTGTCTTCTTTTTTCTTTAATAGCAAAACCAATACAATTTGCAAGAAATGTGCTCAGAATGTGCAGTTGTATGGAACGGTAAGTAAGATTTCTCTGTTCCTAACAGTGAGTACCTGGTTCTTTTGGAAATTTTTCTTCTGTAGACTATTAATGTCATTATAACATTTTTATTAGAACTAGTTATATTAATATATCTAGTATGTCATTTTTTAATCTATTTAATATTTACTGAAATGGACTTCTGTGTTTATAGTTACTCTGTCAGGATTGATTATAATTTTCCTTGAGTGGCATTAGTGATCAGTATGAAAAGATGAGGTGAAAGATGAATCCTGTGTCTTGACTTCTTTGTTAATAGTTGACTATTTTGAAGAATTATCTTTTTTTTTTCTTCTTAATGTTAGTGTTCAGAATACTATTTCTAAGCTAGGTATAGTGGCTCATGCCTATAATTCTAGAAACTCAGGAGTCTTAAGGCAGGAGGTTGGCAAATTCCAGGCCAGCTTGAGAAACTTAGTGAGACTCTGTCTCAAAATAAAAAATTAAAAAGGGCTAGGGGTGTTGCTAAGTGATAAAGTGCCCCTGGGTTCAATCTGCAGTAACCTCCCCACCCCTACAAAAAAAAGAACATTATCTGTGCAGGCATTTTCCTGATATGTTTATACACTGATGATGGTAAAGTGGCCTTTTCAGAAATTTGGAAGCACTTGCTGGTTTCTCCAAAGAGCTGGTTCTGTTGCATTTCTCATAGAAATCTCATCATGCATACTAATGGGTTTTTGTCATTTGTTCATTTATTTAAGAAATAGTCTTGTGAAGAAAAATGTTTGTTTTAAGAATAAGTTTTGGGGACTGGGGTTGTGGCTCAGTGGTAGAGCGCTTGCCTAGAATGTGTGAGGCTCTGGGTTTGATTCTCAGCATAACATATACATAAATGAATAAAATAAAGCCATCAACATCTTTAAAAAAAAAAAAAAAAGAGCACCATGAGTTCAAAGTCAGCCTCAGCAAAATCCAGGCGCTAAGCAACTCGGTGAGACTCTGTCTCTAATTAAATACAAAATAGGCTGAGGATGTGGCTCAGTTGTTGAGTGCCCCTGAGTTCAATTCCCAGTACCTCCCCCGCAAATGAGCTTCATTTGATCAACTTAAAAGCAAATTTATAAAGTTGGGAATATATTTTTACTTACTCTGTAGGAATTATTGCTTTACAAAAATGTACTGGTATTTTATCACATGTTTATTTGATGCATTTTTCCCCCTCTTTAAGCCCAAACCTTGTCAGTATTGCAACATAATTGCAGCATTTATTGGCAATAAATGCCAGCGTTGCACAAATTCAGAGAAGAAGTATGGACCACCATATTCTTGTGAGCAGTGCAAGCAGCAGTGTGCGTTTGACAGGAAAGATGATAGAAAGAAGGTAAATATGTATTTTTCTTGATTTTTTTTTTCTTTCAGAGAAATTAAAGTGGGCCAATTAAAAAGACATATAACAGTGCTCTATATGTGTAATGTGAAATGAATTGCATTCTGCCATCATGTATAACATATTAGAATAAATAAATAATAAAAAAAAACTTTATAAAAGACATATAACAGAGTTCCTTTCTTGGTTCTCCTCTTGGCCTTGAAGAAGGTAATTAGACTGTTTAATTTATCAAATGTAAGCCATTATATTCCAACATTTTACAAGAATCCAAATTACAGGGATCAATATCCCTGTAATTGGAAATATTGTATTCTAGGTAGTAATTGGCAGAAGTCTATAGTAAATTCTGTAAGAGGAGGTTGTGACTTAAAATAGTGCTATTACTAGTATTAATATCTGATATCTGGTTCTTTACATTTTTTTTTTTTTTTTTTTTTTAGTATTGGGGATTAGACTCAAGGGTACTTGACCACTGAGCCACATCCCCGTCCCTGTTTTGTATTTTATTTAGAGACAGGGTCTCACTGAGTTGCTTAGTGCCTTGCTGTTGCTGAGGCTGGCTTTGAACTCACAATCCTCCTGCCTCGGCCTCCTGAGCTGCTGGGATTACAGGCATGGATCACTGAGCCCAGCTCTTTAAATGTTTTTATATGTTGAAGTTAAAAATCACAAGAAGCGGGGGCTGAGTTTGTGGCTCAGCAGTGGAGTGCTCGTCTTGCATGTGTGAGGCCCTGGGTTCAATTCTGAGCACCACATACAAATAAATAAATAAAATGGAGGTGTTGTGTCTAACTACAACTAAAAAAAAAATAAGATATTAAAAAAAAAAATCACAAGAAGCCGGATACAGTGGCACATGTGTGTAATTCCAGCAGCTCAGGACGCTGAAGCAGGAGGATCAAAGAGTTCAAAGCCAGCCTCAGCAGTGTCATGATGCTAAGCAACTCAGTGAAAACCTGTCTCAATAAAAAATACAAAATAGGGCTGGGAATGTGGCTCAGTGATTGAGTGCCCCTGAGTTCAAACCATGATAACCCCTTCTCCCCCACCAAAAAAATCACAAGAACATAGTTATTTAGTGTCCTGTTTAAAAATTTCCCATGGTTTCTGGTTATGCTTGAACTAAAACTCAAACTCCTTCCTTACTTGCAAGTCCTGTACCCAGCAGTCAGTCTCATCTTCTGTCATGCTTCCAGTCTCTTCCCTTCTTCCATTCCTACTGGCTGCCTTTCAGTCCTTCAGACATGTTAGTCTCATTTCCTCAACACTGCCACCTTTAAGCTGGCTGTTCTTTTGCCCGATGTGCCCTCTCCACAGTGTTTCAACCCAGATGCTACCTCCTCACAGAGACCTTCTTTTACTACACTCCCACAATTACTACTCCTTATATCCAATTACTTTCTGTTATTGTCTTCATAGCATGTAACATTGTGAAAATTGATCTTGCTTATAAATAAGTATTTTTCCATTCTTGCTAAAAATTAGCTTTTTTCCCATCTTATTGTTTCTACTATATATTTCCAAAGGCCTGGCATATGGTATGTAATAAAATAATATTTGTTGACTAGAAGAATATAGTATAGAAATTCTTTTTCAGTGGCCAAAGGTAATTTTCAGAGATGCTTAAGCTTTCAAGAGCTGACTATTGCTAACCAAACATGTTCATTTATTATGAAAGGATATAACTTTCAGTGACCAGAGTACTCCTGCCAACTAGGGTACCTTTCTCTGAATCAAGATACTAGAGAAGCTGAATTAGTAATCAAGAGGTAGCTTATAACTGTATGCTGCCCAGGTCTAGGCAATAATGCAAGCTTTGCAGTCCCCCACATCTGAGTCCCTTCTTACTCCTGGAGCTAGCTAAATGAACCTGGGAAATTTATTCTAATTATGCATCAGTTTCTTTATTTTTCTCAACAGGAATAAAAGTAAATACTTCACTAGGGGCATGAAGATATTTAATGAGATAGTTATATAAAACAATTTTGAGCTGACACGTAATATAACTCAATAAATGGTACCTGTATTAATATTAATTAGTATAGCTAATTTAAAAAATCTGTTTATACTAGAGTTCCTTAAGTTTCTACTTGTTACAATCCTAAGCGTTTGGGATATTTTTAGACATACTCAAAAACTTTTGAGACATCTACTGGGCATCATGGCATGGCCTAAGATGGAGACTAAGACTGGAAAATCACAAGCTTAAGAACAGCCTGGGAAACATGGTGAGATCCTACCTCAAAAAAAAAAAAAATAGAGAAGGCTAAACTCAGGGATTAAGAGAGGGTGCTTTGTGGCTGGGGATGTAATCTATTGATAGAGTACTTGCCTAGCATGCACAAGGCTCTGGGTTTGATCCTCAGCAACACATACACATTCAACCATAGAATGGATCATTCAGACTCAGAATGCATTTTGTATTTATTTAGAGACAGGGTCTCACAATTAGTTATATGAAATTGGACAGCTTAATCTATTCGTGTTCCAGTTTTCTTATCTGTAAATGCAGATGATCAGACCTCAGTGGTGTTAGAAAGGATGAATTATTATGTCTAAGTTCCTTAATGGAATCTGATACAGATTTAAGTGCTCAATCAGTGTTTTATATATGTATATTTAGGTGTTGGGAATTGACCCCAGAACCTAGTATATGCTAAGTCAGTGCTCACTGAACTACATCCGCAGCCCTTTTCATTTTTTTTATTTTGAGACAAAGTCTGGCTAAGTTTCCTAGGCTGTCTTCAAACTTGTAATCTTTCTACCTCAACCTCCCAAGTAGCTGGGATTACAGACATGCACCACCACACCTGACAATAATTTGTTTTTGATATTTTAATTCTCAAGATTATCTTTATGTTTAAAGTTTATTTACTTATTTATTTTGGGGATGCCAGGGCTTGAACTCAGGAGCACTTGGCCACCGAGCCACATCCCCAGCCCTATTTTGTTTAGAGACAGGATCTCACTGAGTTGCTTAGTGCCTTGCTGTTGCTGAGGCTGGCTTTGAACTCTCAATCCTCCTGTCTCAACCTCTTGAGGTGCTGGGATTACAGGCATGCATCACCATTCCTGGCTTTAAGTTTATTTTTATTTTTATTTATTTTATTTAATTTTTTTTAAAGAGAGAGTGAGAGAGAGAATTTTAATATTTCTTTTTTTAGTATTTGGCGGACACAACATCTTTGTTTGTATGTGGTGCTGAGGATCGAACCCGGGCCACACGCATGCCAGGCAAGCGCGCTTGAGCCACATCCCCAGCCCCTAAGTTTATTTTAGAGGAAAAGATTTATTTTAGAGGAAAGATTTATCCTTGGTTCTCTGTGCAGTTTCTTGTTCAATACTTATTTTCTTTCAGTGGAATTGCATTTTTTTTTTTTAATCCTTTGTTGAGGGGGTAGGGTCATGGCTCAGTGGTAGAGTGTTTGCCTTGTATGTGTGAGGCACTAGGTTTGATCCTCAGTACTACATAAAAATAAATAAAGATATTGTGTCCATCTACAACTAAAATTAAAATTTTAAAAATAATCCTTTGTTAAATTCTTAAATAAGACCTTATTCTCACAGACTTTATATTCTTTTTTTAAAGTTTATTTATTTATTTTAGATATAGGCGGACACAATACCTTTATTTTATTTTTATGCAGTGCTGAGGATCAAACCCAGTGCTTCAAGCATGCTAGGCAAGCACTCCACTGCCGAGCCAGACTTTATATTCTTGTGTATCAGAGAGAGATGTATGAAGACAAAGAAGGACATAAATAAACACAAATTTTAGAGTACCTGGTAGAAAGTCAGTGAGGTTTCCACCTAAATTGGGCAATCAGGAGATGACATTTGAGTTGAAACTAAAATGATGAGAAGACAGTAGGCACTCTCGAGGGCAAAGGTTTCTGGAAGAGACACCAACTGTGCAAAGACCTTAAAGTAAAAATGAACTTGGCACTTGGGGAGAACAGAAGGCAGGGTGAATAAGGGGAAGAGAAAGAAAATGAAGTTGTTATAGACTAGGTAGAGGTTGCATTTAAATCACATTAGCCATTGTAAAGTTTGGATTTTATAATAGATGAGAAAATCTTGGATTTTAAGGAAAGAGTATGCAATCACATTTACATTTATGAAGCCCTCATCGGCTGCTATGAAGAAATAGTTCACAAGGCCCCAGGAATGAGAAGTAGGGTGGTCCTTTGAATGGCTCTTGAAGTAGTGACAGATGAGAATGGTGTAATGGAAGTAGTGGAGTTAGAAGGAAGAGGATAGTTTCAGACTGATGAATTGCTGATGAGTTAGAGAACAATGATGTAACAAACCCTTGTTCGAGATGGTGCATATGATCTAATTTTAGCAATTGTAAATGCAGGCTATAAAATTCTATAAAATATCAGCAACCTGAGTAATTACACCCAGCTCTACACAAAGGGTTTTGCATTCCAAATGCTCCACAAAGGCACCCCAGCTTTAGAGGGTGGTGGAAGTCATTCTGCTTTCCTAGTTTGTGTCTGGCTCTCTGGTGCACAGCTGCTTCTGTTTAAAGGAATCAACATTATCTAGTTTAGACTGCAATGGAAGGCTGCCACCAGGGACTGGTGTCTGGAAGCTACACATCCATTCGTCTTTCTCTGGGGAAATTATTTCCATCTCAGAGAAGGTATCCAGTATGCCATTTTGTGAGCCATTATATAATGTATTAAAACTGAAGTATGGGAGAGTTTGGGTACATGATAGTCTAAGGTTATAAAATTTCATTTAGGGAGAATAAGTTTAAGAGATGTATTGTACAATATGGTGAGTATAGTTAATAATGAGTTGTATTCTTTTTTTTTTCTTTTTTTTGTTATTTATTTTTTAATTCTCGGCGGACATAACATCTTTGTTTGTATGTGGTGCTGAGGATCGAACCCGGGCCGCATGCATGCCAGGCGAGCGCGCTACCGCTTGAGCCACATCCCCAGCCCCATGAGTTGTATTCTTGAAGATTGCTAAGAGAGATTTTTTAGTTTTTGTTTGTGTTTGTCTTTGGTACTGGAGATTGAAACCAGGGGTGCTTTACCACTGAGATACAACCCTAGCCCTTTTTATTTTCTGAGACAGGGTCTCCTTAAGTTGCTAAGGGCCATGCTAAGTATCTGAGACTGGATTTGAATTTTCTTTTTCTTTTTTTTTTTTTTAAAGAGAGAGTGAAAGAGGAGAGAGAGAGAGAGAGAGAGAGAGAGAATTTTTTAATATTTATTATTTTTTAGTTCTCGGCGGACACAACATCTTTGTTGGTATGTGGTGCTGAGGATCGAACCCGGGCCGCACGCATGCCAGGCGAGCGCACTACCGCTTGAGCCACATCCCCAGCCCGGATTTGAATTTTCAATCCTCTTGCCTCAGTCTTCCAACTCATTAGGATTATAGGCATGCACTACCATGTCCTGCTAGATGTGTTCTCTCTCTCTCTCACACACACACACACACACACACACACACACACACACACACAAATACAAATGTAAGGTAGCTGGGAGCAGTGGTGCATATCTGTAATCCCAGCTGGTTGGGAGGTTGAGACAGGAGGATCTAGAGTTCAAAGCCAGCCTCAGTAAAAGCGAGGCGCTAAGTAATTCAATGAGACCCTGTCTCTAAATAAAATACAAAATTGGGCTGGGGTGTGGCTCAGTTCAATCCCTGGTATCCCCACACACACCAAAAAAAAAAAAAAAGGTAAGGTAAGGCTTGTTAATTAGTTTGATGTAGCCATTTCACAATTTCTATACATTTCAAGACTATATGTTGGGGCTAGGGATATAGCTCAATTGGTAGAGTGCTTGCCTTTTTAAAAAAGCACAAGGCCTTGCTTCGATCCCCAACATCACACACACACAAAAAATACATGTTATACATGAAAATACATACAATTTTTATTTGTCCATTTAAAAAGCGAAGTATAAACTTTGTTTCATCTTCTACCTTCTCCCTGCTGAGTTTCCCATAATGAGCACCATGGAAACATCTGTCTTTTGAAATTCTTGTGGGACCTTTGCTCTGGTCTGTGTTTGCTAAGATGAAGAAAAACAAAATAAGCAGGAATAAAATAGAGGCTGTTTTTACTAAACAACTTTTATGTTGGCACCATGCTAAGTGTTTTATGTACATTATGTTACTAAATCCTTGTAGCAGCCCTCTGTGACTTGCCCAAAGTTACACAGCTGACAAGTGGGAGAGCTGGAACTTAACCCAGGGGTTCTAATTCCTAGTGCCCGTATTCTCAGTCACTGCACTACATTTCCTGTTCTTTATCTTTGTCGCCTTGTCTTTCAGGTAGATGGGAAATTGCTATGCTGGCTGTGCACACTTTCATACAAACGTGTTCTCCAGAAGACCAAAGAGCAAAGGAAGCACCTGAGCAGCTCTTCTCGTGCAGGCCACCAGGAGAAGGAACAGTACAGCCGCCTGAGTGGTGGTAGCCATTATAACAGGTAACCCCAGGTGCATGAGATAGGACTAAAAGTGCTAGGTAGGTAAGATGTTGGGCAGTTAGGGAAGATACTGTCTTGTATAAGTTTTCCCATTTTCTCTTTGGTGACAAGCCTGTAGGAAGAATCCCATTTATCATATTTTATAATTCCTGTATCTTTCAAGAGCCAGGGAGATTGATTTCTTTCTTTCTTTTTTTTTTTTTAAACAAAAAACACGGGCTAGGGATGTGGCTCAAGCGGTAGCGCACTCGCCTGGCATGCGTGCGGCCCGGGTTCGATCCTCAACACCACATACAAACAATGTCCGCCAAAAACTAAAAAATAAATATTAAAAATTCTCTCTCTCTCTCTCTCTCTCTCTCTCTCTCTCTCTCTCTCTCTCTCTCTCTCTTAAAAAACAAAACAAAAACCACTAGGGATTGAACCCAGAGGTTCTCTACCACTGAGTTACATCTCCAGCCCTTTTAATATATTTATTGTTTAAGACAGGATCTTGCTGAGTTATCCAGGTTGGCCTTAAAACCTGCAGTCCTCTTGCTTCAGCCTCCTGAGTAGCTTACAGGTGTGTCCCACTGCATTTGGTGCACTTTAAGGTGTCAGAATTTTCTGACTTCGTATTGTGTCTTAAAGTTTTGTGGAACTTACTCCATGTGTAGTGTTCTTGTCATCCTTTGGATTTTTTTTTTTTCTTCTTTAAAAGACATTTCACTTCCTGAGGGACACAGCTTTTAAAATGTCTATTTGGCCAGGAGAGTGATAGATATTCTAGATTTGTTAGAGTGAAATCCAGTCAAAAAATGTTCTTCCATTGATGCCTTAACCTTCCTGTCAGAGTATCTGTAGTAGTGTTAAGATCTGTGGCTCTGGATTGAATCCTGGCTCTGCCAAGTTTTCTATGGGTATCTTGGGCAAGTTTTCTCATCTGTAAAATAAAAGAAATAATAATATTACCTCATGAGGTTGTTGTAAAGATAAATTATATAGTGCATGCACAGTGATTAGTTTTATAACTGTCACATAGGAAGTATTCAATATATTTTAGTTATTTTTTATTATTACCCTCATGACTTTGTTTATTCACCAGACATTAAGTACTCTAATGGACCAGGGGTTCTGCTGGGCATATAGAGGTGAACAAAAGAGTCATGCTGCTCTCCAAGAGTATGCAGTCTGGTAGAGAAGACAGACTTGTAATCAAATCATTGCAGCCTAATGTGAAGGGCACCACAGTGGGAACATATCAAGATACAAGTATGGGAGGCAGTAATAATTAACCATCTCAGGAAACAAGGCATGGCAAGCTTAGAGAAGAGCTGTTAGGTAACTGGATCTTGGGATGAGTTGGATCATCAGATAAGACTGGGCAGTGGCATCCTAGGCTAAAGGAATAGCATTTACAAAGAATTTGAAGTCCTTTTACTCTGTTGAAGCTTGTGATTGCAAGCTGCAGAATGGAAGGAAAAAGGATCATGCAGACCTAATAAAGGAGTGTGAAGTTGGGTTAGTAGGAAGCCACTGAAGGGATCTGTGCATGGGAGAGACTAAATCTGCATTAAAAACAACCTTGATTGGTGGAGAAGCATCAGAAGTAAAAAGGTCTGGGGGCTACTTAAGAAGCTTTTTTTGTAAGAGTTCAGATAAGAGAAGTTCAGATAAGAACCTTATCTGAGCCATGTTGGCACATGCCTACAATCCCAGTTACTCTAGAATAGGAAGCAGAATTGCAAGTTCAAGGACAGCCTGGGAATCTTAGGGAGACCTTGTTTCTTTTCTCTTCTTTTGTTTTTGTTTTTGGTACTAGGGATTGAACCAAGGAGTGCTTATTGAACTACATCCCCAGCCCCCCCCCCCTTTTTTTTTTTTGAGAGTCTTGTTCAGTTGCTTAGGGTCTCACTTGGCTCATTTGGTTGCTGAGGCTTGGCTTAAACTTGTGATCCTCCTGCCTCAGCTTCCTGAGGTGCTGAGACTACAGGTGTGCACCATTGGGCCAACTAGGAGACTGTTTCAAAATTAAAAAAGGATCAGGGTTGTAGCTTAGTGATAGAGTACTTGCCCAGCATATATGAGGCCTTTGGTTCAATCCCAGAAAGAAAGAAAAAAAAAAAAAAAAAGAAAGAAAAGGAAAGAAAGAAAAAGAAAATAAGGTCTTGCACAGAAAAGCTACTATCTTATATTGGTTCAATAGACAGACTTTCATTGTGGTATCTTATTAATCTTTGATTTCTAACATGTATTTCTCTATTTTTGCCATTAAAAGCCAGAAAACACTTTCTACATCTTCAATTCAAAATGAAATCCCAAAGAAAAAATCCAAGTTTGATTCAATCACAACAAATGGAGACAGGTGAGCCAGTTGGAGTATGTGTGCACACACAATTGAAATGCATACACAGTACCTAAAACTAGAATATGTTTTAGGTTGTACCTTGGAGCTAGTCTACAGCTGTCAGTGAACCATTGAGGGATTAGCTACTTGATAGCTGATATATTTAACAGTACTTATAAACAGCAGTACTGATATCAGTCAAATCTTATTTAAGCATAAGAATGTGTAACTTGTAACTGGATTTAATAGCAGTTGAATTCTGCAGTTCACTAACTAACTGTCCTACACTGGTAAACACTGAATGTTTTTCATTGTGGTCTGTGCCTGTAGCTTCCTCTAGGAAGGGTAGGAGTTGGTTTTCAGAGGTAGAGCAGAGACAGGTGGGGTTAACGCAGTGTTGTGTGAGAGGTATTCCATACTTTCATAGCATTCAGAAAGCCAGCCCAGTGCAGATACTGGATCAGAAGAGAATGAGATGCATTTAAATATTTTTGTTTTATTTCCAGCCTGTCTAAATGCATAATTTTATTCCTCACTTTCCTCTCTCCTTCTCAGCGATGCTTCCTCTTACGAGCTGCTTTGTCCTAATATCCAGAGTGCCCCGTCCGTGTTGGTGCAGTGGGCCACTTCCCAACAGAGTCTTGGGGCCAACCATTTTCCTGTTCCTCCAGGCCCGGGCATCTTGAAGTGAGATCACCTAACACAGTCCCTAAGTCCTTGGAATCATCTCTAGTCTGAAAATGTCTCCCATTCACAGTTCTCCCTCCCATTCAGTGGTGGATACGGGAACAGACCCTCAAATAGACTTACCAGGGCTGAATTTATTCATCAGAGTATAAAACATCTGTGAAATTTACTCTTTCCCACTGTCTTTTTCATTAAATTTATTTCAGACCCTACCAAGATAGTGTCTTTTTACAACTAATTTAATTTATGTTAAACTTCTTGAATTAAACCTTCTGGAAACATGTAACTAAATGTTCAGATTACATGAGGGAAGGAACCATGAAGACCATCTTTGTGATCAATTTTTCTATTCTCTGAGCAGTCAGCCTGGCCATTCTGAAAGCATGTGAGGCAGATAGTCTATCATCTCTGTCATTGTGCATGACCCTTCAAAAACTACTTAAAGGAATGAAGTTTTCTTTGTTTTTTAGGACACAGGGTCTCACTACATTGCCCAGGCCCAAATGATCCTCTCACCTCTCTATATAGAAGCAAGGCATTCAAGCCAAGACCTATACCTGTATTTATTTATTTTTCTTTTTCTAGGTTTTTTTCTTTTTCTTTTTAAAGACCTATACCTTTAGAGTTTTCATTTCTGTTTGTGCTCATTTATAACCCAGGTTGGATTGAATGACCTTGATAAAGCTCTTTCATGCCCTCTAATTTAACCAAGTAGTCTTTAAGTTTATCATTTAGTAGCTTATTCTGTTCTTGAAATATTGCACTGTTTTTGCTGTCCATTGCCATGGATACAAGAAACTAAAAACTCCATCTCTCTGTTCAGACTATTTTATTGCATCTCAGAGTTCAGTCACCAGCAGTGACTGTATTCCTCATGTAGGATGCTGATTCTTGAGGTCTTTTATCCATACAAGATACTGAAAGATCATTTTCTCCTTAGATGAACATACTGATTGTTTAAAGTATAATTTAATCTCAAAATTGGAAATCTGGAAAAATTTTTACACATACGTAAATTCTATTTGAATATACTATATTAGTAGTCTTAACATTTTATTCCCCTTATTTGTATTTAAAAAAAAATTTTTTTGTAGTTGTAGGTGGTCAGAATGCCTTTTTATTTTACTTATAATTTTTTATGTGGTGCTAAGGACTGAATCCAGTGCTAGGCAAGCACTCTGCCACTGAGCTATAGCCCTAGCCCCCTTATTTGTATTTTTAAGAAAACATTCATAACACAGGATAAATTACATTTTGCTATTCTGTTTAGTTTGTGGGTTTTTTCCTGCTTTTAATTTATTTTTAAAATAAATTCTTAGAGGCTGGGATTGTGGCTCAGTGGTAGAGCACTTGCCTTGCAAGTGTGAGGCACTGGGTTTGATTCTCAGCACTGCATATAAATAAATAAAAGTCCTTCAACAACTAAAAAATTTAAAAAAAAAGGCATTATGAGCTGGGTGCAGTGGTGCACTCCTGTAACTCAGTAGAATGAGGCAGGAGGATCTCAAGTTTGAGGCCAACTTTAACCCTGTTTCAAAAGATAAGAAGAGGTAGGGATATAACTCAGTGGTAGAATGCCT
The DNA here is from genome assembly GCF_964194105.1 of Spermophilus citellus. Lineage (NCBI taxonomy): Eukaryota > Metazoa > Chordata > Mammalia > Rodentia > Sciuridae > Spermophilus > Spermophilus citellus. The sequence goes on along the minus strand of NC_138191.1, from coordinate 119,636,825 downwards.
CTGGGTTCAATCCTTAGTACACAAACAAACAAACCTGAAGCATTCCAACAGTCCTTTGGGTTTTTTTTTGTTTTTTTTTTTTGTTTTTTTTTTAAGAGAGAGTGAGAGAGGAGAGAGAGAGAGAGAGAGAGAGAGAATTTTTAATATTTATTTTTAGTTCTCGGCAGACACAACATCTTTGTTGGTATGTGGTGCTGAGGATCGAACCCGGGCCGCACGCATGCGAGGCGAGCGCGCTACCGCTTGAGCCACATCCCCAGCCCCAGTCCTTTGTTTTTTTAAGACGTTTTTAAGTCACACAGACTAAAAAATTTTAAATGCATACCTATGTACCAAGTATTATCAGTCAAAATGTCTATTATTTACCTTCCTCTCACTTTTTAATTAATCACAAACCACTTTCCTGTCCCCACCTTTAAAATATTCATATACTTTTAAATTTATGCTCTTACTCTTTAATATTTACTCTTTATGCCTTCTGCAAGTTTGCTCCTTAACTTTTCAATGATTCTCCTCTCCTATTTATTTAGTACCAAGGCATATTTTTTTCTTCTCTTATTCTTTATCCATTAGCTTCCTATATTGTACAGACAGAACACATTATCTTAACTTTCTATAATAGTTTAATAATCATAAGGCTTGGTCTTTTCTGTTTTTCAAAAATTATAGCCTCACTATTTTTAATTTGTTAAAGTTGTAACAAAACTTTTTAATTTAAGGAAAATCTGAGCTAATGATTATCATTCATTCCTTCCTTGAGAAAATGTACCAGCTACTTTTTGATCATATTTATTTATTATTCCATAGGAAATTTTTAAAAAGCAGTTTTGGGGTAGTGAGTGTCATCGAGGCAGACCTTGTGGCTTATTGTGTCTTAAGATCCTTTTTTTCCTTGTAATTTCATTTTATTCTCCCTCCTGAAAGATAGGACTTCTGTGTGGCATTTGAGGACCAATGTGCAGGGTTATAGGGAGGCAGGTTTGGGTTCAACTTAAGGAAGATTATTATATTAACAGCTTTTGGGAGAGACAAGTTTCATGGAGAAGTAATGAGCTCCCTGTCATTGAAGGTATTTGAAAAAAGACTGGCTTTTCTGTCTTGCTAACATAATCCTCTTTTTTCATTTCTGTGGTTCTTATTGGACGAAGAGTTAGAGAGTCAGAGAGATAAGCCCCTAACATAGGATAGACAGAACTGGTTTTGTCACAATTTATTGGTAGGAGAAGAATTTTCTCTCAAGAAACAGAGGAGAGCATTAGGACCCTTGAGGACAATGATGATTTACTTATACTACTAGCTCATTACTCTGTTTCATTCATTTCTGTATTTGTATGTTTATATAGACTGTTGGTTGAGAAAAGACAGGTCCTTGGTAGTACTGAAATACATGTAAAGCTGCAGATATAAGGATACTTCACATATGAAACTGGTAGAGATTGTCATATGTCTTTTGCATTTACTTTTTGTTATCCAATAATTCTGTACAAGGATCAGTTTGTGAAATTAATCTGTTCATTCTTCCTCTGACATTCTTCTTATATGCTTCATGTAGACTAGAGTGGGGGACAATGTTCTCATCAATGAAATGTGTCTTCCAATTCTAACCATAGAAATGTTTGATTTGGTAACTGTGGGGAAGTATGTGCTGTGGTCAGGCTTGCTATTTGGAGTTTCTTCCCAAGTAGAGAAGATGGGATGTGATTTAAGATATAAGAAGGAGCTAGGTACAGTAGTGAATGCCTGTAATCCTGGCTATTCAGTAGACTGAAACGGAGGATCTCAGAGTTCAAGGCTAGCCTGGGCAACTTAGTGACATCCTGTCTCAAAATAAAATTTTAAAAAAGAGATGAAGATGTAGCTCAGTGGGAGAGCACTTGCTTACATGCATGAGGCCTTCCCTATGTTCGAACCCCAGCACTGAAAACAAAACAAAACAAAAAACAGGAAGAACCAACCACAAAGAGAACTACAAATTCTTACTCTATTGTCATAGCAAGTTGATTTGTTTTACTTTATTTTTTTAAGTTATTTATTTATTTGGTACTATGGTTTGAACCAAGGGATGCTTTATCATGGAGCCACATCCCCAACCCTTTGTATTTTTTATTTTGAGACAAGAACTTTCTAAGTTGCTTAGGGACTCATTAAGTTGCTGAGACTTGTATTAAATTTGTAATTCTGCCTCAGTCTCCCCAGTTTTGGGATTATAGCCATGTAGTACCATGTCCAACCCCTTCCTAGTAGTTTTTCACAAAAAGAACTGGTATGAAATGCAGCATCTTCTCAGAAGCCACATCTCCTCATAATGTATACACTTATAATCTATCATCTATCCAGAATTCTAGGGACGTTTTCTAATCACAGATATTATAGCTCTTTCCGAGGTACATCTTGGGGACCTTTAGTGAACCTGAAGGAGTATCTGAGGCTCTTAGAATATAGCATTTACTTTAATCCTGAATTTGAGAGAAAATGCTACAGGATACCACTGTGTTATGGTTTGAGTTGGTGTCATTCTTATGATCACCTAACCTGTGTAGTTCCAGTTCAGCAAATGCTCTTGAGTTTGGTGTGTATGAAGCAATGTCCTCAATACTAGGAATTCAAATAGTTACTCCTGCCCTTGAGGAGTTCATAGTCAAGTGGCCTAGGATGCATCCTGAGGTAGAGAAAAGTATATGTCCATCCAAGTTATGATTTTTTCACCCTCCATTTTTCTATTCAGCTTTTCCCCAGACCTGGCTCTGGATTCACCAGGCACTGACCACTTTGTCATCATTGCTCAGCTGAAAGAAGAGGTAGCTACTCTGAAGAAGATGTTGCATCAAAAGGATCAAATGATCTTAGAGAAAGAAAAAAAGGTATGGTTAGTTAACACTTTTCAGACCAGAATGATGCAAGGGTAAGGTGTATGGGACATGATGATAACTATTTGAAATTTATTGAGTAATTACTATTGATGCTTTTAGAGAGATCCCATGGCAAGGTGGGATGTCCTAGGGAGAGGCTAACCATTTGTGGTTACTCATGGGATGACATTACCTAGGTTAATTACCTTAGCCCAGTGGGTTCAAAAAGCTGATTTTTCTTAGCATTAAGAAGGGAGTTCCATGGCTGGGGTTGTGGCTCAGTGGTAGAGTAGCATGTGTGAGGCCCTGGGTTCGATTCTCAGAACCACATAAAAATAAAGGTATTGTGCCCAACTACAACTAAAACAAAATATTTTAAAAATATATTTTAAAGAAAAAAGGGAGTTCTACTTTTTAGGCAGGACATTTGTTAACCAAGATAAAGGAGATGATGTATAAAACCACAGTGTCTACTTCTTAATTCACAGTAGGACATACAATAGCATACTACTATTCTCAGCATGAACTACCTTGGACGATTGTAGTCAGAAGATGCTGAATAAGCATGGAGTTGGAATAAGAAATAGTGTTTATGTAATTGGAATGTTTAATGCTGTCAGGCTAAAAGAATCTGTTATCTCCATTTCTGTTATGGGGATGGCTGTATCCATGGTCCAGTAATACTCAGAGTATGAGGCCAAGGCTCCCCACTCCCTGGACAGTGTTTAGGTGAGCCCCTCTCCATGACTCTTGCATCACTTGCTTTGTGTCATTGCTGCAGCTCCTTTACTAAGTGACCCACTATAAATGCATAAATACCTTATTAATATTTTAAGTGTTAACATTCTATCTGCACATTAGAATATTTTCTATATTCTTATATTTCTAGTATATTTACATTAATATCTTTAGAATGAGACCAGTTTTATTTTGGTCTAAGAGTCATCTGCTTCTTCCCCCTACCCCCATTGATACTGGAGATTGAACCCAGGGGTACTTTACACTGAGCTACATTTTGAGCCCTTATATTTTTTATTTTGAGACAGGGTCTTGCTAAGTTGCTGAGGCTGATCTTGAACTTGCAATTCTTTTGCCTCAGCCTCCTGAGTCACTGGGATTACATGCGTGCACCATCTCCCTCTCTCTTAGATGGAGGGGAGCTTTTGACGTTCTAATTTGTTGTTTATTATTATTTTATTTCTGGGTTCTTAGTATCTCATTTTGTAGGGTTGGGGCAGGAGTACTAAGGAATCAAACCAGGGCCTCATGCATAATAGGCAAGAGCTCTACCACTGAACTACATACCCAGCCCTTTTTATATTATTTTGAGACATGGTCTCCATAAGTTGCCCAGGCTGGCCTTTTTTTTTTTTTTTTAATTTTTTTTCCCCCACCCTTTTGGAAGGGCGTTGTTTTTTTTTTTTTTTTTTTTATTATATTTATTTCTTAGTTTTTTTTTTTTGGTGGACACAACATCTTTGTTTGTACGTGGTGCTGAGGATCGAACCCGGGGCGCATGCATGCCAGGCAAGTGCGCTACCGCTTGAGCCACATCCCCAGCCCCCCAGGCTGGCCTTGAACTTGCATTTCTCCTGCCTCGGCCTCCTGAGTTGCTGGGATTATAGGCATGTGCCTTTGTACCTGGCTAAGAGTATCTGATTTTTGCCTTCATAACAAAAACTTTTATTGCTGACTTTGTGCCTAGTTTTACTCTAAATGCCTTTATGTATTAACTACCCATATAACAAGTTTTTGAGGCAAAAATTATTATCATAATTTCATATATATATATTAGTTGTAGATGGACACAATACCTTTATTTTGTTCATTTATTTTTTTTGTTATTGATTGTTCGAAACATTACAGAGCTCTTGTTCATTTATTTTTATGTAGTGCTGAGGATTGAACCCAGTGCCTCACGTGTGCAAAGCAAGTGCTCTACCACTGAGCCACAACCTCAGCTCCTATTATCATAATTTTATAGGTGAAGAATATCTCTGCTGTTTTTCTTTTAGGGCTCCAGTTACCTCCCTTATGTCTGTTCCTCCCTCCATGGCTATATGTTGTCTTATACCACATTCAGAATGCTGTGATTCATTCTAAGTGACTCACAGACATTTACAATGTTAAATTATCTTTTGCTTTTCCTTTTTTTTTTTTTTTTTTGGAGATGAAGTCTGTCTTTGTTGCCCAGACTGGCCTTGAATTCCTGGGCTTAAGTAATTCTCCTGCCTCCCAAGTACTGAAACTATGGGCATGCACCACTGCATGCATTATTTTCATCTGATTTCTATCTCATTTTATAGATGAGGAGACAGACCTAAAGAGGGTAAATAGTGTGTCATCACACAGCTAGTAAATGGCAGAACAAGGTTATGAATTTATTACCCATTCTGACTCTCTTGTACTTTCTACTGTGTTGGGCTATATCCTGCCAGTAAAGAAGGCACCATCCTGCCAGGTGGATTCATGGGGGGACACCCATATTCTTTCAACTTTACAATGTGACTGACAGATGAAAGTAGACCCAAGTATATTCTCATCATGGACCAGATCAGAATGGCACATAACAGAACATTTGCAAAACAGACAAAATAAACACTTGTTTTTACTGCTTTGCAGAATTGGAGTTTTGAAAAGAGCAAAAACAAATAGACTGTTTCATATAGATTTCAGGATTAAGGACACATTCCCTGGCTTGCGACAAGCTGTTCTGCATCATGCCTGCCTTTTTATTGGTCGGGGATTAAGCCCAGGGGCATTTAACCTCTGAGTCACATCCCCAGCCCTTTTTATTTTTTATTTGGCAGAGGGTCTTTCTGAGTTGCTGAGGCTGGCCTTAACTTGCAGTCTTCCTGCCTTAGCCTCCAAGTCCCTGGGATTATGGGCAAGCACCACCATGCCTGGCCTGCCTGCCTTTCTTTAGCCTCCTCTCCTGCCACTCTCCAAGTTATCATTCATTCAAATAATCTCTCAATTATCTCACATCTCTCTGCCTATGTCCACACCATTGCCTTTGCTTAGATATCATTCTTAATTTATGTGCCTATTGCTTCTGTGCCTCTTAAACTCAAAATAATCTTTCTGACTTACATGTCCCTTCTTTGTGCTCCTTGAATAACATTTCAAAATAAAAAGGGCTGGGGATGTAGCTCAGTGATATAGCACTGTCTAGCATGCATGAAGCCCTGGGTTCATTCCCCAGCAAAGGGGGGCAAAACATGAAATCTTAAAAACCTGCTAGTGGTTAATTAACAGAAATACTAATTCAAAACAAGGCACGGTGACACATACCTATAGTCGCAGCATTCAGGAGACTGAGGCAGGAAGATCCTTTCATCTCACTTAAGGGACATCCTGAGGAACAGTGAGAAATCTGTCTCTTAAAAAAGAAAGAAAAGAAATGTTAGTTCAGGATTTTTTATAATTTTCAGGGAAGCTTTAGAAAAAAGTAGGATACTCCCTGGCTTTGGCATAGGTATGGATCTGCAGGACAGCCCTGGATTTTTTAATTTGTTGGACCACTTAGCTGTCTGATACCAAAACAGTTCTCATTACATAGAAATTTATTATGGTCACTCTGCCTTTTTTCCTTCAGATTACCGAGTTGAAGGCTGATTTTCAGTACCAGGAATCTCAGATGAGGGCAAAAATGAACCAAATGGAGAAAACGCACAAAGAAGTCACAGAACAATTGCAGGTGACTGCTTATTATGTGGTAACTAGAATACTTGGCTGAGTGTATTTTAATTCATTTTCTCTTAGGTTTTTTTTTTTTCTTAAGTATTGACATATTACATTAGTCTCCCTTTTGGATATCTTTTTGTTTTACTCTTGGATATGTTCTGATCTTTTCCTCTCAGAAAATTTGCAAATGGTTCCTTGATTTTGGAATGTGCCAGATGTGATTCCAGGTGTCTGAATTACGGATTCTGTTTAACTTGCTCATTAAGGCACTGCATAGTTTGTATTACATGGAGCATCCTTTTGTAATAGTGGATGCCAAGAGATTAGCAAATACTTTTTTCCTTAAACCAAATCTCAAGCCCTAGAGTTTTCTATTATTTGTTTTTACCTGTAGAATGGTTCATCTCTTCCTGACCCTCTACATTATCTGCCTTCACATCTGCTTGGAAAACTTATCCCATTATTAATTATTATTGTCTATTAAACTTACTCTGCATGGAAAACATATTCTTTCCTGGGCAAACATCCTCTCACACTGATTTATTTGTTTATTTAATTTATAGGCCAAAAATCGAGAACTCCTAAAACAGGCAGCTGCCTTGTCCAAGAGCAAGAAGTCCGAAAAGTCAGGAGCTATTACCTCTCCATGACAGACTGCAGGAGGCTCTTCAGCAACAGCAGATGGGGTCATCCTGGGTTAGGGTTGGAGACCTGGCTGTTCTCTGGGAATTGCAAACTTTCTTAAGAATCTCTATTTTATTACAGTTATCCTTCTTTGTGTGATTGCAGTGAGCTGAATGGAAACATCTAGTTTGTGCTGTGTTATGACTGCATGCTTGAGTGTTTGGGATTTCAGGTTCAATCTCCTTCTCTTTCTCTCACACTACTCCTTCTATGCTTTTCTTCCTCTTCTACCATTTCTTCCTCTTTTCTTCTCTCCCTTCCCTTTTCTTCCTTCTATCCCTTTCTTCCCTTTCCTCTTTCTCTATGTATTTTGGTTCTACTCTTTGTTCTTTTGTGGTGGTCACTGCTCAGTGTTATGTGCAGAATGATTTTTTATGTCCATCCTTGCATCCTGCCATACCCATGAGCAAATAGTTTGGCATTAATTGTATATCACTGCCACCCTCTAACTTTAAAAACTGCCACCTTAAGACTTGGTACAATGAGAGAGGCTTTCTCTCTCCAATAAATCTTTTGCTTCAGGGTATAATCTTGGGTTTTTTTCCAGGTATATTATGTATGAACTTTGTACTATGTATAGCCAGAGTTTTATTTATTTTTTAAAAAAAGAAACTTTTTCTTGATAAAAGAATAATGGTAGCCTAGCTAGTTGTTCTTGTAAAAGCGATGCCTCTTGGGGGGAAAAAAAAAGTCCTATTCTCTAGCTTTTAGAAAATGCATCAGATCTTTTCTTTCTTGTTAACTTTAGAATCTTAAAAACTGATTACTAAGGTGAAATAATTTCAATGTATACGTATGGAGTTAAGTGCCTTTTAGAGGATTTCTTGGAAGATCATTTAAGGAGATACTTAAGGGAGGTTGCAAAGATTTTGAACAGTCTGTCTTTTTAAGTAAGGGCAGAAAGAAAGGTTGTCCAGGTTGTACTGGACATTTCCCTCCCCCACTTCCTTTATTCTTAGGTAATTGATTTTAAATTCTCATACTGCCACTTCTTTTTTTTTTTTTTTAAATACCCTTTACCTATATAAGTTGTTATACTGGGCTATTATTGTCAGAAAACATTTTTTTTTTTTTAAACAGGAGCAGATTCAAAATGGTTCAACTATAGGGACACTCTGGGATCAGTATAAACTGCTCAAGTATGGACTATTAGTCCAAATGGGAGAAATAATATCATTGTACTTTCTTCCTATTTCTCTTCACCCACCCCAGCCTGTATACTCCCTGCTTTTAATGGAAAGGTATTGAATACATGTGCTTCTCAGAAGCAGTTTGGCGTCAGCCAGAGATATGTGTGGACTGTCTTCCCTTCTTATCACAATAGGCACATGGATTCACTTTTCCAGGAAAGGGATAGACATGTATTTCTAGCTGTACTCTCAGGTACTCTATGTGGTCTTTTTAAAGAAGTTGGGGATGTGTATAGTATGTGCTGTGAAGTAACAAAATCAACTACCCTGGAATTATTAATGCGGGGGGGGGGGTACTAGAGTTAAAGGTAATGGTGAGGGCAGATGACATTTGTAGTCTCAGTCTACCAAAATTGTAGCAGTAAATTTAGCTTGTTAAAAGCAGATGTTCTATAATCTGTGATAGCATTCTCACAAGTGGAGCCATGCACATAATTGGACAGAGATGTGGAAAGGGTGGCTTCCTTCTGCTAAGAGATACAGTGGACCATGTGGCTTAGATATCGCCCTGGTAGGGGATGTAATTTTCCCTTCTAAGCAAGGGGAACAGCAGTGCTAAATAGTTTTGTAACTTTTTGAATGAGAAGCTTTTAGGTAAACTGTCAGATAATATTTTTTAGATGCATTTGCATTGGCTATGGGGAAAAGATTGAGAAAAATGACAGTCATTTTTTTTTTAAATTTTAAAGACTGAGAAACTCTGTTATCTGAAGTATGATAATATAAAAACATTTAGTTTTATACTAAATCTTTTTTTAAGGTCTTGGCATTTAATATAAAGCAAACCCACACATTTTCTAACTTTCCATAAGTTCTTAAAAGGGAAAGAAGAATCCTTAGTCTTGAAATTTTAATTTTTAAAAATCATGACACTGTTTTGCCATGAAATTGAGTAGCTAACTTTTGGTAACACCTTTTGTTTCTTTGTATGTTTGTAATAATGGACATTTTAAAACAGGAATGTTTTGGTTTGTACAGACTTTGACAAATGTGTGTTAATAAAAATTCATATTGACTCAAGTATACAATTATTAGTTTTTGTTTCTCTTCCTCTCATCTTCTTCCCCTTTTTCTTCTCCTTCCTCCTTCTCCTCTTCTCCTCCTCCTTCCCTTTTTCTTCCCTTTTCTCCTTTTTTCTTCTTTCTCCTCCTCTTCTTTTTTAAATCCTTGGCCCTCTAGTTTATTTTTTGCCAGTTCACCAGTAGACATATCCCATTATCCCCTTCAACCCTGAAAACAGAATGTCTTGCTTGTAGACTAATAGGGAATTTAATATCCATCAGAGGATAAAATCATTCTCTCTGTGATTTCATTTATATAGCTTAAGTGCTTGCATTACGCTATGCAAGGCAACAAGAGTAGCAGTAGCAAAACCAACGAAGTTATTGTCCTCAGGGATTTTACTCAAGTGGAAAATTGGACAACATCACACCATTGTTCCTTGATTTTAACATTTATCATTATTATCCAAAATATAGCTCAGTATAAATTTTCATAAGGCACAAGTCAAAGCTTTTTGAGTTGCCATCTCAAAAGAATGTATCAGTTTGAAGCTCTAGTGTTAATATGTCTTTATATTAGAAGCACTTTTCAGGCATTGTCACTGTCACACTTTGGTTATCTCTACAAATGTATAATTTGTTTTCTCTAAATAGATTGAAAATCATTGTATGTGAAATAATTTAACCATTTACTCAGTCTTAAAAACTACTGAAGGTGGAGAATATGGCATAATAAACAAGATATCATCTAGTCCTTTGGAAAGGCCTTCGACCACTCTAAACCCTCAAGAGTAATTTGGCAGGCTTTGACTTAATCCTCTTCAGTTTAAGATCATATGTCGGGCTGAGGATGTGGCTCAGGTAGAGTACTTACCTAGCATGCACAAAGCCCTGGATTTGACCTCCAGCACCATTTAAAAACAAAGACGACCATATGTTACCTGTAGTCTATGCATTTTCATCTGATGGCCCGCTCAAGTGCCTTGGAGGAGAGACCATTGTTTGGAAGGCAAGAACTGTTAGGAGTCACAGACTGTGCTGGTTAATATCACCGGCAGAACAAATTATCCCCAATAATGACTTCGAACAACAATCTTAACATGCCTACAAACCCTGTTTAGTCAAAAAAACTGGTCAGGGCACTGTGGGGATCTTATCTATTCCACAAAATTGGGTTCTGAGCTTGGAAGATTAAGAAAATGAGGGACACAGGCAAGTGGTGCAGGCCTATAATTCCAGTGGCTGAGGCAGGAGGGTGGCAAGTTCAAAGACAGCATCAGCAACTTAACAAGCCCTAAGCAATTTAGTGAGACCCTGTCTCAAAAAAAAAAAAAAAAAAAGGGCTGGGGATGTTGCTCAGTGGTTAAATGCCCCTGTCTTCAATCCCTGGCACCAAAAACAAAAGCTGAGGGACACATGAACAGGGCTAGAATTCCCTCTGAAGGCTTGTTTACTTTTTGAAACTAAGTTTAGTGCTTGGGACGAGTAAAAGTCTAGTGCTGACTAGAGAGCACTTATGTGACCTCTCCATATAGTTTAGCCTTTCCCACCAAGGTAATCAGACCTCTTAGGTGTTGCCAAGAAGTACACGCCCAAGCACAAGGGTCCCAGTGAACAAAGTTGAAGCTGCATTACATCTGACCTGTCCTCAAGGATCACATAACCTCACTTCCACCATACTCTGTTGGTTGAAGCAGTGAGAAGCCCACCTAGACTTAAGGAGAGGACACAAAGATCCTTTCTCTTGATGTCAGGGTAACAAAGTAGTAGTGGGATGGAAGCTATTGTTACCCTCTTATCAAAAACAATCTGCATCCCAGGGAGTAGCTTTTGGAACAAAATCAGATCCAAGAAAGCAAGACAGAAGCTGTAATGTCTTTTATGTCCTAATTTCAGACATCACCTATCATTTCTGCAAAAATTTTATTGGTTTTAGAGGTAAAATTACTAATACTATTCAATGTGGGAAGGGATCACCTAGATGTGTTCATTCAAGGAGGCAAGAATCATTGATATGCATCTTTGTGGCTGGGCTGCCACATTGACCTTTGATTTTTTTTATTTTTTTATTTTTTTTTGTGGTGCTGGAGATTGAACCCAGGGACTTGTGCATGCAAGGCAAGCACTCTACCAACTGAGCTACATCCAGCCCGAACACCTGGATTTTGAAGGCAGCAATGAAATTACCTTTTTGAGGAAAGTAATTCACATTCCGTAGCAATTACTGGAATAGTGATTACTCTGCCCACAATGAATGGGAATCTCTCTGCAATGCAGTATCAACCATGCTTGAAAAGTGAGATTGCGTGTGCCCTAAAATCAGATTGCCCAGCATTGAAATCCTGTCCCCATTTACTCTTAGGGTTGTTTTAAGGATTAAATAACACATGCAGAGGCTTTTAGGATAATGCTTGGCACATAGTAGACACTTGATTTTGTAAACTATTGTTATCCGTGACTTCTATAGAAGGAACATTTTCTGTTTCTTGAGATGGGAGGTGATAGAGGGATAAATTAGAATGAACGTGTGTGTTCATTTGTTTTTTTTGCTTTACAAGGTCATTTTATTCCAAGATTACTTTTAGGCCACAAGAACATTCACACAACACAAGTTTTATGCCTCTTTTACAACTCCATATTACCCATCTCATGCATGTCACTTTATTGTACTGATTCCTAGAGTGCTATTTTTTTTTAAGTTTATTAATATAAACCGGCATACTGGGGTTGGGAATGTGGCTTAGTGGTAGAGCACTTGCATAACCATGCTGAGGCCCCGGGTTCAATCCAAGCACCGCAAAACCAAACCAAACCTGGGATATAAAATGTATCCATTTTAGGAACAGATAATTGAGTTTTTGATGATTGTATAATCATCACCACAATCAAAATATAGAACATTCTGCCATCCCCAATTGTTCCCTTGTGCCCCTTGGTAATCAATTTTCTTCTCACTCCAGTCCCTGGCAACTGTTAGTCTAATTTCTATTCCTATAGCTTTTCCTTTCCCAGGATGTCATATATATGGAATCATACCGTATGTAGCCTTTTGTGTCTGACTTCATTCACTTAGTATATACTTGTAGTTCATATTGTTGCATGCCTCAGTAATTTATTGCATGTTTTAACAGTTTCTTTTTATAGTTGAATAGTTTTCACCATGCAAATGTACCACAACTTGTTTATTCAGCAGCTGATGGACACTCAATCTGTTTCTAGTTTTGCGTTATTATGAGTAAACCTACCTTCAACATTTGCATACAGGTTTTTTGGAGACACATGTTTTCATTCTTCCTGGGTAAATAACTAGGAGTGGGATTGCTGGGTTGTCTGGTAAATGTATATTGAGCTTAAAAAGAGGCTGTCAACCTGCTTTCCCAAGTGACTGGAACTTTTTGCATACTATAAGCATTGTACAATAAGTACTAATTTCTATGCAGTCTTATTTGCAACCTAAATTAATTTCTTCATTGACCCTTCCCTACCATTCTACAAGAAGCTTACCATATTGGTGATAATGACACTTCATCTTTAAAATATGAAATTTTTTACTGAAGTATAGCACACATACAGAAGAGGGCACACATCACAAATATAGGACTTGATGAATTTTCACAGAGTAAGCACACCAGTATAATCACTACCCTGAATAAGAAATATTATCCTGGGCTGAGGTTGCAGCTCAGTAGTAGAGCACTTGCCTAGCACATGTGAAACACTGGGTTTGCTCCCCCGCACCACATAAATAAATGAACAAGATAAAGGCAGAAAAAGAAAACATTCTTTAAAAAAAAATTTTTTTTAGTTGTCAATGGACCTTTATTTTATTTATTTATATGCGGTGCTGAGAATCAAACCCAGTGCCTCACATGTGCTAGGCAAGTGCTCCATCACTGAATCACAACCCTAGCCCTCAAAGAAAACAGTCTCAAAAAAAAAAAAAAAAAAAAAGAGGGGCTGGGATTGTGGCTCAGTGGTAGAGTGCTCGCCTAGCATGCATAAAGCACAGGGTTCAATCCTCAGAACCACATAAATGTAAAATAAAGATATTGTGTTCATCTAAAACTAAAAAATAAATATTAAAAAAAAAGATATATCCTATAGGTTCATTCTATGTACCCATTCCTAGTCGCTCTCTCTTCTTCCTCAAAACTGTATTTTTCTGACTTTTTCCTTGTGTTAGGGATTAAACTCAAGGATGCTTTACCACTAAGCTACATCCTCAGCCCTTCTTATTATTTATTTATCTTCTTTATTTTTTCCCAAGTTTTGAGACAGATTTTTGCTAAGCTTCAGAGGTTGGCCTTGAACTTGTGGTTCTCCTGCCTCTACTTCTGGAGTAGCTGGAATTACAGGTGTGTGCTACCAGGCCAGGCTGTATTATTCTGGTTTTTAAATAACAGCTCCATTTTTCCAGTTTTGAGATTAATAAAAAAAATGGAATGAGACAGATTATACTTTGCCTTCTTTAGCTAAATGTTGTTTGGGAAAGTTCACTCAGGTTGTTTACCTGCACTATGGCATTTATTTTTATACTCAATAATACTACAATTTATTCATCCTACTGTTGATGGATATTCTAGTTGTTTCCAGCTTGGACTTAGTAAAAATAAATGTTTCTATGGACTCTTTCATAATAGCCACAAACTGAAAGCAATCCAAATGTCCATTAATAAAAGGATAGATAATTAAACTGTAGCACACTTACATGCTGAGATTTTTCTCATCAATAAAAAAACACCAAACTTGATACATTTAACATTATGTATAAATCTCAAGAACATTCTATTAATTGAAATAAGCCAAACACTACAAACTACAGAAGGTACAAACCCCAAGAATAGGCAAAACTAATTGGTAGTGATAGAAAATATCAGAAAGTAATATCTGGAGATGAGGATAATTGATTGGAAAGGAGCATCAATTGAAGACATTTTCTGGGTGGTGATGAAAATGTTCTCTATCTTAATTTGACTGGTACTTAACACGAGTGTACACAGGTGTCAAAATTCATTGAACGAAACACTTCATATCTGCATGCTGTTGCATATCAGCTATAATTTAATAAAAATTAAGTATTGATAAATACTGCTTAGTCCTAAAGATGCTGCTATAAGCTATTCCTGGGTTTTGGAACATGTGTATGCAAATCTATTGAATATATAGTTTAGGACCACAGGGTACAGATGAATATGGATTCTGCTTCTTTTTTTTTTTTTCCTCGTACCAGGGATTGAACTCAGGGACACTCGACCACTGAATCATATCCCCAGCCCTATTTTGTATTTTATTTAGAGACAGGGTCTCACTGAGTTGCTTAGCACCTAGCAGTTGCTGGGACCCTTTTGAACCTGTGATCCTTCTGTCTCAGCCTCCCATGCCTCTGGGATTACAGGTGTGTGCCACCTTGCCTGCTGGACTCTGCCTCTTTTTTTTTTTTTTTTTTTAATATTTATTTTTTAGTTCTCGGCGGACACAACATCTTTGTTGGTATGTGGTGCTGAGAATCGAACCCGGGCCGCACGCATGCCAGGCAAGCGCGCTACGCTTGAGCCACATCCCCAGCCCTGGACTCTGCCTCTTAACAGCTGTATGACATTGGACAAGTACCCATAATCTCTCGTTTCCTTATCTATACCAAGGAGCTAATCTCATCTTGATGAGGGAAAACCTGGGAAGGCTATTTTTTAAAAAATATTTATTTAGTTGTAGATGAACACACATTATCTTTATTTTTATGTGGGGCTGAGGATTGAACCCAGTGCCTCACAACTGGGAGACAAGCACTTTACCACTGAGCTACAGCCTCAACCCTGGAAAGCTATTTTTGTTAATTGACAAAAGGACTTAGTGCTGAAGGATCTTATTCTCTAAAATTTTAGATTTTCAGAAAAAATTGCTCTTTGATATATTAGTAAAAACGGAATACTGGGTCAGTGCAGTAGTGCACGCCTATAATAGAATTGGCTCCGGAGGCTGAGGCAGGAGGATTGCTCAAAGCCAGCCTTAGCAATTTAGCTAAGCCCTAAGCAACTCTGCAAGACTTTGTCTCAAAATAAAAAATAAAAAGGGGCTGGGGATGTGGCCTGGTGGTTCAGAGCCCCTGGTTTTAATCCTTGGTAAACATACACACACACATATACGCACACACAAACAAAAACAACACTGAAAACCAAAGAAACAAACAAAACAGAATATTCTAGTCTTACTAGAAGAATCTGAGGTTACTTTGATGCAGAGAGGCAGCCTCAATTTTTTTTTTTTTTGTACTGGGGATCGAACCCAGTGGTGCTTAACCACTGAGATACATCCCTATCCCCATCCCCCCATTTTTTATTTTGAGACAGGTTCTCTTTAAATAGCTTAGAATCTCTCAGACTTGCTGAGACTTGTTTCAAACTTGTGATCCTTCTGCCTCAGCCTCCCAAGTCCCTGGGATTACAGTTCTACTGTGCTTGGTAGTAGACTCAATTTCTAACCCAGGTTCAGAACTTCAGATGAGAGGCTTTCAAATACAACGTTCCACATTTATCTTCATGTTTAGTTTCCAAGGAAACAGGATCCTGAGTTCTGTTGTTAGCTCAGGCCTGATGATAATCCTTTTACACATAGCCTGGTGTGCTTTGAAGCTGCCAAAACACTGCTTCTGGCCTTGGGATGTAGCTCAGTGGTATAGTGCTTGTCTAGAATGCCTAAGGCCCCAGGTTTGACCCCCAGTATTGCAAAGACCGAAACCGACAAACAAAAAAATTCTCCTGCTTTCAAATTTTACCTCCAGTCCGTCTTTCCCCCAAATCCTAAAATAATTCTCCTTCTTCCTGTGTTTGGTGACATGCCCCCATGATTCCTCTAGTGTGCAGTTTATAGCAGTAAGTTAATAAACTTAACTTTGTCAGGCAACAGGTGGTCTTTATCAGACGAACTTTATCTTGGGAACTTCTGATAATGTATACAAAATATGTTCACACCATCTGGTACCTACTAGAAATGGTCAAATTATTCATATTATTAATGTATTTATTTAATAAATATTTTTTTTGAAATCCACATTTGCAAAGCACAGATTCACTGCTATGAAAGATGTGAAATCACCTTTTTTTTTAATATGGAGAAAGAAAACAACAATTATATCTTCAATTCTCAGGAGAAAAATACCTTTACTGAACTTCACTTGTAGCTCAGTGCCATAGTGCTTGCTTAGCATGCATGAGGTCCTAAGTTCATCACCAGCACACACATAAAAGAAGTGTCATATGTAAATTTTAAAAATCTCAAGATTATTTTTACAGGGAAAAAAGTACAATTTACATGATTTTCTATAGGATTTGAAAAAACAAAACAAAACAAAACAAAAAAACAAAACAAAACTATGGACTCTATAGAATTAGTAGGGTTTTAACAACAGAACAAGAGCCCCAAATCTGTCCCTCTCTGTGGAGGAAAAAAAATGCACTCCAAGGAAAAAAAGCTGTAAGGCTGAACACCAGCTCATTCACACATTTTGGGCCCCTCCCACACAAGCAAGCTGCTTCCTCCATGCATTTTTCAGAGATTACAAAGCAGGCTCCAGTGTGGTTGGGTGGAGAACACAGGAAACCGCCAGTTCCCCTTCACTTCTCATCATCTGGATACTCCCAAAGCAAAATCCTATCCGTGTTTTTACTTTTACCATACGCTCACAAAATGCAGTCTTCTATGGAAACATTGTGCTTTTACACTCCAAATTAAGGGAATTATTTTTAAATTTTAGGAGTCCAGTTCTTCTAGAAATCCTTGCTTTGGATACAGATGAACAGGCTATTTGTAAGAAATTTAGATAGAGAATGGATTTGGAAATAAGGGAATGAGTTTTAGGGAAGTAATGAGATGACAAGTCAGTTTAATGTTTGAGTTTTAGAGTCAAACTTCAATAAGGCGATTAACCTCTCTGTTTTAATTTTTTCACCTGTAAAAGAAAATAATGTTTAGTTTTTGGAGTTACTTTACGGCAACATTTTAAAAACCGATTGTCCATTATCTATTTTAAAGAACACTGTCCCTTGCTATGAAAGTGCTTATCAACAAGTGAATCGCAGTGAGTTTTCACACACAGTACGTGCTCAACAAATATAATTATTATTTTATTGTTTAGATTAGAAGAGGGAAGGACAGGAGAAATGAAAATGGTTTGAGAACCATAAAAGTGCTCTGCAAATACTACCAAAGTCGTAAAGGATGAAAGTAAAATGAGGAAAATTTCGGTTACGGTTTGGTTACGGATCTGTCTCAAAGTTGTTTAATTCTCCCATATTTGGGCCTGAATTCTCAGAATAGAACAGAATAGGATGTAAGGGCTGAGATCATCTGGTACAATTTTATGCCTCCTGTCACTACGCCCAGGCGAGAAATAACACCGCCACACAAGCTCCTCCAATCGGAGCCCCCGACTATCTGATGTCATTGTTCCGCCCCACATCGCCACGCCTAGAGCACTCTAGCATCTATGCCACCTTCTAGCGCTGGTTCCAGCAGCGCTTGCGCACTGCGAAGAGGGACGGAGCGGACGCGTGCGCGCTGCGTGTGGGCGGGGCTAGTGCGCACGCAGCCTCAGCCCCTTCCCCGCCCTTTCTCTTCCCGGTTTCGCTCTCAGACTGCGGGTACCTTCTGGTGGCTGCTTCCGGTAGGAACGCGGTGCAAGGCGAGCTGGTTTCAGTTCCTCGCCATGTCCTACGGTCCCTTAGACATGTACCGAAACCCGGGGCCCTCGGGGCCCCAGCTCCGGGACTTCAACAGCATCATCCAGACATGCAGCGGCAACATCCAGCGGATCAGCCAAGCCAGTGAGCCAGGGACCCAGCTGGGGGCGGGGGGCGTCCTGGGGACAGGCCTGGGTGAGGTTGCCGCGACGCGGAGCCCGGCTGGGGCCACGACTAAGGCCACATCTGAGAT
This sequence comes from Spermophilus citellus, assembly GCF_964194105.1. NCBI lineage: Eukaryota > Metazoa > Chordata > Mammalia > Rodentia > Sciuridae > Spermophilus > Spermophilus citellus. Next base: position 119,618,486 of record NC_138191.1, on the reverse strand, counting down.
GGTCTCGAGCTTCCCCTCTGGGGGCGGCGGACTGTCATCCCGGCGTCTATCTGGCCCGGGTCCCCCCAGGATCCCTAGCTCAAGATGAAGCTCTATAGTTTCTTTTCAGGAGTTCTATCCTCTCAGTGTTGGAATCAACACAACAGACCTAACAGCCTGAGGTTGGGAAGTGGGGTGTGTGTCACCACGAGGGCAATGAGTGCCTTGACTTGGCGCAGTGGTCAGCCAAGTTTTTCCTGTCATCCCCCCCCCCCCCCCACCTCGCTTTCCTCTTTGGCCTGTTTTAATCAGGGATTGTTTACTGATTGAAGCTTTAGAATGAGCCACTGGCTCCTCGGAAATCAGCAACTTTCAATGAAGGGAAGTGGAGAGTGCATGTGTTTGGGTGACAATATACAGTCTTTCCTGTAATGAATTTGGAAGTCAGACACAATGACTGGTAGTTGGGTGGTGGGTGACTTCTATTTTAATAAAGAGAATTCACTGGAAACATTTCTTTCAATTTATGTTATTTTGGTTTTTGTCATAAAGAATTTGTGTATTTGGGTTTCAAACAGATGAAAAGAGTAACCCTGCAGATCTACTCTTTTGAATAAATTTGATACACACAGAAGCTCAGGGACTTAGCCACAACCACACAGCAAATAAGAAATGGTTTGGTTGTTGATGGAATTAAGAATGTCATCGCTTATTTTAAAATACTCTCCTCATCATTAAGATCTTGAGTGAGACTGTAGCATAAGAGTCATATATTGGCTGTTTCTTGTGTTTGAAAATTATCTCAGAGCTTTAAAAAGAGGAGGTCTGCCACAGAAACTTTACTTGGAAAGAATGATGATCATCAACCTTGTTTATTATTGTGCTTTTTGATCTTGGCTCTACTCTGTTAATAGAACTAGTTGGACCTCAATTATAATTATTTTCTATATTTTAAAGAATGATCTACGACTTTGATTTTAGATTTACATGTATGTTGTAGAATTTGAGAGGTGGAAAGTTTCTGATGGGAAGGGATTGAACTGGATGATTTGGAAATGGAAAGAATGTGTGGCCTGTTAAGTCTAGAAACTTAAAAAAATGACTGCTGGTTAGAAGGTATAGTACTTTGTGTTCCAATTTCTTTTTGTGAAGGAGCTGTAATACAGGTTAGCTCAGAAAATTCTGGTTCAAGGCTGAAATTTTTTTGTTGGACTAAATCTTTTTTTTAATGTCTATTTGTGTAATATTCTGTAGTTTTTGAGTATCAAGCTATGGGAATCTGTTGAGAACATTAACAATCAAAATAAGGATGCTATAGAAAGGTTTTAAATAATAATAACATGTAGGTATTCAGGGGAGAGAGAGAGAGAGAGAGAGACCTTTTGAACCAGGTCTGGGACAATGGTAGAAAGAATTTAAACCTTTGAAGGTAAAGAGAAGAATAATATTTCAGGAATCAATAACATGAACAGACATGGCAGTAGGAAAGCATAAGGTATATATAGAAAAGCAGAGTAATTTGGCTAGAGTGATGAACTCCAGAAAGAAGTGGAAAGTAGATTGGAAAGGTAAGTTGGGGCACAAACAAAAAGGACATTAGGGACTTGGATATAATTCTTTAGGAATGTGTAAACTGAATTGGAAGTGAGAGAGACTGAAATCAGGGATATCAATTAGGGACAATGAAAATGAAAAGGAAGGAAAAGATAGGAGAGGTTTCCTTGGTTATAAAATGGGTAAGATTTAGCTTTGATTTGGCTATGGGCTCAGGGGATTATTGATCAACCATTGATAATATTAAATAGCTTTTAAGTACATTCTATTTGCTAGGCAATATGAAAGGTGCTTTTTGGGTAGTATCTTACTTAATTTTATAACAATTCTGTGAAACAGTTACCAACATTATTTCGGTATTATGGATTAGGAAACAAATTGAGAGGGTTAAATAATTTCACAACTAACAATTCAGATTTAGTTGAAATTTAAATTAAGACATTACCTTAATTTGAAACCAAGTCAGTCTCTGGTGACTAGCAGTTTACCTTTTTTTTTGTTTGTTTGTTTGTTATTGGGAGTTGAATCAAGGTTTTTTTTTTAACCACTGAGCTACTTCCCCATACTTAATTTTTTAAATTGACACAAGGTTTCATCAGGGCTTCCCTAAGTTGCTGAGCCTGGCCTGGAACTTGTGATCCTCCTGCCTCAGCCTCCTGAGATGCTGGGATCACAGGCATGAGCCCCGCTAACAATAAACCTTTTTATAATTTCTAAAGAGTATTACAGTTCTATAGCAGTTATCACTTTAAGTATACAAGTGACTTGCTTTTCAGTTCTCCAGAGGACACTCTGCAGGGGAATACCTGAAGTTGGGGTGCTGTATTTTCTTGTGATATGCCCCTCTCCTCTGCTAGATTGTTCTCTCTTTTGAGTCAGGGACATGACTTATTCAACTTTATATTTCTAGTACTTATTACATTCCCAGTATATGATAGTCACTCATTCAATATACAACATATAATATATTTTAACTATATTTAGTATTTATATATATATATCTTCCACTGAGCTACATCTTCAGACAGGGTCTCACTAAGTTGCTCAGGCTGGCCTGAAATTTGTGACCCTCTTCCTTAAGTCTCCTGAGTAGCTGGAAGCAACAAATCTTCTCTAAGCCCCTGCTATGTATGTCTTGGGGATAGAGCAATGAACAAGTGATAAATTCACTGCCCTGATATCATGTGTGTAGATATATGTACACACACACATATATACTCTTACACATATAAATCGTATCAAGTAATAGTGCTATGAAGAAAAATAAAGCAGGGTAGAAGAGAGAATGAAGGGAGAGGAAGGATGGGTATGCAATTTTAGGTAAGTTGGTCAAGGAAGGCCTCTCTCAGGAGATGGTACATTAGTTAGTAGATATCCCAATGAAATGAGGAAAGGAGCTTTGTGAGTAGTAGGGAAAGGCGTTCCAGGTGGACGACAAGGGTAAAGGCTTCGGTATGTTCAAAGAATAGCAAGGAAGCTAGTATGGCTGGACTACAGATAGAGAGGAGAGTGAAATAGGAAATCGGCCAGAGAGGTAGCCAGGGATCATATCATAGGGTCTTGAAGCTTAAAACTTATATTCAATTGATTTGAATTAATGAGGTTTTCTACTATTTCAGAACTCTTCCTGCCTCTTTTCCCTTGTACTATGTGTTACCTATCATATCCCAAGTACCTTAGGCAGTTTGAGTCGAAATTCTTCCCTTGGGATTATTTGGTGAGGGACTGGGAATTTAAATTGGTTGGATGACATTGGGTATGCCCAGAAAGGCTGGTGCCTATCTTCCAAACCTCCCAGACATGGCCAGCATAATTCATGAAAAATGTAAGTATGCAGACACATACCCATCAGCCCTGCAAGGACCTGTACCCATTGAAAATGCGAGAGAATAGCTGTTTTTTCCAAACTGCTCAACCACTTGTGTGGGTTTGGAATTGTTGAGCGCATCGTCCTGACATAGGGCAGCCTACCGCGTGGGTTGTTACAGGTACAGCTAAGGTTGGCTGCCTGGTACAAACAGTTGTTATCAGTATGTGTGGGGTACAGAGGAAGAATACTTGACTGCTAATTGTGGAATGAAGGGCAGGTGTTGCTAAGGCAGATATGAGGGGGGAAAAAACCCCAGTAGCCTCAAAGTTAACTCTGAAATCAGACAGCATTTCTAATTTATTGTTCTATTTTGTTTACTGATAAATAGTTGAACTTTTAAATGTTCATGAAATTCTGTAGGTTCTTTCAAAGTTATTTTCATATTATTTCTCCCTTTTTATTTCATGGCCTTCTTAAGTCTTCATATTGTCAACATTTGTACTCCAGAAGCATATTTGGTGTGTCTGATTGTAGTCTCAGCCCGTTCTGATTCATTCTGGTGATTCTATTATCAGTATGTCTAAAATCTTCTCTTCATGGTACTCCTCACTTCCTCAAGAACCTTGGTGGATCTCTGTTATCTACTTCTTAGATCTTGACATTCCATCTTGTTTTCATTCTCTGTGGTCTCAACCCAAATCAGCCATATTTTCTACTCCTCTTCACTCTATGCTACAAGCAGTCTATTTTTCTTAACGTCCTGAATTTTTAAAAAAATACATTTTTAGTTGTAGTTGGTCACAATGTCTTTATTTTATTTTTTTAAACATTTTTTTTTAAAGAGAGAGTGAGAGAGGAGAGAGAGAAAGAGAGAGAATTTTTAATATTTATTTTTTAGTTCTCAGTGGACACAACATCTTTGTTGGTATGTGGTGCTGAGGATCGAACCCGGGCCGCACGCATGCCAGGCGAGCGTGCTACCGCTTGAGCCACATCCTCAGCCCACAATGTCTTTATTTTATTCATTTATTTATTTTATGTAGTGCTGAGGATTGAACCCAGCTCCAAGCTTGCGCTAGGCGAGCACTCTACTCTGAGCCACAGCCCCTGAATTTTTTTTTCTCCCAGTTTTTGCTCATTTCATTCCTCCTTTCTTTAATATCTATGTTCTCCCTGTGTTGCTGACCATTTAATGATATAAATCCTTTGAGTTGTACTTAAATCCTGCTCCTTATAACTAAGCCTCCCTTTGCTTTTCAAAGATAAAGTGAGGTCAGAAAGATCATCGGCATATCTGTAAATGAGCCCCACTTTCTTTATACTGTTAATTTTTTTTTTTTTTAAAGAGAGAGGGGGAGAGAGAGAATTTTTTTTTAAAATATTTATTTTTTAGTTCTCGGCGGACACAACATCATTGTTGGTATGTGGTGCTGAGGATTGAACCCGGGCAGCACACATGCCAGGCGAGCGCGCCACTGCTTGAGCCACATCCCCAGCCCCTGTTAATTTTTTTAAAGTATTTATTTTTTAGTTGTAGTTGGACACAATGCCTTTATTTTATTTACTTATTTTTAATGTGGTGCTGAGGATCGAACCCAGAGCCTCCCCCATGCCAGGCGAGTGCTCTACCGCTGAGCTATAACCCCAGCCCTATACTATTTTTTTTTGAGTCCCCCCTCCCCACTATAGTAGTTAGGTAAGCCCAGGGTCATACTGCCTTGGACTTGGGTTGTTCGTATGCTTCTTACTAGCTGTATAAACACGTTGAATCACTTCTTTTATTCAGGTTTCTCATCTGTAAACTGGAGCTAATAATACCTACTTTATACAGTTTTTGAGGACCAAATGAGAGAATTATGTAAAGCATTAAAACAGTGCGAGCGCCTGGCATGTGTGCGGCCCCGGTTCGAACCTCAGCACCACATACAAACAAAGATGTTGTGTCCGCCGAGAACTAAAAAATAAACATTAAAAAAAAATTCTCTCTCTCTCTCTCTCCCTCTCTCACTCTCTCTTTAAAACAAAACAAAAACAGTGCCTATGGGCTGGGGTTTTAGCTCAGTGGGAGAGCACTTGCCTCGCACATATGAGGCCCTGGGTTCGATCCTCAGCACCACATAAAATAAAGATTAAAAAACAAAAAACAGTGCCACTATGTAGTAAGTGCTTAAGAAATGTTAACTACCAATTTAGGTGTTTTTTTTTTTTTTTTTCTGTGAATCTGCAAGCAATTTTCTTTTATAGTTTAGCATTTACTTATATTCTGTCTTCTTCATTTTTTTAACATGTATTTTTTAGTTGTAGGTGAACACAGTACATTTTATTTTTATGTAGTATTGAGAATTGAACCCAGTGCCTCACGCATGCTAGGCAAGCGCTCTACCACTGAGCCACAACCTCAGCCCCTGTCTTCTTCAATTTTTGACCTTGTTTCTGCAACTGGAGCAATCACTATTAGTTTTGTGAGTTAGATCATGCATTATACATTTCTCTTTAGCTACAGTGCCTGACACAGCAATGGATCAGTAGTTTGTGCTCAGTGTGTACTTAATTGATTTTATCATTGCTGAGTACATTTTTTTTGGTCTTGAGTTTGATAATAATAGCTATCCTTGATTGAGCTTTTATATGCCAGACATTGTTCTATACTTAGCCTCATATTATCTCATTTCATCCTCACAACAACCATGTGAAGGTTCTCTTGTTATTCTCATTTCTTAGGTGAGGAAACAGACACAGAGGCGAGTTCCCTTTTGCTCAAGATCACTCAGCTAGGAAGTGGTGGAACCAGGAATCAAACATAGGCAGTCTTAATTCGGAGCCTGTGCTCTTAACCACTGCATATTGTCACTGGTATGTGAAATGGAAGATTTTATCTTTGATATTTTCAACTTAGTTTAGAGCTTTACTATTGTAGTACAGTGGTTCTTTTTCAGAAGTTAGGTAATTTTTATTGTGGCTATATAGAAATAGAATGTTAGCCAGATTTTCAGAGTAAAACACTGAGATGCCTTCATTGTCATAATCACTCAATGGGCTATTGGCTATCATTTTCTCATTTGGTATAAGTAATGTTTTGGTTTTTGTTTTAGTGTAAGTAATGTTGTTTTTTTTTTTTCCCCATTGATCCCCAACCCCCCAGTTTTAGGGATTGAATCCAAAGGCACTTTTTTTACTTTTTTGAGACAGGGTCTTTCTAAGTTGTCTAGGGTGGTCTCAAAATTGTGATCCTCCTGCCTCAGCCTCCTGGGTAGCTAAGATTACATGTGTGTACCACCATACCCAGCTGAGGTTGGTTTTTTTTGTTCCTTTGTTTGTTTTTAAATTTTTTTTAATTGTAAATGGACACAGTACCTTTATTTTTATGTGGTGCTAAAAATTGAACCCAATGCCCTCCACATGCGAGGTGAGCATTCTACCACTGAGCTACAAACCCAGCCCTGTTTTTCTGTTTTTAATATACTGTACAGCATTAGATTTTATTGAATGAAGAGAAATTTTGTAATGGTAGTTGCTTTCAATATGAGTAGACTTTGATTTGGATTAAGGTTCATTTGGAGATTCAGATTCTGCTGATATCTGCTAAAAAGCACATAAGGAGTATTCAATTTAGATTAGTGTTGACATTAGCTGTAATGTACAATAAATTGATTTGCTTTATCCTCTTGAATGTTTTATTGAGGACATAATTTTAAAAGTGAGAGGTCAGTGATAGGAGAAATTGAGGCCTAGTTTTAAAAATAACAAAATTGCTTACATAAAACTAAAGGACTTGCCTTTACATTTGGCCTAGTCATCTGGTTTTCTAGGATTATGTTGCAGTTCATTGGAGATACCCAATTTCATCCAACATGTTACATGTTGATCTAAATATATAAATTTAAACTTTTTTTCATTGACTAAAATGCTCAGAAAAGGAATTTTCTCATTAATAGGGTTGTCCAGAAAAATATTTTAGATTGAACTCATTTTGATAAAAAATATTTCCAAAAAAGGCCAGGCACGGTGGTATACACCTGTAATCCCAGTGACTCAGGAGACTGAGACATAAGGATCACAGCATTAGCCACTTAAGTAGGCCCTTAGCAACTTTGTAAACCCCTGTCTCAAAATAAAAAATAAAAAGGCTGGAGATGTATCTCAGTGTTAGAATGCTCCTGCTTTCAATCTCCAGTCACCTGCCCTTACTCCCCCAAATAATTCCAAAATGTATCTTTTTGTGTGTGTGTGTGTGTGTGTGTGTGTGTGTGTGTGTGTGTATGTGTGTGTGTGGTGCTGGGGATTGTGAAACTCAGGGTCTTGTGCATGCACAAGGCCATGTGAGGCAAGTACTCTACCAACTGAGCTATATCCCCAGCCCTTGCTTTATTTTTTAATGTTTTAAGTACAACTGAGTAAGAATTTATTTGTAAACATTTTATTCTTTTTGTGCTTTAAGTTTATTGAAGGATGTAGATCTTAGTTGTAATATCTATGGATCAAGGAGTCACTTTTTTAAAAAATCCCTGATTGGTAGTGGTTACTGAGGGTAGCATACAAAACGTTTTTCTCTGGATTTCTATAAACTAAGACACCATTGTCCTTGTGATTTGAGTTTTAGGGTATCTAGTACTGCGTCTTGCTGGAAACTTTTTGGAAAATATTTGAAAATATTCAGGAAAGTAGAAATAGTTAATGAAGGCTTAGATTAATTCTGGTGCTTAGCTAGCAGATGATCCCTATAAAGTCTCCAAATGTGCTTCCCCAAACCCCCACCTAACAAAATCAGGTCTTCTCAACAAACGTAATCAGAAAAATCTAGATGAAAAATGTTCTCTGTTAAGAATACACAGAAAACAGCTGATTATTTCCCCATATTATATAAAATTCCCATAGCTCTCTAGGGTATTTAATATTTTGATAGATGATTAATAACTTGATATTTTGATATACCTTTAGGGTTTCAAAGGAGTGCTCTACTATTTTTTTTAACTTTATTTTATTTATTTAGTTTTATGTGGTGCTCAGGATCGGACCCAGTGCCTCACACATACTAGGTAAACGCTCTACTGCTGAGCCACAACCCCAGCCCCAGGAGTGCTCTACTTTTTAAAGATAATTAATAAGGAGAGAACTCTTGCCTTCACTATTTTTGTTGGATCCACCTTTTTGTTTCACCATGTATTCCACCATTTTCTGGAGGGTGGGGGTATGCATATATAAAGATGAGTTGAATGCAGTCCCTCCTCTGAGGTAGATCTAGTCCCACTTCTGCCTTGCATTTGCAAAGTTAAGAAAATCATAGTTGGATGTTCAAAGCCAAGCTTTTGGAGGGTAAAAAAAATTCAGTCGCATAACTCCCCCCTCCCCTTTTTAGTATTGAGGATTGAACCCAGGACCTCATACAAGCTAGGGAAGCACCCTGCCTCTTGGCTACATCCTTAGCCAAAGCTATTTCCTTATTATATAATTTAGAATTGAATAGTGTGGGACTATTTAGAGATCACTTAGTCCTCACATAATTGTAAAGATTTCATGAGAGAATATACCCCTCCCCACAGATACTAAGTATTTAATAAATGTAAGTTAAATCTGAATATAATCTACAATTGATGAAAAAGACACCCAGCAAAATGAAATGACTTCCCTGGTGCCGTACATTTAGTTAATGTGCAAGTCTGGCTTAGGTTTCAGATCTTTTTATTCCTAATATACCTTAATTCACATCTTCTGCCTTGGAGAGATTGCTAAAATGTCAAAGTGGGGAGGCTAACTCAATTACTTAGTAATTATTTACATTGTACTGGGTGCCTGTCACTCTGCTGGACTCTGGTGAGTACAGAGGAATATTCCCATTAGGTGGGAGGGAGTTGGGAAAGGCAACAGGTAAGAGCAAGGACGTCCTGTTTTATTTACATTGTACAAGGTGCCTGTCACTCTGCTGGACTCAGGTGAGTACAGAGGAATATTGCCATTAGGTAGGAGGGAGTTGGGAAAGGCAACAGGTAAGAGCAAGGACGTCCTGTCTGATGTTGAGGAGAGAGCTATTAAGTTAGGGTGGTATAAGATAAGAAGGGTGGGGTGAAATGGAACACTGGGAAGTCCAAGCCTGCCTTGTATGACTACATTCTGTTTCCTTTAAGAGTCAGCCCTTTGAAAGAACATAGTATGACACAAAGAATGTAGCCACTGGAATTAGCCTTGAGTTTGAATTCTGGTTTTTATGACACTGCTCAAAACCTATCAATTGCTTGTCATTTAATTAAAATTTCAAGTCCTTATAATTGTTAACAAAGTCCTATAAAATCTGACTCCCCACTTTCTCTTTGAGCACTTCTTTCTCTCTCTTTCTCATTATGCTCTAGCCACCTTGGCTCTCTAGTTATTCCTGTACCATGCTCTCTTGCATTGGGAACTTTGTACTGATTACTCTGTTTGTCTGAAATGCTTTTCCCCCAGATAGCTGTAGCATGATCCTACATTTCCTTTAGATCTCTGCTAGGTGTTACCTTATCAGAAAGGTTTCTCTGACCACCATATATAAACTAGTACTCTTTGCCTCCCTCTGTTATTCCAGCCTTCACCTGAGTTTATATTTCTGTGTAGCACTCACCACCAGCTGATGTGTATTTATTACCTATTTTTGAGAATGTAAGTTTCTTGAAGGCAAGTGTATACAGAGTAGAGTACCTACTGTATATGAACAAATGAGTTCTGTAAGTCTCATGAGCCTCATTGTGACCATCCAAATGCAACATTGGGATACTGATGCTTACTTAAAGCATTGTTGGGGTCAAATAAGATAATACTTATCAAGTACCCAGCCCAGTATCTGGTACAAAGTAAATGGTCAGTAAATGCTAATGCCTAATAATAAATTATTTTTGTGGCTTTCAAGTTAATAGCTTTAATGTGGTATCCTTGTTCCCATTAAACTTAGGGAAGAAGAAATCTACATGAAAGTGATGAAGAAAAATGGTTATTTATATTTCATGCTGTCTTAGCAGAATGCAGTAATTGGAATTGTGCTTACATTTTCCTATGGAACATCTATAAGTAACTCCATTTAATAGAACAGTTATATGTTAGGGAAGTTTTGTCAAAAGGCAAGTTTTTTAATCAAATGAGTTGTATGATCCATTATGAAATTGGATATATATATATATATATATATATATATATATATATATATATTTGTACAGGGGATTGAACCCAGGGGTACTTAACCACGAAGCCACACCCCCAGCCCTATTTTTTTTTTGAGACAGGGTCTCACTAAGTTGAAAGTATGCTTTTGCTAGGAAAACATGGTATCAAAATAAGAAAATCATTATCTGAAGTGCTACAAACCTGTATATTCTTCACTCTGGACATTTTTGCTTTGCAATACCCATGATGTAATGATTTTGGCTAGGGAGAAATAACTTGTGCATACAACTAAGGACTGGATTATTCCATTTCTGTTCACAAGTGTGGTCACTCAGCAAAGAATTAGAAGATTTTTGTTTAATCATTGCTTATGAGATTTATGGACTGATTAACATGTCAGTGCTATTGTAAAGGTACTGGCACTTAATAAACTTTAGGGTTTTTTTTGTTGTTGTTGTTGCTTTGCTAATTAGGAACAAGATTATAACTATGACCCCAACATTTTGTATTTTAAAGAGCACCATTGGGGCTGGGGATGTGGCTCAAGCGGTAGGCGCTGGCCTGGCATGCGCAGGGCCCTAGGTTCGATTCTCAGCACCACTTAAAAATAAAGTAAAGGGGGCTGGAGATGTGGCTCAAGCAGTAGCATGCTTGCCTGGCATGCGTGCGGCCCGGGTTCGATCCTTAGCACCACATACAAACAAAGATGTTGTGTCCGCCGAAAACTAAAAAATAAATATCAAAATTCTCTCTCTCTCTCAAAAAAAAATAAATAAATAAAGTAAAGATGTTGTGTACACTGAAAACTAAAAATAAATAAATAAATAAATATTAGAAAAAAGAGCACCATTAACATAAAGTGAATTTGGAACAATTCTTTTTTTTTTTTTTTTTTGAGAGAGAATTTTTTAATGTTTGTTTTTCAGTTTTCGGTGGACACAATATCTTTATTTTATTTTTATGTGGTGCTGAGGATCGAACCCAGTGCCCTGCGCAGGCCAGGCGAGCGCGTTACTGCTTGAGCCACATCCCCAGCCTCAAGGAACAATTATTCTTAAACTTCAAAATTCTAATAAGTAAGCATTTTTTCTTTTTGGACATGGAAGATTTGTACATATCTTATCCCTATAACCTTCAGAGATTATACAATATACATTGTTTTTCTCATTTTCTTCTTCTAAGCCTGTTATTTAGCAGTCTGGTATTGCACAAGCAAAACTTTGACATTAATCTAGAAAGGAGAGGAGAAACACCCATAAAGGAGCTTTATAGCTATTTTGTTATCTCTTGAAGTTCTGTTGAAACTTAAAGATAAATATGTTCCTGAGCAAAGAGTACTTGATTAATCTGTTTTGTTCTTCATCTACTTGTAATAGAAGACAATGAATGCTCTTAAAAAGCAGGTAGCACTCTGCTGTCATGTATCTAAAACGACAAAAAGGCAAGCAGGGCACAGTGAGAGGCGAGACAGGAGTACCGAACCTTCAAAGCCAGCCTCAACAACTTAGCAAAGTTCTAAGCAACTTAGTGAGATCCTGTCTCAAAAAAAAAAAAAAAAAAAAATTAAAAAAATAAGGCTAGGGATGTGGATCAGTGGTGTAGTGCCCCTAGGTTCAATCCCCAGGACGACGACGACGACAACAACAACAACAACAACAAAACAGGCAAGTGCTACTACCCACCCTGTAGTCCCAGCTTCTGTGGAGGCTGAGGCAGAAGGATTATGAGTTTGAGTCCAGCATGGGCAACTTAGTGACACCCTATCTCAGATTAAAAAAAAAAAAAAAAAAGCACTGGTGGGTGTGTGTGGGGGGGTTCTGAAGATATAACTCATGGTACAGCACTTGCCTACCATGCAAGGCCCTGGTTCAATCCCCAGTAATAACAAAATTTTTAAAAAAGCTAATCATACAACTAACATCCTCTCTGAATAAATGAATTTCCTCCACCATCCTCTGCAATCAGACAAAGAAAATGGAAAGCAAGACGCACAAGAAATCATGGACTGTATTCCTGTTGCAGAGATCAGTGATAGACAGGGGTGGTCACATTCCTAGGCAGACTGGAATTAAGAGTATTCCTTCTTATTTATAAATGGTCAGTTCCCTGGACCTCTACTTCCCTGGTCTAGGATAAGGAGTTAGGTGTCCAGGATTCAAACATGACCATTCTAAATCTTAGCAGAACATCTAGGAAAAAGTAAAAAGGATTGAACAAAAGCATATGATTGACCATGTCATGGCATAGATAGTATAGTTGAAAGAATACTCCATATGCCTATGGTTGAAGTTTTGCCCTGCAACTGATTATGTATGCTTATATAAAATACTTAACCCCTCTAAATATATTTTCCTGTCCACAAAATGAAAGTATACCTACTTCAGACTATCTGTGAAAATTAATAAGATAATGCATACAAAACACATTGAAGTGCTCAATCATTAGTAACCTATTAATAATAATAAATGTGTACACCATCTTTCCAAAATGTTGGCTATAGAAAAATTTGTATATATTAGTGGCTTTAATTTTTTTTTTCCCTCTACTGGGAGTTGAACCCAGGGCCTCATAAATGTTAGGCAAGTGTTGGTTATTCTACCACTGAGCTCTAATCATCCTACCCTCCCACCCTTTCCTCCCCTCCTTAATTTTAATATAGAGGTTAGCTGAATTGTTCAGGCTGGGCTTGAATTTGTGGTTGCTCTGCCCCAGCCTCTGGAGTAACTGAGATTATAGGTATGCACCACTGTACATGGTTGGATTTAATGTTTTATTGTTGGGGATTGATATTTGGTTATTAAGACCCTTCCAAAGATTTTGTGTGGGGGGTTTTGTTGTTGTTTGTTTGCCTAGTACTAGGAATGCAAAGCAGGGGCTTTGGGTATGTTTAGCACCTGCTCTATCACTGAGCTTCCTCCTCACTCCTAAAGGTGATTAAATTTTTAATCAATGTCATGGGAGATCTGGAAAAATTACTTATTTTTTTGAGGATGATAAATAAAGCCACCACATACTGCTTAGTGACATATTTACTCTATAGGTAAAAGGTAATTGGTTTTTGGAGGAATGTATATGGTAAGGTTTTGATCATAACCTTGATCTGAGAAGTAGGGTGCTCATGATGAATGTATTTTTCTTTTAAGTAAATCTTTTTCCCTCCCTTTCCCCAGCTGCTCAGATAAAGAATTTGATGAGCCAACTAGGAACTAAGCAGGACTCAAGCAAGCTACAGGAAAATCTGTGAGTAGCTTCCTAACAAGGTTGTGATTTGTGAGGGCACTTTGAGGACATTAGTATCCTTGCTGCGTGGCAGCTTAGGTTTCAGGTCTGTGAAGTCAGAATGAGAAGCAATGGATCAGGAGGTAATAGCTGGATTTAGAAAGGGGCAACAAAGTATATTAATGAATCCAGATTTCCACTGCTTCTCAAAGGCCTTGAACTACTTACTTTCTTCCTTTGGTCAGTATAGTAGGACAATTTAGGCACATAGAGAAGGGAACTCCTATCTCTCTCTTAAACTGTATTCTGCTCACAACTCTGCCTAATGAGCCACTTTGTTGGCATAGTACTCCTAATGTTCTAGTCTAGTTGGATTTTCAACTATATATGATATTAGAAAAATTTATTCAGAATGACCCAAGGGGAGCTTGAAGGAGAGAATAGTGGAACTTCTGATCTTCTTCTTTTTAATTTAATTTTATTTTTTTTAAGGAGAGAGAAAGAATTTTTTTTTTTAATATTTATTTTTTAGTTTTTGGCGGACACAACATCTTTGTTTGTATGTGGTGCTGAGGATCGAACCCGGGCCGCACGCATGCTAGGCGAGCGTGCTACCGCTTGAGCTACATCCCCAACCACTAAAATATTTTTTTAATTGTGGATGAACAATATATTTATTTATTTTTATGTGGTGCTGAGGATTGAACCCAGTGCCCCACATGTGTGAGGCTGATGCTCTGCCACTGAGCTACAGCCCCAGCCCATCCATTCCTGCTTTTAGAAGTTTAGTTCTTTATCTTTAAAATATATTAAGCAGTATTCCTGTTTCCTGTCCTAAACATTCTGAAGTGAACATGACTATTATTACTGTGAGCTTTTTCCAGGGAGAGATGAAATCTCTGTATCTTAGTACTGTCTGGGATGTTCTCACTCCTGTTTGACTCTCTTTTGTTTTTCATTCCTATGTTTTTTAATCCTGGAGACCCATTTGCAGTGAAAAAAACATTAATAGTAGTATGCTGTCTTAGTCCATTCAGGCTGCTATAACAAAACACTATAAACCAGTTAGTTTATAAACAACAGAAATTTATTTCTCATAGTTCTGGAGACTGGGAAGTTCAAGATCCAGACGTGGCAGATACAGTGTCTGGGGAGGGACTCCCTTTTCAGGTGATGCCTTCTCACTTGTATTTTCACTTAGTGAAAGAGGCAAAGCAGTTCTATAGGGCCTCTTTTTTAAGGAACTAACCTTTCATGACTAAGCCACTCTCATGATCTAATCACCTCCCAGTACGATTTCCTAATATTATCACCTTGCAGGTTAGGATTTCAACATATGAGTTTGGGGGGCGCATACATTCAGGCCATAGCGTGTGGTTTCTCTGTCCTCCCTAAAACCTTTGCAGAAATGACCAGATAGTAGAGGAAACCACAAATCAAAGGAACTTTTTTTTATTTATCCACTACTTTCTAATCTCACTTAATATATTATATATTTTTGCCTCTTTAATGTCCTTTCTTCCTACTCCTTTTATTTTTGGGGGGTTGTTTTTTGAGACAGGGTTCACTGTGTTGCCCAGGCTGGCGTAGAACTCCCAGGCTTGTGATCCTACTGCCTCAGCCTCTTGAGTAGCTGGGACTACAGGCATGTGCCACCATACCCACCACCCAGCTTCCCCCAACCCCCACCTTCTTTTATTGGTGCATTATAGTTGTACATAATGGTGGGATTTGTTTTTACATATCATGCACACAATATAATAATATAATTTGGCCAGTATCCTTCCCCCAGCTTCATATATACCACTGGGTTATGCTCCTAACCCCTTACTTATATATTTTTAAATAATATAGGGCTTCTTTGTTTTGAAGGGAGAAATAAAGTCAAGCATAAAGAGAAGGAAGGCATCCAAAGATAAATTTGAAAAAGAATCAGCCTTTAAGCAAGAATGAGGGAATAGATCTTTGAAGGTTGTTCCCTAGGGTAGGTGCAAAGCTATGCTTTTAATGCATATTGCATTCAACCACCTATGCCTGGACTCTAGTCGGTGGACTGTGACAGATACTGACCATGCAGAACTCCTGGGTAATTCCATATGAGAATTTTATGAGGAAGTTCAGGGTGTTAAAACCATGAGATTTAGGTGTGGGCAGTAATTGCTCTTTCTCTTGTTTCTATCAGAATTGCTGATGTGCTTTTCTCCCCAAAGAGTTAAAATTCCTGATTGTGCTTCCTTCAGCAGGTATCTTGAGGCAGGTTCTTTTTGCTTAATGTGACTGCTTCAATAATGTGAAGATGTCTTGAAGTAGGTTTTCCTGGGTAATAGTAATGACATTTTTTTGTGAACATGGGTGTTGAGGTGCCCATTTTCTTCAAATAGTCCTTCATTCCCTGCATTGTGAGACATTCTGAGAACACAGTAGTACTCAGTATGATAGCTCTCAAGAAGTGACAGCATCTTGAAATATATCTTTTTTCTCTTAGGCAGCAGTTGCAGCACTCCACAAATCAGCTTGCCAAGGAAACAAATGAATTGCTGAAGGAATTAGGGTCCTTACCCCTTCCCTTATCTACTTCAGAACAGGTTGGTATTTTCTGTTTTGCTTTATTACTAAGAAAGCACTTTGTTTTAGTAGAAAGGCAGTATGGTGGAACAAAAATTGGTCTTTGATGCTAGATAGACTTTCTCTGAACCTTAGTTTCCTTATATGTAAAGTGGGGTATATGACTATTGTGGCATTAGAGAGAACGTACGCACCAGATGTAGCAAAGTGCTTGACATTCAGTAGGTATTCAATATGGGGTAGTGCTATTATTAATATGTTAATAAAATGGATTTTACTGAATTAGAATTTCAGTGTTTGCGTCTCTTTAGGATTTGGCTAGCAGCCCCATGTTGGCAGGCTTAGACCTAGTTTGTATGGGATCCACTATCTACAAATTTCCATTAAACATCTTTCTTTCATATTTTGTGTCCCATCAAGGGTTATTCATAGGTCTCAGGTTAAGGAAATATTCAGGGAAGATTTTTTTCCTAAGTCATTTTACTCAAAGGACATTTAAATTCTTTAAATGAACACACTTTTTACTTGGATTCATTGTTTCCTAAATGTCTTCTTTCATCCTGGAGGCCAGATGTGTCCCCTCCTTCATCATGGTTTAACTCTTTTATCTCTTATCCATGGTCTACCTTAAGGGAAAAACTTCTCCATCTGCCTTAGCCTATTGTGATTCTATTTTGTTTTAGCTTCTATTCCACTCATGGGGCACTTGACTTACAAGACTTTTTATTATTGAACTTTTAAAATTATGATATCCTATCTCAGATAGCTCTAAAGACAAAGCCTTCAACTTCCCTATCCTGGGTTGTTTTTAAATTTGTGGCTTGCTGGGCTACGGTCCACACCTGTAATCCTAGCAACTCAGGGGGTTGAGGCAGGAGGATCACAAGTTCAAAGCCAGCCTGGGAAACTTATTGATATCCTGTCCCAAAATAAAAGAGGCTGGGAATGTAGCTCAGTTGTAGAGTGCTCCTGGGTTCAATCCCCAGTACTGAAAGATAACAACAAATAAAACGGTGATTTGTGGGTCTGGGGATATAGCTCAGATGGTAGAGTGCTTGCCTCTCATGTACAAGGCCCTGGGTTCAATCCCTGGCACCACACACAAAAAAATGAACTGTGACTTGCTGTTGATAACAACAACAAATAAAATTGTTAAGTGTGTTGTTGAAAATGCCAATCGCATTTTCAAAAACCAAACTAGAGGGCTGGGGATGTGGCTCAAGCGGTAGCGCGCTCACCTGGCATGCGTGTGGCCCGGGTTCGATCCTCAGCACCACATACCAACAAAGATGTTGTGTCTGCCAAGAACTAAAAAATAAATATTAAAAATTCTCTCTCTCTCTCTCTCCTCTCTCCCTCTCTCCCTCTCTCCCTCTCTCCCTCTCTCTTAAAAAACAAAAAACCAAACTAGAGTAGAAATATCAGAGCTTTTACTGTGTAATAAGAGTAAATATCATTATATAAAACTGTAGTTTGATATATATATATATATATATATATATATATATATATATATATATATATATATGTGTGAACAGTATTGGGTCATGAGGTCAAATTCATACTGTGGGTCTCCAAAAACTTGAAAAGCACCAGTTTAACCTGGCAAGCTGTTTAATGTAGCAATGTTCAGTCCAGAGTTTTGGAGCTCTTTGCACAAAAGAGGATCCAAGACTAGAAGCTTTGTCTTCCTGCTACAAAATACTTTTGATAAACAGTAAGATTATCCATATATGAGTTGATTTAGTTGTTACTCATGTTGACGTTTCTGTTATGGGACAGTGCCCCTTTACCATCCAAAATGTCTCCAGCTTGTTCCCAAATTATCTGTTTCTTCTTCCCAGCTATGTACTTAGGGAATATACATTTGTAGATAGCTTTCATAGCAATAATAAAGGAGTCTAAGGATTTGATGCAGACAGAGTAAGGTTTAAATAGTAAAGTCTAAGCAAAATATAAATAGAAAGCTAAATCTGCTACCCCCAGAATCATCTAATGTATTCAAAAACCAAACAGAAGTTATTTTTGGATTATGCATGCTATTGTTTACTTCCATTAGCTTGGATTATTAAGAACATGAAATAGATCTACAAACATATTCTCTCTGATGAAATATAACTCCTTGATTCCCTTTCTCCTATTGTGATGATTACCTTTTTGTCTTTCTACTCTTGCCTTATTTAATCTTAGCCCTATTGCCCATCTTTTCACTGACACCCTGGGCATAAAACATACATTCTATTTTCAGTTTCCCCATATATTCTATAGGTATGGGGATAACTATATACTATTATCAGTGGTCTTCTAGTTGCCAACTGGACAAATCCAGTGGCCTCTTTTGAGTTTTTATTCACTTTTCCTCTCTTGTTTTCTTTGGTCCACTAGTGTTTTTTGTTTTGTTTTGTTTTGCCACTGAACTTTCTTTTTTTCCACGATTCTCTTTCATTCTTTTCCCCAACTCTGGTTGACTTTCAGTCTCCTTCCTTGATAATATATCGTCCTAGAAGTAGGCATGCCCAAGGCTCTGCCATTGACCCTCCAGTTTTTCACTCAATACTTTCTCCCTCAGAAGTCTTATTTATGTTTATGACCTCCCTGTCACCTTTAAGATCAACGACTCCCAAATATTTTTCCAACCCTAGCCCTTTAGCCTTCCATACTTGGCCCATATTGCCAGTTCTGTTCTCACATCTCCTCTTGAAATATACTACCTGCATAAAAAATTTAATGGGGTATTGGGCTGGGGTTGTAGCTCAGTGGAGAAGTGCTTGCCTGGCATGTGTGAGTCACTGAGTTCAATCCTCAGCACCACATATAAATAAATAAAATATAAGGTATTGTGCCCATCTACAACTAAAAATATATACATTTTTAAAATTTAATGTGGTATATTATATGGAATTCCTCATTCAAACTCCTCAACTAGGGCTGGGTTGTGGCTCAGTGGTAGAGTGTTTGCCCAGCTTGTGTGAGGCACTGGGTTCAATTCTCAGCACCACATAAAAATAAATGAATAAAATAAAGGTCCATCAACAACTAAAAAATATATATTAAAAAAAACTCAAATAAGTTGAGTTTGTGCCTTTTAACCTAATATTCCCACTCATACAGATTTGTCCTAAGGAAAAATATTCTGAAGGGAAATAAGTATAAGTACTCACAAGCTAAATATAAATATTAGCTGTTATAGTGGGGCTCACTTGAGCTTTATTTATTTTTTACTTATTTATTTATTTTTAGAGAGAGAGAGAGAGAGAGAGAGAGAGAGAGAGAATTTTTAATATATTTATTTTTTTAGTTTTCGGCGGACACAACATCTTTGTTTTGTATGTGGTGCTGAGGATCGAACCTGGGCCGCACGCATGCCAGGCGAGCGCACTACCGCTTGAGCCACATCCCCAGCCCTTGAGCTTTATTTTTAATAGTTAAAAACTGAGAACAATCTAGAAGGAATATTTACATAAAACTTACTAGATTAGCCTGATGGGATATCTGAAACAAAGATTATCATTTTTTTTTAATTATAATTGTGAATATTATGGTACCATGGAAAATGTTTATGATATATCGAAAATATAGCATTTGGGGGCTGGAGGTATAGCTTAGTGATGGAGTGCTTACTTAAAACCCACTTTTTGGGGAATGTGCAAAGCCCCTTGGGTTCTCTCCTAGCACCAAAAAAAAAAAAAAAAAAGAAAAGAAAAGAAGGTAGTATTTTTAGATTGTAAGTTGGGGAGTAATTTCCCCATTATTGCTATAATGTTGTTTAGGCAAAAATAAAGATCCCAGAAAGGGGAAAACAATGTTCTCACCTAAATTTGCTTTCAGTATTTGAAGTTTGGGTCATTCTTTACTTATCTCCCTTCTTCTACCTCCAGTCACTAAGTCAGTGTTTTTTAAATTTATTTCTTTGTGAGCCAATTACTGATACTGTGTCCTCCTAAACTTAAACCACTGCAATGGTAAAAACTCATAAAAACATTTCTTTATGAGTTTCTGGGGTTCAAACCCAGGCCCTTGTGCATGCTAGACAAGTGCTCTGTTACAGAGCTATGTCCCCTGCACTGTTGCAGATTTTTTTTTTTTTACTTGTTTCTTCTTTCCATTTCACTTGGCATGTCATCACAGCTGATTTTTCTAAGTTACTCCTTTGTCCCTGTCATATTCCCAGATGAAAAATCTTCATTGCTCTTTGTTCATTAGGAGTTAAATCCCAGATTTATTAGCTTGACATTTAAAACCCACTTTTATCTTTTAGCTTCTCTTATGAATAAATCTTGATTTCAGCCAGACCATCTCCTTATAGATCCAGTTTTCTTCCACCAGCCTCTGCTTACACTGTTCTCTTGGTTGGATTTGTTCTACCCTGTCTTTCTGCTTATTCTGTTCACTATTTCTTTACTGTTCACATTCTCTTGAGGCCTTTCTTGACCACCTAAGTTCTTACTGATTGATTGTCCTGTGTCTGAACTTCTATAGTACAAGGTGGATATAGCCAATTTTTATGACTTTGTCACTTGTGTGTACATATTCTTTATCTCTAAATAGATGATGAGCTATTTGAGATTATTTCTGTGTGCTTAGTACGGGGCGGTTGATATGTATTTTTTGAGATGTAGAAGTAGCAAGCCTAATAAAGATAGCCTGTAGATAAACGAAATAGTTATCAAGTTCTTAAAGGTTATAAACCTTACTTTTATTTTTTTATTTTTATTTTTTTAAGATAGAGACAGAGAGAGAGAGAATTTTAATATTTATTTTTTAGTTGTTCGGCAGACACAACATCTTTGTTTGTATGTGGTGCTGAGGATCAAACCCGGGCCACACACATGCCAGGCAAGCTCGCTACCGCTTGCGCCACATCCCCAGTCCATAAACCTTACTTTTAAAATAAAGCCTATAGATGAAAATGGTTATGATTTTCTGGGAAACTGTGAACTTAATATACATGAATATAGTTTCAACATTTTTGTAAAAATCAATCTCTGTTTGGGTCCAATCTGAGTCTAAAGATAGTATTATTCTTTTAGATTCTCCAGGGAATAAAAATTCTGATTTTCAAAAAATAAAAAAATTTTAAAGATTCTGAATTGCTTTTTCTTCTGATATTACAAGATAAATGATATCCAGTTCTCAGGCTTGTCAGAATGAAAGAGAAAATTCTGATTTGATCTATATAGTATTAACTGGGAATTTGAGCTAGCAAGGAGTGAATTAATTAATTTAAAGAAGATTCTATTTTGTAATGATTTTCCTTGTTGGAAATCTCCAAGAGATATAGTTTTATCTGTAATAGGAATTAAAGCTAAATGATTCTGGGTTAATATAAAATCTGAAATTCTTTCTTTAATTTCCTTAGCGCCAGCAGAAACTTCAGAAAGAACGCCTCATGAATGACTTCTCTGCAGCCTTAAATAATTTCCAGGCTGTTCAGAGAAGGGTATCTGAAAAGGAAAAGGAGAGTATTGCCAGAGCAAGAGCTGGATCTCGTCTTTCTGTAAGTTGTTTCTTAAAAGCAAATTTTCAATTTCAGGATGTTCTTTCCTAAATTTTTTTTTTCCTTTTCTCCTTGACCATCAGCCTTTGTTTGTTATCACTCCAAATAATAAACATATACATCAGCTGTTATAAAAATGTCAGATTGGCCAGGTGCAGTGGCACATGCCTATAATCCCAGTGGCCCATGCCTGTAAACCCAGCGGCTCAAGAGGGTGAAGCAGGAAGATTTCCAAGTTCAAAGCCAGCCTCAGAAACTTAGTGAGGCACTAAGCAACTTGGGGATACCCTGTCTCAAAATAAAATATAAAAGGGGCTGGGGATGTGTCTCAGTGGTTAAGCACCCCTGGGTTTAATCCCTGGTACAAAAAAAAAAAAAAGTCAGATTGGTACAGCCTAGGTTTAAAAAAAAAAAAAAGCGTGTGCATTTTGGCAAAGACTAAAATGGAATGTACATAAAGGTTAAAGGTTAAGAAAAAGTAGAATTATGTATAATTTTCATTTTGTTATATTAATCTATGTTAAAAACAAAGGATAAGTCTTGTTTTCTAGAATATAGCAGGCTAGGTTGTTTGGACTATCTCATTTTGAAAAGAATTTTCAAACACTGAGATTTAAAAACTCAACTTCTCAAAAGTAGCAAATAGCCATGAAAATAAATATTAAGGTCAAAATCTAAAAGAGGTAAGCAGAGCATTGAAAATGCTTTTTGCAATGAGTATGTTTACTGAAGGCAAACTTCAGGTTTTTTTTTTTTTTTATGTATGATTATATAATTGTCATTTATTTCCCTATAGGTAATTTTTCTAGTTTCAGTATTTTCGCATCAAAATTAAATGGGAAAAAAAATCAAAAAGTTTAAAACTGGATCACTTGGCCCTTTCTCTTCTTGTCTCCTCCTAGTTCGAAATGCTTGCATCTCTTGATGGCCAGCATCCTCTTGGATCTGCAGTTTGGTTCAACACATTCAAGTCTTAGCACAATCTTCTTCGTGGTTTTAGCCTTCTTGCGGAAAATTGGCTTTGTCTGCCCACCATAGCCACTCTGCTTCCGATCATAGCGCCTCTTTCCTTGGGCGTAAAGGGAATCCTTGCCCTTCTTATACTGGGTCACTTTGTGAGGCTGGTGCTTGCCACACTTTTTACAGAAAGTCCTTCGAGTTTTAGGTACATTGACCATCTTTACAGCAGAGGTGTCTACGCGATGAAAACCGGAGATCTCGCGGCCGCAGCCCTTGCCTCGCCACGCTCGTGCCTTACAGGAAAGGGAGGAATCTTGAACTTCAGTTTTGATGTCCTCATGACATAAAGAGGATAAAAGTCACAAAGTTCAGGGTCCATGCATAGTAGAGAATATAAAAAGTGTTCTTAAACAGGACCCTAAAAGACTATATTCTTGGGATTTAAGAAAGCCAAAATAAGCCTTCCTTCAAAAACATTGAACTAGGGGCTGGGTAGAGCGCTCGCCTGGCATGCGTGCGGCCCGGTTCGATCCTCAGCACCACATACCAACAAAGATGTTGTGTCCACCGAGAACTAAAAAATAAATATTAAAAAAAAAAAAAACAAAAAACCAAAAACACTGAACTAAACAGGTGGTAGAGAGGGGTAAGAGGGAGAGAAGATCCAGACATTAAGTTCTGTTACAAAGAAATCTTCAGGCACATTTACTGCCCAAATTTATACTACCTCTATGTTCCAAAGCTTCAAGCTGCAAGTGGTTCTGGACTGTAAAATACCTATGCGCCAAGTAGAAGCAAATCCAAATCCACTTTGTGGAGACACCTTTATCCTAGCCTAGAAAGAATATCCTCAGGCTGGGGTTGTGGTTCAGTGGTATAGTGCTCACCTTGCATGCACAAGGCACTAGGTTCAATCCTCAGCGCCACATAGATTAAAATAAAGATATTGTATCCACATAAAACTAAGAGATAAATATTAAAAAAAAAACAAAAACAATATCCTCAAATACATTTCAAGCACTAGGTTAAAAATAACCAAGCACACAAAGAAACAAGTTATCCTATATAAGAACTACTAGAAACAACAGTAAAATGAAACATATCTGTAAAGACTATATTGGAATTATAAGATAGCTATACTTACTGTGTTGAAAGAAATAAATGAAAAACTTAAAAATATCTACAGGAATCAGAAAACTACAAAAAGTTTTGAAAAAGATTTAAAAAATTCTAAAATTGGAAAATATAATAAGGAAATAAAAAACTTAATAGGTAGGTGGTTTAACTAGAAAATTGGTTAGATTTTTTTTTTCCCCAGTATGTAGCACAGGGGGTTAAGAAGCTAAATATGGAAGAAAGATTACGAGAAATGGCCAGGTGTGGTGGTGTACACCTATAATCTAAGTGGCTCCAGAAGCTGAGGCAGAAGGATTGCAAGTTCATAACCAGCCTCATCAATTTTAGTGAGGATCTAAGCAACTTAGTGGGATAGTGGGACTCTGTCTCAAAATAAAATATAAAAGAAAAGGGCTGGGGATGTGGCTCAGTGGTTAAACACCCCTGGTTTTGTGAGTTACAGAATGAAAGCAGAGCAAATATAGAACAGAATTAATAGTTGAAGAGATAATGTTTTAGAAATGATATGACACTAATCCATCCTTCCTTCCTTCCCCTTTCCCCTTTCTCCTTCCTTCCCTTCCTTCCCCTTTCCCCTTTCCCCTTTCTCCTTCCTTCCCTTCCTTTCCTTCCTTTCCTTCCTTCCCTTGCTTCCCTTCCTTCCCTTCCTTTCCCTTCCCTTCCCTTCTGGGAATTGAACTCAGGGGCACTAAACCACTGAGCCACATCCCCAGCCTTATTTTGTATTTTATTTAGAGACAGTCTCACTGAGTTGCTTATTGCCTTGCTAAGTTGCTGAGGCTGACTTTGAACTCATGTCTCAGCCCCTGAGCTGCTTGACAAGCATGTGCCACCACGCCCAGTTCTAATCTATGGTTTCTAGAAGCCTAACAAATTCCAAGTAAGATAAATTTAAAAAAAAAAAAATTATCAGAACACCAAAGACAGAGAAAATTGCTAAAATCACTGGAGAAACAGTAGAATACCTTAAAGACACAATAGTTGGATTGATAGTTAACTTCTCAGTAGTAACAATGGAAACCATTAGAATGCTATCCATTTTGCAGGGAGCAAGGGTACCAGGAATTGAACCCAAGGGCCCTTAACCACTGAGCTACATCCCAGTCCCTTTTTTATATTTTTTTTAGAGACAGGGAACTTATGGCCTCAATAAATTGTTGAGGCTGCTTTGAACTTGTGATTCTCCTGCCTCAGCCTCTGGAGCTGCTGGGATTATAGGCTTGTGCCACCACACCCTGCTAGAATGCTATCTTGAATGTTAATGAGGGAGAGTAACTGCCTCATAGCACTTTAAACCCAGTAAAAAAATATATATCCACAGTGAGATCTAATTAAAGACATTTTCAGTTCCTGCCAGGCATGGTGGTGAACGCCTATAATCCTAGCTACATGGGAGGCTGAGGCAGGAGGATTGCAAATTTGAGGCCAGCCTCAGCAATTTAGCAAGACCCTGTCTCAAAAGTAAAAAAGAGCTGAGGATGTAGCTCAGTGGCAGAGTGACCTTGGGTTCATTCGATAGCACAAAGAAAGTTTCTTAACACACTTTATTTAAGGAAATTCTCAAGGAAAGTGATCCCCAAAGAAAAGTCTGAAGAGCCAAAAGGAATGAAGAGCAAAGAAAGTAGTAAATATGTGGAAAGATAAGCCACAAACAGAAAGAAGGTGTTACTATGTGTGAACAAAGGAGTAGAATTTGAATATTTTGTATAAAGAATTCCCTACGAGTCAATGTGAAAAAAAGTACAACCAATAGAACAACATTTCTTTTTTCTTTTTTTGGTACTGGAGATTGCACCCAGGGGTCCTTTACCACTGAGCTATGTCCCCATCAATTTTTATTTTATATTTTGAGACAGGGTCTCACCAAATTGCCTAGATAGACCTCTTGCTTCTGCCTCCCAAATGGCTAGGATTATAAGCTTGTACCACCAGTCCTGAAAGTTCTCAAACTTTTGATCTCAGGACCCCATATACTTTTTTTAAAAATATATTTTAGTTTTTAATGGACTTTATTTTATTTATTTATATGTGGTATTGAGAATTGAACCCAGTGCCTTGCACATGCTAGGCAGGCACTCTACCACTGAGCCACCACCCCAGGTCCTGTTATTTATTTTTTTTTTTAATAGTGAACCCAGGGCATTTTACCACTGAGTTACGTGTGTGTTTATAAAAAGTTTTATAAAGGGCTGGGACTCTAGCTCAGTGGTAGAGTGCTTTCCTCGCATGTGTAAGACACTGGGTTTGATCCTCAGCACCACATAAAAATAAATTAATAAACAAAGATATTGTGTCCATCTACAACTAAAAAATATTTTTTTAAAAGTTTTATAAACTTTTAAATATATTATTATAAAATCATATTGAAGCTAGGCACAGTGGCACATACCCCTAATCTCAAGAGACTCAAGTGGCTGAGGCAGGAGGATCACAAGTTCCAGGCCAGCCTCAACAAAGTAGTGAGACCCTGTCTCAAATTTTTAAAAAACTTAAAAAAGGGCTGGGATGTAACTTGGTGATAAAGCACCCCTGGGTTCAATGTCCAGTATCCCACTACCCCTACTCCCTACAAAAAAAAAAAAAAAAAAATTGAATAAATAAAAATGTGTCGTTCCCTAATTCAGCCTGCACTGAACTATGCCAATGCTTTTCTTGGAGATAAACATCGTGTTTCAGTATGCAACATAAGTATGTTATATATACTTACCATTTTGTCCTACAGGGTATTAAAAAGTTGTATATCAAGGGGTAGAGATTTAATTAATAATTTGTATGGCTTTATCAAAGATAAACTGTTTTTAAAAAAAAAAAAAAAAAAAAACAGTGCCTGATGATGAAGAAGACAGTATTTGGTGCCACTGCGTTGAGCCATTTTATCCACCATTGCTTTTACTTCACGAGTATAAATGTCAACACATTGAAAAAGGCAAACAAATATGTTGGTATTATTTTGAATAATGATCCAACAAATGAAGGGGTTCTTAGCCTCTTTAGTTAGTCATGGATTTTCTGATTAAAACAACAATGAAATACTATTTCATGTCTACCAGAAGGGCAGACATTTTAAATTCTGTGAACACTGCGGGTGGCTGTTAGATATGATGGAGCAGGAACTCTCCTATCTGGCCCAGGAGCAACCATTTTGGAAAACATTTTAGCTCCTTCTTCAGAACATATACATACTTTATGACTCAGCAGTTCTACCATAGAGGAACCTGCATACATATACCAGGATGTATATTCAAGAATGTTCAGAGCAGCATTATTTGTAGTAGTCAAAAACTGTAAACATTGAGGCTGGGGGTGAAGCACAGTTGCAGAGTGCTAGCCTAGTGTGGATGAGGCCCTGTGTTCAATCCCCAGCACCACAAAAAGAATTAAAAACAACCAGATGTCCTTCAGCAGCAGAGGATACAGCTAAAATGTTTTTCAAAGTGGTGGTGGTGGTGGTGGTGGTGGTGGTGGTGGTGGTGGTGGTGATGATGGTGATGAAGAAGTATGGTTTCTGTTCTGGGCCCCAGCTGAAATGCTGATTTGCTTTTAGCTACTTCACACTCATTTCTTAGTTGAGACCGATTGCCAGCATCCTCTTGTCATCTTACAGATCCTGTTGGAGCCAGGGATGTTAATTCTTTATACTATAACTAAGCAAACCCTTGTTTTATGTGTCTATGACATGTTTCTGGATGATAGCAATAATAATGCCATCTGCTTTCTAGGCAGAAGAGAGACAAAGAGAGGAGCAGCTTGTTTCATTTGACAGGTAAAGAATTATTTATCCAACCTGATGTATAGTTGATGGGAGTCCCTATTTATCTAATCTGTCTGTATGTCTGTCTATTAAATTCTTTCTATGCTACTAGGGAATTGAACCCCAGGGTGGTCTACTACTGAGTTACATCTCCAGCCCTTGTTATTTTTGGTTTTGAGACAGGGACTCACTAAGTTTCTGAGGCCTCGCAATTTGACATCGTCCTGTCTCAGCTTCCTGAGTAGCTGGGATTACAGACATATGCCACTGTTCCTGTCTGTCTGTATTTATTTACTTATTTTTTGGGTACCGGGATTGAACTCAGGGGCACTCAACCATTGAGCCATCCCCAGCCCTATTTTATGTTTTATTTAAAGGCAGGGTCTCACTGAATTGCTTAGTGCCTCACCATTGCTGAGGCTGGCTTTGAATTCGAGATCCTCTTGTCTCAGCCTCCCGACCTGCTGGGATTAAAGGTGTGCGACACTATGCCCAGCTGTATTTATTTTTAATATAAAAAATGAGGGCTGGGAAAATGAGAAATTATATCCCATCTTTGTATGATATATCAAAGTGCATAAATGCATTCTATTGTTATGTATAACTAATTAAAACAAATTAAAAACTTTTTAAAAATAATCCACATTTTCCAGCAAAAAACAAACAAACAGGGCTGGGGATGTGGCTCAAATGGTAGTGCACTTGCCTGGCATGCGTGAGGCACTGGGTTTGATCCTCAACACCACATAAAGATAAAATAAAGATATTGTGTCCACCTAAAACAAACAAAAAAAAATGGGGACTGGGGTAGTAGCCCAGTGATAGAGCACTTGCCTAGTATGTGTGAGGCACTGAGTTCGATCCTCAGCACCACATAAAAAAATAAATAAATACAATAAAAACATTGTGTCCATCTACAACTAAAAAAATTTTTTAAATGAATGAGAGGGACTGGGGTTGTGGCTCAGTGGTAGAGTGCTTGCCTAGCATGCATGGGGCACTGGTTCGATCCTCAGAACCACATAAATGTAAAATAAAGATATTATGTCCACCTAAAACTAAAAAAAAAAAAAAAAAAGATTTTTTTAAAAAAAGAAGGGCTACAACTATAGCTCAGTGGCAGGTGGCAGAGTACTTGCTTAGCATGTGTGAAGCACTGGGGGTTTGATCCTTAGCACTGCATAAAAATAAAGGCATTCTGTTCATCTACAATTACAAAAATAAAAATAAATTTTAAAAAACGAATGAGAAAAAAAAATGAATGAGAAGCCATGTGTGGTGGCACATGCCTATAATCCCAGCAACTCAGGAAACTGAGGGAGGAAGATTACACATTTAAGGACAGCCTCAGCAACTTAGTAATACCTTGTCTCAGAATTTTTTTTTTTAAAAAAGGAGATCACTCCTTGGTTGTGACTCAGTGCTAGAGTGAGGCCCTGGGTTCGATCCTCAGCATCACATAAAGTAAATAAATAAATAAAAATACAGATATTGTGTTTATTATAACTAAAAAGATACTTTTTAAAAAGTGGGTCTGGGATCTAGGGGTTGTAGCTCAGTGGTGGAATGCCTCTGGGTTAAATCTTCATTGCCACCAAACAAAAATGAAACAAAAACAAAATAATGAGAAAAAAGTACAAAATAAAGGGAAGACATGGGCTTTTCTAAGATCTTTGAATTAAAGGAGGAATAATTTCAAAGTGAATAAAAAATTTCAAGAAACCCCTGATACCCTTTTGTGGGGATGAAGCTTGACTCATGGGAATAAATATGAACCCACAAATCTACAGATTAGGAGGTCTCAGTCATCTTATCTCTAATTCAGATTTAAGTTTGCCAGTGTTATTTGGTCTCTGTTTACTCACCTCTGAAATGGAGGCAACTCATCCTTTTAGGAACATGAAGAGAAAAAGCAGATAGTTTGTATCTGAAAGATGTCTCTTCTCTAAGCTAATCTCAGATATGTATTCATGGCATTAGTTTGGAATTTAAAAATTTTTATCCTGTATCCATTTCCCCTACTACACTATGAACATCTTAAAGGCATGGAGGACTCTTGACTTATTCAGTTTGTATCTCCAAGTCATGGAGGACATTCTTTAAATGTATGGAAATGAAGTATGATTCATACATACTGTTTAAAAATGCATATCACTGTATTTTCAAAGTGTTCTGTATCTAGTATAATAATTTCTTCTAAATACTTTCAGAATTTATAATATTTCATTATGAATTTTGGTTTTACTTTGGTTTTCTGTTACGAGGTATATAACACAAAAACATAACCTTAGAGAAATTTTTGAAAACCAGGCGGTTTGATTCTGTTAAATGAATTGGTGAAGCACTGGTAGGTTACTTAGCCTGCTCTCCTCCACCCAAAGTACCAATACAGCTTGCACTTAGAGAGTGCCCTGGGAGAGGATGAGTCAGAGAAATTCATTGAGTTCAGATCTTGGGTTACTTTCCTTGTCTACCAAGTCCTAACAAGATTACAGAGTATACCCCTAAATGAAAAAATCAAGGAATCTCATCCCCAATAATTTTGCTTCATCTCAGTTTTGCCCAGAGGCTGAGACTGTTTTCTTGGTATTACCAGCTCTTTTCCTCTGGTATGAAGCTTGTGGTCCTTGGGGACTTTGTAGTGATAACAGAGGAGTTGGTGCCCCAGTTATTCTTTACATAGGTTCTGCTGGCAACAGAAGAATTGTAGGTATGTCTCATCACACCTAAAGAAGGAGGATTCATCTAGAGTGCTTGTCTCCCTGCAGCCATGAAGAGTGGAACCAGATGCAGAGCCAGGAGGATGAGGCAGCTATCACTGAGCAGGATCTGGAACTCATTAAAGAAAGGGAAACGGCTATTCGGCAGCTGGAGGTGAGAGCTAGGTCATGTTTTTTGTTTGACTCAGTGTATCTGCAGGTATTTGAGATTTTGAGCCTGAAGTTTCTCAGTTATGAAAAAGCATAAAATGAGTCATGTGTTTGCACATTATCTGTCAAATTTAGTCATGGTGGATTTTAACTACTGCTACTAAGTTGCTGTGATGGTATTGGCCTTGGCATTTAGCAGTCCCCAAATCCTTTTCTCCAATACTACATCTTACCTGGTCTCCTTGAGAAATACACAGAGAACAGAACAAGACAAATGAATATTTATTTATTTATTTATTTTTAATTTTTTAATATTTATTTTTTAGTTTTTGGCAGACACAACATCTTTGTTTGTATGTGGTGCTGAGGATCGAACCCGGGCCGTACGCGTGCCAGGCGAGCGCGCTACCGCTTGAGCCACATCCCCAGCCCGAATATTTATTTTTTATTAGGACTTTACCCCTAAATCTCAATAGCTACCTCTAGACTGGGCATGATTCTATGGAGAGTCCCTTTGTTAGTCTGGTTAGCACAGTATATAGGTAAGCCAAAAGTCTTATTCCATTTTTGAGTTAATTCTAGAGTCCAAATCCAAGTTGTAGATATTATTATTTCACTGGGTCAGAGAAATGGAAATAGTTTATGAAGTAGGGGTTTGGAGTGTTGGGGGGTCTGTAGACCTTTCTTAAATAACTGAGCTCCGTCTTGAACTTTGCATAGTAAACAGTAATATATCTTTAAATAAGTTGATTTTCTTCCCCATGGAGGTAGAAGACTACCATCTCTGGGGTGGGGACAATAGTGGAGAAACTTGGAGTGCCTCCTTGACCTTCATCTATAGCAGTGGTTTTGAACCCAGTTTATGGATATTAGATTCACCTGGGGAAGATTTTTTTTTTTAAATGCCTGAGTTCTCCTCCTGAACCATCAATTACGTGAAATTCCTTTTTTAGGTTAAAAATGGGCAAATATCCACATTTTTATATGGCTCAGCCTAATAAATCATAATTACTAATGATGCCTATGTTTTTTAATTTCTTTCTTTCTTTTTTTTTTTAGAGAGAGAGAGAGAATTTTTTAATATTTATTTTTTAGTTTTCAGCGGACACAACATCTTTGTTTGTATATGATGCTGAGGATTGAACCCGGGCCGCACACATGCCAGGCAAGCGCCCTACCGCTTGAGCCACATTTCCAGCTAAATCATAATTACTAGTGATGAGGCCCTGGATATTTTATAATTCCCAGATGGTTATAATATGTAGCCAAAATTGAGACCCACTGCTTGAGGGGCCATCAGTGTCTGTTTTATTTTATTTATTTATTTATTTATTTTGGCAGGGGTGGGTACTTGGGATTGAACCCAGAGATGCTTTACCACTTACTACATGTACCCCAGCCCTACATCTCCAGCCCCCCCCCCCCTTTTTTTTTTGAGACAGGGTCTCGCTAAGTTGCTTAGGGCCTTGCTAAGTTGCTATGGTAGGTCTCAAACTTGAAATCCTCCTGTCTCAGTCTCTCAAGCTGCTGAGATTACAGGTGTGTACCACCATGCCTGGCCAATGTCTGTTTTTAGATGAGACAGTTTATCCTCAAGTTATACCTACTTTATTTTCTTCAAATGTGTCATTTTTTTTAATATTTATTTTTTAGTTGTAGTTGGACACAAACCTTTATCTTATTTATTTATTTTTATGTGGTGCTGAGGATTGAACCCAGGCCCTCGCACATATTAGGTGAGCGCTCTACCACTGAGCCACAACCCCAGCCCTGTCACATCTCTTTTATAACTATGTCAAAATGAATCCTAACATTATATATAACTAAAAAGAACTAATAAAAAGCAAACGTATGAACAAAAATATGTTATATCTTTCCTTTTACTTTTTTAAAAAATATTCTTTTATTTAATATTTTTTTTAGTAGTAGTAGATGGATGTAATACCTTTATTTTGTTTATTATGTGGTGATGAGGATCCAGCCTAGTGCCTCACACTTGCACTACCACTGAGCTCTACCACTGAGCCACAACCCAAACCCCTCCTTTACTCTTTTTCACTTGCTAATCATTGACTTGGTTCTCTAACATTAGAAATGTGAACAGGGAGCAGAGGGAGACATATGGAGTTAAGGAAAGGAATGTAATGTAATGAATGTCAGGAATGGGGATCACTTCACATTTGACAGAGTCCCTTGGGATCAATTTTCATATCCAGTCATTTCTTTTTTGGGGGAACAGGGATTGAATTTAAGGGCACTCGGCCACTGAGCACATCCCCAGCCCTCTTTTATATTTTATTTAGAGACGGGGTCTCACTGAGTTGCTTAGCACATTGCTTTTGCTGAGGTTGGCTTTGAACTCGTGATTTTCCTGCCTTAGCCTCCCAAACCGCTGGGATTACAGGCGTGTGCCAACGAGCCTAGTCAGTCATTTCTTATCTTAACATACAAACCTTATGTTATAGCCAAATAAGTCTATTTTCTTCCAAGATTATATGAGATCAGGCACATTCAGGGTGGTTTGGCCATGACTATTTGCTCTTTAACTCACTTCCTTTCTGTTTATATGGCCTTTTCTTTGCTTTAAGGCACAACTCAAGGCCTGTCTCTTCTGCAGTCTTCCTCTTTTGCACACCTTTCTGTACCACTCATTAGTCATTTCCTCTATATCACCCTTTTTATTTATCTTATCATGTACTTATTTCCTCAGTGGCACTAGGGCACTGCCCAAATGGCAGTAGAAAACAAAAGAATCAGTCCTGGGGGAAAAGAGGCTTCCTTCCTGTGACATCCCCTCCTCCTTGCATTTACCAGGTAGTAAGATCCCATATAAATACATTTAAATTTTCTAATCCAAAGTCACAGTACTCATTATTGTTTGTTGGCACTCACAAGCTTTTGCCATAAGGCCCCATTTAGGCTCTATCTAGAGCTATCACACCAAGAATTTATCCATCCCAGCAATCCAGCTTCTATTCTATAAGCTTTTGGCTTGGGTGATCATACTGGTTCCCATATAACACATTCAACTAATATTGCTTGACAGATGGGTTTACATGCCTTCCATTGTATGCTATTAGGTAAATAGTGATAGATTATTTTCTGTTATAGAGAAATCATGTTTTATTGAGTTTTAAAAACATATTTGGGAAGCCAGACACAGTGATACACATCTGTAATCCCAGTAACTTGGGAGACTGAGGCAGGAATATCACAAATTCAAGGCTAACATCAGCAGTGTAGCAAGACTTTCTAAGTTGGGGCTGGGGATGTGGCTTAAGCGGTAGCGCGCTCCCCTGGCATGCGTGCGGCCTGGGTTCGATCTTCAGCACCACATACAAACAAAGATGTTGTGTCCGCCGAAAACTAAAAAATAAATATTAAAAAAATTCTCTCTCTCTCTCTCTTAAAAAAAAAAAAAAGACTTTCAAAGTAAAAAAGGACTGGGCATGTAGCTCAGTGATAAAGTGCCCTGGGATCAATACCCAGTACCAAAAAACCACATGTGGGACTGGGAGTATATAGATCAGTGGTGGAGCACTTACCTAGCATGAATGAGGCACTGGGTTCAATCCACTATAAATAAAACTAAGCAGCCAAAAACAAGACAAAATAAACAAACAACAGAAAAGCTAAAACTAGAGGAAAGGAATCATCTAATATGTTGCTTAATGTTAGTTGTTTTTTGTCTCCCTTAGGCTGACATTTTGGATGTCAATCAGATATTTAAAGATTTGGCCATGATGATCCATGACCAAGGTGATCTGATTGGTATGTATTATTGATACCTTTAATATCAAGGTGAGTTGAAAGTATTTGTGTGCCAAGAAGTCAGTAAGATGTGTCAAATATAAAGTTTGGGATTATAATTTTAAAATTACTAAATAAATTTTCTTAGTAATATTCATATATTGTCAAATGTGGAGGGTAAAGAGAGGCCTTTGTGAATAATTAGCCCTATTCACTTGCCATAACTTCTTGGGAAGTCTTTGCTTAAACAAATAGCTATCAGCTTCCCAGCTTTTCTCTCTAGATACTTGCACAATTATGTGATTAGTGACTTTTTAAAAACTTTTTATGTGAAATTAATCTTAAGTTTATAAAAAGTTTTTAAAAATACAGGGAACTTGGGCTGGGGATATAGCTCAGTTGGTAGAGTGTTTGCCTTGCATGCACAAAGCCATGGGTTCAATCCCCAGCACCACCAAAAAAAAAAAAAAAAACAAGGAACTCCTTTATACCCTTTATTCAAATTTACATCTTGTTATCATTCTGCCCCATTGACTTTGTTTGTACTCTCACTCTATGTGTGTACATGTATGTGTCTGTGTGTGTATATATCCAAACAGGATATTGTATTTTCACTTTGGAATTGCCATCCACAAACCAAGCAGCTCTTTGTTGGTCAGTGGAAAACTGCGCTACACACACGCACACACAGAGAATGTTTTTATGTATTTTTTTTCTGAATCATTTAGTCACATAGTTCTTAAATCCTTATCCCTAAATACTTCAGTGTTTATTTCCAAAGAATAGGGTTATTCTCTTACTGAGGTAGTAACTTTTGATTTCATGACTGGTGATAGCAAATCCAGGACCCATAATATCCAAGGGTGCTAAAATTTCCCCTGTCCTTTTTGCAGATAGCATAGAAGCCAATGTGGAAAGCTCAGAGGTACATGTTGAAAGAGCCAGTGATCAGTTACAGCGAGCTGCTTACTATCAGGTAAAAGTAGATACCAAAGAAGGTCTTTCTGTACTGCACACTTTATGGGCCATCAGGATACATTGACACATTAAACAGCTGCAGCCTCTTCTTTAGGCTTAAGCTGGAGGCAAGTAGTCATAATTGTTTTGCTGGTTCTGTTTTAGTATTTTCCTTTACCTGATTGAATCTTGAATAAATTTATACAAAACACTCTTAGCTGCAAAGCTAACCCATAAGCTAGCCATAATAGCTGAACCTAGTATAAGAATAGTCTTATATCCTAAGCAGCTGAAATGTATTTGAGTTAGAATAGTAAGAGGTACAAGTAAAGTGGGGTTTCATAGATACTGGCTATAGAAGATGGACATAGAATCAACTATAATAGCTACTTATATGTGAATAAATAAGGCTTAATTATTATTAAGCTATGCCTATAAAGTGAAATTCTTCCACTTATTAGTTGAGACTCTGGTTTTATGAATTTTGGGTCTTTATTTCAATGTACAAATATTGTAAATAAGTCCTTCTTATTTCCCTTCAATTTAGGTTGCATGTTTTTTGTTTTTTGTTTTTTTTAATAAATAAATAGCATTTCAGTCACTTTCCAGGTTCCTAGGGTATATTTTATCTGGGAATGCTCTATAAAAACTAGGTGATGGCTTTAGTGTCCATTACATATATATCCACTTGATATTGTATGATGTTTAAATTAAGAGATGTTTATGAAGAGTTTATAATAACAAAAATGTTGATGATAAACATTGAGAAAAATATCAAAATCATACAGTATGATCCCAATTATGTTGGACAACAATATGCATACATAAGAGATAAGAATGCAGTCAGTGGTTTTATCAGTGGGTGATTTTCTCCTTTTGCTTTTTTTTTTAATACAATGAACATAAAATTTTATAATAGGTATAAAACTGTTACTAAAACACATGTACAAATCACTTACTGCAAATAATGCCTAACAGCATAGGTATATGCAAAACTATTTGGGAACAATTAAAATCTGTACTACTGCCTACTGGTGGTAACTTAGAGATTTTGGGGAAGTCTCTTCATATTTGTGCATGGGTAGAGTTGAGTTTGAATTATAAGGAGGCAAATTTATGAAGCACTCTTGGAGTCTAATTAGTATAGAAAATTTTACTTATTTCATGAGTATCTTCATTTCTTTCCTCAGAAAAAATCTCGCAAGAAGATGTGTATCCTGGTACTTGTCCTGTCAGTGATTGTTGGAGTCTTGATAGTTATTATCTGGCAAGTTTCTAAATGAAGTGTGACTGCCTCAGAGCCTTCTCCTGCTGAGTTGTTTTCAAAAGCAAGTGCTTGTTGGAGTCTTGCGAGAACAAACTGATCACAAGAAGAGAGCATACACCAGAATGTCCTGTAATAATTTAGTTAGAAACTAACTACTAACTAGTCCTTGGAATTAGTGACCTATGGAGACAGTATTTATCAATTTATGTATACAGTTTATTGATTTCTCAAATTAGGAATTAACTTATATGAATTTTGCTTTCTCTTGTTTTCTGATTGCCCTTCATTCCAGGTGTTTACTGAAAATTCCATTCTACATATTCTTTTTGACAGATGACACTACAGTCTCATTATATTGTCTTTTTATGTATATATAAAATTTACCTTTTTACTAGCAACTGAGATGAATTACTTTCTGGGACCCAGCATATTGGAGTCTCTCAGAAACTGTACAATATGCCAGCAATTTTTATTATTTAACATTCTAATTTGAATTTATAAGAAGTTTATTACCTGCTTTGCAAAATTTTGGCACTATATTTAACTGGAGAATACCTGTGATTTAAATTGAATGAGAAAAAAGATGAGAAGTATCTATTTGAACTGGCTGGTTGCTGGGTATGTGTTTTAATCGAGTTTGAAGTTTACTTTATCTACTTTATCTGCTAGTGTCATCCACAGCAGTTCATCCTCATATACACTAAGCCATCTTGCTCCCTTTTCAAAGAGGTTAATTTAATCAATATTAATATACTCTATGGGTCCTTCTCCCACCTGTCTGCAAAGAAAGGGAGAATTAGACATAGCATGCTTTTGGAAAGCAAATAGGAATTGTTTGGAATGATTTAATCTTTCTGTTGTTGTTGTTCACTTGTGGTTTTACATTCCTAGTGAATGATGAATTTGCTGTCAAAAGGCTGCCCCTACCCTGTAAGGGTTTCTGGGCATTTGATGGCAGGGAGATTTTAAAAGTTAAACTGAAGTGGATTTAAAACTTAGTCCTGTGAACCTGGTGATAAAGCAAAGGTTCATTTTTGTAAATAATACTGGTTTGGTATAGTGATGTTAGACTCATTCTAATTTATGAATAAATAAAACTCCATGCATAGTTTTAGACAAAAAAGATTCAATAAAAGATTGCTGTCCTGTAATATAAATGTTGTCCACTTCCCTTTTTCACAGGCCTAAGTACATAAATGTGAACAGGGCCAACAATTTTAGTTCATCCTTTAGTGAATTTAAAGATTTGGCTACTTAACATATATTTATGTTCATTTCTTTCAGTTGCCCTTAATGTTAATTAATTTTCTTGTACTAAATTAATGTGAAAAGCAGGGAAACAAGAGCCCAAATGCATAAGTTTCTTTGCACTTTTGCACCATTCTACCTATTTAATACAAATAAACATTTGAAAAGCTTTTGTAGTAAGTTTTTTTAAATGTTTTTTTTAGTTGTAGTTGTATACAATACCTTTATTTAATTTATTTATTTTTATGTGGTGCTAAGAATCAAACCCAGTGCCTCACATGTGCTAGGCAAGTGCTCTACCACTGAGCCACAACCCCAGACCTATAATAAGTTTTTATGAGTTAACATCCTAATGAGATAGGTACTAAAGAAACATGCTATCATGAGAAAAATTGAGACTTGCAAGACTGGAGACCTGATGAAGGTCCAGCAGGGGTGGAATGTAAGTTGAAAGAGGATAGAGCTGTTGGAGTGACACAGTGGCACAGTTCTGGTTCACTGCCTTTCTGCTCCAAATTACAGTTGGACTTGGATATATCATTTGTAAACATTCCAGAAAAGGAAAGGTTTTGATTGTGAAAAACTAGTTGAATCTAGGTAAAATAAAGTGACCATAGTTCTATTCTGTAGTACTGTGTGATCAGTGGTGGTTGTAATGATGGTCACAGTGAGCAAATATGAACTTGGCCTAGGATTTGTGGCAGGTGCCAAAGGACTTGCTAGATGGGCCTAATAAACTTATTCACAGAGTCCTCCATCCCTCTGCCTTTCTTCTCTTTGGAACCACTATGATCTGGGACAGTGGTTCTTAACTATGACTTTTAATTAAAACTTTAAAAAATACTGATATCTTAGCCTCCCCACCCCAAGATTCTAATTCCATTAGTCTGGACAATGGTTTGGGCATGGGAATTTTTTAAAGCTCCGGGTAATTCTTATGTGTGGTCATGGTGAGAACCATTGGCTTGGAGGTCAAAAAGTAGACTGGATTACAAAAGACCTGTAGAATTTTAGCTCTGCCATTACTTATTGAGGCTACTTGGACAGATCACTTAACCCACAGGCCCCAAATTTCTCAGTAGTTCTTTCCAGCTATAAAATTGACTAGAAAGATGATGGGTTTAGTATGAACATACAAATTGTATGTTTGCCTTTCTACTCCCTTTTCCTTTTCTCATAGCCTATTCTACCTTCCTTTATTGAAATGATCTAGGAGCATCCTCTCTTTAAATGAATTAAAACTTGTATAGGGTAAAGTAGAAATGTCATTCTGGCCACTTCATCTGGGGATGTTTTAGAACAAGAACTTGATAAATGATAAGACTGATGCTCCCAGAGGATGTGTGTGTGTGTGATTTCTGTAAGGGCTGGAGATGGGAGTGTTCACCCATTGCAATGCACAGTCTAGCTCTCAAACCAAACTTTTACTGTCTTGCATCATTGGGCAAAAACATTAAAATGAGTTTATTCTGTCTGTGCAAAGCAAAACACTCAGCCTCTTGCATTCAGTTTTTCTTTCTATTCAGAGACTTAGTCATGATTGTGAAAAACTAATTGAATCTAGGTAATTTATAATAAAATGACCACAGTTATGGAAATGCAACTTTTTCTTTGCTTTTGATCACTAAGTGCAGAGCAGAGCTTCACTTATGTCTCAGTCTAGCATACTGTTCCATAAGCTAGGAATCACCTGCTTCTTCTCTGCTTTTCCAAGCATATTGAATGTATCCTTAAGCTTCAAAGGATTTTTTCAGTTTTACTTTTCAGTATCACAAAATAGAATTACTTTAGAATCTCCATTTAACCAAGATATGGTTGAAAGATTTTGATTCTTAGCCCATGATCTATTTTTGGACCAACTGAGTTGTTGCTCATTTGAATACCTCATCTAAATGAAATTTGATTCACAATATAGCACTAATTTTTTTTTGTGTGTGTATGGGGGTATTGAACCTAGGGTCTCCTGCACACTAGGCAAGCACTCTATCACTGAGCTGTATCCCTAATCTAATGTTTAAAAAATAAATTTGCAATAATACAGTCTTTAGTGTTGGTTTATGATCAAGGATCAAGTTTATAACAGTCCATGGAAAAACAAGAAAAATGAAGTGGTGGCTTTACCCCGCCTCCTCCAAGTTTCTGGGGATCCAATCTGGGTCCTCACACATGCTAGATAAGGCTCTGCCGCTAAGTTAACATCCCTATCGCCTTCCAACTTTTTAAAA
Source organism: Spermophilus citellus (assembly GCF_964194105.1). Lineage (NCBI taxonomy): Eukaryota > Metazoa > Chordata > Mammalia > Rodentia > Sciuridae > Spermophilus > Spermophilus citellus. Next base: position 119,578,569 of record NC_138191.1, on the reverse strand, counting down.
AGGCTGGGGGTAAACTGATAAAGCTCAATATGTGTAAGGCCCCAGTTTCAATCCCCAGCAACATATACACACACACAGAGTGTTTTAATATTATTGAAGTAAAATGCTGGTGATATTAAGTGGCAGACTTCATTTTTTAAAATCTAATTGGCAAAATTAAAAAAATGATACCCTGTATTGCATTATATTGTCTGGTCCATGACATCTCTAAAGTCCTGAATTATCCATGTAGACTAGCCTCATTAATTTACAGTGAAAGGCCTGAGGCAGGAATAGCAGTCTAATAAGGAATTGAAAGTCTTGAGAGGATGCTCGGTATGTGAATGGTCATTTGTGGAATATTTTAACCCTAATGGCAAGATACTATGCTAAATGTTTTATATTTATTAACTTATAAAGCTATGTGAGGATCCCTTTTTAATGGCTCAGAAAGCTGAGGTATAGTAAGCTATCTGCCCATGGTCATACAGCTTACAAGTGACAGAGCCAGGATTTAATGAAGTACTCAGGCTTCAAAACCACACCTTTAGACACTGTATACTGTCTCCATGCATCGCTAATAAATAGATCTTTTGATGTCCTGCTTGCCATCTCTTCCACGAAGCTTTCCCTAAAATTCTGGGGTTTTTTTTGTTTTGTTACAGGAAGGGGAATGGGGATTGAACCCAGCAGGTTTAATCACCGAGCCATATTCCCATCCCTTTTTATTTTTTACTTTTTAGATAGGGTCTTACTAATTGCTTAGGGCCTTGCTAAATTGCTGAATCTGTCTTTGAACTTGCCTCAGCCTCCTGAATTGCTGGGATTATAGGCATGCACCACCATGCTTGTAAGTCCCTAAAAATCTGAGGAAATGATCATTTCTACCCAACTTCTCATGAACATTCTTTCTTCTGTCAGCACATTGTGCACTTCTTTTCATTTACCACCCTATTAAATGAAGCTTCCAGCTTATATACAATTTTTCAAATGGATTATACTCCATTTGATCATTCATAAGTCATATCAAAGATGCTTTAAAGTTTTTTGACACTGATATGTTCCTAATGTCTTTAGATTCTAGTCCACTCTTTTTTGAGATACCAAAATCCAAAGGCAGCTAGTTCAAGTCTCCATTTTAAAAGATGAAAGGCCTGCATTACTGTCCTCCAGTTTGCTGGTCTGTACTGACATCACTGGCGCCCAAACAAAGAGCATTTTGCTTTATAAGGACCTGGGTAAATGTAAGGTCCCATTACATCAGAGGCCAGTGTGAATATCAGCTGAGCTGGAATTGGGGAACATGGCCAAGGAGTAAAGAATTATAAGGGTAAGATTATAACTTTTAGGGTTCTTGGCTGTATGGATTATACTGGAAGGACCATGTGAAGAAGCTGAGAAATTGAAAGGCAAAGTTGACATAAGATTTTGTCAGGTCATTGATAGCTAGAAATGGCTTCAACATCACCTCATCCCTGAAAGGGGCATGAACCTCAAAGGCCCATATAATCACTGTAGATTAAAAGTATGTTATTCCTTTCTGTTACAAATCAGAACATGTTCGAGACTATTTCCTTCTTTCTAAAGAATCGTATCCTTGTGCTTAAAGGAGGGAGCCATAGGATTACTTGTTTCCTTTTGTTTGGTGCTGGGGATTGAACCCAGGGCCCTGTGCCTGCAAGGTAAGCACTCTACCAACTGAGCTATATCCCCAGCCCTAGAATTACTTCTTTCCTTGAAATTAAGTTTAGAAATAGGATTTTTCCTATCTGCCTGGTCTTAATTTGGAATCACCAGACTGAAAAGGGGGATATGAATCCATTAATTACCAAATTCTTAATTATGTGAGTATTTCAACAAAATTAACAACAGATGCATCGGTTTCCCATAGGTTAGAAATCATAATCTAGAGCTTGTATGTCCTTTACATATTTTTTCATATATATTTTTTCAAACACTAACCATTCACCTATTACTTTTCTCAAAAGAAAATATCTCCAATAACATAATTATTTCAAAGTTACCATAAATGGCATATTTGTTGCTCAAGTTTTTATAGGTGTTCTACATCTGGAACAATGGGACAAAATGGGTTTACAGGCCATTTGATAAGTGATCTGATTATCTGGATGAGTTTATTGTGCTTTGAAGACCAGAGTTAAAAGTGATTATTTAACCTACCTAGGAGTTTATCATTTTAAATTTCATGTTAATATTGAAGTTAAATCTTGAGTACCAGAGACTTCACTACGGGCAAAATCTTCTGAATAGGCTGGTTTTCTACATATGATCTATACAGTACCAGCAGAAGGGAATCAATAAAGGAAACTTCCATCATACAAAGATGATTCCATATTTTGTTGAGCAACGCCTATTTCTGGGTAATGATAATGATACAATTCATTTCTTTAAAGTAAAAACTGCAGGTCTGATAATTCTCTGACTTCCTTCAAAAGTGAAAAAGGGGCCATCTGTTGCATACCAATAAATATTATAACAAAATAAGAGTATGAGAGATGGTAGTTATTAATGAGCATTTGGCATTAAGTAGACTCAGGGATCATAATAATCCTTATCTCAAAGAGTGCTGTGTTGCCAGGGCCAGTTACAAACGCTTATAATCCCAGCAACTCAGGAGGCTGAGGCAGGAGGTGGTTGCAAGGCCAGCCTCAGCAATTTAGCAAAGCCCTAAGCAACTTAGGGAGACCCTGTCTTAAAAATTTCAAAAAAATAGGGATGGGGTAGGCGCTGGGGATGTAGCTCAGGGGTAAAGCACCACCTCTGGGTTCAACCCCAGTACCGAAAAAAAGAAGAGTGTTATGAGGCTTAAATGAAAGATTCATATAAAATACATACTTGGCCCTTGGCCCAGGTAAGTACTCAGTTACTCAATACACATAGCTATTACAACCAAAGGCCATGTAGTTGATCTCCTTCAATCAGCTGGTGGCCTAGGGCAAGACTGCAATTCTAATGCTTTCTTGCACAGTATGAGCATTATGACCAAAAGAAAAAAATCCCGATGGGTTACAACTTGATTAACCATTTGAGTCATGTACAGTCAAGATACGGACGCCTGCCTTCTGACTGGATCTGCTCCAGCTTGTCCAGTTTTCATAAACATACTAATACAAATTCCCAGATAATCTACAGAAGCCCTCAAGGCCCACACGTAGGGCAAGTGGGTAGGATGCAGCTTTCCGGAAAAGGGCCGGAAGAGGAGAAACAGAATGAATAAGCACTCTGCTCTCTGAATATTGCCCTCTAGTCTTTCTCTAAATTGAGGGTAAGCCCTAGGGGAGCACGCAGTCACTAGATTTATAGAGCTCGTGAGCATTTGCAGGAGGATGTAGACAGAGACTGACTCTCCACCCTTAAGCCCGTTTTCCACTGACAGCCCAGCCTACCCGTACAGAAGCCCAGAGGTCAACTCTGAAAAGATCTCAAAATCAGCTTAGTACCCACTAGAGGCGCCGCCTCGCGTGCGTGCGTGCGTGTGTGCGCGCGCGTGCGTGCGCGCAGGCTGCTGGGAAGCCGCCTCTTCCCTCCCGGTCTTCCAGTTTCCCGGCGTGCTTCGGGCCCGCCAAATGGGAGGGGGAGACGCAAGATGGCGGCAGCCGCGAACTCCGGCTCTAGCCTCCCGCTGTTCGACTGTCCGACCTGGTGAGTGGTGGGGCGGCCGGGGCCGGAGTGTCCTGGCCCCAGCAATACTGGGCAGGAAGGGAGGTCGGTTTTCTTTGGCGGCGAACCGAACGGCTCAAAACCCCTGGAATGGTTAAGAGAAAACTGTCTGCTGTGAGGGGCCGGGCGACGTGTGGAGGAACCGGGAACCTGAAGCTCGGGCCCAAGAACTGAGGAAACCTGGGATTGGGGACTCAAAGGAGCTCACTTAGGCAGTCCTTTGGGTGTTGAGCCGCTCGCCTGTGAGGTTTGGGGCCTTGTCCCCGAACTTACCCCTAACTCCTGACTGAGTGCCTGGTGCTCTTGTGGATCGCTGTACCTAATCCCCCTCCTGTACGTCCGGAGCGCGCACGAGCCAGCTTCCCGACCCCAACCCGGCCTCAGAGCCCTATATCCTTCTGTCCTTGCTGCATCCTGTGTGCAAAACTCTAATGTCTTCCATAGACTGGGAGCTTCCTGAGGGCAGGGATGGCGCTGACCAGTCCCCTTGTTCTCAGTGGTCCTCATGAAACCTGGTACAAAAAGCATCAGTAATTGTGGAAATGAATGCTTTTCATCCCATGGAAAGTTTTGGAGAATAATGGGATAATTAAGCCTTTGGGTAGGGTACAAGATGAATGAATAATTGCTTTGCCAGGAGACGCTTCCCAGTTAGAGCTTTCTCTCCTGTAGCTCATCACAGTGTATTATTAACGTCTTATCCCTCTGTCTCCTGTTATAGTGAGATCTTCAAGGGCAGAGACTGATGGGTCTTTGTATTCTCAGCTCCTAAACATGAGTCAGGCACATAGTAGGACTTAAGAAAGTATGTTTTGGATTTAACATTCCTTTCCCTGTTTTCTGGTCAAAATGGGCTTTTGTTCAGTGCATTATTCTTTCAATTATTGCCATAGAGAAGTTGGGGTAGGACTATGAGATGATTATGTTGCATCTTCAGTTTTAGATAGGATACATTTTTCATGTTCAAATGTAGGGCTTCTGGTAAGATTGTTCTTTAAACATCAAATGATTAAATCCAAGAAGCAAGTGAATGTGTGGATATTTTATGGATTCCTTTACACTTTTGTAACATCCAGTTGCTTTCAGTCTACAAATTATGTGTCCATTTTGATCTATGGCTGCATTGATTTCAAATGCAAACATAATTAAGAAGAGATTCTTTTAGATCACCTACCATTTTATCAGGATCTGTTACGTACCAGGCATTGTGTTAAGTACTTTGACATATGTATGTCCCCCTTGAATGGTATTGTGAAGTGTAGAACTTTGCATTATCATGTCATTGTAGACAGACTTGTTCAAGAGTAACACACCTCCTGTTTTGGTACCTGGTTTTGTGGGCATGATTCTGAATTGCCCTAGTTCCCTAATGATGCATCTCTGATTTGTTCTTAGAGCTCAGAACAATATCTTCTGCTTATTTTATGATGAGACTAATCTTGACCAGCACCAAGCAACAACTAATTATTCTACCTTTGTATATTAGGGTATTAGCAAGTCTTAAGATTCAAACTCTGCATGACCAGACTACCCCAGGTGTAGTACTTCCGGCCTCTTTGCTGCTTTCTCTTTGAAGTGACTATCCAATGTTAAAATATAGGTTTCTTTAGTGCTGCTCGAAATACAGAGCCACTAAAATCTGTTTTAGAGCAATTGAATCTCTTGGGAAATAAGTGTCAAATGTAGAAAGGAGCTGTAACAGTTAAGTAGATGACATTTTGCCTGAACATGAACTAATTATAGGCTGGTAAGGGAGCTGCAATATTGAATGGAACAATAATTGTAAATAACATTTATGAACTCATCCTGAAAATTATTTTTACATCTTTTTTTCAGGGCAGGTAAACCCCCACCTGGTTTACATCTGGATGTAGTCAAAGGAGACAAACTAATTGAGGTATGAAAATATATGTCTCCCTGCCCCCCGCCATTCTAAAGATTTTTGCCAGTGACTCACTATTCCACCCCCTCTCCTGTGCTTTGTTTTCCAGCAATGCTACTCGTTCATCCTGAAATTTTTTTCTATTAAAAGCTTATGACGATATAACACATTCAAAGCTCATATCTCCCACAGACACTCAGTTTTTTGTGACTTCTCTCACCTTCCAAATGAAGAGTTTTAATAGGTCATGGGCCTGTAGGCCCCAATCAAACTGGAAGCCTTCTTGGTGAATTCCTTCTCTCTGAGTACATGGAATTGTGTGGAAGGCACAAGGTATGCAATAACCGAAGAAGAAAATGAATGGTATAGATTGAGTTTAACTTTTGAATTGGTTCTATGAGATTCAGGCCCAACACCTTCAAAGAAGTATAGTAAACTAAGCCACTTTTTCAACATAGGATGACAGTAAAATTCATTCATTCAAAACATTTATTGGATGATTACTATGTGCGTGTCACTGAGTTAGCAGAAGAGACTACAAAAGAGGACAGAACAAAAGTTTTCTGTCCTCTAATTACCCTTTAGAGAGAATCACATAAAAAATTGCATAATTATAATTGAAATAAGTACAATAAAGAAAAAGTTGAGCTGAATTTCAGCTTTATACAAGTCTCTAGAGTGAATACCACATAGATTTTTAAGAAAACACAAGTTAGCTGTTAGATTGTGTAAATTTTTTTAAAATCCATATTGTGTTATTAACTAAGAAGTGGAGATTAAGCATACTGGTTATTCAGCTGTAATTTAGGTTCAAGGCCCTAATATTGAATGCGGTTGTTTTTCTTTTTTTTTTTTTTTTTTTTTTTTTTTTTGTGGTGCTGGGAATTGAACCTAGAGCCTTGTGCATGCAAGGCAAGTACTCTACCAACTGAGCTAAATCCCCAGCCGTTTTTCTTTCTTCCTTTTTAAAAAATATTTATTTTTTTAGTTGTAGTTGGACACAATACCTTTATTTTATTTATTTATTTTTATGTGGTGCTGAGGATTGAACCCACGTGTGAGGTTCACGTGTGAAGGCAAGTACTCCACTGCTGAGCCATAACCCCAGACCCATGAAGTTTTTCTTCAATGTATAGAATAAAAACATTGTAATTCCATGGTTGATAGCTTGAAAAGCTAATGGTCTTCTGAAGGATGCTCTGCAAATGTATTGTCACTTTCAAGATGTTGTGGCAATAACTGGATACTTTGCAAAATATGAAAGCATCTATGGGTTACAGTGAATTCTCCTATTATTAATTCTTCTAGCTCTCAGCCAGACACATAGATCCCTTTGGTTAAATGTCAAGATTACTCAAGAAAATAATTTAACTAAACTAGCTATAAAATCTCTTTTACTATAGGTGGTTCCACAGATAGAAAATATATCTGTTGCTAAGTAGGATAACTTGAAGCTTGAAGGTATATAAAAATCTATTTTGTTACAAGAATTTAGTAAATCTTTTTTTCTGCCTGTTCGCAGTAGGAACAAAGAAATAATTTATATTTTCAAAACACTGTAATTTATCCACTACCCCTATGATTATTGGTTTCCATTTGCTGATAATGTTCTCTTTCAGTGCTCTTAGGTATACTGAGTTGCCACGCAGTTATCAAGTTGCAATCCTTAGACATCTCTGTATTGTTCTTGGTAGGAATAGGCCTAAGAAATGTGTTTTGCAGTGCTGGGAGACAAACCCAGGGCCTCATTCATGCTAGGCAAGTGCTCTACCACTGAGCTACATCCCTAGCCCAGAGGTGTTTATTTTTAAGGATTTAGATTTTCATCAGCACTTGATACTAACCGAGCTGTCTATATCCTAGCCTTGTGTCAAAGGCTTGTGATATGCTGTGGTAGCTGGGTTGAAGAAGTGCAATATTAAAATAAAGCCATGAGTCTTTTAAGCCCAGTGTGTAAAGATACACTCTGAGTTATAACTCAAAGGCACAACTGTATAGTGACGTTGGTCATAGCTGGTCAAGGAGTTATGGACTTAATGAGTATGGAAAAACTAATTTATTATTTCATTCACCTTTTAACATATTTCCTTGATTGTAAGAAATACTGTTTTCCACTAAAGTTCCATACATTTGAACATTTCTGCAATTGGGATGCCTCTGGTAGTGAATATATACATTTAATTTAAGGGCCTCTTCTTTTTGCTTCAAACAGATCTCTTAATCTCTGGTATGCCTGTGGCAACCTACAAATATAAAATTTGGACATTGTTATTCCAGAATCCAAGAGTTGGTGGTCTTATATATTCCTTATGACCCACTGTGAACATTGTGGGCATTTTTAAACTTATGAGAACATAATCTGTGTGCATATTGAAATGAATGAAAAATGTATGAAGGTTCAGACTGAATAAATATTACCTAGAAAAAAGATGTTGAAATTTCAGGGCTTTCTTAATTTTTTTTTTTTTTAAGGATTTATTAGCTTTTATTTCTCTCTCTCTCTCTTTTTTTTTTTTTTTTTTATAACTTTATTTTATGTTGTGCTGAGGATTGAACCCAGGGACTTGCACATGCGAGGCAAGTGCTCTACCACTGAGCCATAACCCCTTTCTTAATTATAAAGCAATATCTTATTTTTTAAGAATTTTTTTCACAACTTTTTTGGATCAAACCCAGTGCCTCACACATGCTAGGTAAGCACTCTACCACTGAGCTACAACTCCAGCCCTGCAATGTCTTATTTTTAACCCAAATCTTAAAACTTAGGCCAAAGCAGACACAAGGGTGACTATCTAATTGAATCGTTAATTCCTGGTGCTCTGTAGTAGTATGGCCCTGGAATGAGTGCTACCAGCAGTAGATGGACACTGTTGGAAATGGATTTCCTAGAGGTGACTCACATATCCAAGCTAGCTTGAACTCATTGAAACTTCAAGCTAAAGCTTGAAATAAACTAGGTAAATGGTTATTTAAAGAAAAATAATGTGACCCACAGTACTTATTCACTCCTGAAAATATTCCTTGATATATGGTACATCTTTTGATGTTAGGAATGAGGAAAATATTAATATGGTTAAAAGAGTCTAGACACCGGGGTTGGGGCTGTAGCTGTAACTAAGTGGCAAAGCACTTGCCTAGCACGTGTGAGATACTGGGTTCAAACCTCAGCATCACATAAAAATAAATAAAGACATGCTGTTCATGTATAACTACAAATAAAAAATTGAAAAAAAAAAGAACCTAGACACTAAGGTCTCAATTTTTAACCCACCCCACAAATATCTAGCTGCATGAAGTTGAGTATGTTAATTTATGTCTCAGTTTTTTAATCTATAAAAATAGGAAGCATAGTACCTACTACTCACCTTATAAGATGCTGTCCTCACCTAAAATGACAACGTAAAACTTTTATAGCACAGCATGTGACACATAAATGTTCAGCAGTTATTACTGTTATCAGTGCTGAGAGTCTCTTTGCATGAGGTACAGTGACACTAAAGGCATAGGGGAGAACAGTAACTCACTGACTTCAAGAAATTAGCTAGGAATAAATATAATTTCTTGATTCCTAGTCTGGTACTAACTTGACTATACTTCTCAGCTTTGTGCTATCTTTTCTCAAGAGATTATAGAAAGAGTTAATGTGAAATGTAAACTAGAGCTTTACTTTGTTTTTAGAGGAAAAAGGTGCTAGGCATATGTCTGTAAGCCCAGAGACTTGGGATACTGAGGCAGGCGCATCTCAAGTTTGAGGTCATTCTCAGCAATTTAGCAAGACAGTGTCTCAATAAAAAAAAGGCTGGAGGGGCTGGGGATGTGGCTCAAGCGGTAGCGCGCTCACCTGGCTTGCGTGCAGTCCGGGTTCGATCCTCAGCACCACATACAAACAAAGATGTTGTGTCCGCCGAAAAACTAAAAAATAAATATAAAAAAAAAAGGCTGGAGATGTAGCTCAGTGGTAGAGTATCCCTGGGTTTATTCCCCAGTACCAAAAATAAATAAAATACAGCATATATGAATGAGGGATGTTCTTCAGTGGTCAGACTAGATTACTACACCACTAGCAATGTTCTGGACTGCTAGAATTGGTAAAAGTGCTAGTGAAAATTCACCCTGGAACCCTTCCTCTGTTATAATTTGGTTTACACCAATCTCTGACAAAGGATTTATTGATCAGGATTAAAAGAAATATAAAAACGGAAGTGGGGTGAGTTTTTTATAAAGTTAAATTCAGCTCAAAGAATGATCCTTCATCCTTGCCTGCCCTTCTCATCTTCTGATAAAGTGACCCTTCTTGTATAAAATGATGATGATACTGGGCCATGACAGTTAAATGCTGTGGAGGTGTAGCTTAGTGGTAGAGTACTTGCCTAGCATTCCCAAGCCCCTGGTTTCAGTCCCCAGTACCTCCTTCCACCACACACACACACACACACACACACACACACAAGCACCCTTATTTGACAAAAAGTAAACATGTCAGCATTTTCCTCAGTTTTTCTTTCTTTTTGTACTGGGAATCAAACCCATTGCCCCACAGTTTTTTAATAATAGCTTGCTGGTCCATGAAATTCTGCTTTATGCTGTTATATTATAGCAGCTGAAACATTATAGAGTTCTTCTCAGAATTGCTCCAGACCCATGGCACATTGTTTAGGATATTAGTATTACAAATCGGTCATACCTGGGTTTAAGTCCCACCTTTGCTGCATACTTACCCAACCACATTAGATGACTTCATCTCTGACTCTGTTCTCTCATCATTAATAATAAAGGTGATAGTTGCAGGCTGGGGATATAGCTCCGTTGGTAGAGTTCTTTCCTTGCATGCACAAGGCCCTGGATTCAATTCCCCGCACCACCAAAAAAAAAAAAAAAAAGTGATAGTTGCTTCACAGAGTTGAGGATTAGATGAGATATTGTTTAAAATGCTTAGCAGTAATAGTCCTTCAGTAAATATTAATTCTCATACTGTCTTCCCCCAAACTTGGAATGTCTTTGCTACTTAAGGAAGTTCACATTTAGACATAGTAAATACTCATTAGAATTAACTCTATATAATACTTTTTTGTGGCCAGAGTAAAATGAGACGGTAAGTTGGATTTGGGCATTCATACAGTGATGTCTAATGTAATTCCAGTATCTAAAGAAAGTTCCAGAAATTCTTTGGTGATATGGCTGCATGATTAAAATATACCCCATTCCTTTTCCAATCAAGTGATGATCTTCATTTGAATGTATACTTTCTAAAGAGCAATCTGGTTTTGGGGGGGGGGATGTACCAGGGATTGAACTCAGGGACACTCAACCACTGAGCCACATTCCCCAGCCCAATTTTGTATTTTATTAGAGACAGAATTAGACTTGAGTTGCTCAGCGCCTCTGAACTCGTGATGTGATCCTCCTGCCTCAGCCTCCCAAGCCTCTGGGATTATAAGCGTGTGCCACTGCATCCAGTTGAAGAGCAGTCTTATTACTTCATGGACATATTTTGCACTTCTTATTTCCTATTTGAACTAAATTTAATAACCAAGAAAATTTCCAATAGGCAGAAGAATTTTTTATCTCTTGGAGACAGACTTATTGCCTCTAGGAGAATTAGGAAAAGCTATTTTCATCCCAACACTAGACAATTAAACACTGCATTTGGGTAGGTTAATTAACATTCCTCCATTCCATAATGTCTTAGTAAATTATTCTTTATGTTAAGGAATAATGGGCATACCAAGGTGCAGCAGTCTATGGGTGAAGCATTCTTGGTCATCTACACCCTCTGGCTTGGAAAAAATGGTCAATGACATGCTTATGGAATGGACAGAGACATATTTTCCCATTCAATAACCCCCTGACCTCATTCTCCCAACAGTTTCGCCACAAAAGAGTTTCTGCTGATTTTGGATAAATCTAGTGCCCTAGGAAAAAATCATTCAAGATATTGATGACACATTTTTGTAATAGTAGTAAGTCTTCCAGGAGCCAGTAGGTGAAATAATGGATCAAAATACTTTTTCTCTTGCCCAGAGGCAAAGATACTGGATATTGATCATTTAGGAACTAATGTAATGAATGTGAAGGATCATCCCCATTCAGTACCTTATGTGACTGATTAGACCTTGATGATCGCTTAGGAGCACACTGTGGGAAAGACTGGGGGATCTCTCATTGGGTGGGGGTGGGGGGTGAACTGATTTTATTGTGCTCTGGAGTTTAAAAAAAAAAAAAGCAGGGCACTGTGGCATAAGTCTGTTAGCTTGGGATGCTGAGTCAGGATTGCAGGTTCAAGGCCAACCATCAATTTAGCAAGGCCCTAAGCAACTTAGTGAGACCCTGTCTCAAAGTAAAAAATAAAAAGGGCTAGAAATGTGGCTCAGTGGTAATTGCTCCCGAGTTAAATCCCCAGTACCAAAAAAATAAACAAGCAGTGGGAATTTTTTTTTTCTCCTTAGCAAGAAATTGTATCAACTCAAAATCCTTATTTACTTGATTTCGAGTTTTTGGTAAACCTTGTTGTAACAAGATTTAAGTAATATTTAATTTAATATTTATTTAGAAACTCATTATTGATGAGAAGAAGTATTACTTATTTGGGAGAAACCCTGATTTGTGTGACTTTACCATTGACCATCAGTCTTGCTCTCGGGTCCATGCTGCATTGGTCTACCACAAGCATCTGAAGAGAGTTTTCCTGATAGATCTCAACAGTAGTGAGTATCTCTCCCACTTTACATATTCCCTGTGGGCAGTGTAAAAATGCTTTTGGGGGTTTTTAGTTAGGAAAACATGTTTTATTGTTCATCCAGGGAAAAGTTTGTTTGGTTTTTAAATCCTTCTCTATTTCAGTGGTTCTGTTTTCCTGAAGTAATGACTAGGGAGAGAAGAGGACTTTTATAGAATTGTCCTAAGGAAGTCACAATGTATACACAGCAAACAAAAATGGCACCAAGGAATTAGGGAGTATTGATATTTGAGTATTGTAAGTCCATGATAAATTGAAGTTCAATTTAAGCAGAAACCATGATTAACTGCATTAATGTAGGAAAGCAACAATATATAAGACATTTAAAAAATACAGTGACTCAGGGGCTGGGGTAATGGCTCAGTGGTAGAGCGCTCGCCTAGCATGTGCGAGGCCCTGGGTTCAATCTTTGGCACCACATAAAAGTAAAAAAACAAAGGTATTTTTAAAAGAAAGAAGGCTTTAAAAAAAAAAATGCAGTGGCTCAGGAGAATCACAAGTTTGAGGCCAGCCTTAAGAACTTAGTGAGACCCTGTCTCAGAAACTTTTAAAAGGGCTGCAGATGTTGCTCGGTAGTAGAGCACCCCTGGGTTCAATCTCCAGTACCACCAACAAACAAATAAAAAAACTTGAGCAAATTTAGTTATTTATATTAGGTTCTTTATCCCAAGTACATTTTGGGTTTGTTTGTTTGTTTTTTTCTCCCAGTTCTGGGGATTGAACCCAGGGGTACTCTACCACTGATATACATCTCCAGATTTATTTATTTATTCATGCATTCATTTATTCATCCATTCTTACAATATTGAGACAGGGTCTACTAAGTTGCTCAGGCTGAACTCAAAACTTTGATCCTTCTGTTTCTACCTCTTGAGTACCTGGGCATGTACCACCACAACCAGCTACTTTTTGCTTTGACTGTGATTACATCAGTTTTAATTTCAATTAGTAAGACTTTAAACCTTTACTAAGATAAGCCACAGAAGTACAAATAAGGCTTCACTGTGTGGGACCCTGAAGTTTGTTCATTTTTCCTGTATATGAATATGATGTGAAGTGTAAATGGTCCTTCTGCTTCCTGTAAGGCTCATCATTGTGTTTGACTCCTCTTCCCCGACTCCTAAACCACATAGACACATATCTTATGCAAGGTACTTGGTCACCTTGTCTCACAAGAACACTTCTCTGCATTTCATCACATGCAGAATGGTGACATGGAAAATTATTTAGAATCTCTAGTAGGATTTTGGCTTGCCTTGGCATTGACAGTGCACCTATTTCGGCCAGGCCCCTTTCTGGTCTTATGGGAAATTGCAAGGCCAGCAATTTTTGGGTTCCTTATACTTGAAGCTGGAGAGGATATAGACCACAGCAATGCCTATCTCATGCCTTGGTGGCTTCTGTTGGGTTGGAGCCATTCCTACTGGACCCATAGGAGCCAAGCCTGTCTGACAGCAGAGAACAGGCAGTAGTATTTATTATGTGGATGAACAACAGGTCTGAAGATGTGTAAGAAATCCACTGAAGAAACTGGACATACTGGTGCATGCCTGTAGTCCCAGTCACTTGGGTGGTAAAGCAGGAAAATAATAAGTTTGAGGCCAGCCTCAACAACTTAGTGACACCCCCATCTCAGAAAAATAAATCTATTGAAGAGATTGAAGGCTTAGTGAAGAAGTTTTCCTTCTCAATATAAGACATATCAGAGGATGCAGTAGATCCAGTACCATTTTCACTTTAAAAGACTTGTTCTCTGACCATAATCTTGAATGTGGGCATTATTATTATTTTTTTTAATAAACGAAAAAAGCAAAACTGATGTTCTGGGAGAAGCTGATTTGATACGAGTCAAAGATGATGCTCTCCCTTCTAAACTTAGGCTTTTTTTGGTTTCTCCTCTTACATTTCTGATTTGGTTATTCCCAGCACATGGCACTTTCTTAGGTCACATTCGGTTGGAACCTCACAAGCCACAACAAATTCCCATCGATTCCACAGTCTCATTTGGCGCTTCCACAAGGGCATACACTCTGCGCGAGAAGCCTCAGACGTTGCCATCAGCTGTGAAAGGAGATGAAAAGATGAGTGGAGAGGATGATGAACTCAAGGGCCTATTGGGGCTTCCAGAGGAAGAAACTGAGCTTGATGTAATTCCATATTTATGTCATTGTTTTGTCTTTTGGGACACTGGTTTTTGCAGTATATAGCTGTTCTGTGTAGCTTTTAATGCCAGTGGCTTAGCAGCAGGAGGTTCTCTTGAGCCAAATAATGAGTTTTGGCAATGTTGTGTGATTCTCCTGCCACTAGACCTCCTCTTAGGGGTCTTGTGCTCTTTCACTGGCTATTAGAAGCCAAGACTGCGAATTATATTTTTCTGTCTCTGGGACTGCTTAGAGCTATGTTATTCAATGCAGTAGTTACTTAACCACATTTCAGATAATCAGAAGTCACATATAACTAGTGGATACCATAATTGGATAGTGCAAATAGAGTCAACCCTTCACATCAGCAGGTTCTGCATTTTTTGATTCAACCAACAGCAGATAAGTTGTTCACTGAGGGAAATTGCTTCTATATAGAACATGTACAGACTTTTCATTATTTCCTAAAAAATACACTATAATAACTTTAGAGAGCATTTATGTTGTATTAGATATTATTCGTGATACAGAATGATTTGAAATACATAGGAAGATGTGCATAGGTTATATGAATTTTTTTTTTTGAGGGACCAGAGTGTCTGTAGATTTTGATATCCATGGGGAAGGGAGTCCTGGAACCAGTCTTCTTCAGATACCTAAAGGTAATTCTTTCCATCACTGCGAAAAGGTTGACAGCATTAACTTAGCAGGACTGACACTTTAATTTATTTTTGTAGCTTTTTTTGGTAGTATCTGAACAGCCCAGGAGTCTTCTGACTAGAATTAGACTGCTTTTGTTCTTATGGGCCTGGATGCCCTGAAGGCCAGGAATTTTTACAAAATTTAAAATGCTGGAAGTTTTTTGTCATTGTTTTGGCACTAGGATTGAACCCAGAGCCTTGTACATGCTAAGCATGCACTATACCACTGAGCTATATTCCCAGCCCAAGTTTTCCTTTTCTAGAGGCTGACACTAGTAGCCTTCACGTGTGTCACTGCACTGATGTAATTTGTCTGTTCAGTTAGACCAAATGAAACCATGTCCTTAACTACCCACATGCATTTACTCTTCCTATACACCAAGGCAGTTTCCTAGTCTTTAGGAAGAAAAATACAATAGAAATCTTATAATTTAGAAGTCATTGTAAGGCTATTGCAGTGGCTATGCTTGCTCTTTTTCCCTACAGGCTGCTTTCCTCTGGTTTTTTTTTTTTTTTTTTGGTTCTTGTTCTTGTTCTTATTTTGTATCTTACAATACCAGGGGATTGAACCCAGAGCCTCACATAATCTAGAAAGATCGTCTACCACTTACCTACATCCCCAGCCTGTTTGCCTATATTTTAGTTCAGTATTTTAGGTCTTCTCTAGGTCTTCATTCTAATATATCAAACTGCATTGCAGATTGGAATAAGTCCAGTGGACTGAGAAGGAGGCAGGCAACAGTGCTAAGGCCAGGTTAATCATCAAGATTAGTGGATGGATGCTTATGAATATAACTGGGGCAAGACGTAAGAAGGAGGTGACAAAATATTAATGCCAAAAATTAAGTGCACTGATAATGTCCTTAAGAATTTTGAAGGCGAGAGCTATTGAAAAGAACAGTCAGTTGTCCTTTTTATCTGTTTAGTTACTTTAAAACAGTTCTTGGAGTCCTCCCAGACACATTTTAATTCTCATCATGAAAATATGATAGCCTTCCTTTTAAAGAAAAAGAAAAAAAAAACCCTCAACTGAAGGGTATTTGTATTCATACAGATGATGACCTATTCTCAGTGTTCTTTACGTCCTTTTTTGAATAGTATTCCCACACTAGTCAATGTGGATTTTCCACTTTCTTTCAAATGAGACTTGTTAGTATTAGCAGTCTTAGGATAGTATGAATCTTCCCTAAATGCAGAAGAGAGTCTTGGAGGTCTGATTAAGCCCCTACTGCCTTTCTGCCCTTTATTATTGTTTTTCCATCAAAGTCCCTGTACTGACTCTTGTCTTTTCTGTGTGAATCCCGGCCTAGAATCTGACAGAGTTCAACACTGCCCACAACAAACGGATTTCTACCCTCACCATTGAGGAAGGAAATCTGGACATTCAGAGACCAAAGAGGAAGAGGAAGAACTCACGGGTGACTTTCAGCGAAGATGATGAGATCATCAACCCAGGTGAGATCTTTTCCTGGTTTCTTCTGTTGAAATGTTATGATCTCAGAGAGTAGTGTGTACAACTGACAGGTCAATTGGAATGTTTCTCAACAAAGATTAGGATTAGAGGCAACATAGGTGGAGTACCCTAAACATCCAAGAATTATCCAGGTACAGTGACAAAGAATTAAAAGGGGGCTGGGGTTGTGGCTCAGTGGTAGAGCGCTGGCCTAGCATGTGTGAGACCCAGGTTTAGTCCTCAGCACCACATAAAAATAAAAAAACAAAATAAAGATACTGTGCCCATGTATAACTAAAAAAAAAAATTTAAAAAGAAAAAAGATTAAAAAGGTCTTGGGGGCTGGGGATATGGCTCAAGCGGTAGCGCGCTTGCCTGGCATGTGTGTGGCCTGGGTTCGATCCTCAGCACCACATACTAACAAAGATGTTGTGTCCACCAAAAACTTAAAAAAATAAATAAATAAATATTAAAATTCTCTCTCTCAAAAAAAAAAGTCTTCCATTGACCATTTAAAAAAAAAGGGTCTTGGATATTAAATAATAAGGCTATAATTATTCTTTGCTGACCCAGCATTTCCGTATCATAGTGGAAGTTTAACTAAAATATGGGTATTTATCTTTACCTTACAATAAAATGTTATTGTCTTTATGACGTTCTGAGTAGGATTGGTAGCTCCAAGGTTGGAATACCTTCTGCCATCATTAATCACATTGAAGTCTTTTTTTTTTTTAATTATTAGTTATTGATGGACCTTTATTCATTTATTTGTTTATATGTGGTGCTGAGGATTGAACCCAGTGCCTCACGCATGCTAGGCAAGCCATCTACCACTGAGCCACATCCCCACCCCCACATTGAAGTCTTGCTTGTCTCTAAGGAAGTCACAGGTAATTGAACAGGGTTCAAGCTTCAGTTTGTAGGGATGGCCACAATAAAATTGCTAATTTATTATATCATTCAGGTGCTCTGGTAGATGGCTGACATGGGGGAAGGAGTATATATAGTTAATATAATGGTGATAGGCCTGGGTTTTTTGTTTTCTTTTTTAAAACCTTATTTGGAATAAAATTAATGGATACAAATGAAAAATACAGCCTAACAAGTTGCTTTTACTTCCCAGATTGAAATGCTACGAGAATAACTTTCAGGTTCTGCAATTAAGTTTTAAGTTATTCAGATGGATACCTGTTCCACTGATGGCCCAAGGAGTTGGGGCAGGGAGATCTAGGGATTTTAGTTAATTTAAATGCAGTCTGAGTCATCAGGAGATATAGAAACAAATTAAGTGCAATTCAAGATTGCATTAACTATAGACTGGTGGGGACAGTAACCCTACTAGTCTGTGTTCTGAATAGAACTACCCCCAAAATGTGTAGTCCTGAGGGAGGAAGGCTTTTGGAGTGAGTTACCCTGGGTGCCAAGAATTTAAGGGGAGAAGGGGGGAGCATGGAATGGTCAGAAAGGAATGGGACAAATTCAGAACTAGTGGGTACCAAGTATTTGGTGCAGCATAAGGAAAAGGGGAAACCAGCAAATTCCCGACTTATATTTAGAAGAATTAAAGATTCACATGAAAGAGATCAGGGCATATATAAATGTACCAAAGGGAATTTCTCCTTTATTATATGTAGAAAGTACCAATCAATCAAAAATAAATAAATAAAGGGCTGGGTTGTAACTCATGATAGAGTGTTTACCTAGTTAGTCATTTGAGGCACTAGCTTTGATCCTCAGCACCACATAAAAATAAATAAATAAAATAAAGGTATTATATCTGTCTACAACTTTAAAAAAAGTTTTTTTAAATAAAGAAGTGAAAGGAATATCTGTTAAGTAGAGGAGGGAATAAAAAGGGAGGGGGAGTGGGGATTGAAATCAAATTCCTTGTTTGTATAATTTTGTCAGAAGGAACTCAACTACTGTATATAATTATAATGCTCTAATTTTTAAAAAATACGGGTTCGTTAGGAAAAAAAGATGAGGGAACTCTTTCTAGTGACTACAAATTCACTTTCTGATGGTGTATGAAGTGGAGTAAATTCCTTCTCAAAGGAGTAAGTGTGCAAGAGAAGTTTCAGACAGAGACTAGACCAATCTGAAAAGCCAATTTCTGGGCCCCAGACCTATTGAATAAGAGTTTCCATGGGCTAGACCTAGATTCTTTTTTTCTATGCTAAGGATTGAACCCAAGACCTTGCATATGCTAGGCAAGTACTCTACCACTGAGCTATGCTTCTAACCCCCTAGAATTTTGTTTTTAAGCTAACCTCTGGCTAGGCACTATGGCTTATCCCTTTAATCCCAGAATTTTGGGAGGCTGAGGCAGGAGGATCCTGAGTTCAAGGCCAGCTTCCGAAACTTAGCAAGATCCTGTCTCAAAAAAGGGATGGGGATGTAGCTCAGTGGTAGAGCACCTTGGGTTCTTTCCCCAACACCAAAACAACAACAACAAAAAAAAACCACTTTGTGTTTATACTAAATAAACAGCCAGCAGTTTGAAATATATTTAGATCATCTCCAAAGTCTCTTGGTAGTCATGGCATGAGCTGCTGTTTTCTCCTTGAAAATTAGCACCCTGGAGCTTTATTAATATAATGTGGTTAAGAGCAGAGCTTTGAAATCAGGGGACCTGAGTCTGGAATCCACCTTTCCACTTAGTAACGTGTAACCTGCCAAGTGATTTAACAGGCTACTGACCTCACAGGATTATCAGGAAGATTAAATTAGTATATTGAAAAATATTTGCGGCTCGGGTTGTGGCTCAGTGGTAGAGCACTTGCCTAGCATGCGGGAAGCATTGAGTTCGATCCTCAGTAACACATAAAAATAAAATCAAGGTACTGTGTCCACGTACAACTAAAATATATACATTAAAAAATACTTAAGGATACTTGGTATAAAATTCTCAATAAATGCTAACTGGTATCACCAACATCATCTGTCTTTCACCCATGCCACCTTTCCTATGCCAGAGGTAAAGTTAGCAAGGAGTTTTGTGTGTAGGTCTTCAGAAGCACAGATATACTGGAACAGTGTATCCTTTCTAGAACTAGAATGGCTGGGAAAAAAGGAGCAGAGGGTAAAACCCTGAGCACCTTTGGCCAGCACAAAACGGGGATGTCTGGAGGGCAGAACTCCACTAATTGCTTTTTTATTTATTTTTTAATCCTTGAGGTAGGAGCTCTCTGAGTTGCCAAGGCTGGCCTTGCACTTACAATATCCCTTCCTCAGCCTCCAGGGTAGCTGGGATTCCAGTTGTGTACCACTGCATCTGGCTTCCTGTTGCTCTTGTTTTTCATTTAGCCCTCCTTGCTTAAAAGGTGATTGGAATAGCACTCCTATAGCAATAAGAGAAAAGTTAGAGCACCTTTGGAAGGACTTTGTCTCTTTCCTAATGACCCTAGATCTTTTCCTTTCTTTTCTTCAAAGTAGAAGCCATTCATTGAACAAAGATTGGTTGTGAATGTGATACCAGGTTCTACTCTTAGAGGCATTCTAATATGTGAAAAACTACACTTAAATAAATCAGAAGCAAATTATTCAAATTAAATTCGGAATTCTGTTTTTTTCCATTGGGATTCATAGGAATGTTTTTTCAATAGCAGACAACTTCGGTGCATTTAAAATAGACATATATGGGAATAGGAAAGATAGTAGAATGAATCAAACATAACCTTTCTAAGTGATATTGGGCGGCTTCCCATCTCACCTGAAGAGGACTTTTTTTTTTTTTTTAAGAGAGAATTTTAATATTTATTTTTTAGTTTTCGGCGGACACAACATCTTTGTTTGTATGTGGTGCTGAGGCTCGAACCCCAGCCGCACACATGCCAGGTGAGCGCGCTACCACTTGAGCCACATCCCCAGCCCTAAAAATAAATTTTTAAAAAATGTACAGCTGGGCGTGGTAGCGCATGCCTGTGAGGCTGAGGCAGGAAAATCATGAGCTCAAATCAAGCCTCAGCAACTTATCAAGGCCCTAACCAACTTAGGGAAACCCTGTCTCAAAATAAAATACAAAAAGGGCTGGTCCCGGTAGTGTACACCTATAATCCAAGCAGCTTGGTAGGCTGAGACAGGAGGATTGTGAATTTAAACCAGCTTCAGCAACAGTGAGGCATCAAGCAACTCAGTGAGACCCTGTCTCTAAATTAGAAATACAAAATGGGGCTGGGAATGTGGCTCAGTTTTAAAGCACCCTGATTTTAATCCCCAGTACTGAAAAGAAAAGAAAAATGAGATATGCAACATCTGTTAGGGAAAGAATTCCTTCTCTGCCACAATAATAAGCTAAAAGGGGTTTGGAATAGTTTTCAGTAGTAGTGATGGGTCTGTGCCTGCTCTTTTCCACATGCTCAGTCTTTTTTTATGTGGTGCTGAGGATCAAACCCAGGGCCTCGCACATGCTAGGCGAGCGCTCTACCACTGAGCCACAATCCCAGCCCTGTTTTGCACTTCTTTTGAAGCATCTCTGTTGTGTTGTAACCTCTCTGGTTCTGTTATTGTGCACTCCTCAATCTTGCTCTTTATTTCCATACCTGGTGATCAGTACATGAGACTTGAGAGAGTAAGTGACTGAAGAGCAACAACCTGAGTCTAGTGCCTTCTCCCTGCAGAGTGAATAAATCCAGAAGGTTTGTAGGGCACAGTGATATGTATAAGCAATTCAAAGGGAGCCATTCTCCCATCTTATCTGGACAGGAGGCTTCAGATACATACATGTATATTGATATGCATACATGTGTACTGATTTTATAAAGTTCAAGTTATTCAAGTCAAAAATTCAGGGTAAATTTTTGAAGCTCTGAGTCTGGGTCCTAAATCTGTTCTTCACTAATGAGCAGGTATTGGCAAGATCTGTCGTATGTGACCTCTTGTCATTGTTTTAACACTAATGTGAGATTGATAATATCTATTCTTTTTCTCCCCTTAAAAGAGGGAAATGCATGGAATGGGAAAGATCTTGGGGAAGGCAATGCAGCATTGTGGTGTAGAGCATAGATGTATTTCTGGTTGCCTGGACTGAAATCCCAGCTTCTCTCCTCCAGTGGGGAAACTGGGCCAGTCCCTTTACTCCTCTCAGCCTCAATCTGTTTTCTCATCTACCTAATGCTGATTGCAGTAGTGCCTACCTCATGGGTTGTGGGAGGATTTATCACAGTGTCCAGTGCACAGTGAACACTTCCAGTGTTGGCTGAATTTGACCGTTTATTTGAATTGTGGTTTAGTGTGCAGTCAGCCCTGTACCTTTATTCCTTCCAGCAGAGTACCAACCCAACCCTGCCCTCATCTCTTTTTGCAGAGGATGTGGATCCCTCAGTTGGTCGCTTCCGGAACATGGTGCAAACTGCAGTAGTCCCAGTAAAGGTAGGAAGCACATTTTAACAGTGTTTGAAATCACATGTGATCTGGAGTCAAAAACCCATTCTAGAGGGTGGAAGTGTAGCTAGCATGTGTGTTTTGCAGGTATGAGGCCCTGGGTTTGAACCCCAATATTATATGCATTATTTTTTGTTTGTTTTTTCCCCCTCTATACTGGGGATTGAACCCAGGGCCTTGTACATGCAAGTGCTCTACCATTGAGAGCCTCTAATCCCTAACCTAGTGAGTAACTTTAAAACACATTCTGTGTTCCTCTCATATTTTTCATTCTGTGGAAGTACTTTGTGTGGGGGTGGGGGTGCTGGAGATTGAATCCAGGGCCTCGTGCATGTAAGGCAAGCATTCTACCAATTGAGCTATATCTCCAACCCTGTGGAAGTACTTTTACCCCTGTTTATGTGTAGGGAATCCTGGAACACCACAGAAGGGATACAGGTGACCAGCCAGTTTGATGTGAAACATATAAATTATGTGCTAATGTGAATCTATAAATTTAACTTTTAGAAGGGTGCAGAGAGACCCATCTTCCTGTGGCCATTCCCTTCTAACTCAAAGTAAGCTTTTATGTGAGGGAAAAACATTATTGCAGTACTGCATGGCACCTGTGTTTTTTGCCATGCCATTATTTTGTGCACAAGAATGGCACAGATAGGAAAGTTAGTTCAGTCTGGAATAGGTTTAAAGATTAGATATTTTGAAGAACTAAGAAGTGAAGGTTATGATGGCACATACCTATAATTCCAGCCACTCAGGAGGCTGAATCAGGAGGATTACAAGTTTAAGGCCAACCTTAGCAACTTAGACCCTGTCTCCGAATAAATAAAAAAAGAACTGGGCTCGGACTGGGGCTTGGGCTGGGGCTTAGTGGTGGAGCGTTCACCTAACATGTGTGAGGCCCTGGGTTCGATCCTCACCACCACCTAAAAATAAACAAATAAAATAAAGGTATTGTGTCCAACTAAAAATTAAATATTAAAAAAAAAAAAAAAAAACTAAGCTCACATGCACAAGGCCCTGAGTTCAATCCCCAGCACCAAAACAAACAACAATAACAACAAAAAAAAACCCCTGGGGATGTGGTTCTGTGGTAGGGAACCTCTGGGTTCCCAGTACCAAAAAAAAAATCCTTCATGTACTTCTTCTTTTACCTCTACAGTATGGGCATTGAACCCAGGGGTGCTTAACCCCTGAGCTACATCCTCAGCCCTTTGTAATCTTACTTTTTTGTTTGTTTGGGGGCAGAGGTTAATACTGGGGATTGAACCCAAGGGCACTTAACCACTGAGCCACATTCCCAGCACTTTTTATTTTTTATTTTGATACAGTTTCTCATTAGGTTGCTGAGGTTCTCTCTAGGTTGCTGAGGCTGCCCTCATGTCCTCCTGCCTCTGCCTCCCAAGTTGCTGGGATTGTAGAAAGAGTCACTACTCCCAGCTTTTTTTTTTTTTTTTTAAGAGAGAGTGAGAGAGAGAGAGAGAGAATTTTTAATATTTATTTTTTAGTTCTCGGCGGACACAACATCTTTGTTGGTATGTGGTGCTGAGGATTGAACCTGGGCCGCACGCATGTGAGGCGAGCACGCTACCGCTTGAGCCACATCCCCAGCCCTACTCCCAGCTTTTATCTTATTTTTGACACAGGATCTCAGTAAGTTTCCTAGGCTGGCCTTGAATTTCCCAAACCTCCTGCCTCAGCCTCCTGAGGTAGCTGGGATTATAGGTGTACACCACTGTGCCCAGCACCTTCTTGTCCCTTTACAACCATTCCCCTCCTACTCAACCCCAGGCCACCAGTAGACTACTTTCTCCACTGCAGATTTGTTTTGCTTTCAGATTAATGTTTAAAAAATGGCAGTCAGTCTGGTGCACACCCGTAATCTTAGTGGCTTGGGAGGCTGAGGCAGGAGAATTGCCAATTTAAAGCCAGCCTCGGCAAATTTATTGAGACTCTGACTCTAAATAAATAAATAAATACCATAGATAGATAGATAGATAGATAGATAGATAGATAGATAGGGATGTGGCTTGGTTGCCTGAGAGGGAATAGATTGGCTTGGTCAGAGGTCAGAACTCCTGTTCTGATTAGTAACAGAATTATGCCTATAAATAGTCACTGCAATCCTGCCTGTGAACATAGTAAGACCCTGTCTCTTATTAAAAAATAAACTGAATAAAGAATTAGACACCCAATATGGAAATGCTAACTTTGTATTACCCCCTTCCAAAAAAAACAGTTGAATTATCACCTCCACATCCTAATGGGGTATTTTTACATTAATAAGAGAGGAAGGGTTGACTCTAAAATAGAGTAGTCATTTAAATTGAATAAGTTTTACTTCCTGTAAAACTCATAACACTATTCTCATTTTTCTGATTACATAGAATAGTGAAAACTTTACTGTAGGGCAACATTGGGAGCCATTGTATTAGATGACAGCTGTGAGGTCTCTTCGAACTGTAAGATTTCAGGACCATGGAATAGGTTGTCTGGGAAATAAAACAGGCTGGAAGTTAGGAACTTTTCCCAAAGGCTGGAATGGAAGAAAAAGTTACAATCTGTTTCACCTCTTGTCTCCACTCTGTTCTTTCCCTCTCTTCATGGCAAACCACAGAAGAAGCGGGTGGAGGGCCCTGGCTCCCTGGGCCTGGAAGAATCAGGGAGCAGGCGCATGCAGAACTTTGCCTTCAGTGGAGGACTCTACGGGGGCCTTCCCCCCACACACAGTGAAGCAGGCTCCCAGCCGCATGGCATTCATGGGACAGCACTCATCGGTGGCTTGCCCATGCCATACCCGAACCTCGCCCCTGATGTGGACTTGACTCCCGTCGTACCATCAGCAGTGAACATGAACCCCACACCAAATCCTGCAGTCTATAACCCTGAAGCTGTTAATGAACCCAAGAAGAAGAAATATGCAAAAGAGGCTTGGCCGGGCAAGAAGCCCACACCTTCCTTACTGATTTGATATTTTTGGTCATGGAGAAGGGTAGGATTGGGTGGGAATGGGGTGGAAGGGTGATGGGGCACTAATGAACTAGGGAGAAAAACGTTCCATGTGTGCAGTATCGTCTTTCAGAATGTCTCCTGGGGTCCTAACCATGTAATATTAAGACTGGGGGTGGGGCTCAAATATACCATAAAGACCTATATTCAGAACACTTTCTATGTAGAGAAAGGTTTCATAGGTCCTTTAAGTAGACTGCCCTGGCTCTTTCCCAGGCCTTTTATTGCCTCTTTTTCCTTCTCCTTTCTAGGATCATTTTTATGTGAGGTCACATAACCTAGGGTGAATCCAGAACTGTGGAGGTAGCAGTAGCCTCACCAGTTTCAGGGTCCCCACAGCCTCATTTGTATTTACTGTCTTTGCAAGTCCCAGGTAGCAAAAGGGTTGCCATGGATCCCAGGACGATCAAAAAGGTTTAGCATTCTTCGGTTAAGCTAAGGTTTAAACTCAGAAGTGTTTTCTTGGGTCTTTGGTTTTGAGGTCCAATGGTTAGGCTTTTCTCTTTGATCCTTTCTGTTGGAATGAGACTCCCCTTTGTCTGTGACCAGTGCCAGAGGCACAGGTTTATAGTTTTAACTTATAATATTGTGTGAACTTTTCTTGTCAAATCTGAGCACTCCAGTTGCCTGTGTTTCTCATTTATTTTCAGAGTACTGTCCTCTACTCTCCAAGGCATTACTTTTCTTTTTGAGTGTGTTATGAGGCAATTTTTAAAGGATATGATTAGTTAGGGCAACTAAGATTAAAAATTAAAAGATTTACTTTGCAAGTAACTGAAGTCTATAAAGAGGACGTTTTTTAGCTGTTGGTTTGGAGGCTCCCCCCCCCCCCCCCCCGAGAGCTCTGGTTGCTCAGAGCAAGACTAGACCTGGCTAACAAACAGGAGACAAAGGTAGGAAACATTGATATGAGCTTTGTACAGAGATTTGTACATTTGTGTAATAGGCCTTTTCACGCTTTATGTGTAGCTTTTTACCTGTAACCTTTATTACATTGTAAATTAAATGTAACTTTTGTCATTCTGGTGCAGTCTAGAGTCTGTCCTCACCATCACTGATTCCCACTGCAATCAGAGTACATGTCAGAGGTATGATGTTGGCTTGGGAGGTGATGACTTGTCCCCTTTTATTACCACAAATGAAGATAGTCTCAGAAGACTGGAACCTCTAATTGGAGATTCCAGTCCCCAGACTGAGGCCTCACAAAGAAAAGTGGGTTAAGAGGTGACTGTTGCTCTTTATTGGGGAACAGAACAAGGAATCTTGTAAGGGGAGACTTTGGCGTTTGTCCTGGGATGGGCATGATTTAAACCTAGTCACCCACTCTCTGCATTTGTGCTACAGCTCGGTGGCTGTTCCTTCAAAACAAATACCCAGCTTCTTTTCTCTCCTGGGTATTTGTTTTGAAGGAACCAAAAGAAGCTAAAGTTGTGTGACTTTAGAAGGGATTTCAGCAGGAGTTTGGATGGAATGGATATTTCCTGCACACTGGAATCTCACAGTAGGCACGTGTAGTGAGATGCATTTTCACACCTGACTATGATGGAGATGCCAATTAGGTTACAAATCCTAGGGGTTGTGGACTCACAGCAGGAGCAGCCTTCTAGAAAACAGATCCATGCAATCAGATTTTCAAAAAGTTGACTCCACAGGTTCTAATGAAGAGTCCTTGCCAGGCTCAGGGGCATATGACTAATCCCAGCAGCCCAGGAGACTGAGATAGGAGGATCATAAGTTCAAAGTCAGCCTCTGCAATTTAGCAAAACCCTGTGTCAAAATTTAAAAATGGGTTGGGGATGTGGCTACGGTTAAGCATAGCTGGGTTCAATCCCTGGTACCTAGAAAGTCATCTTATGAGGCCAATATCTTCCTCATTATAGCAAAGGCTAGTGGTAATGAACTTTCACTCTGAGCACGTACCTACCACCTAACCATTTAGAATATGTCATTTAATTCTTGTGGCCCTAAAAAGTGTCTTTATGCCCATTTTACAGATAAGAAAATTGAGGGTAAGAGACAAAATCATT
Source organism: Spermophilus citellus (assembly GCF_964194105.1). Lineage (NCBI taxonomy): Eukaryota > Metazoa > Chordata > Mammalia > Rodentia > Sciuridae > Spermophilus > Spermophilus citellus. Next base: position 119,551,581 of record NC_138191.1, on the reverse strand, counting down.
TGCCTATATGCCCACTATAATAAAAAGTTTGGAGTGAATTTTTTTTTTTTTTTCGGGGGGAACATACCAGGGATTGAGCTCAGGGGCACTCAACTACAAAGCCATATCCCCAGCCCTATTTTTTATTTTATTTAGAGATAGGGTCTCACTGAGTTGCTTATCACCTCACTTTTGCTGAGGCTGGCTTTGAACTTATGATCCTCCTGTCTCAGCCTCCTGAGCTGCTGGGATTACAGACGTGTGCCACCGCACCTGACATCTGGAGTGAAGTTTCTGAATCCAGCACCTTAGGTTTATGTGGCTTGTGGTTAGCACTCTGTTATGCATGGCTGTAGCTAGATTTTCTGTCCTGGGTATTTGTTTTGAAGTTAAAAATGTCCAAACTGAACAATTCCTGAAATTAAAGGATTTAGAATATATCCTTCTTGGTAAGAGGAACTATGCCATGCATTTTGGTTTCAGAATACCTACTAAACAGACCTGTCAGTGCCTGGGGTCCGTGCTCAGGATTGGCTGCTTGAAGACTGCTTGCTTATATGCAAGTTGGGATTCCAGGGTCAAAAGTAACTCAGGAGATCTGTCCAGATTCCTCATTTTGGTGGTGAGCAGACCTTGCTAGTGTGGACTCACTGCATTCAACTGCCAAGGATGAATGTCTGAGCTGGGCATATGCAGGTGTAATACCCCTGCCCACAAGAAGCCCACGTTCCAGAAAGAAAGAGCCACTCCCCACCTACGGTGCTGTCTAGACAGCTGAGAGCTCTAATGAAGGAATAGATAAGGTGAGAGTGAGAACAGCAAGCCCCTGACCAAGACCTGGGGAGTCAGGGAGGCATCCAGGGAGATGACACTGAGATGAGCATGGAAGAACAAGTAGGAACTTGGCAGCCGAGGAGTGTGGACCAGAGTCCCAGGTGGAGGGACCACTGTGAAGCATGGAAGGAGGACATGGCATGGGGATGCAGCATTTCAGAGGAAGGAGGAGAGTACCCTGTAAGCCCTCTGGGAATTTGAAAGTACCAGGAAGCAATTTTTTCCTTTATTTAAAAAATTCAAGGACTGGGGATCTGGGGATATAGTTCAGTGGTAGAGTGTTTGCCTAGAAAGTTGGAGGCCCTAAGTTCATTCACCAGCACTACAAAACAAAATCGTGGGGAAAAAAATGCTTGTATAGCTATTTTAGAAAAAAACACATTTCCCAACCCACCTTCCTCACCCAGAGTTGGGAGGAGATTTCCCTGGGGAAATTTCAGGTATTTTAGGCAAGGATGGTAAGTGGTTGGGTTCAGATACTAGAAAATACCCCTGCCTGGCCTCTAGAACACACGGGAAGGTGTTCTAGTTCTCTCTCTTTCTCTCTATGTTCACTTTAGCAAATCTACAAACAAGTCCAAATGTTGCATGTTCCCATTAATTCTGATTGTGGCTAACAGCATTATGGGTATCTTCAAAAAGGGCCATGTCTCCAAGTGATGGAGGGGAGGGGCAATTAAAGAAGTAAAGATGGGGCAGAATGGGTTGTGATGGCATGTGATGGGATGATGGGAAGTCCCTTGAATACCTCCAGAGTTCTATTTTTGCTAGGGAATAAAATCATTGCCTTTTCCCTGGAGATGGTTGGAGTCAGGCATTCCCCTGGGCTCAGAGGTGCAGTTCCAGAGTCCACCAGCAGGCGGGGACCTGCACCCACTCTTGGAACCACTATGGAAACCAGCTAGGACCTCTAGGGCTGCAGGGCAGGAGTTGGGCAAACAGGGACGGGAACTAATCTGACTTATTGTGACTTATTGTTGGTCGCTGTGCCAGGCATTTTGTGTTGTCTGCCTGCACTGAGTGGGGGTGGTGGTGGTAGTATCCTCATTTTACAGATGGAGAACTTGAGGCTCAGAGCATCTAGATCAAGGTCATACTGCAGGCATAGGATAAAGCAGGAGTTGGTGCCTGGCCCTGATGTGTTGGACTGTGAATAGCACAGGGCAGCTCCTGACAGGGCTATTGCCCTGTCTGTTCTGGAGTCTGAGAGTGCTCTGGATTTAGGTCTCTTTCTGATTTTTCTCTTACTCAGTTTCCTACTCCTTCTTTTTTTGTGTTGCTGGGGATTGAACCCAGGGCCTTGTGCATGCAAGGCAAGCACTCTACTAACTGAGCCATATCTCCAGTCCAGTTTCCTATCCCTTTTACTGCCATCTCTGGTCCTTTTGTGGTAAATGGGGCTTGAAGTATTAAGTCTCTAAACCTAGGCCAGGCTAGGGCTAGGGAGCTCTTCATAGACACTTGCTCTCACTGCCTGGGGACAAGTTTCCCAACAGGAAGTGCAAGTGAGATGCCAAAGGTGGCCATTAGAAGAGAACACCCCAGGTTGGCTGCCTTGGCTTCCCCCTCTCACTACTGTGACTCTGTGCAGCCTGTCCTCCCTCACCCACAACACCGTCCATGACTACTTCTCCTCCAGGCCATTCACAGCAGCATTAAGACTTGTCAATATTCCTACCATAATGAAAGACAAAGATGCCTGGCACGGGTGCAGCACACCTATAACCGGCAACTGGGAAGGCTGAGGCAGGAGGATCACAAGTTCCAGGTCAGTCTGGAACAAAAAGGGTTAGGTTGTGGCTCAGTGGTGGAGCGTTTGCCTAGCAGGTGTGAGGCAATGGATTCAATCCTCAGCACCACATATAAATAAATAAACAGGGCTAAGGATGTAGCTCAGTGGTAGAGAGCCCTGGGTTCAATCCCCCAGTGCTACAAAAACAAATAAATTAGAAAACAAAAGAAAGAGACAGAGGCCCCAGCACAGACGGCAGCAGCAGTACTCTCGAATTAGAACCACCTGTAGGTGGCGACAGCAACCTGGCCCAGGGACTCAAACCTCCTCACCCGTTTTATTCTGAGAAAGCACAGGACTGGGGCGATTGTGGGTGGTCACTAGAGAATATCCAAACCACGGTCACCCTTGCATGCTTACAGCGGGACTGCAGGGCAAGCACTACAGGCTTGTCATGATGACCCCCAGCTACCTCCACCCCTCAGACCCTGACCAGAGCTGAAAGCAGCCTTGCCCAGGCAACAGGGGTGAGCACCTTCACCCAGACACTGTGGGCTTCATCCCTCACCCTCAGCTCCACCTCCTGCAAGCCTCTCCCCTCTGCCACAGGCTGGGCCCCACCCCGTCTCCCTCTTCCTGCCTGCCAAACCAGACTCTTCTACACCTAAACCAGAATCTTGGTAAAATGCAATTCACCTCACATCACTCTCCAAAATTTCTGGGACAAAGGCCAAACTCATTCCTGACCCCCATGTGACCAGTCCCTCCCTGCCTCCCACTCAATTTCTTTCAGTTCTGCAATGTGCTCTCCTCCGTTTCTCTGCCCCTTGTCTTCCACTCACCCTCAGTCACCCTCAGTCACCCAGCACTTCCTCTGGGCAGTCTTCACTGGTCCCCAGGCTGCAGAAGGAAGGGCTGCTTGAGTAATTCTCACCCACTCTGTTTCCTGGCAACCTCATGCAGACCCTAAATAGATGGGCCAGAAATAGGGGCATGCCTGAGAGGGGACCTTCTCCTTCCTCCCCGGCAGGTCCCTGGATCCCTCCGCACCAGTGGGCAGCTAACACCACCCTCCCTCCCAGCTAGAAAGAACAGCTTAAGTTCAGAGCTGTGGCCCTTCATCTGTGCCACCCATGTGGTCTCAGCCCTGTACCCAGGGACTCAGGAGTGCTGGAGGAGATAGTGCCACACTAAGTTTCAAGGAAAGTCAGAAACCCCTAGGGGAAGTAGAAGCCCCGAGGAGACAGAGTGAGGAGTTTCTGTGGAGCTCAGAGGTCTGAGAAAGGGAACTTGCCCAAAGCATCTTTCTGCACTGAGCTTCGGGGCGGGGTGGGGGGTGGGGGAGGGGGTTCTCACTGGTTCTCATTCTTTTCCTGGCTGAGAGCTTCAGGCACACATCTTCCTCTCCAGGTGGCAGCTTTCCTGTCTGTAAAATGGAAAGGAGAAAACTTGCATCTCAGGGTGTTACAAGCTTAGAGCCAGCCAGGTTTCCCTCCCCACTCCCCAGGGTCCCAGGCCTTCTCACCAGCCCCCGATACAGGAAAACTCAAGTTTGTGTTGTGTCCAGGCTAGGGATGGTGAGGACAGACTAACTAGAGGGGACAGATGACATCAGAGCAGGCATGCTGCTATGGGCCTTGAGATAGGGACCAGGAAATCCTAAGAAACAGAGGAAGAGGACTTCTGACCTTCAACTTCAATCTCTTTTCTTTGCAGCTAGGAAAACTGAAGCTTAAGAGAGAGTCACAGCTATTGTCTGTGTGTTATTTGGACACTAGTTTGTCCTGCAGCCCTGGGAAGGGACTGTGACAGAGACCAGCCAGGTACTCAGGCTCTGAACTTCCCAGGGAATGTCTCTCTACCTGAGAGGAAGGGATCATGCTCATGGACCTGGAGGAAAGTGTGGCTACAGAAGCAAGGTGAGACCCCACATTCCAGAATCTTCCAGTTAACTACTCAACAAATGCCAGGCTCTGTAGAGACAAATGAAAAAGAGACATGCCTGGCTTTCATGGGACTTAGGCTGACTGGGGAAGAGATATTAAGAAGAGAAACCATGGAGCCAGGCATGGTGGCACATGCTTGTAATCGCAGCAATTTGGGAGGCTGAGGCAGGAGGATCATGAGTTCAAGGCCAGACTCAGCAATTTGGCGGGACCCTGTCTCAAAAATTAAAAGAGCTGGGATGTAGCTCAGTTCAATCCTCAGTACCAGAGAGAGAGAGAGAGAGCATTTGATCATTTTACGCAGTATGCTCACTATGTGCAAGTGTGTAACAGGGAGGTACCCTGGGGGCTCAGTGAGGCTTTTGGAGTGTGTGATGCTTGAATTGAAACTGTAAGCGTGAAAATGTTTACCCAGAAGGGTGGTATATATTCTAGTAGAGGAAGTACATATGCAAATGTCCCACGATAGGAAGGAGCACAGCACAATTTAGAAGGCCAAAGTTTGCTTTTTCAAGAGGGCAGTTTCTTTCCCTTTTTTCCACCCAAATCACCCCCACACAGGAAGAGAATAAGAAACAGGAACTCCATTTTCTAGGAAGACTTTTTGTTCTGCCTTGGGGATTACCATCTCCAGGCTGGCCTTGAATTATTGGGCTCAAGTGGTTCTCTGTCTCAGCCTCCCAAGCTCTGGGACTATACGCAGGCTCCACCATACCCCGACCAAGGGAGGTGTTTCTGGCCTCTACAATATTGCAGAAAAATGTCAAGTGCTCCCAATTCCATTTTGGTTAAATAATGAAATTATTAAATAATGTAGCCTTTTATCTGGTTCTAAACCTTTTTTATATTTATTTTTGAGTTGGACACAATATCTTTATTTTATTTATTTATCTTTATTTTGGTGCTGAGGACCAAACCCAGGGCCTTGCACATGCTAACCGAGTGCTCTCCCACTGAGCCACAACCCCAGCCCTGGTTCTAAACTTTGACCTCTTCAGCTCTGCTCTTTTCTTTCTTTCTCTCTTTCTTTCTTTCTTTTTTCTTTTTTTAGAGAGAGAGAGAGAGAGAGAATTTTTAATATTTATTTTTTAGTTCTCGGCGGACACAACATCTTTGTTGGTATGTGGTGCTCAGGATCGAACATCGAACCCGGGCCGCACGCATGCCAGGCGAGCGCGCTACCGCTTGAGCCACATCCCCAGCCCTCTTTCTTTCTTTCTTTCCTTTTATTTGTACTTTTTAATTATACATGACAGTAGAATGTATTTTTTTAATTATTTTTTTAGTTGTCAATGGACCTTTATTTTATTTACTTTTATGTGGTGCTAAGGATCAAACCCAGGGCCTCACCCATGCTAGGCAAGTGCTCAACCACTGAGCCACAATCCCAGCCACAGTAGAATGTATTTTGAGATATCTTACATACTTGAAGAATAACTTCCCCTTCTTGTGGTTGTCCATGATGTGGAGTTACACTGGTGGTGTATTCATATGCACAAAGGAAGGTTCTGTCCCATTCATTCCACTGTCTTTCCCATTCCCATCCTCCTCCCTTCCCTTCATCCCCCTTTGTCTAATTCAGTGAACTTCTATTCTTCCCTCCCCACCCCATTTATTATGTGTTAGCATCCTCATATCAGAGAGAACTTTAGCAGGCCTGCTCTTTCTTATAGTGCAAACAGATGCAAGGCCAATTCCTGGCTCTAGGAATGAAAATATTTCTTGTTAATAATTACTTCAAAAACCAGCCTCATAAAGAGGAAAATGAACTGTCCTTTCTCCTCTGAAGCCACAGAAACAGAAATATTTGTTATTCTCCATCCCCAAAATGAGTTTAATGGCTGGGGGTAGACAGGGCAAGGGTAGCTCAGTGGTAGAGCACTTATCCAGCATACAGGAGGCCTTGAGATCAATTTCCAACACCAGAAAAAAAAAAAAAAAAGAAAGAAAGAAAGGAAGGAAGGAAAGAAAGAAAGAAAAAGAAAAAGAATGAGAGCCAGGCACAGTGGCTCATACCTGTAATGCTAGCAGCTTGGGGGGCTGAGGCGGGAGGATCTTGAGTTCAAAGCCAGCTTCAGTAACTTAGCAACGCACTAAGCAACTCAGCAAGACCCTCTCTAAATAAAATTCAAAAAAGGGCTGGGGATGTGGCTCAGTGGTTAAGTGCCACCTGGGTTCAATTCCCAGTACCAAAAAAAAAAAAAAAAAAAAAAGAAGAAGAAGGCTGTTTAAAACTCAGATAAAATAAGGAGCAAAACAAGAACTTCACAGGAGAATCAATCCTGTTTTCCTGATCAGTGTGGCAATGTGCAAGATTATTGATAAAAAAGAGAGCCCTGTTGGGCTGGGGTTGTGGCTCAGAGGTAGAGCGCTCACCTATCATGTGTGAGGTCCTGGGTCTGATCCTCAGCACCTCAAAAAAATAAAATAAATATATTGTGTCCACCTGTAACTAAAAAAGAAATATTAAAAAAAAGAGAGAGCCCTGCTACTATACATCTGTTCCAGAAAGACCTGTTTATACAAGAGTCCTAAAAGACAACCAGATTCCAGATTCCCCACTGCTCTGCTCCCTGTGGGAGTAACTGTTACATTCCAGAAATTAAGTCTGAGATGACAATTGGCTCTTAACCAGTTGAGCTATGAAAATTTGAGCCATGTTAAATTGACATCTCTTAATAACTTCTAAGCTTTTTTCTTTGGAAGGGTGAGTCAAAGCAAAAAATTTTTGGCAACTTCCTTCTCCTACATGATATATGACAAGCATGAAATAACAGGGTGCACTTCTCAGAGGAATTTTAAAGAAGTTCCTGGAAATGAAAAATAGAGAAAGCAGGAAATTTTTTAAATGATAGAATTTTAACAGGGGTTAACTTTGTGCTTTGAACATAACCCTTAATGCTCTGCCACTGTGGCTTATTTTACTTACTTATTTATTTACTTTTGGTGCCAGGGATTGAACCCAGGGGCATTAACCACTGAGCCACATCTCCAGCCCTTTTTTAAGTTTTATTTTGAGACAGGTTCTCAGTTGCTTAGGCCCTTGCTAAGTTGTTGAGGCTGGCTTTGGACTTGCAATCCTCCTGCCTCAGCCTCCCAAGTGGCTGGGATTTCAGGCATGTGCCACCATGTGTGACTCACTATGGCTTATTTTAAAACTGACTTTTTTTCCCCCCTTCTTCTTCTCTTTTTCTACTTCCTAATCACGAGGGAAGCAAGACTGGCCTTCTTCCCGTCCTAGGCCAAGTTATCTGTCCTTGAACTCACAGACCTCAAGAATGAAAGAGTCCAGACTTGGGAGTCTGCACCTGTAGAAGCAAGGCCATCTCATGAGAATACAAATGAATCTCCAGTCCCACACTGCAGAGCTGAAGTTGAGCCTTTGAATCACCTCTTTAAAAGCCTACTGTTCCCCCTGACAGAATCATAGCCTCTGGGATAGGAGTCCCCTGTGTCTCCTTTGCTAGCAAAGCAATAAAATATTTTTTTTATTTTTCTCAAAACCTTGTCCTCCTTATTGGATTGGCATCAGGGACAAGGACCAAGCTTCCAGTATCAGAATGATTAGATGAAGTCTAGTCAGGCCCATAAAGACAAACCCTACGTGTTCTCACATGTGGAAGCTAAAGATGATTGCAAAGAAGCAGAAAATAGTGGTCACCAGACCCTGGGAAGGGTATGGGACAGCGAGGGACCACCGTGAAGACAGAGGGTGGTGGCCCCCTGAGGCTGTTACCCACTACAAAGAGGGTATGTGTTCTTCCCTTCTGGCTCCCTCTCCCAAACAATCTTACCAACCCCCAAAACAAGCTGCCCCGTGAAAACCAGGGTGCCTTCACCAGCAGGACTCCAAGAATAAACTAAATAAGAAAATGAAACTGTTGGGGTCACCATAAAAAGACAGAAGACAAACTCCTGGGCCCTTGACCAACATATTACTCACTAAAGCATGGTATAAGCTGGGCACAGTGGTGCTTTTGAACTAACGATCCTCCTGTCTCAGTCTCCCCAGCTGCTGGGATTACAGGCATGGGCCACCAAGCCTGGATTGTTTTTCTTGTGCAAACATCCTGGTTCCTGCCCTCATGAAATTGGACATTAAATTTATCCTAGGAACTGCTGTATTTCTTCCACTGCAGCTGCCATCCAGCACCATCTCCATCTCTAGTTGGTTGGGCTGTGATAGCTGACCAGAGAACACATTTATCTATCGATCTATTATCTATCTATCTATCTATCTATCCAACCATCCATCCATCCCAGGGATTGAACCCATCATGTTTCAACCACATTCTAAGCCTGTTTTTTTTTTTAATTTTTTTTTTAAATTTTGAGACAGGGTCTCACTAAGTTGTTGAGTCTGGCCTTGAACTTGTGATTCTCCTGCCTCAGCCTCTGGATTCACTGGGATTACAGGTGAGGCACCACATTAAAAAAATAAATATATTGTGTCCATCTACAACTTTAAAAATTTAAAAAAAAATTCCCACCTCTCGCAACAAGTGTGGGGTGGGAAGGATGGAGAGAAGATAGTTAGTGGGTACCACAGCATGAATGGATGGGAAGAATAACTTCTGTTCTCTAGCACAGTAAGGTATCTATGGTTGGCAATAATTACTTGACTGTTTTTTTTTTTTTTTTAATCCTGGTACTGGGGATTAAACCCACTCAACTATGTCCCCAGTCCTTTTCAGTTTTTATTTCGAGACAGTATCTCCCTAAATTCTGAGCCTGACCTCAAACCTGTGATCCTCCTGCCTCAGCCTCCTGAGTAGCCAGGATTATAGGTGTGTGTGTTACTGTGGCTGGCTTTAATTGATTATTTCAAAACAGCAGAGAGGATTTGAACATTCTCAACTCAAAGAAATAAATTTTGTCTGAAGTGTGAGATACACCCATTACCCTAATCTGATCAAACTTGTATCAAAATGCCACACTGTATTCCATAAATATGTGCAATTACTATGTGTCAATTAAAAATATATTAATATTAAAAAGAAGATGAAATCTACCAAGTCTTGTAGAAAGTAGAACAAAAGGGTGAAGAGATAAAGAATTGATCCAGAAGTTCCAACATTTGACTAAAAGGAGCTCCTGAAAGAAATAATAAAAACAAGGAATCACAGATGTTTCCAGAATCAAGGAGCCTGAGTCCCCAGATTTAAAAAATCCACAAAAGCCTGGGAGTAAGAATGAAAGCCCTGCAGACGAGTGAGCACATGAAATATCAGAGCCCTAGGAACAAGCAAGAAGTCCCCCAAAGTGGGCACGGTGTTGCACACTATAATCTCATCAGCTGAGGCAAGTTCAAGGCCAGACTCAGCAACTTCCTGAACCTTGTCTCAAAAAAAAAAAAAACGCCGCGGTGGGGAGTGGCTGGGGATGTAGCTCAGTGGTAAAGCACCCCTGTGTTTAATCCCCCTTACAAAAAAAGAAGAAGGAGAAGGAGAAGTCTATTTGACTTCCCACGGGCTAGCATGCTACCACGGGACATGGAGCTACACTCCCACACTCTGGGGAACCTAGTTTTCAACCTGACACTTGGTACTAGCCAGACTACTGTTGAAGAACAAATAACTGCACATTGGTCTTAGGTTTACGAACAGTTTGAGAAAACTGTAAAACACACACCCAGGGCCTGGCAAAATGTCCCATCTAAGCTCTTGCCAAGTGTACAGTTCAGTAGTATTAGGCACGTTCATACAGCTGTACAACAGTTAGCAGAGAGGATTTGAACATTCCCAACTCAAAGAAAGAATTTTTGTCTGAAGTGATAGATACACCCATTACCCTAATCTGATCATTACACATTATATACTTGGATCAAAATGCTGTACAACAGCTCTCCAGATCTTTTTTTTTTTTTTTTTTTTTTTTTTTTTTTTTTTGCAGTGCTGAGGATTGAACTCAGGACCTTGTGCATGTGAGGCAAGCACTCTACCAACTGAGCTACATCCCCAGCCCTCCAAATATTCTTCATCCTGCAAAACTCCAACTTTTACCCATTAAATGACTCTCCATTTCCTTCTTCCTTTGTCCCCAGGTTACCTTTATTCTACTCCCTGTCTTAGTCTATGAGTGCCTTAGGTTCCGCAGATGAGTAAAATCTGCATGGCATTTATCTTTTGTGACAGCTCACTGAGCATAACTTCCTCAAGTTTCATCCATGTTGTAGCATGTGCCAGAATCCCCCTCCTTTTATTTATTTTTAGGTACTGGGAATTGAACCTAAGCCATATCTCCAGCCCTTTTTACGTTATATTTAGAGACAGGGTCTTGCAAGTTTGCTCGGGGCGTTGCTGAATTACTGAGGCTGGCTGAATTTAGTGAGCCTCCTGCCTCAGCCTCTCCAGCTGCTTGGATTTCAGGCATTTCTCACTGCAACCAGCTTCCCCCCAACACCTTTTTTTTTTTTTTTGGTAGTTGTAGTTGTAGATGGACAGAATGCCTTTATTTTATTTTTATGTGGTGCTGAGGATCGAACCCAGGCCCTCACACATGCTAGGCAAGTGCTCTGCTGCTGAGCTATAGCCCCAACCCAACCCAGCTTCCCCCTCCTTTTAGTAGCAGAATTATCTAACATTGCATGTATTTCACTACATATTGGGGGAAAGGGGTACCGGGGCTTGAACTCAGGGGCGCTCAACCACTGAGCCACACAACCCCAGCCCTATTTGGTATTTTATTTAGAGACAAGGTCTCACTGAATTGCTTAGCACCTCACTTTTGCTGAGGCTGGCTTTGAACTCATGATTCTCCTGCCTCAGCCTCCAGAGCTGCTGGGATTACAGGCATGTGCCACCGTGCCCAGCGTATTTCACTGTATTTTGCTCATTCATTCATCTATTGACAGACATAAATTAGTTCTGCTATTGGCTTCTGTGAACACAAGATAGAGATATCTGCTTTGAACATCTATTTGAAGTGCTACTTTCAATTCTTTGGGGTATCCACCCAGAAATTGAAATACTGAATCATAATGGCAATTGCATAGTTTTTCATTCAGAAGTGTTTTTTTAAAATTTTTAGTCGGGGGGTTACCGGGGATTGAACTCAGGGGTGCTCAACCACTGAGCCATACCCCCAGCCCTATTTTGTATTTAGAGGCAGGGTCTCACTGAGTTGCTTAGTGCCTTGCCATTACTGAGGGTGGCTTTGAACTCAAGATACTTCTGTCTCAGCCTCCGGAGCCACTGGGATTATAGGCCTATGCCGCCACGCCCAGCGAGAAGTTTAAAAAAAAGTAAAAAAGTTTAAGCATTTTTAATTTTTTAACAAAGAGATAACTTTTTACTTAACCTTTGCTGAAAGGAGATAATGGCCCCAGCTGCTGCCCTAATACTTAGAAATCGCACAGATGTTTTTCTAGTGTTAGAACAAAGCTCCCAGAGACTGGCCAAGTCTCTGCTCTCTGGTTCAGGGCTGTGATCCCTCAGAGAGACGTATCTGACACAAGGGAGCAGGACTGCAGCTGCCAGTCAGTCCCAGTTAGGAAGAGACAGGGGCAAAATGCTCTTTGTGGTGGCTGCGGAATGTAGCCCAGAGGTTGAACACTTGTCTAGCACTGGAACCTCCAAAAAATGGGAAGAAAAAGAAAGAAAGGAAGCAAGATTTACTTCTGTGCTCCACGCCACTTCCCCAGGTCCAAGTTTGCAGGTTTCACTTTAAGCTCTGCCTGCACCAGTGCCACCCTCCCTGCTCAGCCCCTGCCTCCCAATTACTGCTCCTGCAACATCTGTCTATGAACCCCACGTTTACTGAACCAGGCTTGCTCTGCAGGCTGCACAGTATACCAACCAGGAGAACGAGTGTAGAAACAGAGCATGGTTCAAATCTGCCTCCCGGAGGGGACTTGGGAATATTTCTGGGCCGAGATGCATGGAAAGGTGGTTGGAAGTTAGGAAGTAATCAGTGGTTTGAGCATGCTTGATCAGACTTCAGCTGTCACCGCCGTGGCCCACAGGTGGGAGGTGTTAGCTTTACCTGTAACACTGGTGATTTTCCTCACTGCTGGTACTGGGGATTGAACCCAGAGCTGCTTCACCACTGAGCCACATCTCCAGCCCTTTTTAGTTTTTATTTTGAGACAGGGTCCCACTAAGTTGCTTAGGGCCTTCTGAAGTTGCTGGGGCTGGCATTGAATTTGCAATCCTCCTCTGCCTCAGCTTCCCAAATTGCTGGGATTGTATTTTTGTTACATTTGTTAATATAAAAGTACTCAAACTAACACTGGTGGTTTTTTCATTTAATATTTATTTATTTTAACACTGGTAATGTTTAAAGTCAACTAAAAGCAAGCAAGCTCAACAGTAGGATGCATGGTTAACATGTGTGACGCCCTGGGTTCCACCTTAGTACTGCAAAAAAGAAAAAAATAATTAAAGTAAATCATGTCGGGCACAGTGGCACATGCCTGTGATCCCATGTAATCCCAGCATTTTGAGAGGCTGAGGCAGGAGGATCGCAAATTTAAGACCACCCTCAGTGAGGCCCTAGGCAATTTAGTGAGACCCTGTCACAAAGTAAAAAATAAAAAGGGCTGGGGATATGGCTCAGTGGTTAAGTTCCTTAGGTTCAATCCCTGGTACCAAAAATAAAAAATAAATTTAAAAAAAGGAGTCATTAAGGGCGGGCAAAGTGGGCTAAGTCTAGAGAGTTTATTCCTGTTTTCCCTTTTTTTCTCCATCTCTTAGGGTATCCCTGCATCTGCATCTGGCCCTAGGGCTGGACTGAGGCCCTTCTCAGGCCCTCCTCTCCTCCCTCCTCTCTTCACCCCTCCCACCTCTCCTTCCCACCTCCCCTCACCTTCACCCTGCCCAGAGGCTCTGAAGGTCTTCTTCTGTGCCCTGTCCATATAGTCAGGGAACCAGGAGGGGCTGAGGCTCTAGTAAGGGTCACAGCTAGTTGAGGGGACACACCCACACTGAGCATCTCTTTCCAAGAGTGACCCATTTTCCCTGGGGAGCATCTGTGTGGAGAGGGAGCACACTCCCAGACAGTCCCCTTGACATCTCGGTGGAGAGTATTTCTGTTACATTCATTAATATAAAAGTATTCAAACCATGGGCTGGGGATGTGGCTCAAGCGGTAGCGCGCTCGCCTGGCATGCGTGCGGCCCGGGTTCGATCCTCAGCACCACATACAAAGATGTTGTGTCCGCTGAGAACTAAAAAATAAATATTAAAAATTCTCTCTCTCTCTCTCCTCTCTCTCTCTCTCTCTTTAAAAAAAAAAATAAAAGTATTCAAACCATGTTATGGAGAAATCTAGGAAACAAATGAAAGCGTACAGATGGCCTTTTGTAACCATCGTTCCCGGCATTTGCGTTTCTTGTTCTGTTCCTCAATCAACATGTTGTGCAACCGCAAGAAAAGTTTCCCACTCAGTCTCACTTTCTGAAATAGGAAGTGAGGTGACAGGAGGACTGAGATGAGATCTCATCTAAGATGTGTCAGAGATACGCAGGCCCTGGGCAATGACATCAAGAGCTTGGCATGTGCTTGTGCCTGTATTGCAGTAGGCTTTTTGTTGACAGTCCCCATTGTACAGGAGAGACTGAGGCTGAGAGAGGCTAGGGAACTTGCCAAGGTCATTCAGCCAAGAAGTGGTGCAGCCAGGATTTGAGCCCGGTTTTGTTGTTTGTTTGTTTGTTTATTTGTTTGTTTGTTTTAAGTCTTCACCCTCTACTGCAATTCTGGGCTAAGCAGAAACCCATGAGGCTTCCACAGTTGGCTGATACACGTGGAAAAGACGTGAGAAACTGCTGTTTTCTTTGGTCTGCAGGAGAAGCCTAGAGAGCTGGACTAAAATGCTAGTATCTTGATTTTGCATGACTTTATGCAAATACCTTTCCTTTTTTAAAAAATTACTTTTTATTTCTTTTCTCTTTTTGATACTGGGGATTGAACCCGGGGATGCTTTGTCACTGAGCTATATCCCCAACCCTTTTTATTCATTTATTTTGAGACAGGGCCTCATTAAGTTGCTGAGGCTGACCTGGAGGCAGTGATCCTCCTACCTCAGACTCTCAAGTTGCTATGATTACAGGTGTGTGACACCATGCCCAGACAAATCCCTTCACTTTTCTAAGCTTCGGTTTCCCCATCTGTAAAATGGGGCTGATCTTGTTTGCCTTGCCTATGTGTAGGGAGGATTAAATGAGAGAATGTCTGTACAGAGGTTACTAAGAGTCTGGGCTTAGTGAATCCACCTATTGGTATTGCTGGAAACATGGACATGTGCCCCCTCCTCTCCATCTCCTCTGCTCGGCTAACCCTCCTGGCCCAGGCCTCCCATATTCCTCTGTATATCCCTCCTTTCAGCTCTTACAAAGTCCTTCTCTTTTGCTATTTCATCTGGCCCAGCAGAGGCACAGCGGACTGTCTTCATTACTAAAGATGCCCTTAAGGGGCTGTAAAAACAAGCAGCCCCTTTGCCCCAGAAATTCCACTTCATGAATCTATCCCAAGGAACTGTTTTCTACCCATTCATTCCATTAGCCACTGACAACACTGGTTAATTGTTCACCTACTGTGTGTGAGGCCCTGTCCCCCTACACATAGGGGGGTAGGGGGACAAGGTAGGTATATAGCCAGGTCCCTGCCTGTCAGGAGCCAACTGTGTGACTGCTGAGGAAACAGGAAGCAAAGAGTCACACAAATAAATAAATAGCTACACATTATTTTTTATTTTATTTTTTTTTTTTGTGGTGCAAAAATTGAACCCAGGGGTGCTTGACCACAGAGCTATGCCTCCAGCCCTTTTTTGTTTTTTTGTTTTTGAGTTGGAGCCTCTTTAAATTGTTGAGGGTCTTTGCTAAGTTGCTGAGGCTGGCCTTGAACTCGTGATCCTTCTGCCTCAGCCTCCTGGAAGCAGCTGGGATTACAGGTGTGTGTCTCCAAGTCTAGCCAACAACTATATTTTCTAGAACATGGGAAAATGCTCAAGAGACGAAGACAAGGCAAAATAGGGAATCTGAAATCTTCTGTTGAATGTTAGCAGCCAGGTGCCTCTCCTCGAAGGTTAGGACTGCATCTGAGTTCAGCTGAGTCCTGGGGTAAGTTGTGGTGTCCATAAATGTTTATTCAAGGAAAGAAAAAGACAAACAAAAATAATAGACAATCCAGTGGCCAGGGACACTTCCAGCATCCAGATCTTGGTTTATCTGATGGAAAGAATGAGACTCTGGGAAGAAATGACTGATCTTAGGGCAGGGGCAGGGGCCCTGGAAGGTTTTGATCATTATCCTATTTTAATTTTTTTAATTGTAGTTGGACTCAATATCTTTATTTTATTTTTTAATTTTTATGTATTCCCAAAAATCAAACCCAGGGCCTCGCACATGCCAGACAAATGCTCCACCGCCGAGCCACAACCCCAGCCCTATCCTATTTTAAAGATAGGGTAGCTTCAGGTGTGGTGGTGCAGGCCTGTAATCCCAGCGGCTCAGGAGGCTGAGGCAGGAAGGTCACAAGTTCAAAGCCAGCCTCAGCAATGGTGAGGCATTAAGCAACTCAGTGAGACCCTCTTTCTAAATAAAATACAAAATAGGGCTGGGGATGTGGCTCAGAGGTTGAGTGCCCCTGAGTTCAATCCCTGGTACTCCCCCCCCAAAAAAAAAATACAGTGGTGCTAGGATTCCGGGGCCACTCTGAAGGAACTTTCAAAGCTGGGAATTAGAGTTACAAAATAAATAATACATTATCAGATTATTAGTCTAACCATAAAATAAATATTCATGCTTCTCTACTGATATAAGTAAATAATTGAGTGAATGAATGAATAAATAAATAAATGAGGAGGAAGAGACAAGTCTTCCCTAGAGAATTCCAAATACTTATTGGATGCTTCCCCTCTGTTTCCCCTGAGTGTGAGCTTGTTAGTGATTGGTTTCCAAAGGACAGGGGTCAGAAAGGGAAAGCAGAGATGTTAATATGGAGAAACCTGGAAATGCCAGCTCAACCAAATCATCGAGGTCACCATCATCAGTGAAAATCGTGGGTATACCACATGCTCCCTGATAACGATGTCACTTCAGCTCTGCAGTATTCTCCCCTAAATCCATAACCCAAAGGTCAAAAGTGGAACAAGGAGAGACAGAAACTTTCATGATAGGAGCTCTGTGAATTTCTGGAGGAGAAGGACATTAATAGGAAAACAGATAAGATCCCTGTAGGTCTGCAGTTTAGTTACTGCCATGTAGTGCTTTTTTGTTTTGAAAACTGCACCCTGGTAATGTGAGATGGAAAGGGAAACTGAAACTAGGTGTGTGATATTTTTAAAATCTATACTATTTTTGCAGCTTTACAATAAACAAAAAAATCGAGGGGGTAGAGGGCGTAGTTCAGCGGTAGAGCACTTGGCTAGCATGTGTGAAACCCTGGGTTCAATTCCCAGGACTGCAAGAAAAGAAAGAACAACTGAGAGGCCAAGGGGGGTGACACATGTCTGTAACCTCGGAAACTAGGGAAGTTGAGGCAGGAGGATGGCAAGTTTGACGTCAGCTCAGCAATTAGTCAAAAACAGCAAAATGCTGCTATGTTTGGATGATAGGAAAATAAAAACAGGTTTTTGGTAAATGTTCCTTAATTCAGACTTATTCCTTGTATTGAAAATGTTTATTATCTCAGATTAGAGGTCTTCTATTAGGCCAAGATTGATGATGCACACCTGTAGTTCCAGCTACTGGGGAGACTAAGGCAAGAGGATCACAAGTTCCAGGCCAACCTCAGCAACTTAGTGAGACCTTGTCTCAAAAGTTATAAAGGGTTGAGGATGCAACTTAGTGATAGAATGGGGTCCCTGAGTTCCATCCCTAGTACTGAAAAAAAAAAGGCTCATATCAGTTTTATAGTTAACAACAACAACTAAATAAAGCATTTTGCACAATGCCTATATCAGCTCGTTTAATCCTCACAAACAGCTAAGATTCTTTCCTTGTCTTCCAGATGAGGATACTGAGGTTCAGAAAATCAGGATGATTCACCTAAGGACCTATAACATACCAGAGGAGGATCTGGGATTTGAACCTGTGTTGGTCTGAGTCCAGAGGGATGCAGAAATGGCAAAGCTTTAGGCTGTCTCTGGAATCAGAAGTGGGTGGTCTCTCTCCCAAGCAGATTTCTCTTTAGTCCAAGGAAGTATTTTTAACTAAAATTGTCCAAAGAATATGGGCATCCTGAAAAGGGAATGAGTTCCCTGTCACTAATGATGTCCAAATAGAGGACCACTGAGTGTCCTGGAGGGGGATCCAGGAGAACTGACACTATACCTTCTTCCTCAGACCTAACTGGCAGGACTGTCTCTCCTTGGAGACCCAGAGCTACACAAGATAGGCTATGTTGTCTCACTGGCACCCTGGAGGTGGATGTCTGGGGCTTCTCCATCTTAGTCTTCACCATTGCCCCATCTAGAGGGGGTACATCACTGTCACACTGGAGAGGAGGGGACAGCTTTTAGTCACCTTCCAGTGTCAAGTCCTGATCTAGATGCTCTAAATCGTGAGACCAATGTAAGAGGTAAGTATTATGACAGAATTTGATTTCATTTATTCATTTATTTTGGTTCTGGGATTAAACCCAGAAGAGCTCTACCACTGAGCTACCACCAACCGGGCACGGTGGCACATGCCTGTAATCCCAGCAATTTGGGAGACTGAGCCAGGAGGATCCCAGGTTCAAGACCAGCCTCAGCAACTTAAAGAGACCCTGTCTCAAAATAAAAAATAAAAAGGACTGAGGATGTGGCTCAGTGGTTAAGCGCCCCTGGCATGTAGTACATATAAAATATATAAATATATAAACATATTAGTATGTATTTATACAAATATAAAAATGTGAATATATATGTACATGTGTATTTAATTATTTACTTCTTTGTTTTTCTTAAGACAGGATCTTGCTAAATTGCCCACGCCGGCCTCGAATTTGCGATCCTCCTGTTCAGCCTCCCGAGGAGCTGGGATTACAGTCGTGCGACATATCATGGTGCTTGGTCCTATTTCAGAGATGAGAACTCTGAGACCAGGAGAAGGAAGTGACTACACCAAGGGTGCCAGGCCCGTCCTACCGTGCCAGCCTTGGTGGGGGCGGGGCTTCGAGTGGGCGGGGCCGTGGGTGTCCCGGGGAGGCACCGCCCGGTTCTCCCGGGTTGGCGGGCTGGGGCCATTTGGTCTGCGCGCAAAGAGCCGCGGGGACCATGGAGCCGGTGCCGCTGCAGGACTTCGTGCGCTCCGTGGACCCCGCCTCCCTCCCACGTGTGCTGCGGGTCTACTCCGGAGTCTATTTGGAGGGTGAGTGGCCGGGCTCTCCCCAGGTGTGGGGCGAGGGCGATGTAACCTAGGGAAGCCTCAGCCGAGGTTCGAATGCTGACGCCTCCACAGCCCAGGGTTGGTGGTTTGGGGTCACAATCAACCCCTCTGCACCTCAGCTTTTGCTTTCGTGGAATCGGGGACCGCTGACCTGTCTTTCAGGTGGTGCTGGGAAGTCAGTGAGTTCGGCACGGGAGGTGGGTGGAAGTGAGCCAAGAACCACGGTTTGCATACTGTGCGGTTTTTTTTTTTTTTTTTAATTATTTTTAGTTGTAGATGGACACAATGTCTTTATTTTTATGTGGTGCTGAGGATCGAACCCAGGGCCTCACTTGTGCGACGCAAACGCTCTACCACTGAGCTACGATCTCAGCCCCATATACTGTGCGTTTGGAGAAGCCGGGACTGTGCCCAGGGAGCGGCATCAGGACGCTCTGGAGCATTGCTGTTGTTTGACCATTTGTAGTGCTGGGGATTAGGGCTTGAACCCGGCAGGCAAGTGCCGGGTTCAAGCCCTAATCCAGTTCCATAGCTTCTTTACTGAGCTACATCTCAGCCCCCAATGCTTAAGTGACAGGTCGGTCCTCCCATCTCTGCCATACACTCCTCCCTACTCTGACTTCCCTCGGCTTAGTCTGTCTTGGCCCTTCGCTAGATGGTGGGCAGTACCTGATCTGACCGGTCTTCAGTTTTCAACTTAAACGGCTCTTACTCCGGGAAGACCTCCCTGCTCTTTGCTCCTTGGCTCACCTGCACATTGCTCTCTGCCCACAGCCCACCTGCAGAGGCACAGTGATAATTTATTGCCTGAAAGAACTAGAGGGATTGACAGGCAGTGCATGGAAAGCTAGGCTGCTCTGTGGGGAGGGAGAAACTTTGGGCCAAAGTGGAAGAAGGGGAGGTGGAGGAGGAAGGGATCTGAGAGTGCTGAGGGTGGGGTGCAGGCTCCTGACTTGTGCGCAGTTCTTCTGCAGAAGTGCCCTGCGCCATCCTGCTCCCTCTCTGGAGGAGCACTTTCTGCACCACAGCCATTTCCTGCAGTGTTCTGAGGACCCAAATGGGATCCTAGACTGAAACTGAGACACACAGAGGACCACCCAAGGCTTGCCTGAGGGTCGAGGGGCACCACCTCATGGTGGGTCTCTCCAAATCCATTTGGGAATCTGAAGGATTTGAGTTCAAGTTCTGACTTCACCTCTGGGGGCTTCCTGCAGACAGGCACCTGGGATCTGTTTGTTTTTCTCCCCAACCTGGGACCAAGCTCCTCTTACCTCCCAGCCTGCCCATGTCACAATATCTGAGTTTCCTCATTCTGCCTGACTTAGGGTGGTGGGAAATGGCGGAAGTCAGAGTGACGTGATTAGAGAAGAGCTTGACAGGGTGTGAGTGTGCAGATGGGATGAGTGTGGAGGAGGGTCAGTTGGCTATTCCGATAGGGGCAGACACAGGGCAGGGGACTCTGGACTAGTTGACTATGTAGTTAGGAGCACTGGTTTTGGAGGCAGCTACCTTGGGCTTGATCCTAGTTCGGCCTCCTGTTACCTGATCATCTGATGAATGCACTCAACCTCTTCAGTCTAAGTCATTATTTAAGAATGAGAAACTGCTCCTTTCTCCAGGGCACGCCTAGGTTTAAAATGCAGTGATGCATGTGTAGCACTTAACAGAGGGTCAGGTATATGTAGCTCTGCAGCTGCTGCTCTCACCGGCCGGGGCGGTCCACATCCTCACATTGTAGACGGAATGTGTTGAGCCCGTGGGCATTTTCCTGGGGTAAGAAAAAGTTCTCATTGAAGAAGACCTTAGAAGATGGAAAGATCTCCCATGTTCTTGGATAGGCAGAATTAATATTGTCAAAATAGCCTTACTACCAAAAGGGCTATACAGACTTAATGCCATTCCTATTAAAATTCCAGTGATATTCTTCATAAAAATAGAAAAAGCAGTCATGAAATTCATTTGGAAAAATAAGAGGCCCAGAAGAGCCAAAGCAATCCTTAGCAAGAAAAGTGAAGCAGGAGGCATCATGATACCAGAACTTAAATTATACTATAGAACTGTAGTAACAAAAACAGCATGGTATTGGCACCAAAACGGACCCAAAGGCCAGTGGAAATGGAATAGAAGTCAGAAACCCATATAAATACAGTTATCTAGACAAAGGTGCCATAAGCATACATTGGAGAAAAGATAGCCTCTTCAACAAATGATGCTGGGAAAACTGGGAATCCATATGTAGTAGATTGAAATCCCACCCTGCACAAAACTCAACTCAAAGTGGATCAAGGACCTAGGCATTAGACCAGAGACTACACCTACTAGAAGAAAATGTAGGCCCAATTCTCCATCATGTCAGCTTAGGAACCGAATTTCTCAATAAGACTTCTAAAGCACAAGAAGTAAAATCAAGAATCAATAAATGGGATGGTATCAAACTAAAAAGTTTCTTCACAGCAAAGGAAACAAATATGTTAAGAGAGAGCCTATAGAAAGGGAAACAGTCTTTGCCACCTGTACCTCAGATAGATAAAAAGAACTCAAAAAACTTAACCCAAAAAAAGGATATCCCAATCAATATCAAATTTTTCTTTTTTGGTGGTGCTGGAGATTGAACCTGGGGTCTTGTGTATGCTAGGCAAGAGGTATAATCCCCTGCCCCCTTTAAAATGTATCAAAAATTTTTCTTTGTTTTTAACCCAATCAATAAATGGGCAAAGGAACTGAACAGGCACCTCACAGAAGAAGAAATACAAATGGACAACAAATATATGAAAAAATGTTCAACATCTCTGACAATTAGAGAAATGCAAATTAAAACTACACTGAAATTTCATTTACTCCAGTCAGAATACAAGTAGGGGCTGGGGATATAGCTTGGTTGAAGAGTGCTTGTTTCACATGCACAAGGCCTTGGGTTCTATTCCCAGAGCTACAGGAAAAAAAAAAAAGTAACAATAATTGTTGGCGAGGTTATGGGGGAAAAGGTTCACACATACATTCATACATTGCTGGTGGGTATGGAGATTCCTTAGAAAATTTGGAATGGAACCACTGTTTGATCCAGTTATCCCACTCCTTGGAATACCCAAAGGACTTAAAATCAGCATGTTACAGTGACACAGCCACATCAATGTTTATAGTAGTTCAGTTCACAATAACTAAGCTATGGAACCAACCTAGGTGCCCTTCAACAGATGACTGGGTAAAGAAAGTGTGGTATATATACACAATGGAATATTACTCAAAGAAGACTGAAATTATGGCATTTGCTGGTAAATGAATGGAACTGGAGACTACCATGCTAAGTGAAATAAGCCAATACCAAAAAAAAAAAAAAAAAAAAAAACAGAGGCCACATGTTCTCTGTGATATGTGAATGCTAACACACAATAAGGGGGTAGAGGGAAGAATAGAAGTTCAGTGAATTAGACAAAGGGGAATGGAGGGAAGGAGAAATATGGAGGGGAATGGGAATAGGAAACATTGTAGAATGAATCGACATAGCTTTCCTATGTTCATATGTGAATACACTACTAGTGAAACTCCACATCATGTACAATCACAAGAGTGGGATCCTAATTAGAATAGTTATAATGTATAATATATCAAATACACTCTACTGTTATGTATATCTAAAAAGAACAAATTTTAAAATGAACCTAAAAAAATGAGTAAAGTTCTCTGGGCCAGTGTGAGGGATCTCCTGGGGGGTTCCCTGGGAGTAGGGTGGGGTCAGGTGGCCCCAAGGCCTTCCACCTGCAGTTTTCTGTCTGCCATCAGTTGGATGGGGAGCCTGTGCATTCTATGCGGTGAGAGATCTCTACTAGGCATCTTCTAAGTTCTCTGCATGGCTTTAGCAATTTAAAACAGGAAAGCAGAGCTGCCAAGCTTGTAGGTGGCACCCAGAACCTTGGCCAAAGGGCCTTACCCTGTCAGTGGCCTCCACTGTCTACTGTGCTTCCTTTAAAAGCAACTCATCTGGATGGGTGTGGTGGTGCATTCCTTTAGTCCTAGAGACTCAGGATGCTGAGGCAGGAGGATCGAGTATCATGAGTTCAAAGCTGTCCTAAGCAATTCAGTGATACCCTGTCTCTAAATAAAATATTTTAAAAAAGGGCTGGGGATGTGGCTTAGTGGTTATGTGCTCCTGGATTCAATCCCCAGTACCAAAACTAATTAATTAATTAATTAATTAAAAAATAAAAGCAACTCATCTGGCCTGGAGTGGTGGTGCATGCTTGTAATCCCAGCAACTCAGGAGGCTGAGACAGGAAGATTGCAAGTTTGAGGTCAGTCTCATCAATTTAGCAAGGCTCTAAGCAAGACTCTTGTCTCAAAGATAAAAACAAGGGGCTGGAGTTATGGTTCAGTGGCAGAGTATTTGCCTAGCATGTGTGAGGCACTGGATTCAATCCTCAGCACCACATATAAATACATAAAAAATAAAGGTACATCAACAACTAAAAAATATTTAAAAAATAAATAAATAAATAAAAATAAAAAACAAAAAGGGATAGGGATGTGGCTCAGTGGCAAAGCACCCCTGGGTTAAATCCTTGATACCAAAAAAAAAAAAAAAAAAGCATTTGAAGCAGAAAGCAAGGTGTTGGGAGTGTCTGGCACCTACCTGTGTGATCTGCAGGAACCACTGACTCTCTGAGTCTGTACAGTGAGGGAGTTGAGGGTCACTGGATTATTTCCTCAGAGCCAGGCCATGCTGGCTGCAGTGATGCCGAGATGGACCAGTCCTACCTGAGAGCTCATGCTCGGAGGCACAGCCATGTGAAAAAGGCCAGAGAAGGCAGCACACAGGGGCGTATATAACGCTAAGAGAAAGCAATGACAGGGCTGTCCTGAGGATGGCTGAGCCAGCTGGCAGAGGAGGGGTGGCCAGGGAAGGGCATTCTAGGCAGCAATTTAGGCAAAGGTACAGCATAGCAGAGTCCGTGGGGAACAGGGCACAGGCCACCCAGGGCTTGGCCCTTGCCACATGAGGAAACTGAGTCCTTGTCTCCACAGGCTCCATCTATGAGATCGATGGGAATGAGTGCTGCCTCTCCACAGGGGACCTGATCAAGGTCATCCAGGTTTGCCTCCAGAAGGTGATCTGTGAGGATCCAGGGACAGGTCAGACCTTGGAGCTCCCTCCCAACTTTCAAGGTAAGGACACCCTTGCCCACCCTGGTACCCTCCAGGCATGCCAGTGGGTCACTTGTGGGTGTGCTTGCTGATCCCAGTACCTACTCCCACCCCTCTGGCTTTACACACGAGGTTCTCATATTCACCAGTATCCAGCCTCAAGGCCAAGGATGAATGACTTCAGAGCAGTCTGACACTCTGATCGTGTCTGCTTCTGTACCAGGCCTTTGCCAGGTGCCAGTCTCTGTGCTCACTCACATATTCACTCATCAAACATCTGCCAACACCCATATGTGACAGGCCCTAGCAGGGGCAGGAGTGTGGAACTCAGGATGAACCAGGTGCTTCCAGGGTGGCAGTGAGAGGTGGACAACAGCTGAATAGGCACATACTTTAGAGAGGACTCTGGGTGCAGAAACCTGCCCTGCCAGTGCTCTGTAAGGCTTGCTGGAAGCAGTGGCTCCCAAGCTAGAAGAAGGATCCCAGCTTGAAATGCACATGTGTATGTGGTGTTTAAAAAACCCCAAGGCACCCAGTGATCACATGAGACCTGTACCTTGGTGGACCATGGCCCAGACCTTGAACAGCAGCCTGGATGGGAATCCCAGATCTGCTATTATCTCTTGACCACCACGAGTTCCTGTGGTCTCACTAGGCCATACATAGCTTCCTCCTCTGTAGTGAGGGCATTAGGCTTGATGTGAGGATTAAAGGAGCTGGGTGTGTGACGTGGAACAGGGCTGGCACACAGCAAGCACACTCTGAGGACTTGCTCTAGGCTGATGTGAAAGGGTGGGGATTCCAGGTGAGGGGAAGTTGAGAGAGGGGAGCAGGAGCCAGACCACCTGAGGCTGTGAGGTGGGCTCAGCACAGTTTGGTCTCTTATTCTTTATTTACTTTTTATGTGGTGCTGAGGATCGAACCCAGGGCCTCACACGTTAGGTGAGCTCTCTACTGCTGAGCCACACCCCAGCCCCTGGTCTCTTATTTTTTCTTTCTTTATTTTTTCAGTACCAGGGATTGAACCCAGAGGCACTTTACCACTGAGCTACACCTTCAGCCCTTTTTATTTTTTATTTTGAAACAGTCTTAATAAGTCACTTATAGCCTCACCGAATTGCTGAGGCTGGCCTTGAATTTGGGATCCTCTTGCCTCCTGAGTTTCTGGGGTTACAGGGGTGGGCCACTACACTGGACTTGGTCTCTGTTTTGAAGGTGCTGAGTGAGGTTTTTAAATACACAAGTGACATTTTGTTTATTGTTTCTGGAACTGGGAATTGAACTGTACAAGCTTCTTTTATTTTTTATTTTTTATTCTGAGGCAGTGCCTCACTACACTGCCCAGGTTGGCCTACAACTTGCCATTCTCCTGTCTCTGCTTCCCAAGTATCTGGGATTACAGGCCTGTGGCCAGCCTGTCCTATTTTTTAGTCCTCCTTCAGGTTAGCGTATCTCCTCAGACTTCCTTTGTTTTGATGTGGACATTTCGAAGACTCCAGATCAGCACTTTTTTTTTTTCTTTTTGGTGCTGGGGATCTAACCCAGGACCTTGCAAATGCTAAGTACATGGTCCATCGCTGGCCCCTAGACCAGTACTTTTGTGGAATGCCTGTCAGTCCAGGCTTTGTGATGTTTCCTTGGTTAGATTTGAGTTGTGGGTTTGGTGCAGGAAACATTGCTTTTGGAGATGGACATTTAGGCCACTATGGCAGATGACTGGTTGTTGGCTGGGGGTGCAGCGGAAGAGCAGTCAGAGAGCGCTAGCAGACAGGACAAGGGGTAGGGTGGTGACCTGAAAACACTTTAGCCAGTAATTCCTGGAGTTTTGGAGAGAGGGACAATGGCACTACCCCTGGTGTGGAGTGGGGGGACAACAGGTTTTGGATGTGTGGGGTTGGAGCTGTGGTGTGGCATCAGGTAGAAATGACAAATTGGCAAAGTGAGAGGCAGGGAGGTCTTGAAGTGGGAAACTGGAAGTCGTCTGTGTCTTCTGGGGAAGGGGACACTGTTCTGTTCTCTGCCTCTGGTGACAGTCCCCTTCTGTCACCACTTCTGACCCTTACTGTCCATTCACACTGTCATTGTGCCTTCTGTCCCTCAATTCTGCAGCCTGGATGTCCAGATGTAGGCCCACCCTCAGGGTATTCTGGCTGGGTTGTCTGCAGGGCCACTCCAGGATCTGGACCCAATAAGATCTGCACCCATCCTGACTTTCCCTCCCTCTGAATCCCACAGGTCACTTCAGTCCTCTCACCAGCCCCCACAGCTTCAGAACCCTAGAGGAGCTTGTCTGTGATACAACTCAGAGCTCCATACAGTTGCCCATTTACTTCACGTCAACCCACAGCATTGTCACAAAGAACAGGGTGGTGACTGAGAACCAGCCCCTCATGCTTGAGGCTGTGGAAATGCATCATGGAACCCACTGTGCACGCTGTGTCTTGGTGTCAGGAGCCCAGCAGGTTGTCCTGCACCTGCCCCTGTCCCAGAAGGGGCCCTTCTGGAGATGGAAGCCTGGCACCCCCCAAACCCTGCTCCAGGTTTTGCAGGACCCAGCCTATAAGGATGGCATGTTTACCTGTCCAAGCCTTCCCTGGAACTCCTTGATCCTAAGGCCCCAGTATGAGGTCCAAGCCATCATGCACAGTGAGTAGCCTGGGCGGGGGTTGGGGGGGTGGATGTGGGGGGATAGAGGGCCCTGGGGAGCTGGTCTGATGGAAGACATCATCCCTCCATGGGAGGATGTCTCCCCTACTCTTAGGGGTACCAGGTGGCTTGCCCAGTATATACAATGTATCAAATAAAAGTGCCCAAGTGGGGAATTTGGTGTAAAAGGAAATAAGAAAATGGGATAAACATGAGTGCTTTGTAGAACTGGCAGAAGTTGGGTTCTGAGCTTGCTAGCAGCTGGTACAAAGAGACACTTCCTCTCCAGGAACTGCAGTTGTTGCCAAGCGAAAAGCTGACCAGTTGTTTGGGAGGAACATTTCCTGACTTGGGGAGAGCAGGATTGCTCCTGAAGGCCCCCTCTGTTGAATGACCAGAGGGTACCATCAGTGAACCCCCAGCTGTTTCTCCTTGTTTCTTGGTGTATTTCTCAGGCTGGTGGCAGCATGCAAATCAGGGCTGAGGAAACAGGCAGAACCTGGCCAAAGCTGGTTAGTGAGAGGCTAAGGCTGAGCTGAGGTAGAATGGGGGCCTGGGCCTCTTTCCTGGAGCACAGATTATTTGCAGCTCAGCTCTCTGGCATTTACCTGCAGAGCAGTTCGGGCTGACTGCAAACCTAGCACCAAGTGTGATTCTTTAATCTTTTTAAAAAGTGGTGACGGGCTGGGGTTGTGGCTCATCGGTACAGCACTCGCCTAACATATGTGCAGTGCTGGGTTTGATCCTCAGCACCACATAAAAGTAAATAAAATAAAGGTATTGGGTCCAACTACAATTATTATTATTATTTTTTAAAGGTGGTGTTAATGATAGAACCCAGGGCCTCGCACATGCTAGGCAAGCATTCTAACACTGAGCTGCACTCCAAGCCCTATTTTTTTTTTTTTTTTTAAGAGAGAGAATTTTTTTTTTAATATTTATTTTTTAGTTCTTGGCAGACACAACATCTTTGTTTGTATGTGGTGCTGAGGATCGAACCCGGGCCGCACGCACACCAGGCGAGCGCGCTACCGCTTGAGCCACAACCCCAGCCCAAGCCCTAAATTTTTTTACAGTGGAAAAATTCAAACATATTAAACGGGGGGGGGGGGGAGTAAAAGGAGCCCCATGACCTGCCAGCCAGCATCACAGTGACCACTCATAATCCTCCTTGTTTCATTTCTGCCCATCCCTACTCCACCTGATTATTTCAAGACAGACCCCAGATATCTTTTCTTTTCTTTTTTTTTTGGTAGGGGGGAGGTACTGGAAATTGAAATCAGGGATTCTACCACTGAGCCACATCCCCAGCTCTATTTATTTTTTTTATTTTGGGACAGGCTCTTACTAAATTGCCAAGGCTGGCCACAAACTTGTAATCCTCTTGCCTCAGCCTCCTGAGTTGCTGGGATTACAGGTGCATGCCACCGCTTCAGGCTCCTGAATCTTTTTGACAGACCGTATGGGGTTGAACAGATTTTCTTGCTCTCTGGTATAAGGTGTTTTAGACTCCTTTTGAACACTTCCTGTCGAGGAACTGAAGTTGTTTCCCAGGATGCCCTGAAACCACTCTGGGAAATGGTAGTAAGAGACCATAGTCTGGGGATCCAGGGACTTGAGTGGTGGCTGAGGCTTGGCAGGCTGCCCCAAATAACAAGGCAACTCAGGTTACTATTCTGAAGAAAAAGAACTGTATAACAAACGCCCCATATGAACATCTCCCAGCTTCAACCAATTATCAGCTCCTCTGGTGTGGAGCAAAAGTCCCAAGTCACCACCCTCTAAGCCTCAGTGTCCTCACTTGTAAAATGGGGAGAGTATTCTCTGCCCTATCTTTCATGCGTTGTGATCAAACCATACAGTGATGGGCCAGTTTGCTTCATAGTCTTTTAGAGCCACTTCTTGAGTTTATCCATCAGGATGCAAATCAGTGCCTGGTGAAGAAATAAGTTGCCCAAAGTGTTTTTTCTTCAATAGTTTTTATCATTCTGTTTAAATTCAGAAAGGATTGGGACAGGAAGTTTTATGAAATTGTATTTAAAATTAAAATTTAAGAAGAGGTTGGACTGGGCTGGGGTTGTGGTAGTCTAGTGCTTCCCTAGCACTTGTGAGGCACTGGGTTCGATCTCAGCAAGCATATAAATATAATTTTTTTTAAAAAAGAGAAAAAAGTGGTTGAACTGATTGGCTATTAGGATATTAAGGAATTATCAAACAATTATTTAGAAGCAGTGATGGCATTTTAAAAAAATTATTTTTCTTTAATTGTAGATAGAAACATTTATTTATTTTTATGTGGTGCTGAGAATCGAACCCAGTGCCTCATACATGCTAGGCAAACACTCAACCACTAAGCCACAACCTCAGCCCAGTGATGGCATTTTAAAAATTTTAATTATCCCCCTTTTTAGAGAAAACACTGAAATAGGCACCCATGGCATGATGTGATTATTCTGAGTCAGAACCTAGTGGGGGGTAGTAGCTGGGGATACAGACAGAAGCATATGGGCCATGAGTTAAAAGTTGAAGCTGGATATTGGGTATATTAAACTATTCTATTAATGTTTAAAAATAGTGATTTTGTTAAAAAAAAAAAAAGAGGCTTAAGGAAAAGAGAGGGCAAAGAATCTAGTACAAGAGGAAAATGCTGGTAGGAAAGAAAAGCTACAAATAGGAAGGAGGCCACTAGTATTGACAATGCTCTTTGCTAGGGTGGGGTCCATCACTGGGTCTGTGTGGTGCACCCCTGAGCTGACCTCCCCCCCACAGTGCGCAAGACCATTGTCAAGATCCCCTCCACGCTGGAGGTCGATGTTCAGGACGTCACCGCCTCTTCCCAGAATGTCCACTTCATCAAACCACTGCTGCTGAGTGAGGCCCTGGCCCAGGGGGGCCCCTTTCCTCTCTCCACAGAGATCCTGGAAGTTCCAGAGGCACCCCCCATCTTCCTCAGCCCGTGGGTGGGCTCTTTGCGCAAAGGCCAGAAGCTCTGCATCTATGGCCTGGCCTCACCACCATGGCGGGTCCTGGCCTCAAGCAAGGGCCGGAAGGTGCCCAGACACTTTATGCTCTCTGCGGCCTACCAGGGCAAGCTGCGGCTCCGGCCAAGGGAGTTCCCCACAGCCTATGACCTCCTGGGTGCTCTCCGGCCAGGCCAGCCCCTCCGGGTGGTGGTCACAAAAGACTGTGAGGGGGAAAAGGAGGAATATCCTGAGTTCTCTTCTCTGGCTGTGGGTGACCGGCTGGAGGTGCTAGGGTCTGGCCAAGTCTATGGGGCCCAAGGCCAGGACATAGATGTCTTGGTTTGTCAGCGGCTGAATGACCAGTCTGGGGAGGAAAATGAAGAGTATGAAGAGGTGGAAGACCAAGAACGGCTTCTGCTGCCCCTCTACATGCCTGGTGGCTTTGTGGAGGAGAGGAACGACAGCCGGCGCTACAGCCTGGCAGATCTGACTGCCCAGTTCTCCCTGCCCTGTGAGGTCAAGGTGGTGGCCAAGGACTCCAGCAACCCTGCTGATCCCCTGGTCTCCTTCCCTGGCTTGCGGCTAGAGGAGAAGATCACAGAGCCGTTCTTGGTGGTGGGCCTGGACTCCAAGCCAGGGACATACTTCGAGATCCCTCCCCGCTGGCTGGACCTGACTGTGGTGGAGACCGAAAGGCAGCCAGAGTGGCTGGCTGGGCCGCTGCCGGTGGCTGTGGTGGAGGAGCTGTCAGAGGCCTTCTACTACAACCTTCGGAAGCTACCAGCCTGTGAAAACCAGGAACCCCCGCCCAGGCCCCCGAAAAGCCAGAACCTCAACGAGCAGAAAACAAGCAGCAAGGAGGAAAGCACCGAGGTACCAATTTACAGCAGGGAGGGGTCCCTTCTCAGGCTCCTCAGGGGCTCTTCCGTCACTTCTTTGCCAGGTTTCTCTAACTTGTAGTTTGCCCCACTACTCACCTTCAGTCCTCGCCATCCTAGGGTTGGTGTGATTATCCATATGATTGATAACTGAGGCCCTGAGACTCACCCAAAGTCCAATTAGTAAGTGGGAGGCCTAAACTTGAGCATAACCATGCTGATTCCAAGTTTATGGTTCTTTTCCTTTCTCTGCCACCTGCTGTCACTCTGGACTTTGAGCCTCAGCATTGTTCACTTACACTGTTCCAGCAGCCTCATTGAGCCTTCCTGGACAGCTGTCAGAAGCCTCCCCAATCCTTCTCTGGTTATTGCTAGGCCTTGACTCCATGTACTCCACATGGCATCAGTGTCCTCTGAGTTGACTCTAGTCTGGCCTTCCTGGGCCATTTCCCACAACCCATTCTGCAGTCCCCACTCCACCCACCAAGGACTCCCGAAGCCTCACACAGGGGGCCAGGACTCCTAGTGGCAACGTGCACATACCCGGCCTTTGGCCAGCACCGTTCTTCCATGGGGTGAAGTGAGGCTCAGAGTCCCCTGGTGTTTCAGTTATGCTCTAGGCTCTGTGGCTAGAGAGCTGGGGGGTGGGGCAGGGCAGGAACTCTACCTGCTGCAGGGCCAGTGAGCTCCACTGAACTGAACCACAGGGAATCAGGTGTGACAAAAGACCCAAGCATAGTCACATTCCAGACATTATATTACCAGGTTTACATTCCACCACCAGCACAAGCCACTCCTCCACATGTGCTGTCACTAAGACCAAAATTTTATTTTGGACTTATGGTTTCAGAGAGGTTAAGTCCATAGCTGGTAACTCTTACTGCTCTGGGCTCAAGGTGAGGCAGAACATCATGGCAGGAGAGGTTGGTGGAGAGCTACTCAGTTCATGGTGACCAGGAAGCAGAGAAATCAAGGAGCCCAGGACAAAATTTAACCCATAAGGCCATGCCCCAGTGCCTTACATCCTCCAACCACACACCACTTGTCTACAGTTACCACCCAGTAGTCCATTTAAATTATTAATCCAGGGTTGGGGTTGTGGCTCAGTGGGAGAGTGCTTGCCTACATGTGTAAGTTACTGGGTTTGAACCTCAGCATTGCATACAAATAAATGAATAAAATAAAAGCCCATCAACTACTAAAAATTTTTTTAAAAATAAAAAATGATTAATCTACCAAAAGGATTAATCCACTGATTAGGTTATAGTTCTTATTAATCTATTTCACTTCTGAACATTCTTACACTAAATACAGGAGGGAGCTGTTCCAGGATAAACCATTTACCCTGGGGATAGAACTCTACCAGACCTCCATCCCCAGATTTTTTTCTTAATTTTGAGGCAGGGTATCACCAGGATGCCCAGATTGGCCTTGAATTTGCAATTCTCCTGCTTCTGCTTCCAGAGTACTTGGCACTATAGGCATGTGCCACCATGCTCAGCAGAATCCAATATTCTTTTTTTCTCATTGAGAAAATAGGCACAGAAAGGCAAGTTCAACATGAGCTCAAAGAGTGGCAGGGCTAAGTTTAAAAACAGGTGTGACCGTATAGCCTGTGCACCTAACTACTACTGCTCTGCCTAGAAAATGAGCAGAGAGCTATAAAACAAATGCTTTGCAAACTAACAAAGTTTTGGACCTTGGGACTGTACTTAGTACCATGTTGGTAGCTATATAGCAGTGGAAATTATGAAGATTAGTACTGAGTGGTCTTGTCCTCACATCTGTGGGCAGGGGTGAGACAGTCATTTTTTGACAGGCTAGACTGGGGTCCCTGAAACAGGCATATGACTGTGCTGGAAAGAATACTGCACAAAGGACTGAGAGCCCTCAGTCCCAGCCTTGGCTCCACAAGGAATCACTGCTATGGCCCTTGAACAGCACCTGCTCCTCTCTAGACACCAGGCTCTCCCTTTCTGATCAGGGGATGGGGACAGTTCACTCTCTAAAGCAAGATGTGGTGAAAAGGCCACTGGCTTCATAGGTCACCGATGTGGTGCTGGGTCCAATCCTTGGCCCCACTTAGGACCTCTGCCCTGTGGGGATAGCTGACAAGGCACAACTCTTCCTTCATTTGTAAATTGAAAACTGAAACAGACCCTATTAGAGGGTTACTTGAGGATTCAGTGTGCACACATGAACGGCCTATGGTAGTTCAGTGAAAGTCCTCTTGGAGCCCTCAGACCAGCAGCTTTGTTCTGAAGCTTTGTGATTATCTTCTCATGGTCTCTCCACTTTGTTTCTCCCCACCCTCCAACCACAGATTTAAAGGCCATTCACTGGCACCCTATGTGGAGAATCCCAGGGATACCCTGCCTCTAGTCCCCAACCCTGTATTTCCTACCCCACCAAGTATTTTATGTGCTTGTACCAAAAACAAGCTTCCTGGGAAGCCTTAACCTGAAAAGCAAGTAGAGAGAAGTGACCATTGCTGGTAAATTATACTTCATGGACTCTGCTGCCATTCCTTGCAACCTTGTTAATTTCTGTTTTTTCTCCCAAAGTCTTCTAAAGTCTCAAAACCAAAGCATCCCAAGATCTCTCTGCTGCCCAAACTAAAGGCGAAGACCTTGCCAGAGTTTTTCAATGACAAATCAGATATGTACAGCAAGGTTACCACCCGAAAGGGCATCAGGCCCACTGAGTCCCAAACAGAGAATCCAGGTGAGTCCCTTATATGCCTGCCCACCTTGTCCTTGCTTCTCCCCTTCCTACCCTGTTTCTCTGCTGCTCAGTACATTAGGAAAATGCACTGTTCTCATCTCCGTGGTCCCAATTTGAGGGCTGAGCCAGGAAGGTCCCTTGTCTCTCTCCCATTGGGCTGAAGAGCCCTGGCAAAGAAACAAGTTCAATCCCCAACACACTACCCTCCCCATGGCACATAGGGCAAACCAAGTAGCTGAGGTGTTCAAAGAACAAATTGTGGTTTCTTGGCTACCAAGGACCCAGAACACCCAGGCCAATTTCTTCCCTATTCAAGTGAGGAAACTGTAGAGGGGAAGGAACTTGCCTAATGCCAAAGATTCTCACTGACTTGGAATGCTTTTGCAGATACCGATGAACATGATTATGAAGAAATAGTTGAGCACTTTCGGAAAACCCTCTAGGTTCTGGAGAAGCTGAGCCTCCTAACTGCTGCATCTTGGGGAATAAGGACACCAGCCAACCCTTGAAAGCCTCCAACATCTGGCACAAGGTCTCAGAGAAGTCACTCAGGCAGAGAATGGAACTCAACAGCAGACACAGCACCAGCTCCTTGCTCGTGGATCCCTCAGCCTGAGCTTTGGTATCCAGAGGAGCTAGCTGGGCTCTACTCAGTCTTGTGTCCGTCCCTACCAGTTGTCTCACTGGTGGGTGCAGAGAAGTCAGAAAGGCCACCGACCTTCACTGAGTAAAGGGGACTTATTTGACCACACTGCATTGAGGGCCCTTCATGTTTGCCACCCCTCCCAGGTTTTTTGCCCCTCAGAGGCTAGGACTGTGTCATCCTCATCTTGATAGCACCTGGCACATGATCAGCTGTGGAGAGCCATTCTGACACGTGATTGGGTGACTCCCGTTAAGGGCCTGAGGCGCTCTGGCTGTGTCGGAGCTTTCCCGACCCTTTCCTGATGAGAGAGCCCATCCTGTGGGGGTGTGCGTGACCACTGACCCCGGAGACCCAATCACTGACCCTGACCTTGGAGTGCAGCCCCCCCTCAACCTTCATTGGATGGAATTCTACCCTGAATCTCTTGTCCCCCCAAATAAAAGGCTACTCCCCGGCGTGTTCACTCTCTCTCTCTCCTGCTAGCCCAGAGTAATCCTCGCTGCCCTGCTGGGCGGCTGGAGGCGGGAACCAGGGAGGCGAGCCGTCTCGGACCTAGCAATGTAAAATAAGGTACTGGTTTGTGTGTTTTATTTTGATCTCTTCTAACTAACTTAATGCCTAGAACCTCATTAATGAAACCACTGTGCAGGCCGCGTGGTAGAATTGGCACCCACGAGGGGGGCATTCTGAATTAGTTAGATTGAGTGGGAGCGCGCGCTAAAAAGATAAGGAAAAGAATAAAGAGGAAATAAGGAATAAAGAGGAAATAAGGAAAATAAGGAATAAAGATAAAGATAAAGGAAGAGGTGACATTTGGGTCACAAAGTACCTGGAGATATTGAAGGAAAGAGACGTTAAATTACTTAAAATGGGAAATTCTACTTCTTCGGATAAGGAAATGTATCTAACTATTTTAGACAGTATAATTAATCAGAAAGGAAAACAGATAAAGAAAACTCAGTTATTACAATTCTTAAAGATTGTAGGTGAATATTGTCCTTGGTTTTGTGACCAAGAGTCTCCAAATTTACTTACTTGGGAGAAATTAGGAAGAAAGTTACAGAGAGTCTGTCTTTCTACTGAAATACCTGGAGGTATAGAGAATATACAGAAAACTTGGACAGCCCTAGAAGTCTGTCTTTTTGAATATATGGGCCAGAGTTCGTGGCCCCCTGAAGACCTTTTAAAAGGCATTCAAAGAGCTATTAGGTCTATTCAAATGGAAAATCAGCCTGAAGCTAAGTTAATTTCCTTTCCTTTGAGCCGTTTAAAAACAAAAGCGCTAAAAGCCAAGACAAAGGTTAGAATTGTGCAAGCTAGCCCGCAGACAGATTGTACAGAACAGCATGATACAGAAGAAGCATCTCTAATCTTAGAGAGCCCTCCGGAAGTGGTAAACGATCTTCCTGGAGAGGAAAATACGGAAGAAATTCCTAGAGGGGCTCAGGGTTCTTCTCAACCACGTGATTTAGAAACCCAAATTCCAAATGGCGATAGTACAGAGTCTGACTGCAGCTCACAATCTGAGGAAGAAGAATTAGACATAGAAACTCAGGACTTAGAGAGAAATTTTAATAGACTGCATTTAGCACCACCTGCCCAAGCTTTTCAAATTCGGCCGGTACCTGCTAGAAGGACCAAATTTAACAGGTATGCTGAATTAAAGATGACTTTTCTTACCCCAGTTCAGCAAGGTATTAGGAAGGCTCAAGAAATGGGAGAAGATACTACCGGTTTTCACCTCTTTCCAGTTTTTGAACAAACTAATGAACAAGATCAGAGAGTTAGAGTTCATGCTGTAATTCCATTTAAAACTATCAAGGAATTGAAAAATGCATGTGAAACGTACGGCCCAAATTCGCCTTTTGTTCAGAGTCTGATAGAAAATATTTGCTCACAACCCCTTCCTCCTAGCGATTGGATTTTTTTAGCCAGATCTTGTCTGAGCGGGGGAGATTACTTGCTTTGGAAAACTTATTGGACTGATTTTTGTAATGAACAGGCAGAAAGAAACAGAAGACAGGGCATAGAAACGCCAGTAACGATGTTTTTAGGGACCAAAGTTAGAAATGTGAACTCGCAGCCCCATGCGGAGAATTCAGATGGCGCAGATCAGCCCGCTTTCTCACCGCCGCCGGCATTTCCTCCTAGCGGGAGCCCGGGAATTCCAGGGGAGGTCGCACAGTGTGACGTCATCGCGCCGGCCATGGGGGCCGCCATCTTTAGATTTACCAGAGCAAAACAAACAGTTTCCGTGCCAACCATGGGGGCCGCCATCTTTAATTTTACCGGAGCGGAACCACAGTTTCCGTACAAACCCCTAATGATTTTCAAGGCTTTTAAGAGAGATATTTTAGCCAAAATGGGATTGTTATTAGTTACTCCAAATTCTATAAGATCAGTTGAGGAAGTTAATCAGAGGTATTTTCCTGGAGATGATAAGGAGACCTTTCAGGAAGAATATCTGTTTACAAGCCAGTCTCCACGACAAAGATTAGTAAATACTCCAGACCAAAAAAATTTTTTTTTTAAAGAGAGAGTGAGAGAGGAGAGAGAGAGAGAGAGAGAGAGAGAGAGAGAGAATTTTTAATATTTATTTTTTAGTTCTCGGCAGACACAACATCTTTGTTGGTATGTGGTGCTGAGGATCGAACCTGGGCCGCACGCATGCCAGGCGAGCGCGCTACCGCTTGAGCCACATCCCCAGCCCCAAGACCAAAATTTTTATTAGGGGCCCTGAGTACTTCCCCGATCCCTAAGACAGCTGAAAAAATCACGTGGCTCACAGAGGAGCCTATATGGATTTCTCAGTGGCCCATCTCAGGGGAAAAGCTTAAAATAATTCATAGATTAGTTGAGGAACAACTTCAGGCTGGTCATATTGAACCAAAACTTAGTCCTTGGAATACCCCTATTTTTGTTATTAAGAAAAAGTCAGGAAATTGGAGATTACTACAGGATTTAAGGGCAATAAATCAGGCAATTCAGCCTATGGGATCATTACAGCCAGGACTTCCCTCCCCCAAAGCCATTCCTTTAGATTATAGCTTGATGGTAATAGATTTAAAAGACTGTTTTTTCTCTATAAGGTTACATCCTGAAGATTGTGAAAGATTTGCTTTCACTGTCCCAGCAATTAATTTTAAGGAACCTGTTAAAAGATATTGTTGGAAGGTACTTCCTCAGGAAATGCGTAATAGCCCTACACTGTGCCAAAAATATGTTGACCAGGCAATAGATCCCATTAGAAATAGTTTTCCTGATGCCTATATTATTCATTTTATAGATGATATATTATTGGCTCATGCTAATCCAGAAGTACTTTCAGAAATTTTTACTCAGTTAGAGACTTCACTTACAGCAATGGGTTTATGTATAGCTCCTCAAAAAATTCAAAAGGTATCTCCTTTTCAATATCTAGGTCAGATAATTCAAGGGAGTACAATCTGTCCTCAAAATCTTCAGATAAGAGTTAAGGAGTTACGTACCCTTAATGATTTTCAAAAACTATTAGGAGATATTAACTGGCTAAGACCATCTTTAAAGCTAACTACTTCTGAGTTAAGTCCTTTATTTCAGATATTACAAGGAAATCCTTCTCCAACCTCTCCACGTCAACTAACCTTAGAAGCTAAGGCAGCCTTGAGAAAGGTTGAAATTGCAATTAAAAATGCACAGCTTACTAGAATAGATCCTAAAGAAATAATGTATTTATTAATATTTCCAACTGAGCATACCCCAACAGGAGCCATATGGCAAAGATTAGGAGTTATTGAATGGATTTATTTATCCCATTCCCCTCAAAAAACATTAATTCCTTTTCATGATTCTATAGCTCAATTAGTTATTAAAGGTAGGACTAGGATTTTATAATTAATTGGATCTGAGCCTGATATCATAATTATTCCATTTTCTGTTCAACAGACTAATTGGCTTTTTCAAACTTCTACCTCATGGCAGATAGCTTTTGCAGATTTTCCTGGGCAGATAGATAGCCATTATCCTCGTGATAAGATTGTACAATTTGCATCATTAACGTCACTTATTTTTCCAAAGATTGTATGTTCTCATCCAATAGAGGAAGCTTTATCGGTGTTCACGGATGGTTCCAACTCTGGTAAGGCAGGTTTCTTCAGCCGTGTTCACACAGAGGTAATACAAACTTCTTATACTTCTGCTCAAAGGGCAGAGCTTCAAGCTCTGATTTGTGCCTTAGATTATTTTTCAAATGAGCCTATTAATATCTATTATGACAGCTTATATGCAGTCGGAGTTACCAAAAATATTGAAACCTCAGTTATTGGGTTTACTTCATCACAGGAGTTATTTGAATTATTTCATAATTTACAAAAGACAGTGCTAATGCGAAAGTACCCATGTTTCATTGGACACATCCGTGCCCATACTAACCTTCCTGGACCTCTAGTTGCAGGTAATGACACAATTGATAAATTAGTAGCTTTTTGTCAACAGATGTCTTCGTATGACTGTGCACTAGCTTCCCATTCCTTGCATCATCAAAATGCTTCTAGCTTATGTAAAAAATTTAACATTACCAGAGAACAAGCTCGTCAGATTGTAAGCCAATGCCCTAAGTGTGTTATTCACACTCCATCTCTGCCATCAGGGGTAAATCCCCGTGGATTAAAACCAAATCAAATATGGCAAATGGATGTAACTCATATTCCTCAATTTGGTAAACAATGTTATGTGCATGTCATAGTGGACACTTATTCTAGATTTATTTTTGCCACAGCACGTACTAAGGAAAATACTCAACATGTAATTTCTCATTGCTTAGCAGCTTTTTCCGTTTTAGGGTGCCCTATGCAGATTAAAACAGATAATGCTCCAGCTTATGTAAGCTCTTCTTTTCAACAATTTTGCCAAGAGTTTAAAATTAATCATAAAACAGGAATTCCTTATAACCCCCAAGGTCAAGCCATTGTAGAACGAGCTCATTTATCTATTAAGCTTCAATTACAAAAGTTAAAAGGGGAGAATAAGATAGTGACTCCCCAAAATAGCCTTAATCATGCCTTATTTGTTTTAAATTTTTTAAACTGTGATGCAGAAGGTCACACTGCTGCTGAGAGGTAAATGTCTCCCTCAGTAACAGGCCCCTTAGGCAGAGTTCTGTGGAAAGATTTACAGACTGGTCAATGGAAGGGTCCAAACCCGGTAATAATGCGGGGAAAAGGCATGCTTGTATCTTTCCAGAAGGTGCTTTCTGTCCTATTTGGGTGCCTGAACGTGCTATCAGACATGGAGGAGATAGAACCCAGATTCAAGAGACTGCGGATCGACCCGGAGGAGCCACAACCCAGAAGGAGGAGATATCGGAAAAAAAGATGAAGAAAGACCAGATTGAACCAGCCGAAAAGCTGATTTCATGGAAAGATGTGAAGAAATTAACAACCCAGGCCTCCCAAATACTTCGACGCCTAGAAAAGAACAGGACCCCAGTCTTGATGGTAGCGACAGTAATTGCCCTACTGGGCTGTCAGGTAAAAGGGAATCAAATAGACACTTATTGGACATATTTCCCAGATCCACCCCTGGTACACCCAGCTGTGTGGACTGGAAAATCTATTCCAGTATTTACTAATGACTCATTCATGATGGGAGGATTTACAGATACTCATATTACTCCCAATCATGTAACTAGATTTAATTATTCTGGCTACAGTGCCCAATTACCTTTATGTTGGTCACATGATAAACATACTGGCTGTCTGAAAGTATCATTTGAAGAAAAGACAACAATTGGTAAACCTAGACTGACAAATAATTCTATTTATGGGGACTTAAAACCTAATACTAGATCAATAATTAAGATGGGACTTTCCCATAACAAGCCAGTCATTTCTGCAAAACCTCCACCGGTACCCCACTGTCCAAATAGTTCTATAATTGAAATTGGCACCTTTCCTAAATGGATGGATTATGTAAATACCCTTCCTGTACAACATAAGGTGTCTAAAGCTAGTGGGTATATTTTAGACTGGTCTCCAAAAATTGATAAGAGACAATTACAAAGAAATTCTGCTATGACACCTGCAGGATTTGTTAGTAATATTTTAACTTATAGTGAAGGAGGTGTTCAAAAAGATATTTGGCGTTTAATTGCTGCCTCAGAGTATTTACATTTTACAGATAAACCTTTACCAAAATTTGTCGGCAAGAACTGTAAAGAGGGATCTTGCTATGGCTTAAGAGCCTGTGTCCAATCTCCTTATGTTTTAATTATTGGAAATATAAAAGTTAGATGGATAGATGACAGATATTTTGTTACGTGTAATAAGTGCAACCTAACTAATTGTGTTTCTAGGTATAATGGAGGAAAAGGAGTGCTGATGCTTCATCAGCCCTCTTTTGTTTTATTACCTGCTAATATTTCAGAGCCATGGTATGCTGATGCTGGTTTACAAGTCTTGCAGCAAATTCATGCCCAGCTAACAAGACCTAAACGTGCTATTGGAGTCATAATTGTTGGTGTCTTAGCACTGGTCTCATTTATTGCCTCAACTGTCTCTGCATCTCTGACATTGTCTCAGAATATTCAACATGCAAAATTTCTTAATAATTTAGCTCAAAATACTTCCAAGGCTCTGCATAATCAAGTAAATATTGATGAAAGGATTGAGACTAAATTAAACGCCTTAGAGGCGACTGTCATAAACATAGGTAATGAACTTTCAGCCTTAAAATTTAAGGAAAGGCTTAAATGCCATGCTAATTATAAGTATGTATGTGTTACAGCTGCCAAGTACAATGCTTCTCTCTGGGATTGGGAGAAGATTAAAAACCATTTATTAGGTATTTGGCAAAATAGTAATAATAGCTTGGATATTCTGGAACTTCATCACCATATCCAAGACATTCAAAATAATAGAGCTGATTTTTCAGATCCCTCTTCTTTGGCTAACCAAATATTGAAGGAGTTAAATGGATTCAACCCTGGAAATATTCTTAAGCACTCCGCTTGGTACATTATTGGATTATTCTCTTTGCTGTTAATTCTCTTTTGTATTGTAACTATAGGATGGCGAGTCTTCCAATCAAGAATCCAAAAACTCCAGAGAGTAAACCGCCGCCTCATTGTTAAGAAAAGAAAGGGGGAATATGTGGAGAGCCATTCTGACACGTGATTGGGTGACTCCCGTTAAGGGCCTGAGGCGCTCTGGCTGTGTCGGAGCTTTCCCGACCCTTTCCTGATGAGAGAGCCCATCTGTGTGGGGGTGTGCGTGACCACTGACCCCGGAGACCCAATCACTGACCCTGACCTTGGAGTGCAGCCCCCCCTCAACCTTCATTGGATGGAATTCTACCCTGAATCTCTTGTTCCCCAAATAAAAGGCTACTCCCAGGTGTGTTCACTCTCTCTCTCTCCTGCTAGCCCAGAGTAATCCTCGCTGCCCTGCTGGGCGGCTGGAGGCGGGAACCAGGGAGGCGAGCCGTCTCGGACCTAGCAATGTAAAATAAGGTACTGGTTTGTGTGTTTTATTTTGATCTCTTCTAACTAACTTAATGCCTAGAACCTCATTAATGAAACCACTGCGCAGGCCGCGTGGTAGAATCAGCACTTGCTAAATGGGATTTGTATGAATGTGTGTGGATCTGGCTTCAAGAACAAAATCTTAGGGCCTTGGTTCTCAAGAACTAGGGGAGCCAATTCAAAAAGAATCTAAGGGAGGGGCTGGGAATATAGCTCAGTTGGTAGAGCACTGCCTAGCATGCATGAAGCCCTGGATCCAATTCCCAGCAAAACACACATGAAAAAACTTTGTGGAGACCCAAAGCTGTGGAAGACTAACAGGTTTCAGTAAGTGGTGCTGACACTGTTAAAGCTATAAGTGACTATTAATATTGTTTCTTCTAAAAACATGTAATAAAAGTAACATCTGGATTTTTTCTTTTTTTTTTTTTAGTGCTATGGATTGAACCCAGCAGCACATTTTATTTTTTGAGACAGGGTCTAAATTGCTTAGGGCCATACTAAGTTGCTGAGACTGGCCTTGAACTTGTGATCCTCCTGCCTAAGCCTCTGGAGTTGCTGGGATTACAGGCATGCACCACCACACCAGGCTGGATTTCTACATGAGTATCTTTTATCTTTTCTTAACTTCTGCCTGTACGCCAGACCCTTTACAAACCATATCCAATTCCTTAACTCCTAGAGGCAGACAATGGCTTGATTTTTAAAGATTAGGAGAAAGATTGATCAAGAGCCTCAGGAGGAAGATTAATGCAGTCAGTAAATAAGGGTGAATTCCCCAAAAGCAAGAGCCTATGTTAGGATCCCAGCTTGCCACCTACCAGCTTTAGCCATCAGCAAGTTATTGTAACCTCTTTAAGCTTCAGTTTGTTTGCCTTTTGGTACCAGGGATTGAAGTTCCAGGATGTTCTATCACGGAGCTACATTCCTCTCCTTTTTAAAAATTTTGAGAGAGGGTCTTGCTAACTTGCTGAAGTTGGCCTCAGTTAGTGATCCTCCTGCCTCAGCCTCCAGTGGTACTGGGATTACAGACATGCACAACCACACCCAGCTAAGTTTATTTCTTGACACATAAAACTAATAGTTATTTACCTAACAATACTGTTTTAAAGATCAAGTGAGATATCTTTACAAAGCATTTAGCACAGTATCTGGCACACAGTAAATACTCACTAAACATGTTAATAGTAGCATTGTTGACCAAGATTATGCAGCTGTGTCCGTCTCTAATATGTACTCTTCCCACATGTGTACACTGTTTTCTAGTAATGAAATTCATACCATGTTTAAAATATGTCATTTCCAGAACTTAAATTAGCATTATCTGCTTCTATACCTAGAAGACCCAAAAAGTTCCACCAGAAAACTTCTAGAACTAGGTAAATGAATTCAGCAAAGTAGCAGGATATAAAAATCAACACTCATAAAATACTTGGGAATCAACTTAAAGAAAGAGGTGAAAGATCTATACAATGAAAACTACAGAACCCTAAAGAAAAGAAATCAAAGAAGACCTTAGATGATGGAAAGATCTACCTTGCTCTTGGATGGGCAGAATTAATATTATCAAAATGACCATACTACCAAAAGCACTATACAGATTTAATGCAATTCCAATCAAAATCCCAATGGCATTCCTCATAGAAATAGAAAAAGCAGGCATTAAATTCATCTGGAAAAATAAGAGACCCAGAATAGCTAAAGCAATCCTTAGCAGGAAGAGTAAAGCAGGTGGCATCACTATACCAGACCTTAAGCAACAGTGGAAAAAAAAAAAAAAACAAAAAAACCAGCATGGTACTGGCACCAAAACAGACTGGTAGATCAATGGTACAGAATAGACTAACCCACAAAATTAAAATTATCTTATATTAGGCAAAGGTTCAAAAACATACATTGGAGAAAAGATAGCCTTTTCAAAAAATGGTGCTGGGAAAATTGGAAGTCCATATGCAACAAAATGAAATTAAACCCCTATCTCTCACCATGCACAAAACTCAAAAGTGGATCAAGAACCTAGGAATTAAACCAGAGACCCTGTAGCTAATAGAAGAAAAAAGTAGGCCCAAATCTTCATCATGTTGGATTAGGCCCCAACTTCCTTAATCAAGAATCAATAAATGGGATGGATTCAAATCAAAAAGTTTCTTCTCAGCAAAAGAAACCATCTGTGAGGTGACTAGAGAGCCTACATCTTGGGAGCAAATTTTTACCCCTCACACATCAGATAGAGCACTAATCTCTAAGGTATATAAAGAACTCAAAAAGCTAAACACCAAAAAAATAAATAACCCAATCAATAAATGGGCCAAGGACCTGAACAGACACTTCTCAGAAGATGATATACAATCCATCAACAAATATATGAAAAAATGTTCATCATCTCTAGCAATTAGAGAAATGCAAATCAAAACTACTCTAAGATTTCATCTCACTCCTGTCAGAATGGAAGCTATTATGAATACAAACAACAATAAGTATTGGCGAGGATGTGGGGAAAAAGACACACTCATACATTGCTGGTGGGACTGCAAATTGGTGCAGCCAATCTGGAAAGCAGTATGCAGAATCTTTGGAAAAACTAGGAATGGAACCACCATTTGATCCAGCTATCCCTCTTCTTGGTCTATACCTAAAAGACTTAAAAAACAGAATACTACAGGGACACAGCCACATCAATGTTTATAGCAGCATAATTCACAATAGCTAAACTGTGGAACCAACCTAGATGCCCTTCAGTAGATGAATGGTTAAAAAAAAATGTGGCATATATACACAATGGAATATTACTGAGCAATAAAAGAGAATAAAATCATGGCATTTGCAGGTAAATGGATGGAGTTGGAGAAGATAATGCTAAGTGAAGTCAGCCAATCCCAACAAAACAAATGCCGAATGGTTTCGCTGATACAAGGAGGCTGATTCATAGTGGGGAAGGAAGCGGGAGAATGGGAGGAAAAGA
The DNA here is from genome assembly GCF_964194105.1 of Spermophilus citellus. Lineage (NCBI taxonomy): Eukaryota > Metazoa > Chordata > Mammalia > Rodentia > Sciuridae > Spermophilus > Spermophilus citellus. Next base: position 119,507,326 of record NC_138191.1, on the reverse strand, counting down.
CAAAGTCCAGATAGGGCAGAGGGGTGGGAGGGGAAAGGAGTGGGCAGGGGGTTAGAAATGTTAGTGGAATGTAATGGACATCATTATCCAAAGTACATGTATTAAGACAAATTGTTGTGAATATACTTTGTATACAACCAGAGATAGGAAAATTGTGCTCTATATGTGTAATACAAATTGTAATGCATTCTGCAGTCATATTAAAAAAATGTCATTCCCAACCAACATGGCTTTAATATGATACATGGCTTTAATCCCAGTGAATTGGAAGGCTGAGGGTCAAAAGCTTGAGGCCAGCCTCAACAATTTAGACCCTTCCTCAAAGTAAAAAATGAAAAGGGATGGGGATGGAGATAATGGTAGGGCATCCCTGGTTCAATACCCACTATCAAAAGAAAAAAAAAAAATGCTGGGCGCAATGGCTCATGCCTGTAATTCCAGCAGCTTAGAGGCTAAGACAGGAGGATCATGAGTTCAAAGCCAGCCTCAGCAATGGTGAGGCACTCAGCAACCCAGTGAGACCCTGTCTCTAAATAAAATACAAAATAGGGCTGAGAATGTGAGTCAGTGGTTGAGTGGCCCTGGGTTCAATCTCCAGTACAAAAAAAAAAAAAAAAAAAGGGCCCTACACTACAGAGCCAATATGCTGGCTGGAGAGCCTCCTCTATCCAGTGCAGTAGAGATAAAGTAACAAATACCAATTCTTGTTTTTGCAGAGATTACCTCAGCTTCCAAGTTCAACATGTTTGTTAAGTAAGACCACCATTTCCTGAAAGTGCTGAAACTTTGGTTACCTGATATTCATGGAATTAAACATTAGATCAGCAGTGAAGACAGACATAAAAGATATTCTGAATCTCCAACTGAGGGAGGACCTGAGAAGATCAGAGTTCTAGCTCTGGATTCTAGGCACTGGGCTTTATGTGTTCTCTTTTGCCTGCTCCTTGCTGGGCTGTCTGGACCTCCTTCACTTCACAGGTCTTCCCGGTACCATACTCCTGTATGGAGTTCTCTAGGTGACTTCTTTTTTTTTTTTTTTTTAATTGTTGGTCGTTCAAAACATTACATAGTTCTTGATATATCATATTTCACAGTTTGATTCAAGTGGGTTATGTCTAGGTGACTTCTGACTGGCTCTTTTAGGCTACTACAGTCCTAGCATTGGCATCCCAAACTCATCTACCCATCAGTTCCCACGCCCTTCTCCAGAGATTAATCTACACTGCATAGGACCCTCAGGAAGAGAGTATTATGGGAGAAGTAATAAGACTGAGACAAAAAGTGCCTTCTTGGCACTGAACCCTTGGCCAAATGCCAGTTTTCATTCCCATGTTTGCATTCAATCTTGGCATAAAATTGAGCAAGATAAATATCAAAGCCACAATAGGAGGGCAGACAGTTCTTACAAAACGGGCTTTTTGAATGACCAAATGCTGCACTGTGGAGAAAAGAAGCAATTTTTCATTAGCAAAAGCACTGCTTAAAAAGAAAACTTACTTAAAAACCACAACTGTAGACTATTATCAGAGCAAAAAGAAAAAGGGTTGGCAGGAAACTGGAGGCAGATACTGGTTTCTGGGTGCTTTTAAAAAATCTCTTGAATAGCTCCTAGGGAGAGGTTGGGAGGGTGTTACAATGGGTCTGGGGATGTCCCTCCTGAGTCATGGTCACCCAGGGTAGTTCACAGGACATGGGAACAGAAAATAGGTATTATATATCCCTTTATATTTCTTCTTCTTCTTCTTTTTGGTTGGTACCAGAGATTGAACCCAAGGGCATTTAATGACTAAGCTACATTCTCCAGCCCTCATTTCTATTTTTAATGCTTTATAATGTATTGACATATTAATGTAAATAATTTCTAAGTAGACTAACATAAATGTAAGAATCTTCCCCTTGGTACTAGGTATTGAACCCAAGGGTGCTCTACAACTGAGCTACATCCCCAGCCATTTTTTTTTTTTTTTATTCTAAGGGTAGTTAAGTTGCCTTGTCTGGCTTCAAATTTGCAAACTTCCTGCCTCAGCTTCCCAAGTTGCTAGGATTATAGGCATGTGTCACTGTGCCCAGCTGGCTCAAAAATTTTTAATTACCAAGTTTTTAAATCCTACCCCTAACTGTTTTTATCTGTTTCTTCATGGGGCCTCATTTCCCACCTGTAGACCTGAAGGATTCTCCTAAGAGTAGGATGGACCCATTGCTAGGCTGACACTGGGTGGTTTCTAAGAACTGCTGTTCCTTCTGTGCAAAAGACAGACATTGGGGCTGGGGATGTGGCTCAAGTGGTGGCGCGCTCGCCTGGCATGCGTGCAGCCCGGGTTCGATCCTCAGCACCACATACCAACAAAGATGTTGTGTCCGCCGAGAACTAAAAAAAAAAATAAATAAAAATATTAAAAATTCTCTCTCTCTCCTCTCTCACTCTCTTAAAAAAAAAAAAGAACATGACGTGATTCCTTAAAAAAAAAAAAATAAAAAGACAGGCATTATCAGGGGACCACAAATGCCCAAGATGCAAGTTTTTCCTGCTTGCACAGAGCAGAATCAAGAAGGCTTAAGTTCCATTCTGCTGAGGAATGGCCTGGCTCGCTCTCCAGACTGCTTAGCCCCACAGGCCCCTGTAGAGTTCAGAAATCACACAACTCACTGGGTGTACAACTGTAATCCCAGAAGCTCAGGGGGATGAGGCAGGAGGATCTTGAATTCAAAGCCAGCCTCAGCAAAAGTGAGGCACTAAGCAACTCAGTGAGACCCTGTCTCTAAACTGGTATACTGTCGAATGCCAAAGTGGCAGGGAGGTCAGTATTACTGTGAGGCTATTCTCTGCTCTTGGGAATGCTGCCCCAGTAAGTCCCATGACACCAACCTCTTTTTTACTGGAGGAGGGAGGATATTGAGGATCGAATCCAGGGGTACTTTACCATTGAGCTACATCCCCACCCCTTTTAATTTTTCACTTTGAGTCAGCTTAGCAAAACCCTTTTTGCTAAGCTTCCCAGGCTAGTCTTGAACTTGTGATCATCCTGCCTCAGCCTTCCAAGTCACTGAGATTATAGGCCTACATCATCATGCCAGTTTATGCTAATCTCTTATTGTGCTTTATATTCCCTAGTTGACACAGCTGGTATCTAAAACTTACTCAATTAATGAGCAAGTTCTTTTGATTGCTAAGTCATCACCTAAATTCTGAGAGGTTGAGGCAGGAATATCACAAGTTTGATGCCAGCCTGGGAAATAGTAAATAATAAGGGCAGGGTGTCTACCTCAGTGGTAGAGAACCCCTGGGTTCAATCACAGTACCAAAAACAAACAAAAAAATCCAAAAGTGTGGAGGGTTTTAGCTGGCTTGAAACTTACTGACTGCTTTTGTGTTTCTAGGAGTATTTCTGTCCTCTTAGAATCACAGCCTTGGGCTGGGGTCGTGGCTTAGGGGTAGAGTGCTCGCACGTGCGAGACCTTGGGTTCGATCCTCAGCACCACATAAAAATAAATAAGTGAAATAAAAGTATTGTGTCCAACTACAGCTAAAAAATAAATATAAAAAATTATTAAAAAAAAAAAGAGGGGCTGGGGGTGTGGCTCAAGCGGTAGCGCGCTCGCCTGGCATGCATGCGGCCCGGGTTCGATCCTCAGCACCACATACAAACAAAGATGTTGTGTCTCCCGAGAACTAAAAAATAAATATTAAAAATTCTCTCTCTCTCTCCTCTCTCTTAAAAAAAAAAAAAAAAAAAAAAAGCAATTGTGGTTGAGTTACCCGCTGAAATAGCTGCTTTAAAAAAAAAAAAAAAAAAAAAAAGAATCACAGCCATAACTTTGCCCATCTGAAAGGGAAGCCTGATAGCCTAATAACTAGAAAGAGAAGTTGTTCACCCATTCAAGTAGCCATTCATATATTACAAATTCAAATTTTTTAAACCCGTCTTTATAGCCACGGTTCTTTCTTCTTTTTCCAAGAATAGACACATTTACAAATATCACAGTGGATGACCAAGCTTTAAGCATTTGCATAACTATTCAAACTAGAACTACTATGCACATACAGAAAATAACTGGATGTTCACCCTTAGAAGCCAGGGGGTAGAGTATTCTCTAAACAGTTGTTAAATCTCATTTAGAAAGAGTTAAAGCAGATATAAAGTTCTTATTTTTTTAATTTTTTTTTTTGATGTCAATGTATCTTTATTGAAACATGGTGCTAAGAATTGAATCCTGTGTCTCACACATGCTAGGCAAGCGTTCTGCCACCGGGCCAACCCTAGCCCATAAAATTCTTATTTGCATGTTATACTTCATAAACGTTGTCTTAAACCTCTAAGATAACAGTTTTCTCTCCATAAAAGGGGAAATGAAGGATTTTATGATATAGTTTGGTCAGGTACAGTGGTATATGCCTGTAATCCCAGCGGCTCCAGAAGCTGAGGCAAGAGGATCCTGAGTTCAAGGTCAGCCTCAGCAACTCAGGGAGATCCTGTCTCAAAATATTAAAAATTGGAGCTGGAGATGTGGCTCAGTGGTTAAGTATTCCTGGGTTCAATCCCCGGTAACTCCCCCCCCAAAAGAACAAAATCCTTACTAAAATGTGGGAGCAAAGATTCAAGTTTTACTCTGTTAACTGCCTCCAATGATAAAGTAGCATCATAGCAGATTAGAATAAAAACAACATTTCATAAGCTACTGCAATAACAGAACTGTTTTATTTAACATTTCTTCTCCTCCTCCGTCCTATAATGCTAGCATGCTAAATCTCATTTTCATATAAACCCACCTTCAGCAGCAGACAAGGCAAGAAGGGGAACAAAAGTGCAATTTTGAAAGTAACCATAGAACCAGAGTGGGAAACAAAAATAGACAGAGGGCAGTGGGTTCCTTGGTTGGTGCTCTGCCCACAGACCTTCATCCTGCTCATTTGAACAGAAAAACTTCAAGAACAGAAACTCCCAGGTGTTAAGTAAATGCCTAACTCTCTTGGTAGCGCATCTCTTCTAATCCCATCTATCCTGGTGTCCTAACGAGCTTACTTGAAACTTGAGAAATTCCACCCTGGTTTACATCCCTGTCAACTGTCCATCTCCCTTTGAGCTTCAAAACCACAAAATACAAAAACAGAAAAGCCGTCAGTAAGTTTCAAGCCAGCTAAAACTCTTTACAGATGAATCTCCTTCTTTGAAGTCACTTGACCATATATATACAGAGCTGGAGGCAATGGACTGTGCAAACAGATCCAGCTGGAAACATCTCAGGTATCCAATGAAATCCAGTTATTCTGCATCTGTGGATTTAAAGTGATCATCATCCACAGTAGAATAGATGTGTCCCTCGTTGCTAAGAAAATCCACAGCTTGCCTAGAAAGAGAGAAAAAAAAAAAGGGGGGGGGTCATTTTCAAACCAGTGTAATAGAAAGGAAATTGCCTGCTGGTGTGGTGGCCCACACCTGTAATCCCAGTGCTCGGGTAGGAGGATTGTGAGTTCAAAGCCAGCCTTAGCAACTTAGCGTCTAAGCAACTCAGAGAGACCCTGTCTCTAAATAAAATATAAAAGAGGGTTGGGAATGTGGTCAATTAAGTGCCCCTTGGTTCAATCCCTGGTACAAAAAAAAAAAAAAAAGAAAGAAAGAAAGAAAGGATATAGCCAAATATGCAAACATTACCTACTTCTGCACTTTCTATCTTTGATAAGAAAAATTCACAGCCATTCTGCTCATACAAGGCTATTGCAGGGAGAATGTCAGTAATATTGTAAAACATACAGCTATTAGGGCTGCCTTGGATCCCTCTCCCAAACTGTGGAAAGGCAAAAAAAATAGTCTCACTTAAATATCAGTCTGAGCAAAGTGGAACAAGATTCTAAAGCTGTAGTACAGCTTGCACATTAAATCTTATTAGTATACACGTCAGTCTTTCTCTCTCTTTTTGATATTAGGGAGTGAACCCAGGAGCACTTTACCATTGAGCTCCATCCCCAGACCTTTTTATTTTGAGAAAGGGTCTTGCTAAGTTGCTTGGGGCCTTGAGAAGTTGCTGTGACTAATCTCAAACTTGCAATTCTCCTGCCTCAGCTGTCCTGAGTAACTGGCCATCACACCCAGCACATCAGCATTTTTAACCTCGGCCTGGAGTATCAATTGATCTGTAATAACAACTATTACAAGCACCATCACACTCCATTTGTTCTATTAGCTCATTATGCTGGAATTAGGAGACTGCTTATCTAAAATGGAATCAGGTCAAGGGTGTAGGAAGGACTGTCTAATGGCTTCATGTCCTAATAGCTTAATGCACTCACATGTCTATCGTGGGGACAGGAACACCAAACGCACTGAATGTGTACCTGATGACCAGGAGCTAAGATTCTTTCAGACTAAACCCCAAAAAACATTAGATCAATTTTTGCTCAGAATTATATCCCTCATACGTAATACACCTTAGTATTTGTGGAATGAGCAAATGAATCAGTGATGTGATGGGTAGTGCTATCTTTTTGAGTTCTTTTTTAGTTTTTCCTGGGTTGAACCATTTTCCTTCTGTCAATAGGTCACAACTCTACTTTTTTAACTCACTTCTCATTACCAGGAAATACTAGAGAGGTGAAATGATATGATTCTGGTAGTCCTAGCTCATGGTGACCAATACTCACTTGATTGAAGCTACAGGCATGTGTTGGAGCTGAGTCCTGAGATCCTGAAAGTTCAACCCTTCGGGTCTTGGGCAAGCCTTTATCAAATTCAGCACCTAACAATTCAAATTAAAAATATTTTACTAAAAACTCAAACAAGTTCCCCTTTGCAAACCTGAGTCTGTTTATAGGTGAAAAAGAAAAAAACAAAACAAAACAACAACAACAACAACAAAAAAAGACACTAAGGTAACATTAGTATATTAAGAAAATAACAGGATTTGTCTGTTTTTCACATTTCTGGAGCCCCTCAGGGAGTTTACCTGGTTTTGGACCACAGTGAGGCCATTTGTTGGCATGAAGCTATTCCCACTGAAGTTTCCTGCTTCCCCCATTCCTGGATTGCTGATAGATGCTCTCCCTACTGAGGGCTAAATTAAAAAGTAAGTTCACAACATTAGAAAATTCACAAAGTTAAATATGCTATCTCGGGGCTGGGGACGTGGCTCAAGCGGTAATACGCTTGCCTGGCATGCGCGAGGCCTGGGTTCGATCCTCAGCACCACATAAAAATAAAAGATGTTGTGTCCACCAAAAACTGAAAAAATAAATATTAAGAAGTTTTCTCTCTCTCTCTTCAAAAAAAAAAAAAAAAACAACAACAAAAAACATGCTCTCTCACATAACTTGTTTATAAGTAGCACTTCAAGAATTTTCTTAAATGTACTGGACACAGTGGCGGAGCCTATAATCCATTGGCTTGGGCGGCGCGGGCGTGTTCTGAGGCAGGAGAAAGAGTTCAAAGCCAGCCTCAGCAAAAATGAAGTGCTAAGCAACTCAGTGAGACTCTTTCTCTAAATAAAATACCAAACAGAGCTGGGGATGTGGTTCAGTGGTCGAGGCCCCAGAGTTCAATCCCTGATACTGCCCCGCCCCTGGACAAAACAGAATTTTCCTAGTTAACAACCACTCATATTTATATGGGAAGGCACAGCTATTATCTAAAGAATACTTCATAGGATGCAAAAGTAACCCTCTTACACAAATGGTTTCAAAAAGAGGAAGATATTTTGGCTCCTCCTTTTCTTTCTCATGTGAGAGGAACCAGAGGAAAAGAAACACCAAGAAGAAAATTACTCAAGAGATTTGCTGTAATGGTCTCCTCAGGGCTCAGTCATTCAATAATTTATGGATTGTCATGAAGCAGGGAGAGAAAAGAAGACATAGTCCCCATCATCCTCCTTCCTTTTTTTTTCAATCATCAAACTTCTCAAACAAGTAGTCTATAATCGTTGCTTTCATTTTCCTTCTTCTTATTTACTCCTCAGCCCACCACTATTTGGGTTCTTCCAAATATATACCTCAGAAACCATTCCCACCAAAGTCACCAGTGACTTTTCAACCAACTAGCCACAGCTCAGTCCTCACAACACCTGATCGCTCAAGAAGCAGAGACTGCTGACCTTAGTCCTCTTGAAATGTGTTCTTCCCTAGGCTGCCTGACACCATATTCTTCTGGTTCTCCATTTACCTCTTAAACTGCAACTGCTCAGTATCCCTCATTAGCCTCCTCTTCTACATGTCTCCCCCAAAAGCTAACAGTTCCACCAAGTGTCTCCTCAAGCCTCCTAAGGTCATAAATTCTCACTGCCAGCCACCTACCTATAAGATGCAGCCACCTATATATCTCAGATACTACCAAAAAAAAAAAAAAAAAAAAAAAAAAATTACTTTTCTCTCCAAATCAGGTTGCCCTGCTATATGCCACCTCTATTGCAAATCCAAGCCCAAATCCAATCCTGTGGACCTGAGCTATCTACAAGTGTCCATGCTCTTACCTTCCCACAATGTCATGAGAGCCTATTGATCCTCCTTAGCCTAGACTCGTGACTGGAACCTCTCATCCTCTATCAAGTCTCTCAAACTCCAATGAACCTTCTCCATTGCTACAAGTCTTAAGCTCCTGTGATCAACTCATTCCTCCACTTAAAAAGCTTTCAAGTAGCTCCCTCTGCCTGTGAAAATTGAAACACCTATATATTCAAGACATCACAAAAGAAATCATAATCTGTATTTTATTCTTATCCATGATTTCTCAACACATTTTACTCCCCAGTTGCACCTGGGATTCTTGCCATCCTGAAACATCTCTGTCCTAAACATGTTGTGTCCTGCCTTGGATGCTCTTCCCCTTGTCTACCTGCTAAACACTCCTCATCCTTCAAAGTCCAACTTAATTCCTGCCTCTGTAAAGCCTTCACTGACATTCCCCAAGCCAAGTTAGCTATTTTCCTTCTTGGCTTCAACCCCTGATTCCTCTACTATGATAGAACCCATTGCACTCTTTGAATGTCACTTTCCTATACAAGTCAGTTCATCTTTTTTTTGCACAGGCCTGGTTGACATGAGATTGCTGTCTATATTTCATCTATTGAACCGAAAAAATAAGATTGACAGACAGAGAGTCTAAAATATTACATACTCACCACAGCAGATATAAGAGCAATGTGGAAGCATATCACAAGAAATCCTATCCAAACAGGAAGCTCCTTAATACAATAAATATCCACTGTATATTTGTTATTTTAAGCAAAATCCAATTATCATTCCTTGTTTTCAAGCTAGATGCCTTCATCTGCCTCCTGGTAAGGAGGCTTACATTTTACAATCCAGCAGTACTAAATTGCAGGCTGTTTCTTATCCAAATACCTTTGTGGACTACACCTTACTTCCTGCTTCAGGTGGCTCATCTATTTAATCATTTGTGGTGCTGGGGAATCAAATCCCGGGCCTCATGCATGTTAGGCAAGTGCTTCATCCCTGAGCTACATGCCTAATCCTAGGTGGGGGGGGGGGGCTTTCCTTTTTTAAAAAAATATGTATTTTTTTGTTGATGGACCTAATATTCCATCAATCTACTTGTCTGTCTTTATGCCAGTTCCACACTATTTTGACTCCTGTAGCTTTGTAATACTTTTTTAAAAATATATTTTTTTAGTTATACATGGACACAATATCTTTATTTTGTTCATTTATTTATATGTGGTACTGAGAACTGAACCCAGTGCCTCACACATGCTAGGCGAGCACTCTACCACTGAGCCACAACCCCAGCCCCTACTAGGGGGGCTTTCTTTTTTTAATTTTTTTTTTTTTTTAGAGAGAGAGAGAGAATTTTTTTAATATTTATTCTTTAGTTCTCGGCGGGCACAACATCTTTGTTGGTATGTGGTGCTGAGGATCGAACCCAGGCCGCGCGCATGCCAAGCGAGCGCCCTTACCGCTTGAGCCACATCCCCAGCCCTAGGGGGGCTTTCTTAATGTCCACACTGAGATATGAAATCCTTCTCTGTGGTCTCATGTGCTTGCCATTTATCAATGCTTTCATGGAGATAAAGGATCTAAACTTCTACTATAATCTTCAATATTATTGTTATGCTCAGTTTTATTCCCTAACCACTCATTCTCACTTTAAAACCATTTTTACCATATCTGACACTTTAAAATTTAGTTTCTACTCAATCCCAGTTTCTTTAACCCACTTTCCCTATTATTTACGAAAGCCCCTCTTTTGAAAATCCACATTTCTAATTCCCACAGTAACCTCTTTCATTATCTTACTTGACTTCAGGCAGCATTCTACAATTTGTCTCTACTCCCTCTTCCTTTTTGATACTGGAGATTGAATTCAGGGGTGCTTAACCATTAAGCCATATCCCCAGACCTTTTTTATTCTGTGACAAGGTCTCACCAAGTTGCTTAAGGCCTCACTAACTTGCTGAGACTGGCATTGAACTTGTAATCCTCCCGCCTCAGCCTCCAGGTTGTTGGGATTACAGAAATGCCACCGTGTCCAGCTACTTCTTGAAATACTTTTTTCATAACATTCTCCAAAGCCAGGTATGGTGAGGCACATTTATAGTATATACCTCAGAAAACTACTCAGGAGACTGAGGCAGGAGGATCACTTCAGCCCAAGAATTCAGGGCCAGACTTTGATGACTTTCAGTAATTGCTATTCTGCTTCCAGATTTCTTAAGGCTTATGTGTTCCAAAGCTCAGACCTCTGGCCTCTGAACTCCCTAGCTTTCTTGTAATTCAAGACTTAAAATGTTACCTACATGATGATGGCCCTCAAGGCTGAATCTCTAGCCTCGAAACTCTCCCTTGAGTCCAACTGCCCACTTAGATATCTAACAGGCATCTCATACATGGCAAGTCCAAAACAGAGCTCTGGATTTTACCTTCTAAATATGCTTTCTCCATCTACCTGCTCAAGCCTCAATCTTAGGAATAATTTTTTAACACTTCCTTTTCTTTTCCTCTTTCCTTCCCTTCTCATTTCCTTTTCCCTCTTTTTTGCAATACTGAGGATTGAATCTGTTGAGCCATATCCCCAGCCCTACACGATGTAGGTCTTGCATCCTTGCCTATATCTTTCTTCCATTACACTTGTCATTCACTTCATTCCACATACTCTGATCCACCTTCCTTGTATGTCTCAAGACATAGCAAGCTTGCTTCACACTTGGAGCTCTTGAACTTCCTATTTCCTTAGAATGTTCTTCACCTATTGAAAATTGTACCATCTTGTTCTTGCCATCTCTGTCTTCTATTCTGCTTTACTTCAGAGCACCTAACTACCTAAAACTACATATTAGTTTTGTTTACTGCCTGCTTCTCTGCCAGAGGGCAGATACTTTATCCATCTGTTCACAGCTATATTCCAAGGGTCTAGAGTCATGATTTAGTAGGCTTAATAAATATTTTTCCAAAAAAGGAATGAATGAGTTTCTCTGCATCCTTAACAGTGCTTAAGTGTGTGGCATAGAGGAGAAGAAATAGCATCTTTTTTTCCCCTTTATTTTTATTTTTAGAATTTTTTAGTTGTAGGTGGACACAGTATCTTTATTTCATTTTTTATGTGGTGCTGAGGATCGAACCCAGTGCCCCACGTGTACTAGGCGAGCATTCTACCACTGAGCCATAACCCCAGCCCCTGCAATAACATCTTTAATAGCTTCTCAGTTCTCCAGTTTCTCCTACCATAACCAATCCTGCACCTTGCCAACTCAAATCATCAGAGGATTTTCTAATACTAGAATAACAAACCCTTTGAGTGGTCCTAGAGAGACTCACCAAAGTGAATTCATACAACAAAAAAATAATATGGAGATATTTCAACATGAACCAAGACATATGATTTCAGGGAAAAAATAACAACGCATAGTTTTCCCTACTCGAGCAATAGGGTGGAAGATAAGCAGCAAAATGGTATCATATTTGGGATTTTTCTCTAAATACAAACTGACAATCTGGGAGCTAAGAGCTCAGTCTATAACTATTTTCTACCTGAAGATTGTCTTAGGCCTCAATCATCAAAGGCTGGAGGGGACAGAGTAACTCATAATTCTGAAAACATGAATGCTTCATCTGGAATAAAATACAACAGCAAAAGTCATGGAGGAAATGTTAGGGATTGAGAGATGCCTTTCTTCTGGCTCAACCTTCAAAATGTCAAGGAAATCAAAGAGCACTAAAGTATTCTATGTTCTTTCAGGGAAGGAAAAAATGCAAAGAGTGAAGCTGCTCACCTGGCTGTTGGATTTGCTTAGCACCATGTGCGCATTGACTACTTCCAGGATATGTGTGGTAAATTCATTCATATCCTCCAGGGGCATGATCTTAAAGGCTACCAGGCTCTTTTTGTTCTATTAGAATAAAGTGGAAAAATGTAAGTAAAGGATGAGCAGATTCAACTTAATTTCTGATTAAAACATTGTGGCCTTTTTCTTGCTTATAAAATTTTGCCAATGTGAAGAAAATAACTGTTATATCCTTAAAATTTTTTACTCAGGGTAATCCAAATATAGTCAATAATGAATACACAAACAAAACTAGCTCAGAGATATTCACATCTTGCTCAGGATTGCAAAACCAGGGCTGAGGTTGTAGCTCTGTAGTAGAGCACTTGCCAAGCATGTGGGAGGCACTGGGTTCGATCCTCAGCACCTCATATAAATAAATAAAACAAAGACATTGTGTTCATCTACAAGTTATATGTATATTACATATATAAAAAAAGACAGTTTATAGTCTCCTGGCTCCAAATCTAGTATTTTCCCTTCTACACTAATGGACACCATAACTGACAATTGTAGGCAGAGATTCTGTTCTCTACCATTGTTACTTGTGTATTAAAGTGAAAAACTTATTTCCTCTTGAAGAAGAAAATAATAATTAGGGAGACTTATTATTAACTATTCTAAACCCATATATGAATCCAGAAATTATTTCATGCAAATACATTTAAATCGCCACTTTATTATGACCTTACCTGAAAGGATCTCAGGTGGCCAGCCACTTTCACATATGTTTCTGGAGGAACTACAGTATTTTCACCACTGGTGTCCTAACAGATAAAATACAAACAAATTACCAAGGTTTTGATGATGTTGGTGAAAGCGTCTCTAAAATTTCTAACATATACAGAAAAAGAAAATTATAAAGTAAAAGAGCTAAATCCTCAAATGGCATTAACCAGTTGTCCTGCCTTTCAGAACTTACATTTCTGTAAAACTCAAAAACTTGAATAAAATATCTAAGGGTAATTCCCAGTTTCAAAGTTCTATCATACCCATCATAAAAAAAACAGACAGCTGGGCAAGTGGTGTGTGCCTATAATCAGTGGCTCGGGAAGCTGAGACAGGATTGTGAGATCAAAGCCAGCTTCAGCAAAAGCAAGGTGCTAAGCAATTCAGTGAGACCCTGTCTCTAAATAAAATACAAAATAGGGCTGGGGATATGGCTCAGTGGTTTGCTCCTGAGTTCAATCCCAGGTACCCCCGGGCCACCCCCCTCCAAAACAAAACAAAACAAAACAAAACAAAACAAAACAAAACAAAACAAAACAAAAAAAGCGAATAGCTGCCAGGAGTGGTGTTGCACACCTGTAATCCCAGTGACGCAGGAATCTGAGGTACAAGAAGATAGCAAGTTCAAGGCCAGCCTTAGCAACTTTGGAAGGCCCTAAGCAACTTAATGAGATCCTGTCTCAAAATAAAATTAAAAGGACTGAGGGGCTGGGGTTGGTGGCTCGGCAGTAGAGAACTCGCTTAGCACATGCAAGGCGCTGGGTTCCATCCTCAGCACCGCATAAAAATAAATAAATAAATAAATAAAATAAAGGTATCATGTCCAACTACAACTAAAACAAATAAACCAGCTGTGATACTCTTCTGGTACTCACTGCTCTCAGGCACATAGTTTTCTGGTGGATACTTTTCAGCAAGGCAATTTTACTTTTAGGAGTTTAAGGAAATAATTTAAAACATGCACTAAGTTTTAAATTCATCATATTTAAAATATTGAAAAATATGATGGTTATAGTGGTGCACACCTGTAATCCCAGCGGCTTGGCAGGCTGAGACAGGAGGATGGTGAGTTCAAAGCTAGCCTCAGCAATGGTGAGGCACTAAGCAACTCAGTGAGATCCTGTCTTTAAATAAAATACAAAACAGGGCTGAGGATGTAGCTCAGTGGTTGGGAGCCCCTGAGTTCAATCCCTGGTACCCTCCTCCAAAAAACTACTGAAAATTTTAAAACATCCTAAATATCAAACCAAAACTATGCAACTTTTATTTTGAATTTTAAACAATCCTTTTAATTTGCTACTGGGCTAAAAGGCAGGAATGGTAACTACAGCAGTTTCAGAGATTGAAAGTATGCACTTAAATACTTCACATTACTGAAAGCAGTAAGACAGAATTCTATTCACTGTCTAGGAAGAACAGTAGCAACAAATGGATAAAAGCTGACTTCTCTAGTGGGGGAAAATATACACTAAAAATATTAACAATGGCCAACTGGGACAATTACAAATGATTTTACTATCTTTCTTTCTTTTTTGGTACTGGGGATTGAACCCAGGTGCATTCTACCAATGAGCTACATCTCTAACCCTTTTTATTTTTTGAGACAGGTTATCGGTAAATTGCTGAGGCTGGCCTTGAATTTGCGATTCTCCTGCCCTAGTCTTCCAAGTCATGGGGATTACAGGTATGTGCCACTAGGCCTGGCAAACTATTTCTTTTTGAGTTTCCTAGAACATGTACATATTACTTATAAGGAAACTATATTAGCTAACTTTTAAATTTCTTTTCTGATTATATAAATATATGACTTTAAAAACTGCTGAGCATGATGACAGATGCCTGTAATCTCAGAAGCAGGAGGACTGCAAATTTGAGGCCAAATTTGGTTAAGGATATAGCTCATGTGAGAGGCCCTGAGTTTAATCCCTAGAATGGGGTGGGGGGCCTTGTTAAGATGCTGAGGCTGGCTTTGAACTTTCGATCTTCCTACCTGAGTCTCCCAAATCACTGGGATTATAGGTATGTACCACAGTGCCTGGCTCCAGATAGCATTTTAAAACCGGTAGGAAAAGGACAACTGGATCTCTACATCTCTCCTTTTACTAAAATTGTATTCCATATTTAAATCTAATTATAAAAGAGAAGAAACCACAAAAATAATAGAAGGAAATATGGATAATTAAAATACAACACTTTGGGGTTGTAGCTCAGTGGCAGAATATCTGCCTAATCTCTAGCATTACCAATAACAAAAATACTACAGAAGTGGTTTGCAATTATGCTAAAAGGTTATTATTTTTCAAGTTTTTTTTTTTTTTTTTTTTTTGGTGGTGCTGGGGATTAAACCCAGGGCCTTGTGTATGCACTATTTTTCAAGCTTTTATAGACAAAAATAAACACTCCTGGAGGGGGGGGAATAAAATGGTTTAGGAGAAAAATTATAAAACTCACAAATTAACATTAAACACTAAAAAATAATAAATTTAATACTGGACTGAAGATGAGGCTCAGCAGTAAAGTGCTTACCTAGCATGCAAAAGTTTAATCCCCAACACCATAAAAAAGTACAAAAAAACTCAAACAAAAAATCTTGGGCTGGGGATGTGGCTCAAGTGGTATTGCGCTTGCCTAGCATGTGTGGGGCACTGGTTTCAATTCTCAGCACCACATGGAAGTGAAATAAAGATATTGTATCCACCTAAAACTAAAAAATAAATATTAAAAAAAATCTTGCTAAAGCCAAAGAAATACAAATAAGAATGAGAAAATTCTCATAGAAAAGACAATTTTTTAAAACTACCATACTGGTAAAAATATAAGATTCACAAAACTATTAGAAAGGAATGCAGGAAAAAAACAACAACGGTGTGGAGACTAACTGGGTATTCTCATGTACTACTGAAGAATGAGTTGGTACATTTATGGAAGGCAGTAAAAAAATAAAATATTATTTCCCCCTAGAAAACCTGATTTTAGGAATTCATCTTAAGGAGAATACTTTGTTATCATTAAGAAATTTATTTAAAAATACTCATGGGGGCTAGGCTGGGGATATAGCTCAGTTGGTAGAGTACTTGCCTTATATGCACAAGGCCCTGGGATAGATCCCCACCCCCCACCACACACACACACACACACACACACACACACAAACAACTCATGGGTGGGGCTGGGGATATAATTCAGTTATAAAACATCTCCCTAACACCTGTGAGGGCCCTAGGTTCAGATCCCCAGCACCACAAAAGCAAAACAAAACACCTCACTGGGACATTGTCTACCACAGTAAATGATTAGAAACAAGATAAATGTTTCCTAATAGTGTCCATTGTTACAGGACAATATATTCTTACTATGATATAGGCAGTAATTAAAAAATGATGCAAATCTATATTTTTTATTATTTGTTTATTGATACCAGGTATTGAACCCAGAGGTATTTAACCACTAAGCCACATCCCCAGCCCTGTTTGGTTTTTTATTTAGAGACAGGGTCTCACTGGGATTACAGGAATGTACCACAGTGCCTGGCTCTTAGGGCCTTGCTAAGTTGCTGAGGCTGGCTTTGAACTTGATATCCTCCTGCTTCAGCCTCCCAAGTTGCTGGGATTACATGCGTGTGCCACTGTGCCCAGCTTCTATTATTTAAAAAATCAGTTTCATGAGGCTGGGGTTGTAGCTCAGTGGTAGAGCACTTGCCTAGCATATATTGGGCCCTGGGTTCAATCCCCAGTACCACATAAAACTAAATGAACAAAATAAAGGTATGGTGCTCACCTACGAGAGAGAAAAAAAAAAAGCCAGTTTCACAACATAGTTTTGCATGAAAAGAGATTACATAACAGTTGCATAACATAATATTTGGTAAAAAATATATGTGTACAACTCTATGTACAGACATTTGAGACAGATGTATGAAAAGCTAGTTACCAAAATGTGTTATAATAGTAGTCAGCTCTATTTTTAGCTGTAGATGGACACATGCCTTTATTTTATTTATTTATTTTATGCGGTGCTGAGAATTGAACCTAGTGCCTCATGTGTGCTAGGCAAGTGCTCTACCACTAAGCCACAACCCCAGGCCCCAGGTGATTTTTTAAAATATTTTTATTTTGTATGTGTGGTGCTGGGGATCATATATGCAACACTAAGCTACATCTCCAGCCCTTAAAATGTTTTATAAGTAAGCATGGCATGTTTTGTGTGAGAATGTAGTATTAGGTATCTGTAGTAACCACCTCACCACTTGATGGCAGGGACTGTATCTTTTGATCTTTGTATATCTGGAACAAAACTCAGTTTGGGGGGCTGGGGATGTGGCTCAAGCGGTAGCGCGCTCGCCTGGCATGCGTGCGGCCCGGGTTCGATCCTCAGCACCACATACCAACAAAGATGTTGTGTCCGCCGAGAACTAAAAAATAAATATTAAAAATTCTCTCTCTCTCTCTCTCTCTCTCCTCTCTCACTCACTCTTTAAAAAAAAAAAAACAACTCAGTTTGGTTCACAACTGGCATTTCAATAATAACAATTAAATGAACTTCCCTGTATTTTTCTGGAAAGTAAAAGATAAACCATAACAATCAAGTTATATATCCACAGACGACTTGGGGTTTTTGAAGTGAAAACAGCTTTTAAAAGTGTCCATTCCAAATATGCTATAATGAATACATTTTAAAAAACACAAAACTGGGTGAGGTGGCACACACCTACAGTCACAGCTATTGGAGAAACCAAGACAGGAGGATCACTTGAGCTCAGGAATTTGTTTATCCTGTGCAACACATCAAGATCCCCACCTCAAAAAACCTGAGACAATGAAAAAATGATAAAATGAAAAGGATAAAAAAGCATGTGTTCGGGCCAGGGTTGTGGCTCAGTGGTAGAGTGCTTGCCTAGCATGCGTAAGGCACTGGGTTTCATCCCCCGCACCACATAAAAAAATAAACAAAATAAAGGTATTGTGTCCATCTACAACTTAAAAAAAAAGTATTGTTTTTCATTCTTTTCATTCATTTCACTTCCATTGTTATATGCTCATGTTACTTTATAACAATGCAGCCAAATTATGCATACTATCTTGTAACATATTTTTTCCTCAACAATTTATGGAGCACACTTCTTTTTGACAACATATATTTCTAAATCATTTGCAGTATATATTTTTTTCCTGGTACCAGAGATTGAGCCCAGGGACATTTTATATTGAGTTACATCCTAGCTCTTTTCTTTCTTTTATTTTAAAAGACTCTTTTACCCAGTGGCTTGGGAGGTTGAGGCAGGAGGGTCATGAGTTCAAAGCCAGCCTTAGCAACAGTGAGGAGCTAAGCAATGCAGTGAGACCCTGTCTCTAAATAAAATACAAAAAAGGGCTGGGGCTGTAGCTCAGTGGTAGGGCACTTGCCTCATAGGTGTGAGACACTGGGTTCAATCCTCAACACCACATAAAAAGAAAGATATTGTGACCATCTACAACCAAAAAGGGGGTGGGGGGCTGGAGATGTGACTCAGTGGTCAAGTGCCCCTGAATTTAATACCTGGTACCAAAAACAAAACAAAACAAAACAACAACAAAAACAAAACAATAACAACAAAAAAACCTCACTTAGTTGCCAAAGCTGGCATCAAACTTATGATCCTCCTGCCTCAGCCTCCCAAATAGTGAGATTATAGGCCTAGACCACCATGCAAAAATATGATCAACATTCTTTTTTTTTTTTTAAGGAGAGAGAGAGAGAGAGAGAGAGAGAGAGAGAGAGAGAGAGAGAGAATTTTTAATATTTATTTTTTAGTTCTCGGCGGACACAACATCTTTGTTAGTATGTGGTGCTGAGGATCGAACCCGGGCCGCATGCATGCAAGGCGAGCGCGCTACCGCTTGAGCCACATCCCCAGCCCTGATCAACATTCTTAAACTGAATCTTTGTATGTGTCTTGAATTATTTCCTTAATAGAAATAATGGCATTCAAGGTCAACATTTTTTATGATTGATTATTCTGATATAGGCTTATTTTTGAGAAAAGTTATACCAGTTTATACTCATACTCATACTCAAGACTGTATGGCATCCATTTCCTTAGAAAATCAATGACAAATCAATTATTGTTTAAGTGCCTTCTAAGTAGTAGAGATATTGTGTTAGCTGCTGTTCTCACGAGAACCAGACAATATTGTTTTTTTCCTTTGCCAATCTAATACATTAAAAATTATTTCAGGGGGTTGTAGTTGTGGCTCAGCGGTAGAGCACTTGCCTAGCACATGCGAGGTGCTGGGTTCGATCCTTAGCACCATGAAAAAATAAATAAAATAAAGATATTAAAAAGAAAATTATTTCAGGGCTGGGGTTGTAGCTCAGTAGTACAGCGCTCGCCTAGCATGTGTGAGGCCCTGGGTTTGATCCTCAGCACCACATAAAAATAAATAAAATAAAGGTATTGTATCCAACTAAAATATAAATATTAAAAAAATATTTCAATGTTTATTATTTCAATGCTTTTGTTATTGTTGTCACCATTTGTACTGTGTCTTTCTTAAATTATCCGTGCATCTTCTACTATTCACTTCTGTAAGGTGCAGCTGCTTTTTTTCTTTTCTTTGTGGTGCTGGGGATTGAACCCAGGGCCTAACATATGCTAGGCAAGCACTCTACCACTGAGCTACATCCCCATCCCCTGTAGTGTTTTTTATTAATTAAAAATTTAGGGGGCTGGGGTTGTGGCTCAGCAGTAGAGTGCTCACCTAGCACATGTAGGGTCCTGGGTTCAATCCTCAGTACCACATTAAAAAAAATAAAATACAAAAAGGTATTGGGTCCAAATACAACTAAAAAAAAAAAAAAAATTATACATATATAATTTAGATGTTTGTAAAATATGCAAATATTCTTCCCATTCATCTAAACAATACTTACTCAACGCTTGGGGATACATTAGTGACCAAGATAAAAATCCTTCTCATGAACTTTACATTCTACTATCTCTTGCCATTTCCCTTTTAATTTACAGTATTTTAGGAAATTCAGGTTTTAAGCTTTTATATAGTCAAATATCCTTTCACTTTAGGGTTTCTGCCTTTCATATCTTGCTTATATATTATTTTTATAAGAAAAGCCTTTAAAAGGTAAGACTAAAAAGAGTTCAACATCTCCAAAGTAACCCCACCCTGATCCAAAAACAGTTGCTTACATCTGTGTCCACCCACTGGCGAACATCCATGGGTGCAGCTGTCATGTCATCTATTTTGTAAACAATATTGGTTGGAGCCTTCTCTGCATGTCTGATTATTCCCACAATAGTGACCTAAGTTAGGAGGGAAAAATACAAGAGTTCAATTTTTCTGGAAACCAAAGCAACATTTATATACTTATAAAAAAGTCTTATTTCATTCTTTTCATGATTAAGTGACTTTTCTACAAATTCTTTTACACACCTGTGAAATTTCAACATTCCCAATTTTGAACATTTCATCAACCAGAGTAGCAGAAAGCAGCTGAGATATGGTACAGGGTACAATGTGCTGGGCTCGGGCTCTCTGAAGAGAAAACATTGTACATAAATTAAATTGAGAGAATAACAACTGTCACTCATTTAATAGTCACCATGTGCTAAGTAGTTTAAATATATTAGAACATGGAACTTTCAAAATTAAACTCATTGTTCTTATTTTACAGACAGAAACTAAGGTCATAAAGCTAACAAATGTTTTGGAATTCAAACACTTGTTTACCTGTCTCCAAAGTTCCTACAGAATGAGTCTGTGTTGCACTGTGGATTTTCCCAAATATGTAGACCCAAAAGGAAATTAAGATAAGGTTTGCTGCCAGAACATTTAGGAAAAAAACACAGCTTTAGGGTGAAGGCAGGCTGTTCAGGACATTGATGAGATGACAAAGCATTGGGAAAGGGTTTGATAAATAGGCAGCAGAGATAGAACTTTAGAGTTCTAGTCTTCTAATAAAATGTAACAAAAAGTTAGATGTATGGCTTTCTTAAGAACAGATGTTCTGGGCTGGGGATGTGGCTCAAGCGGTAGCGCGCTCGCCTGGCATGCGTGCGGCCCGGGTTCGATCCTCAGTACCACATACCAACAAAGATGTTGTGTCCGTGGAGAACTAAAAAATAAATATTAAAAAAAAAAAAAAAAGAACAGATGTTCTAACAATCAGATGGAATTTCTAAGGAAAATGAGGCAAGAGCTTAGTCATGTTGGACATTTTAATTGTGAGAAGATGGGATGGACAGAAGATTCTACTGCAGACACTCAAATCATATCCTAAAGCAGTGTGACAAAAGTATAAACTCTTATTTTTGCCTGTCACTGAGAAGGGGTAATCTGGGTGACATAAAGATAAGTAAGACAGGATTTGCCTCCTTCAACACCTTTTTTTTTTTTTTTTTGGTGGGGATTGAACCAAGAGGCACTTTAACACTGAGTGACATCTCTAGCCCTTTATTTTTTAATTTGAAATAGCAATTTCCTAAAAGAGTTTTCTCAAGTTGGATTTTTTTTTAATTAATTTTTTATTTTTGCAGTGCTGGGGTCAAACCAGGTGGTGGTGGCATAACCACAGCTATGGAGCTGGGATTTGAGTACAGGTCTGGAGTACTTTCTGGCCCCACAACCATGTCTTTGCTGCTTTTCTGTGCAGGTTCCTGATTTATGCTGAAAATATTATGAACACCTCAGTTGTGATAGGTTAAAACAGAAATATGGTAGATTATGAGACATAAATCCTAGACCCTCTGAAAATAATATAAATATTAACATAACTTCACCTATAAAATACCATAGGCAATGGCAGGATAGATGGGTGCAGAGGAGCCAGAGGCTTTGCACAACAGGTCTGACCCATTAAGCCCAACCCTCTCTCTGTGCTCTGCTCCTCAGAGCCCTGTCTCCCTCAGCCCTCCACTTCCCGCCCCTCCTAATGTCTGAGTTTTGTGCCAGCTCCTAACTTCCCTCTGTAGCTCAGTCTGTCTGGAGTCCAGTGAACTGGGGCAGGGTAGGGGAGGTGCAACAGAGGAAGTGGTACCAAGAAGGTCTGGAAAGAAAGCTATGTTCCCTCCTGGGACATCTCCTCAGCTCCCCTTCCTGGCCCCCTGCCTGGACAGATGTGGAGATACTCAGCTTGAAGCTGTGGCCACTGTTCTGAAAGTGAGTGTCTCTACCTTTCAAGTTCTAAGCAAAACATACAATGTATATAAAGTGCTAATGCCAATCTCTGTACATAGAAGATATTAAATAAATATTATTACTCCTCTCATAAAAAAAAGTTACATATGGGACATGGTTGAGGTGTTAATGTCTTCTAATTCATCTTAAATCAGGTATTTCTTGGTTTTCTTTTTTAGCATATATTGTATGTCAGGAACCGATCAAAGGGGTTCTTGGATTGTTCAAAGGTACCTGCAAAAGTACGTTTAATTTTTTTTTAAATTAAATATTCATAACAGTATGAACCACGGGCTATTCTAACAGTATTGTATGAAAAAAAAAATCACAATATAGATAAGAAATGGTCAGCATAGGAAATTTCAACCATATATAACAAATTTATAATCCATAGGAAACATTTTAGAGAGGGTTTTTATCTAACTTACTAACCATCATTCTTTTCTGAGAAGCTGTCTTAATGCATAGCCCAAACTGGAGATTTTAAGATTAAAAATTCTAATAACCAGAATGGAGAAAAATAGTTAAGTTTGAGAAAAAATAAGAACTAGTAATCCATCTCCTGTTTTCTCTTTAAAGAAAGACAAAGTTGGAGCTGGTTGTGGTTCAGTGGTAGAGTACTCACCCCTCATGTATGGGACCCTGGGTTCACTCCTCAGCACCACATAAAAAATAAATAAATAAGTGAAATAAAGGTATTGGGTCCAATTGCAACTAAAAAATAATTTAAAAAAAAAAAAAAGAAAGACAAAGTTGGAGAAATGAAACCCCAGGGGCTGGGAGTATGCTCAGTAGTTACACTTGGTACACAAGGCCCTGGATTCCATGTAAAACTTTTTAATTTTAAAAATAGAAGCCAGGCATGGTGGCACAGGCCTGTAATCCCAGTGGCTCAGGAGGCTGAGCCAAGAGGATTGAGTTCAAAGCCAGCCTCAGCAACAGCAAGGTGCTAAGCAACTCAGTGAGACCCTGTCTCTAAATAAAATACAAAATAGGGCTGGGGATGTGGCTCAGTAGTCAAGTGCCCTTAAGTTCAATCCCCCAGACCAAAAAAAAAAAAAAAAAAAAAAAAAAAAAAAAAAAAAATTAAAAGACAGGAAGTGAAGTCACCTCTGATTTTCCAGAAAAAAGAAAAGAGAGAAGCTGCTGCTCACCAGATTTTGAATCTGCCTAGTATCACACATGCATTCTCTGCTTCCAATTACTCACTAGCTATGTCCTTAAATACACTGAATCTCTGCTGTACATTGGAATAACCACCTTATACAACTAAATGAAATAATCTGCATAAAAAATATAAAGCAATGACCAAATGTATAGGAATTATCAGTAAATTTTCCCCTTCTCCACCACCCACAAATACTTCTGAATTAAAAGTGTTAGGTAAGGCTTATCATCCTGTATGGCAACATACAACCTGCTCATATTGAATTTTAACAACACATCTGACACCTATAGAGAAGCCAAATCAATTCTGTATTACAAGATGAATCCAACAGCATATGGTTAAGAGTGAATAAACATTTAGACAGCTTCCTATGGATCACATTCCTACATGTTCTCTTTACCAATTTTCAGATCCATCCTGTGATATCAGTAGTACTGGTACCATCAACCAGTGTGAAAAGTGAAGGGTCACAGGCTTCAAGTTGCTTCCCCAAAGTCAGACTGCCACTTAAAAGGCAAAATTAATTCTGTAGCCTATGTATTCTGCCTCTAAAACCCATATTCTTTTTAGTAATAACATCAGGGACCCTTTATACAGGGAAGGCACTTTGTATTTAAGTCTCACTACAACCCTGTAAGGTAAGTATGTGTTAACCTCATTTAGTGGGTGCCAAACTGACTCCCAAGAAGATTAATAATATTCCATCGACTCACTGTTCTTTATGCAGGACATCTATACAAACTTAATTGAGCGATTTTATAGATGTCCTATAAGTTTTATCATTTTTTATAGATGTTCTGTATCTAAAACGATAGGACACAATGGGTCAAGAAAAGTATGCAATGCTCCGCTGCAAGCAAATTTAGAGAATCATGCTCTTTCCACTGCAGTTTGTTACCTCCCCACAATTAATTAGAAAACGCCTCTGAATACACAAACAATGTAAAACAAGTTATTAACATAAGTTCAGAGTTTTTCCACAAGACTGATTCACTGACTATGGTCAAGTTCAAAACAAAGCCGAAGAACTGCGGATGCGAAATTAGGGAAAATGTCATTTTAAAAAATCTATATTTTTTAGATGCAGCTGGACACAATACCTTTATTTTATTTATTTATTTTTATGTGGTGCTGAGGATCGAACCTAGGGCCTCCCACGTGCTAGGCGAGCGCTCTACCATTGAGCCACAATCCCAGCCCAGAAAATGTCATTTTTAAAGTTCACAGCATCTAATCATAAAGACATGGGACACCATCAGTTCGTGTTTAACACCCTTACTTCGCTTCAAAAAATTTCTCTTATGGGTGAGTGAAGAGCTTCCGAACAGAATGGAATATAACAAAACAAAGTCTTTCAACCTACTGATTTCTTTTCAGCCTGGGAAGGTGTCGGCGATCCGAAGCCCCCCGGGGACTGAGTGTAGCTGCTGGCTCCCCCAAAGGTGGTGGAGCTGCTATAGCTTTCAAATCCACCTGTTTTTGAACGACAGTATTAGTACCTGTGCTGTCTGCCGGGTTCTGGGAGCAGAAATTTCAGGCCTCCCAAACACTGCCCCATCTTCCTCATCTTCTCCTCCGTACTCCCCGCGCCACTCGCCGCCACCTGTCTCTCCCACCCGAGGCTCGCGCTCTGGCTAAATCCTCCCGCGCCTCTCC
The DNA here is from genome assembly GCF_964194105.1 of Spermophilus citellus. Classification (NCBI taxonomy): domain Eukaryota; kingdom Metazoa; phylum Chordata; class Mammalia; order Rodentia; family Sciuridae; genus Spermophilus; species Spermophilus citellus. Next base: position 119,482,342 of record NC_138191.1, on the reverse strand, counting down.
TCCTCCCGCCCCACCCATCATTACTATTCCACATGTCGGTCGCGATTTCTTTGGGAAAGAAGTCCAGAAAGTTCCGGTTTGGTGGGCTCGCCGAACTCCTCAGAATCCCGCTGCTGCGACAACGTTGTTTCTACTTTTTTCTGGCGCCACAAATTCCTTCCCGCGAATGACGGAGCCAGTGAGCGCCAAGGACGTTTCTCGCTTTGGCCAATCAACGCTCACGAATCCTACGCTTTTTCCTGTCTCCTCAGGCCAGGATTCCAAAAACGCGCACAGCCGCAAGTGGAACCAGAAGCTTCTGCGGCCATCTTTACTAAGGGCAAAACCTGTCGCACAAGCAAACGAAAGGAGGTACGAGATGCTGATAGGGTGGTATCTAAAGAAAACAGCCAATCAAAACAACACTTCCGGGGGCTGGGGATGTGGCTCAAGCGGTAGCGCGCTCCCCTCGCTTGCGTGCGGCCCGGGTTGGATCCTCAGCACCACATACCAACAAAGATGTTGTGTCCGCCGAGAACTAAAAAAAAAATAAATAAAAATATTAAAAAATTCTCTCTCTCTCTCTCTCTCTCTCTAAAAAAAAAAAAAAAACAACACTTCCGTAAAACGCGTAATTCCACTCCTGTCAAGTGAACGACCCCTTACGTCACTTCCTTTGCGCGATGTTCTCAAGTTCCCGCCAAATATCACTGGGCGATCGACGCTTAATCGAAATTGCTATTTGTACAGATCCCAGTTTGACGTTCTGCCCTCATCGTCATGTGGCATTTGCACACCTTAGGTAGCCTCCCAGGTACCCCTCGGGGGGTTGCTTGTTCTTTATCATAAGGAGTCAAATGGTCTCACTGTAACACCACCCACATGGTAGTCTTTTTTTTTTAAGGCGGGGTGGGGGAGAGAGAGAGAATTTTAATATTTATTTTTTCATTTTCGGGGAACACAACATCTTTATTTTTATGTGGTGCTGAGGATCTAACCCAGGCCGCACGCATGCCAGGCGAGCGCGCTACCGCTTGGAGACAGAGTCTCTCTAAGTTTCTGGGACTGTCCTGGAAGTTGCATTCTTCCTACCTTAGCTTCCCAAGTCATTGGGGTTTCAAGCGTGACCCACCATGTTTACCACATTTACTAAATCTTGTGATGTGCTATTATTTGCAGTTTTACAAGTGACGTAATTAAAGCACAGAAAGGCTAAATTGTTGGAGTCTGCATTCAAGCCCAGGGAGGGTGATCCTATTAACCAATGTGGTTACTGCATCTACTAGAACTGGGTCAAGAGCTCATAATGACAACTGGGGTTCAGGCAAGAAAACTAAATATGGTGGGTTGGAGCAGGTAATTTTCAATAAATATTTTTTCTATACTGTACAAAAACCATACAAGAATAATAATAACTGCTGCTAGGTGCTTGGTCATCAAATTTTTTTTTAGAAGATGACAAATCTTTTTTCTTATGTCAAAATTTCTGAATTTTACATGTTTATAAATAAATTTAAAATTTTGAAAAAACATAATGTGGGCCAAACAAAAAGTAGCAGCAGTCAGCACATCAGCACATGTTAACTCCTGTACCACTTCTTAGATTCTGTAATTCTATAAGCCCCCAAATCACTGCGAAATAAACAAGATATAGCCAAGGACAGAAGACTGTGGCATACCAAGGTGGCATTATGAGTTTATTAAGCCAAAGGTAGTTGAAACATACAGTCTGATATTAAGCATATATTTTTTTTAAAGAGAGAGAGAGAGAGAGAATTTTTTAATATTTTATTTCTTAGTTTTCGGCAGACACAACATCTTTGTTTGTATGTGGTGCTGAGGATCCAACCCGGGCCGCACGCATGCCAGTCCGGAGCGCTACCGCTTGAGCCACATCCCCAGCCCTATTAAGCATATTTTAATGTCTAATATGAATATATTTGAAATAAAGACTATAGCATTCTGGGGAATTTTAAGATGAAGTTACACTCAAGTTCATTGGCATCACTTGGGGTTCAATTAGTCATAAATTCAACAAATAAGATCATAATGTTTAAAAATAAATCAGGAATCTGGATGTGTAGCTCAGTGGTAGAGAGCTTGCCTAGCACGTGAGAGCCTCTGGATTTGATATTCAGCACAGTAAAAAGAAAAAAAGCAACTTTAAATCAAAATGTCATAATTTTGTTTTTAGACAAACAGGAAATACCCTGTCCCATGGACATAGCCCCACCCCTCCACTCCTCACTGGAACTAAGATGACTACATACCCTAGAGAGGTGCTGTACAAGGTTTCTGGCTGATCTATGAAGAATACCTACCTCATTATGTCATTGCTCCTGTGATTTTTTTTTTAAGATAGAGAGAAGAGAGGGAATTTTTTTAATATTTATTTTTCAGTTTTCAGTGGATATAACATCTTTATTTTATTTTTTTAATGTGGTGTTGAGGATCGAACCCAGCGCCCCTCGCATGCCAGGCAACCACATTACCGCTTGAGCCACATCCCCAGCCCAACTCCTGTGATTTTTTGTTTGTTTTACTTGGGATTGAATCCAGGGGCACTCTACCACTGACTTATGTCCTCAATCCTTTTTTTAAAATATATTTTTTTAGTTGTTGATATACCTTTATTTTATTTATTTTTTATATGTAGTGCTTATAATCAAACACAGTACATCACATATACTCTACAACTGAGCTACAACCACAGTCCCCCCCAACCTCTTTTTTTGTGGGGGTACTAGGGATTGAACCCAGGGGTACTCCACAACTGAGCCACATCCCCAGCCCTATTTTGTATTTTATTTAGAGACAGGGTCTCACTGAGGTACTTAGCGCCTTGCTGTTGCTGAGGCTGGCTTTGAATTTTGGATCCTCCTGCCTCAGCCTCCTGAGCCACTGGGATTACAGGTGTGGGCCACCTTTGACCTTTGAGAACTGCATCAGTGTACTTGGCCACTCTGGTGAGACTGAGTGGTCAGCCTAGTTACAGCTGCTAAATAGAGGAGCTGGGAGCAATTTCAGCAATGCATAACTCCTGAGCCCAAGTCTTTCCCACAATGCTTTGTCTTTCCTTATGCTTTTTCATTGTTTTTTGTTGTTGTTGTTGTTCATTCCCTCAACCTCGTTAGCACTTGAGCCCTCACTCGGTACTTTGGCACTGTTGTCAATCAAATAGTAACAAAAAGAGGCTTACAGTCACTTTGCTAAAAAGTTTGCAGTGTGTGTGTATTGCTGGGGATGGAACCCTGAGGCTTTCACATGCCGGGCAAATGTTCTATCTCTGAGCTACAACCCCAAACCTTGCAATTTTAGACTATCCGAGGGAGAAGTGTACCCAGGAGGACAGACAGTAAGAGAAATCTACAAAGGGGTGATAGTGCCCAATCTAGTTGTCATGCTAAGAACTTTTTTTTTTTTTTTTTTACCACAGCCATGGGGAGCCACTGAAGGTTCTAGAACAGGGGAGTTACAAAATCATTTCCAGGTTTTGAGATGATCTTGTGGGCAGAGTGAGGGAGTACTGGGGCTGCTTGAGATAAGAAGCAAGGAGATCTGTTAGGAAACTGGATTAACAGACCAAGGTAGCCACAGGTAGGGGCCCGAACCACACCAGACACAGAGGGAAAGAAAAGGACAGATAAACTGAGTGCAGTGCACTTGCCTATAATCTCAGTGTTTTGGGAGGCTAAGGTAGAAGGATTGCAAGTTCAAGGCCAGCCTGGAGGACTTAGTGACACCCTGTCTCAAAATAAAAAAGGGCTAGGGATGCAGCTCAGTGGTGGAGCACCTCTGAGTTCAATCCCCAGTACAATAAATAAATAAAACACAGATAAAGCAGAAGTCATAGAAAAGGGGAAGATTTAAGGTGTGTTTGTCATTAATTTTTTTATTCATCTAGTCAACTTCATTTATTTCAACATACTTTTATTGGTTTTATGAGTGCATATCTTGTACGAAGAGATGTGTTAACCCTGAACTGACTCTCAATGTGAACCTGGGTGACAAGGAACTCTATAGGTGAAGAACCACGAATGAAGCACGTTTCCTCAGTGAATATTTGGTTGTGCCCATATTGTCAGCTGTGGCCAAATTTAGAATTTCTCTATGAGATTTTTGTTTGTTTGTTGTTTTGTTTTTATTTTGATGCTGGGTATTGAGCACAAGGGTGTTCTATCTCTGCGGTAAATCCCCAGCCTTCCTTTGTTTTTGAGACAGGGTCTTGCTAAATTACTGAGGCTGATCTCAAATTTGTGATCCTTGTGCTTCAGTTTTCTGAGTAGCTGGGATTACAGGCATGTGTCCCTGCACCTGGCTGTCTTTGAGTTCTTTAAAGAGCAGCAATTACAAAAGCTCAGTTTACAGCAGAAACAACTCTATGGTATAATTTAAGGCCTCCCAGGTTCTGAAGTGGCAAAGACCTTTGTCCATTCCTAGCCTTTCTCAACTGAAAAATCTTAACTGGGCCTCTCCAGAAATCTTCAACATGGCGGATTTTAGGACTGTCAGCAGTCTCTACAAAAGAGTCCAATGTAGATAAACTTCCTATTTTCGTGTCGCCCTGTTTACTTGGCCACTGGCCGAGAAGATACCAGCACTCCAGGTGCTGGACACTCCCTTACTAGTTTTCACAAACATATCCAGTATAGTACTTTGAAGAAATGTGCAAACAAGGCCTCTGGCCTTGAGCTGGGCTTCACAGAGATGTCTACATTTTTAAGATAAGTTACAATTGGGCTCCATGGTAACAGCTGGCAGGGGGAGGAAAGAAAGGGGAGAAGAAGCTCTCCCCTCCTCTGGTGTTGTCCTTGAAGAGTTAATTGCCCAGAACAGTGAAAGAAAAAGCTGCTTTTATGTGAATTTCTGCAGACTGTGAACTTCTGAGCCCCTCCTCTTACACACTGGGTATAAAACTCTGAAACTCCCTGAACTCGAGGTTCAGGGGATTAATTGATTACAGCAAAAGCTGCGTCCCCGAACCTGGCTGCAGCCAAAAAAAAAAAACTGTTTCCTGCTATCTTCAGTGCCTTGCCTCGTTTGTCCCTACAGTTCCATCATCAAATATTTATTCTTTTGGATCAGTCATGCTGCAGAGGGAATATTTTGAATAATTATTCTATGATCTTTTCACTCCCCTGCTCCAAAACTTTCAGTGGCTCCCTATGACCTATAGGAAGAAGTTCATGGTCCTAGAATGGCATCCAAACCAGATACCAACACAGTTATGGTTTTACATTTATCTGTGTGAATCTGCCTAAAGCCTCTTTATCTCACTAAACTGTAAACATTTTTGTTCATACTTTTTTCACCAGCACCTGGCTCAGTATCTGCTAATAGACATTTGAAGAATGAGTAGATGATTGTATGAGGGCAAAAGAGCAATGTACCTTTGCTTTAGAGTGCTTGGGACGCATGTCAGCATTCACAAATTCTGTCCCGACCCCATTCCTGATCTTCTTGGACTATGTTCTCTGTGAACTTGAACCCCAGATCTACCACAGCTGCAGCCTGCCTTCCCAGAGGCTCCAAGGCTAGGAATGGACAAAGGTCTTTGGCATTTGAGAGCTGGCCCCCACCCGCCACTCCACTCCTTGGAGGAATTTGCCACCAGGGTTCTTGTTTTGTGTACACTGTTGATTTGATGGGATTGAAGGGGCTATGCAAAGGTGAATGTGAAGAATGCTTGCCTCTTGTTAGTATCACCCCAACATGCTTTTACCTTAAGAGTGATGGAGATTTTCTGAAAATTTTTTTACAGTTACCAAGAGTCAAATAAATGTTTTTGGTCATTTAAAGAAGAAGAAGGCAAAATCTAAACCAGGCCAGAGGTACACACCTGTAATCCCAGTGGCTCAGGAGGCTAAGACAGGAGGATCTCCAGTTCAAAGCCAGCCTCAGCAAAAGCGAGGTGCTAAGCAACTCAGTGAGACTATGTCTCTAAATAAAATACAAAACAGGGTTGGGGACGTGGCTCAGTGTTCGAGTGCCCTTGGGTTCAATCCCCAGTACCCCCCCCCAAAAAAAAAGCAAAATCCGAATCATTAAGATTTCTTTGATTTCTGATCTGTTTACTTCCCCAGAAAACCCAGCACAGATTGGGCCAGCTGGTCAGACCTGGCCCACAAAGAAGCCACTACCATTTTAGTAACAGGCTCCTGGTAGAGGGCTGGGTGGGACAGGACTCCCTTCTGGCTCCACTTGGTGCCAGCTGTGTTCATCAGGGATAGGAGCATCTTTTCTTTTCCCTCTTCCCTTTCTTTTTTCCTTTCTGTTTGCTTATGTTTTATCTTTGTGGTGCTGGGGATCCAACCTGGGCCTCCACCCAGACAAAGGCTCTAGCTCTACCACTGAGCTACACTCCCAGCCCCTGAGGGAATCTTTTCCTAATTCACACAGAGGCCTAGAGAAGTGCTTTTTAAAACTTGCCTAAAGATGTCTTATAGGTTAGTGGTGGTGATGGTGTTGGGGCTTTTGGGAATACTGACCAAAAAGCTGAGTGTTTAAAGGAAGCCCCTGTACCCCAGTCAAAAGTGCATGGGATCCCAGTACCCTTCAGGTGAGTTTATGAGAATCTCCTATGCTCCTGATTCTCCCCCTCATTCCAATTTTGAGTCTTATTGCCAATACCCTGCTCAGCCCTGGGGAGGTGATATGGCCCTAGACCCCTCACCTGCCCTGCCCCCACCAGCCCCATTGGTTACCTTCTAAAAGGATCTCAGGATGCCCTAGACACCTTCCAGAAGTTGTGAATCAGGCCACAGGTTTGCATACAAGAAAATTCACATAGCTTTATTTTTTTTTTAAATCAATACTATTTGGTCTCTGAGCCCAAGCCCTCTGGACTGGCAGAAAATTCAGTCTCGATGGTTATTTTTTTTTAAATTTTTATTTTTTAGTTGGACACAATAGTTTTATTTTTATGTGGTGCTGAGGATTGAACCCAGGGCCTCGAACATGCTAGGCAAGTGCTCTACCACTGAGCCACAAACCCAGCCCTCATTGGTTATTTTTTTTTTTAAAGAGAAAGTGAGAGAGAGAGAGAGAAAAAGAGAATTTTTTAATATTTATTTTTTAGTTCTCGGCAGACACAACATCTTTTTGTTTGTATGTGGTGCTGAGGATCGAACCCGGGCCGCACACATGCCAGGCGAGCGCGCTACCATGAGCCACATCCCCAGTCCTCATTGGTTATTTTTGATGGTGTCTTTCTGTTTGGAGTGACCCAGGGCTCTGAACAGGAATGGAGCTTTAGTTTTAATGGTTTGTAGGCACTGCTGATACAGCCTGTACTGTTCCTGGGGGCCACAGTTCTCCTGTGGCTCTCGGCTCTGCCCCTTGGGGGCTTTGTGGATTCATCTGGGTGGTGTCCATTCTTCTGCTGAATGCAAGCTCTACCAGGACAGAGTCTTCCATTATTCACCACATTGTCTGTAAGGTCTGCAGTCTAATCCACACTCAATATTTACTGAACCCAAACAAATATCCAAGGACTTCCAATGTGAGGATCTGCTAACTCCTAGAGAAGACCTGGACTCTTCTGGAACACAATCTCTGTCTGCTCCCCACCCCACTGGTGTCCTCTCCCTACTTTTACTATCCTCACTAACAGAACAGAGGACAAAAGCCTGAAAGTGGCTATCTTCAGTGTGCTATGGCTTTCCACCGTGCTCCCCACCCCACAAAAGCAATTTTGTCTATTTACTTGGAACAGGGTTTTAAAAAGCAGATGTAGAATTGGGATTGTAGCTTAGTGGTAGAGTGCTTGCCTAGTATATGTGAGGCTCTGAGTTCAACTCCCAGCACTGAAAGAAAAAAAATGGTGAGAACACAAATTACCCCACCTGATCAACTGTCATAGTCTAGTTAATTCCTCCCTACCAGTACTCATTAGTTTCCTAATGTAAACTCTCCCCACTCCTCATGAGGATTTCTGTTATGGTTTGAATATTTCTTCTTCTTCTTTTTAAAATATTTTTGTTAGTTGTAGATGGCCACAATAACTTTATTTTATTTTTATATGGTGCTGAGGATCAAATCCAGGCCTTCCACATTCGAGGCAAGCACTCTACCACTGAGCGACAACACCAGCCCTGAATATTTCTTTAAAATATATATTTTTTTTAGTTGTAGATGGACACAATGCTTTTACTTATTTATTTTTATGTGGTGCTCAATGAACCCAGCCTAATTCCATCTTAAAATTGGGAGCCTCGGGGGAGCTGGGGTTGTGGCTCAGTGGTAGAACACTTGCCTCACTTTCGTGGGGCACGGGGTTCGACCCTTAGCACCACATAAAAATAAGTAAAGATATTGTGTCCATCTACAACTTAAAAAAAAAAAAAAGATTGGGAGCCTCATCACAAAGTCATGATCATTTTTGTTTTACTTTACAATACTAAGATTTCTATTTGGCCTGACAATACTTTGATGTTTTAAAAACTTGCCTGGGATTCCTGACCGTGCTTTGAACTTACCCGTGCCCATCTCTTCCTGACAAGATAACAACCTTCCCCAAAATCCCAGCTGCTCCTCATTGATGTTGGATCTGAGTTTACTCTCTACCTTGAGATGTCAAGCCATGTAGATCATTAATCTGCTCCCTGTCCTTGTATTATGCTTGTCAGACCCTGTTGGTTGTAAATTTGCCCCCCTGCCTTAGATCAGACGCTGTCCTCTGGCCCTGTTTTTTTCTGGTGAGGCAGTTGCTGATCAGCTCTCTTGTGTACACAATATAAGCTTGCTTTAACTTGGTTTAAAATTGGAGTCAGTAGTCTTTGCATCATGGTTCAACAGCTAAAGAACCAACCGAGTGCCTCACACATGCTAGGAAAGCACTTTACCACCAAGCTACAACTCCAGCCTGGTTTGAATGTTTGTCACATGTTGATCCAAGTGGCTCAGAAGGCTGAGGCAGGATGATTGCAGGTTTGAAGCCAACCCCAGCAACTTAGGCCCTAAACAACTTAGCATAAGAAGGGCTGAGAATGTTGCTCAGTGGTTAAGCACTCGTTCAATCTATGGTACAAAAAAAATGTTGAAATTTGATTGCCATTGTGGCAGTTTTGGGAGGAGGGGTTAATATTATTTATAAAAGAGCAAGTTGAGGGCTGCGGATTTGGCTCAAGTGGTAGCATGCTCACCTAGCATGCGTGAGGCACTGGGTTCGATTCTCAGCACCACATAAAAATTAAGAAAAAATAAAGATATTGTATCCAACTAAAAAAAAAGAGAGAGAGAGAGAGCAAATTGAACCTTTTTTCCCTTGGCCCTTTGGACTTCTGCCATATGAGGATCTAACCTTCTTCCCCTCAGAGTATTTAGTGTTCAAAGTACCATCGTGGAGGACAGAATGGTCTCACTAGACACCAAACATGCCAGCACTTTGACCTTAGACTTCTCAGCTTCTAGACATGTGAGCCAATAAGTTTCGGTTCTTCATAAATTACCCAGACTCAGGTATTCTGTTATAGCAGCACAAAATGGACCAAGACAACTTTTCTGCCTCAGGTTCCTTGCATCTTTTACAGATTAGTCAGCTTTCTTAAATGCAAATTGGGTTGTGTCTTGCTCCTAATTAAGACTCTTCCATGGCTCCTATAGCTGTAAGCTCAAACAGCTGAGCATATCTGGTTCTTGCCTGCTTTCTCTTTCCCTTGCACCAAGAGCCCAGGCCCAACAATACCTGACAATATTCCCTTCAGTATATATATACTTCAGTATATCTCTGCATTTCTTTTATCTTTTTTTCCCCTTTTTCAGTACTAGGAATTAAACTGAGGGCCTGGCACATAGTAGACTGGTGTTGCAACACTGAAGTACCTGCCTAGCCATGGATTTTTTTTTTAAAGACAGAGACTCATTAAGTTGCCCCTAGGCCAGCCTCAAATTTACAATCCTCCTGCTTCAGTCTCTGAAGTAGCTGAGATTACAGGCATAATTTTGCCTGGCTAAATTTCTTCCTTACTAGATATAAATATCAGTACTGTAAGTAAATAAATAAAGGCAGAGATGCTGAAGCATCCCAGGGTGTGCTCATTTGTTTGAGCTCGGAACTGGGAGAGACACAGAAGAGTCTCGGGATCAAGAAGTAACACAATTTGTGTTTTAGAAAAGTTGTTCCTTCTTCCTGGGATGCTCTCCTCCCTGGTTTTCCCCTTCTGCTAACTCCTATTTGTGCATTAAGATTAAGCTGATTGATTGGGACTGGTAGTGTACCTCAGTAGTAGAGTGCTTGCCTAACAAAAGTGAGGCCCTGGTTTGATCCCCAGCATGCAAACAACAACTAAGCAAAGGAATTAAGCCTGTGTTACCTCCTCCCAGAAGACTCTCAGGTTCCACTATCTGAGTCTGATCCTCCTCTGGGCTTGTCATTTCACTTAACCTGCTGAGCTGGGATCCAGAGGTTTACCCTGCCTCTGGAGGGCAGGCGCTAACCAGTCCCACCGTTTCCCAACTACATGGTTCCTGGCAGAATGAACTGTAAGTTTTGGTTCATTTGTGTTTGAGCATCTTCTACTAGCAGTTAAGTTCTTTTGATGGATGGCCAAAGCCAGCCATTTCATACGGTTTTGTCAGTTCTGCTGGGATGGAGTAATGTAATTCAGAAAGTGGATATTTGCATTCCAGTGATTGAGGTTAGGTGAATTTTCTGGAAATTGAAGTTGCTGGTTGGACTGAAACATTTTTAATCCTACTGAATTATTTTGAAGTAAATTACAGAGGTTATATCCTCTTGTCCATAATGCTTCAGTGTATATCCCTAAAAGATATGAACTCTTTCTAACACACATCTCCTGGCAAGATAGCGCTGCTCCCACTGAAGAGTGCAAAGGCCGGCCTTTCTGCCCTGACTGGTACATCTACTCCGCCCACACCCTGCTGAGCAAAGGAGGAAAAGCAAGAGAAGCCTGTGCCCTGGATCACTTGGAACACAGGTACAGGACGGGAAGTTGTGCTCAGGCACATGGCCTGCAACAACAAGCTTGGAAGTTCTGGAGAACCTATTGCTGCTGCTGCTGCTGCGAAGAGATTGCCCAGCATGATGTTGCTCAAGTGGCTGACTTTCCTGGCCCACTGGGGCGTCACCTGGGCTGAACCAGGTAGGGTGTCAGGAATGCCTGTGATGTCTTTGTTTTGTACTGTGAACTTGGATTCCAGCAGGTCCTGGAAGCTGCTCACAGGAAACAAAGTGTTGCTAAAATAGCAAGGTAGGGAGGCTGTGGAGAGAGGCAGCAAGCCAGAAGCCTGAAGATTTTACCTGGGGCCAGGGATAGGATACTGACTTTGTTAATGCCCTCTGTGTGTAAGAGCCTGTGGATTGGTAGAGGTAGGAAAGATTCATGAACTCATTCAAAAAACAATGGTAGAGGGCTGGGGTACAGCTTAGTGGTAGAGTGCTTGCCCAACATGTGCAAGATCCTGGATTTGATTCCCAGCACCACCAAACAAAATAAAGCCAAAAAAATGTTGGTGGTGGGCCTTCTCTGTACCAGGCATTCATTATTCTAGGATCCAGGAAGAAGGCAGAGAGGAAGACAAAGTCCTGGTCCTCACAGATCATTCCTTCACCTGGGAAGAAACAAACAAAAACCCAGATAAACAAATGCATAGTATTCCAGGAGATAAGTGTTGTGGAGAATAAGAAAATAGAATAGGGAGGTAGGGAATGCCGGGGAGGGGAGCATGCACAGAACATCCAAAGAAGAGCTGTCTAAGTGACATTCGCAACGATTCCTGAGGCAGTGAAGGAAAGAGCCATGTGGATGTCAGAACATTCCAGTAAGAGGTCAGAAGATGCACAAGCCCTAAAGTGGATGCATGGGTGATATGCATGAAGAAGAGCAAGGAAGTCAGTGTGGCTGGAGCAGAGCAGACAAAGGGATGACAGGGGACATCATCAGTGCAAAGTGGGTAGAGGCTGGGGCCAGCTCACACGCAACCTTGAGGACAATTTTAAGGACTCAGATCTGCTCAAAATTAAATGGGACATCATTCAAGGGTTTTAAACATAATATGATTTGACTTGGACTGTGATATTGGGAAGAGAGTGTAATGGGTTCAGGGAGTGTGACCAACTTGTCCTGGTTCATCTGAAACTTTCCTCCTTAAAGTCCAGTGCTTTGGGAATTCCCTTGGTCCTGGGCAAACTGAATAGTTTGTCTCCTGCTAAAGGAGAAGCAAGAAAACCCGGGGGGGGGGGGGGGCTGGGGATGTGGCTCAAGCGGTAGCGCGCTCGCCTGGCATGCGTGCGGCCCGGGTTCGATCCTCAGCACCACATACAGACAGGGATGTTGTGTCCGCCGAGAACTAAAAAATAAATATTAAAAATTCTCCCTCTTCTCTCACTCTCTCTTTAAAAAAAAAAGTAAATAAATAAAGGTATTATGTAATCTACAACTAAAATATATAATTATATATATATGCAGGGAGGAGGCCACTGCTGTCATCCAGTAGACGGGGTGGAGCTGGGAGCAGGTGGTAGAAGCAGGGGTGAAGGGAAATGCTCCAATCTGGATAAGATTTGGCTGTCAGATGTCTGGTGCGGTGGTGAATGCCTGTAATCCTAGTGACTTGGAGACTGAGGCAGGAGGATCCCAAATTTGAGATCAGTTTCAGCAACTTAGCGAGAACCTTTCTCAAAATAAAAAATAGGGCTGGAGATGTGACTCAGTGGTTAAGCACCCCTGGGTTAAATCCCCAGTGTCCCCCCAATCAAAAACAAAAAAAAAGAAAAAGCTGTGGGAGAGAAGGAAGGATCGAGGGCGACACCACTGTTTTTTGGCCTCAGCCAATGGAAGGATCTAACTGTCCTTTCTGAGGTGGGGACAACTGAGGTGCAGGACTCAGTTCTTCTGCATCCTGGCTGGAGTTCAAAGGGTCAGTGTCTCCCAAGGAGCTCCTCTGGTCAGTCCACTTTCTTAGACACTCAAGAGTAAAAGAGACCTTGGCAAAGAACTTTGCTGGTGTGACCAGGCATCTGCAGAAGCCAGCAAGGAGAAACACCAGTGTTAGGTGGTCAGGAGGCAAGAGCATAATGCCTGGGAAGGACTGACCTTCAGAAGCTGAGACTTAGAGGTGGAAGGTACCTCTAGGAAAATCCCTGAGAGGACTGTTCCCTGGGTGGGCAACCTGCTTAGGAGAAGGCTAAGAATGACAGTCCTCCTTCTGCCCTGGAGACAGATACCCCAGGACCCTGGGGAGACTTGACACTGCCCGTCTGATTTGTGGTTTGGGAATGATAGAAAGAATCTTCCACTCCCTCACTCTTTCATTTTAAAATATTTTCTTACAAATCCAAATGCCAGGGGCTGGGGATGTGGCTCAAGTGGTAGCACGCTCGCCTGGCATGCGTGCGGCCCGGGTTCGATCCTCAGCACCACATACCAACAAAGATGTTGTGTCTGCCGAGAACTAGAAAATAAATATTAAAAAATTCTCTCTCTCTCTCTCCTCTCTCACTCTCTCTTTAAAAAAAAAAAAAAAAACAAATCCAAATGCCAATAGGCACTTTCACCTCAGCCTAGGGAATCTTCTTCCTCCCTAATTGCACAAAGATATTCATTGTAGCATTGTGTATAATAATAAAAAATTGTCAGCAAGAATAAAATAGCTGAGTAGATTATGGTCTAACCATCTGGTGGAAAGTTTTCAAGACAATACAATGAAACTAAAAACAATAAATAATATTTAGTACAAGTCACCATTAAAATTTCTACATATATTATTTTTGCATCATACTTTCACAACAGCTTTGCGAAGTATTATCATCCCCATTTTACAGACAAGGAAACTGAACTTTAGAAAAATATCTAGCCCAGGGTTACATATCTAAGTGTCTGAATCTGGACATAAACCCAGGCTGTCCAGTTACACTCTGTGTATAACACAATGCTATATAAATACAAGCAAGCCACTAAGGAAAATAGTAAGATTTATTCCAAATCTTTTTTTTTTTTTTTTTTTTTTTGGTACCATGGTTTGAATTGAACTCAGGGGCACTTGACCACTGAGCCACATCCTCATCCCTATTTTGTATTTCACTTAGAGACAGAATCTCACTGAGTTGCTTAGTGCCTTGCTTTTGTTGAGGCTGATTTTGAACTTGCAATCCTCCTGCCTCAGCTTCCCAAGCCAATAGGATTACCAGTGTGTGCCACTGTGCCTGGCAAAAATAGCAAGATTTAACACTTAGTACTTACAATGGGTCAGACTTGATATTAGGCACCTGGCATACACTATCCTTTTGAAACTTATTTGAAAAATAAAAGAAAAAAACTTTTTAATTTATTATTATTATTATTTGATGCAGGGTTTTACTATATTGCCCAGAATGACTTTGAACTCCCGAGCGGAAGCCTTCTGGGTGGCTGGACTTCAGGGGCATACCACCCTGCCCAGCTTCATTTGATTTGGATAGCCTCTGTAAAGTAGGTACTGTTACCCTTATACCCATTTTGCAGATAAGGAGTCCTTGGGAGACATAGCATCTGTCTGAGATAAGTTTTGTATCTTTCTACACATTCTTTTGGAATTTTTTTTTTTTAAAGATGGCATCTTGCTAAGTTGTCCAGGTTGGCCTCAAACTTACGATTCTCTTACTTCAGCCTCCAGAATAACTGGTATTATAGGTGTGTGCCACTGCACCTGACTAGGATAGTAGATTTTTAAAGTATTATCTTCTCTCTCCAAACTTTCTGGGATGTACACATGTCTAATTTTAAAACAAAAGTAATGGGGGCTGGGGATGTGGCTCAAGCGGTAGCGCGCTCGCCTGGCATGCGTGCGGCCCGGGTTCGATCCTCAGCACCACATACCAACGAAGATGTTGTGTCCGCCGAGAACTAAAAAATAAATATTAAAAGTTCTCTCTCTCACTCTCTCTTTAAAAAAAATTTAAAAAAAAATAAAAAAATAAAACAAAAGTAATTTAAAAATAATTCCCTTGCAAGTTTTTTTTTTTCCTCTTCAGATTCCACATCTTCAAGAGAACATTGAAACACCCAATCAGAGAGCAGCCTTCCCTGCTTACCTGAAGCTGGGGCTTCTACCTCTCCCTTCCTTGGCCAAGAGCTCTGGTGGGGGCCAAGCTGCTAGTGCCTTTTCCCCACCACATACCTGTGAAACTTTCCACTTGTTCCTCAGTTTCAAATTGCAGAGAAACAGACAAGTTCTTCCAGTGCAGGTTAGCATGGTAACTGGAAACAGCCTCTCAAGTCTGAGGGAGCAGGACCAGCTGGGGAAGGGGACTGATAGCCCCCAGAGTGTCTGGCCCGAGCCTCTGACTCCTTGTCTAACTTGGGGAGCTGCTGTGAGGGGAGTAATCCAGGTGGCTAGCACAAGTACAGCAAGTGTTGGTTTTGACAAAGGAACCCTGTGTGGCTTATTTTACAGAGAAGGAATCATAATCCAAGTGCTTTGGGATTAATTGCTGAACATCAGTAGCCAAGGACTGAATAAGAATCAGGATCCCTTTGTGGTGTGGGTTATAATATAATAAAAGACAAAGTCATAGTATCTGGGGGGGCCTATAGAGAACCTTGTTCAGTGCTTTCCTCTCACACTGGAGGAGACAAATCAGAGAGAGAGAGAGAGAGAGAGAGAGAGAGAGAGGAGAGAAAGGAGAGAGGGAACAAGGGGAAAAGGGAGAGTGAGAGAGAAAGAAGAAACTGAGGCCCAAAGGCTAGTTTGGCCCAGGGAATGAGCCCTGGCTAGCTTGCTCATCCCATGGCCAGGTGCTCCATAGGAGATAACTCAGCCACACAACCCACCTTTGCTGAGGGCATTCTCATTTTCATCTTCCAGATGAGGAAACTGAGGCTCAGCTAGGGAAATACCTGGCTCAAGTCACCATGACCTATGTGGAGGAGTGTTGAGAGCCACAGAACAAGTCGGATGATGCCTGGCATTTTTGCCAGAAGGAGTGGTTGAGAGGTGACGCCAGCGAGCCATTAAGATGGTGATAATTAAGTGAAGCTGTGTATAATTGCTGTGACTGGATGATGCTGGATTGAAACAGGCTGTGTATTCAGTTGTATATTAGACCCCTGCTGTCCAGCAATAGGGCAGCTCCCACTACTTTTGAGTTCTTGCGGGAGTTCCCGGCAGGTTGAGCTCTCCCAGGGATTCCTGGAGAGTTCGCATTGGTTGGCGAAGTTCTGGTGGAGGGAGTTCCGGTTGGTGTGTGGTGTTCCTGAAAGGGCCCCCGTGGGTGGCGTTTGCGGGAGTTCGGGCAATAAAGGAGTTCCTATTTGAACCTACAAGTGCCTCGTGGCCACTCCGTTATTTTGTGCCCAGCCAGACTGCGGCAGAGGAGGCAGGATTCAAAATAAGATTTCCCTGATTGCAAATTTTATATATACTCTTGCAAAAACAACCCACTGCCCCAAACCGGTGGGTTGGATCCTGCTCTGGTCCTGCCTTGAATACCTATGTGACTGTGAGCCTCTCTTTTGCTATCTATAAAATAGGGATGATAGCAGAGGAAAGATTGTTATAGTTAAGTGATATTGTGCATGTACATGATAAGATGCTGTTAAAGTTTAAAGGGCCACATATAATAGATATAGATATAGGTTGTTAGGTAGATAGATAGATGTAGATACAGACATAGATATAAATATAGGTAATCTCCAAGGTCATATTGACAGCTAATAGCAGAGTACAGTGCACTATGATCATTTCTGTTCTTGAGAAGTTGAGGCAGGAGGATCACAGTTTGAAGCCAGCCTGGGCAATTTAGCAAAAACCTGCCTCAAAAAATAAAAATACTTGGATATGGGGCTGAAGCTGCAGCTTAGCAGTAGCATACTTGCCTGGCATGTGTGAGGCATTGGGTTCAATTCTCAGCACCACATATAAATAAATAAATAATAAAGTTCTATCAACAATTAAAAAAATATGTAAAAAATACTTGGATATAGTTCAGTGATAGGGTGCCCCTGGGTTCAATCCCCAGTGTTGCAAAAAATTAAATAAAAATAAAAAATAAAACCTCATATAAGAGTTTACCGTAAAAGATTTAAGCATTGCAAGTGTGTATAAAGCCTCCTAACTTTAACAAGATACCCAGGTGAGGCATCTGTACAGTGAAGTTTGGGAAGCTCTTTCTAAAAGGTAGTGTTAGAGTACAAAATTCCTTATACCTTCCTGCCTCACTCTTGGACCAGGGGTAATTATAGGTAACAGTATGGTATGTTGGAATTTTATCTCTACAAGCCATTTCTTGTTCATTATTTTATTTGATGCTCACAGGGAACAGGCCAGATATCAACATCCTTGGGCTTGGCAAAGCCAGGTGGCTTGGCTTGTCCAAAGTCCCTTGGGCAATACATGAAAGAGCTTGGATTAGAAACCAGATGACCAGGGTTAGGGATGAAGCTCAGTGATAGAACTTTGTTTAATATCAAGGCCCTGGGTTCGAACCCCAGTATCACAACAGCAACAAACCAACACCCCCCACACACAAACTCCAGAAAGAAAACAGATGGCCACCTCCCACCTGGGTGCTCCCACCCAAGGTCCTGGGGCCCAGGATTTCTCCAACACATGCTAATTAGGGCTTAATTCCTTTGGAGTAGGGCCTGAGCCTTACCACCTGCAGTCAATTCCAAAGAAAACTGTGGTTCCTATTCACTTATGGTATGTGTATTATAACATTCTCCTTCTCGGGCCTCAAGTCAGCCAGAATGACCTCAGCCAGGTGCAGTGGCATGTGCCTATATTCCTAGATACTCAGGAGACTGAGGCAGGAGGATCACTTGAGCCTAGGAGTTGAAGGTCAGCCTGGGTAACATAGTGAGGGAGTGGGGGGATGGGGGCTGAGGGTGTATATCCATGGAAAAGCCCTTGTCTAGCGTGTGCAGGGCCCTGGATTTGATCCCCAGCAACACCACACACACACACACACACACACACACACACACACACACACATATACACACACCAAAAAGAAAGAAGAAAAAGAAAAAATCCCCACTGCACACAATAGTTGCAAGGATACAGTGAGGCAAGCATTTGATGGGCCAGGTGCCTAGCTGACATTCTCCAAGTGCTTCCTGGTTGACTCATCCTGCCCATGGTCTGAGTACATATTGGCACATCTTCCATATTCCAGGCACTGTTCTAGGTGCTCAGGACACAGAAGGGAACAAGACAGGCTCTGTGCTCTCATGAGCTGACACTGTACACTGGAGAATGGATGATGAGCAAGCCAGCAAGATAACTCCATTTTTGAGAGTGCTCCAAAGAAAATAAAACTGGAGAAGGCCATAGCTAGTGACCAGATCAGGGAAGGTTTCTTTGAGGAGGTGACCTTTGGGTTAAGGCCTGAATGAGGAGGAACAAACAACAGATGACAGGGGAAGACTGGGCATGGCTGGGGAAGCCAGGGAAGACGCCCTGTGAAGAGAATGAGCCATGGCTGAGGAGGCAGAACTGGGCTTAGCATCAGATGAGGTCACAGAGATCCAGGCTTCCACAGTGAGGTCACAGGAGCCCAAGGAGGAAGAGCCACCTGCTTGGATCTCTAGCACTCTCTGCGGTTCTTTCCACAATCCTGGCCACCTCTGAAGTCAGGTCTCGGGGGATATGTGCACACACACACACACACCCAACAGAAGGAAGTGCCAGGGAGGCTGGCATGAGTTTCGGTTGTACACACTTGCTAGAAACTGACAACTGAAATGAGTCTCCGTCACCAGTTTTGGAGGTGGGGAAATGTTCACTGTGAGCTGATGTCACATCGGCCAAATTGCTCAGTTTTTGTGGCTAACTGACAAACAGCCTACTTGAAGCAGGGAAATATCTCCTGTCAAGGTCAGGGAAGTGAGGAACCACAAGAAGGACAAAGGCCTCTTGCTGCATCAGCCTGGCCAAACTAGCCTGAGGCTCAGACACAGATGTGACCCACTCAGCATGTGTCCAGTAGCTGTGCCCACCTACTAATTGGAATGGGGCAGTTTGATCTTTTACTCTAGCTTAGTGTTTTGCCCCACTATAGGAACAATTTCAAATACATTAGGGATCACAATATGTGTGAAAGGGTTAAATTCCACCCATTATAAGCAAAGACTCAGTTTGAATTTAAAAAAAAATGCAGACATATGTTGTCAATAAAAAAAGCACATCTAAAATAAAATGGCGGGCTGGGGCTATAGCTCAGTGGTAGAGTGCTTGCCTTGCATGTGTGAGGCACTGGGTTCAATCCTCAGCACCACATAAAAATAAATAAAGATATTGTGTCCATCTACAACTAAAAAAAGGTTTTAAAAAATAAATAAAATGGAATTGTTTTTACTCCCTTAGCAATCATGTCTCTCTGGGAGGGGAGCTGAGCCATAGGCTACCCCCCACCATTGACCATGGGATCTCAGACACATTGGCCTCCAAGCCTTAGTTTCCCTATCTTTAAAACAGGATAATGATCAAAACCTCCCAGGGCTGTGGTGAGGATGACTGTACAGTGTACATGGGAGGGGTAATGATTTGCTTAATCAGTCATTTACACTTTAGTGTGAACAAGTTTCAGATCCTTTTCTGAAGGTTTAGATCAGTAGAGGTGGGCAAGAGCTCAAGAAGATCCAGGAGGAAAAGTCAAGAGAGTCAGGGGCCTGTCCTGGAATCACATGGAATATCCTGTGGCTTGGGTGAGGTCCTGGCCATCCAGCCCTGAAACCAACAGAAGCAGCCCAGACTCGGGTGAGAGATGTTGACTATGTGCTGTGAGTGATCCAGGAAGTGGAGGAGGAAGAGACAGCAGAAAAGTGAGGATATCTTAGCCTTCACCCTAATCTTAGCCTTCACCCTAATCTTAGCTAGAAACACAGGATTTAGGGAACGGGCCAAACCTGTTCAATCCTCCTTCAATAAGCAGTCATTAAAGCTGCTCAGTCTGGGTACACATGAGAAGTCCACTTTGTTTGACCTGTTCTTGGGATTCCTTTCTCCATATGATGTCAAGAATATTTTTGTCATTTCAACTTCCCTTGGTTTGGAGCTGGGTGTAAAGGGAGTAAAAACAATGTTTACTCCCTTTTGTTAAGGGAGTAAAAACAATGCCATTTTATTTATTTTTTAAATCCTTATTTTAGTTGTAGATGGACGAAATATCTTTATTTATTTTTATGTGATGCCGAGGATTGAACCCATGTCAGTGAACAGGACCACTCCCAGCTGCTTGAGCTGCCACCCTGAATCCAGAATTACTGTGGGTTCACCCACACCGGAAACTTAGCCCACACTGAAATCACCTTCCTTCTTCTCTGATCTAGTACTCGAAGACTTTGTTGCTGCCCATATCCCATGGGGTTTTTGCTGGTGTTCATTAGTTAGATCTTCCAACTCATTTGGGGTACAAGTTTCCTCCAGTAAAAATTTTTGTATGTATTCCACTGGCAGATGACAGAATCTGGCTATAGCAATGGGCTCAGAGAGTGACCTTGCTTGCCTGGAGTCATACAGCCCATAAATGGCTCCAGAGCCTGAGCACTAACCTCTATTCACTCTTGCCTTTGCCTGAAAACCAGCACCCTAGTCTGAGCATCTTGAGGGTCATGAAGCCCTATCCCCCATACGGCCACTATGGATGCTGGGGTGGGCAATAGAAAGGGTCTTGCCAAGGGGCACAGGTCAGGGATGGAGGAAGCCTTTTCTCTGCTCAATGCCATCCTGGTCAAAGCCCGGCTGTTGGGCCCTCCTTCTTAAACCTGGGTTCCCAGAGAAGGCCTCTGTCCACCAGTACAGCATGCCCGCCCCAGCCCAGCTTCCTCTGGACTTCTTTCCCATCCAAGCTCATGAAGGGATCAGCATTGAGGGAAGGTCTCTTTTCCTCTGCAGGGAAGTTCTGGCACATCTCTGACCTGCACCTCGACCCCAACTACACAGTATCCAAAGACCCCCTCCGGGTGTGCCCATCAGCGGGCTCCCAGCCGGTGCCCAATGCAGGCCCCTGGGGTGACTACCTCTGTGATTCTCCTTGGGTCCTCATCAATTCCTCCATCTACGCCATGAAGGAGATAGAGCCGGAGCCAGACTTCATTCTCTGGACGGGGTAAGAGCAGTCATGACAGAACGCCCCTTCATGGGGCACCTTCCAACTGGGTCCCTTGTCCTCATATTCTCTTTTAGTTCTCCCATCAGTCCTGTTTCAAGAACTTAAGTAATTTGGCCAAGGGATCCTGGCTGATTCCAAAGACTGCCCTCAACCTCTGTGTTCTGGTCCCAGTGGATCACAGCCTTCACTGGAGCTGGGGACAGGGATATAGCCCATCTGGGCGCCTGAAGAACTCAGGTTTTAAGCTCGGGAGGGATAAGAGAGCTACTCCCTTTGTGTTTTAGGGACTCTAAGCCTGAGAGACCCAAATCCAGGGAAGGAAGAAGGGATGAGGATTGAAAGTGGTCCAGCTTCGGGGCCAAGTGTTCTGGTCAGCTGCATGCCACCCCTGGGCTTCCTGGTGGCCCTAGAGTACTTGCGGGTCAGGGTACTACTTGTTTTGGGGTGAGCTGGAGGGGTGATTCCCCTCAGCCACAGAGACTCTCTTTCTGTTACTCCGACAAGGATGCAGCTGTAAGACCATCAACTTTCCTGGGTACTTGTCCTCCTCCTCACTCAAGGGCTCCCCATGCCCTTGCCCACTCCCTCATTTGGTGGGTCAACCTGTCACTTGCCCTGGGGTAGACACTGGGGATTGGGGATGGCAAGCACAGACTTGCCTTCAAGGAGCTCACAGTCTTGCAGGAAATGCAAAGAAGCCTCCATTTATCACAACACCCCAGTGAGGAGAGAGGGTCACCTGGGGCCTATGGGAGCTTCACAGGACACTTGACCCATGTGGTAGGATTGGAGAGGACATCTTACAACAAGTGGTGAACCAGGGGAGCTGGGGAGAAGGGCTGGAGGGAGCTCAGACTTAGTGTTCATCTGCCAGCTTCCATGGACACTTCTGGAGGGCAAGATGAAGCCCACAATGCCCCTGGC
The DNA here is from genome assembly GCF_964194105.1 of Spermophilus citellus. NCBI lineage: Eukaryota > Metazoa > Chordata > Mammalia > Rodentia > Sciuridae > Spermophilus > Spermophilus citellus. The sequence continues at coordinate 119,460,387 of NC_138191.1, read as the reverse complement.
TGTCCTCATTTATAAAGAAGTTTACTTCTCTGAGAGAGCTGCAAACCCTTGCAGAACAGCCCATGGAAATTGGATTTGTCTTCTGTGAGACAAAATAAAGGTATTGTGTCCATCTATAACTAAAAAAAAAAATAATAATAAATAAATAAAAATAAAAAGGGCTGGGGATGTGGCTCAGTGGTTAAGTACCACTGGGTTCAATCCCCAGGACCAAAAAAAAGAAAAAAAAATCCAGCATAAATGATTCCATGTCATTCCTGGCCTGTCCCCAAGGGTTTGTCAGGACTAACAGCAATTTTTACTGCCTTAATGAGGATATCAGAGACATGGTAGGATGTATTATGTATGAGCATAGCCCCTGGGTATTATGTGTGAGCATAGCCAGGCTGACTGCATTCAAATCTTGGCCCCTCACTTTCTAGCTTATGCACTTAGGTACAATTTCTAACCTTTTTGTTCCTTGTTTCTTTATCTGTCAAATGGGCCTAACAATAGAACCTATGTTGTAAGGTTATTATGAGGAACAAATGAATAGATATGGCTATTGTATTAGTCTGTTTTATGTTGCTATAACAAAATACCCAAGATTTGGTACTTTATAAGGAAAAGAAATTTATTTAGCTCACAGTTGTAAAGATTCAAGAGTGTCATACTGGCATCTGCTCAGCTCTGGTGAAGGCCTTCTGGCTACATCACAACATGGTGATGACATCAGGGTGGGAACACATGTGAGAGTGGCAGTCACATGAAAAGACAGGAAACCAGAGAGACCAGGAACCAAGCTCGCTTTTTTATTTTTTTGTTATTGGGGGACTGAACCCAGGGCACTTTACTCTGCGCTACATCCCTATACCTTTTTATTCTGCATTTTGGGACAGAGTCTTGCTAAGTTGCTGAAGCTGGCCTTGAACTTGCAATTCTCCCTCAGCCTCCCATGTTGCTGGAATTGTAGACATGTGTCACCAACTGGCAAGCTCACTTTTTTTTTTTTTTTAATAACAACCCACTCTGGCAGGAACTGGGGTCCTGCAAGAACTACATTAATACCTCCTGAGGGCGCACACCCATGACTTAATTATCTTGCAGTAGGGCTCCCAATCTCTTAAAGGCTCTACCACCCCTCAACATTACCACACCGAGAACCAAGTTTCCAGCACACGAATCTTTGGGGGACACACTCAAACCATATCCAAACTAAGCACAAACCCAGTACAGTAGAGCACTCCGGTAATCCCAGAGCCTCAGGGAGCTGAGGCAGGAGGATCACAAGTTCAAGGCCAAGTTCAGCAACTTAGTAAGGCCCCTAAGCAATTTAGCAAGACCCTGTGTCAAAGTAAAGAATAAAAAGGGCGGGGCTGGGGTTGTAGTTCAGTGGTAGAATGCTTGCCTAGCCCATGTGAGGCACTGAGTTCAAGCCTCAGCACCGCATAAAATAAATAAATAAACAAATAATAAATACATAAAATAAAGGTATTGTGTCCATCTATAACTAAAAAAAATTTTAAAAATAAAAATAAAAAGGGCTGGGGATGTGGCTCAGTGGTTAAGTACCACTGGGTTCAATCCCCAGTACCAAAAAAAGAAAAGAACCCACCATAAATTAAGCCAGCTGTGAGCTCTTAGTAGCAACAGTAGCATTAGTGGTTAGCATTAAGCTAATGAACTTCCCTGGGTGAGAACCTGGACAGCCATTGCCTCACTGTTCGGTCTAGCCAAGAGGCCTCAGGATATAGATTGTCTGGATTACCCTGCCTCCTGCTACCCTCCCGGAACTCTGCCTGTCACCATTCTCCTTCCTTCTCCCCTCACCCTGCTGAGATTTTTAGGTGAAGCCAAGAATTTAGGTCAGTTGAATGGGGGACAAAATGGCCTCGGCTTGCCCTAGAGAAGATCTGAACCCTGCACAAAACAGAGATGCAAACATGTTTCTGCAACGATGTGATTCAGCCAATGGGGGCCCTCACCAGAAACTGCACCAGACTGTTTGGACCACCAGTCTCCAAAACTATGAGCTAAATAAACCTCTTTTCTTTAGAAAGTAATAATGCTAATAACTAATATTAATGACAACCTAACAGATGCTGTTAATACATTATGTATGTTATACATACACATGTGTGTGTGTGTGTGTGTGTGTATATTTTTTCATCTCTATTGAAGTCTCAACAATACTCTGAGTTGGTGCCTATTATCCCCTGTTTTAGAGATGAGCTAGGCTGGAATTGTAGCTCAGTGGTAGAATGCTTGCCTGGCACACGTGAGGCACTGGGTTCAAACCTCAGCACCAAACAAACAAATAAATAAATAAATAAAGATGAGCTAATAGAGGCTCAGAGAGGTTAAGAACCAGGCCAGGGACCTACAGCAGGCAAATGGCAGAGCCCATGTTAGAACGCTTATCTGTCTCTGCTCCAGCCTGACCATTCCCCTTCATGTGGATATGTGAAGCCCAGTTCCACAACTTTCTTCTCACTGCAGTGTTGTCCCTTCCTCTTCTTTTGTCCCTTTCTGCGTTTCCTACCCCCACTGTCTCTGTGGTGTTTTTCAGTGATGACACGCCTCACGTGCCCAATGAGAGGCTGGGAGAGGCAGCTGTGCTGGAAATTGTGGAGCGCCTGACCAGCCTCCTCAGGGAGGTCTTTCCAGGTAAGACTCTGCCATTGATTGGTCCCTGAACTCCAGATAGTGCCCGGCACAGGGGCACAACAGCAGCAGCGAGGCTTTTCTCTTCTGACCATGATGGCTGCTGCCCAGGTCCTGTGCCAGGTGCTTCACAGTGACCATTTCTTACCTTCTGCACAATCCTGCAAGGGACGCGGAAGGAGATGCCTGTGTTTTACTACCTTCTGCTCCTTCTTTTTTTTTTTTTTTAAATAATTAACCAAGGGGCTGGGGATGTGGCTCAAGCGGTAGCGCGCTCGCCTGGCATGCGTGCGGCCGGGGTTCGATCCTCAGCACCACATACCAACAAAGATGTTGTGTCTGCCGAGAACTGAAAAATAAATATTAAAAATAAAAAATTCTCTTCTCTCTCTCTCCCCCTCTCTCACTCTCTCTTTAAAAAAAAATAATAATTAACCAAAGTGTCTTCTTTATACACTTTATTTTTTTTTAAGAGAGAGTGAGAGAGGGGGAGAGAGAGAGAGAGAATTTTTAGTATTTATTTTTTAGTTCTCGGCGGACACAACATCTTTGTTGGTATGTGGTGCTGAGGATCGAACCCGGGCCGCACGCATGCCAGGCGAGCGCGCTACCGCTTGAGCCACATCCCCAGCCCCCTTCTGCTCCTTCTTTGTGAACACTAGACTCAAACCTTTCTCATTTGTCTACAGTTTTGTGGTGTCTTTGGGTAAACATCATGTGGCTTACACACATGTCCTACTGTGTCCCTGGAGTTGGCATTTGCTGTCTTCAAACCATCCAGGCTGCCAAGGCCTCTGGGAAAAGCTGATTTCTAGCCAAGGTGCTGTCTGTGTGCTTTCAAGGCCTTGTGAGCCTGGCAGAACAGACAGGGATGGAGATGGAGTGAGGCAATGACTTTGGGGCACATAACAGGGAGGAGAGGGTCTATGCCCCATCTCATGTTGAATATGTGTGTCAGGGACTCTGCCAAATGCAAGGTCCTGGGGCCTGAATCAAGTCCACAGGCTGCCAGCTGGGGATTTGAGATAGCTGCCTACACCCTCTTCAGTTCTAGTACAGCTGCTCCTTCTAAAAGTCTTAGTCATGGGTCCCCAGAATCCAGATATGGAACAATGATAATAAAAATAAGTAACAGTTGCATTAATAACTGAGCCAAGTGTCCACACTGAGAATTTCACATCTTAGCTCATTCATTGTCATGATAGTCCCAGAGAGGGAAGCTCTTACCTGTTTACCTTTACTACTGAGCCTTTGGGTCAAGTCCACTGGTCAAGGTCATGTGGCAAGGGTGAGGCCCTAAGTCCTAATCTGAACTCTGTTTTTATCATCACTCCCTCTGCCTCCTCCCCTTAACATAAAACTACTAGGTCAAAGAGATGCCTGGAAGCTTCCAGCTTATTTAACTCAACCTCTTCCAGTTTATTTAACTCATGCCCAAACCAGATGCATTTGGGCTTATTTATCTTCCAGCAGATGTTACTACTTAGGATCAAACCAGGACATCCTCCTCACCCAGCAATAGGTACTATTACGCCCAATCATACATAGGGAACATTATGGCTCCGAGCTAGTCACTTTCTAGGGAAGAATTCACATTCAGGTCCAATTTGAGCCTCTTTCCTCTGCTCCACGTGGAACTTCTATAATAGAAGTGAAATAATGAATAAGAAAATTTTTGACTCTGATTTAACACACAAATATAAATGATAAGATTTTGTAGTCTATGTCACCCTGGCACATTTATTAAATTTCCTAATATCTAAGATGTCACTGACTAAGTGATATGTCATTATTTTATGTATGGCCAAGAAGACAATGCTACCAGTTGAGAATGGCATAGTGCTTTCTCATGACCATCATGGGAAGACACAACACACTTTTAGAGATATTAAAATGAGACCAAAATGGAAGAGAAGAAATGAAACATTATCTTATTGGAGAATTATAATAACAGAGGCCAAACAGAACACCCCCATTTTAAATAAGTAAGGTCAAACAATTTGTTCGAGGGAAAGTAAGGGTTCTGGAACTGTAGCTCAGTGGTAAAGCACTTGTCTAGCATGTACCGAGCCCTGGGATCAATCTCTAGCACCCCAAAAATTATTTTTAAAAAAGAGGAGGAAAGGACACAGTTAGAGATTTCGTGTTCTATATCACCTGTATGACCACCAGTCACTGAGGACACTGGCCCTGCCTTGCTAGCATGCAGGTTTTTTTGTGTTGTTTTTTTTTTAATTTTTTTAACATTTTTTTATTTTTAGTTTTTGGCAGACACAACATCTTTGTTTGTATGTGGTGCAGAGGATCGAACCCAGGCCGCACACATGCCAGGCGAGCGTGCTACCGCTTGAGCCACATCCCCAGTCCCATAGCATGCAGGTTTATAAAATTAAAAACAACAACAAAAACCAGAACCTAATTCTTACTCTGCCACATTCTGACTGGGTAATCTCATCTAGACTCTGTTTTCTTCCTGTGAATAAAAGAGAACACTGGGACCTGTCTCTGCCCCCTGGGTTGTTATGGTGATGAAAAAAGGTAACCCATTTACTCATTTGATCAATCAACAAATATTTATTGAGCACATACTATGAGTGAGACACCACTATAGGGGCTGGGGATAGGACAATAAACAAGATACCAGGTCATGCCCTTGATGGAGCCATCATGTCCAGTTGTGCCAGGGCAGTGGGGTAGGTTGCTGAAAGGCCATATGAAGTCTTGCAAGACATGCAATTTGTTGGGGGAAAGTTTACAAGAGATGAGTGACTGCTCCAAGGAAGTTCAGAGGCGACAGGCTGTCAGATAGCACCTCCTCCCTCAGGGCACTTGGTCAAGCAGCGCCTCCTCTCCCCTGTGGCATTTGTCCAGTGTCCTGTCTGGCTGAATGACACAGATCCTTTCCACAGTACTCTCAGTTCTGCACCTGTCCCACTCAGAGAGGAGTTTTATATGTTGGGCTGCAGAAGCAGTGACATCATCAGCATTAGCTTAGTTCGCCTGTCTGATCAGCATCCTCAGGGGCAACTGTCCTGATGTAAGTGCAAAAAAGCTTTCTACAGCTTTCTACTGAGTGCCCTAGTCCCCAGTGTGTGTAAGAGAAAGCCAGTGTCCTTCAAGATATATGTATCTGAAACTTCTGGCTGAGGCTTCCCGTCATTGTTCCCTTAACTTGGCTAGGTTCTTGGGAATAGAAAGGGAGCATTGAGGGACATGATGTTTCACTGTTGCCTTTTTATTTAGGGATGATACAGGACCTTATGTTTGCAAGGAACCTGGAACTTGGCAGGAGTTAAAAAAAAATTGAAGAGATTCCTTCCCTTCTCATCTGCCTTTGGGACTCTGGAGTTTGTGCTTTTTCTTAAAATAATTCTTGCCTTTTATTCCTTCACTTTTTTTTTTTTTTTTTTTTTTTTTTGCAGAGCTGGGGATTGAATCCAGGGCCTTGAGCATGGTAGGCAAATGCTCTACCACTGAGCTGCACCCGCAGCCCTTCCCAGGATTCTTAGTGGCTGTTGGCATGTACTTTATAGAGCCGCTTCCAGGCAGTTAGGATAAACCATTAAACAACCTCCTCCTGATGCAGAGCTCTTTGCATTTCCAGATCTTGTAGGTTATACATGACAATGGGTTTGTTAGAGGCATTTCCCAGCCTGGAATTGAAGACTTCTGTTTCTCACGGTGATTCAAGGTCACTCCCTGGGATGTATCAAACTTGTATATGAGCAAGGCCCATGTCTCTGAGAACAAGAGGGTCTCCCCCTACCCCTTCTCTTTCTAGAGGAGTTTTTATTCATTATCAAATATTTGTTGTGCACCTACTGTGTGTCAGACATAGAGCCTAAAATAAAATAAAAGCAGTAGTAAGGCTGTTAACAAGGAGGAAATAAGTCCGCTGAGCTCTTCTATACCTACTGTACATATTCACAGGCCAATTCCTCAGGGAGGCATCCCCTAATCCCCTACTTTCAGACCTTCATTATCACTCCCATAGCAAGTAACCTGCCCCCCCCAACCCTTTTTAAACAGCGCTCATACCTCTAATTACTCAGTACCTAGTAACTTACTGTGCTGCAGATCCTCTGGGACTTCGAGTGAGAACCTGGTTCCCAGATCTATGCATTGACACATAGTAGGTGCTTAATAAAAATTTGTTGACTTCATGAATGTGGGAAATTTCTAAGTCCTCCCAGAGTGAATGAGGCTGCTCCCCTAACAGTAAGATGGATCTGGAATCGACAAGGTATCAAGTGGCTGCTGATGATAATGAATTATTTAGACCCTCCCACTTTCCCCTTATCATCTGGGGCCTCCTTTATGACCAGAAAATTTTCTGCTGGGAATGGGTTTAGGGGCTGGGATCAGGCAACTCACTGCTCTTCCTTCCCAGACTTGATCAAAGTTCAGCCAGATTTTATCAAATGTGTTTTTTTTAATACTTATTTTTGTGTTTTCTTCATCTGTTATTGTTCTTTCCCATCAGCTCCAATGGCCAGTAGTCAACTGAAAATGGCTAACTCCATCAAGTCTTTTACATATTTAAAAAAAATTTTTGTAGTTGTAGATGGACAGAATGCCTTTATTTTATTTGTTTATTTTTATGTGGTGCTGAGGTTGGAACCCAGTGCCTCACACATGCTAGGCAAGTGCTCTGCCACTGAGCTACAGCCCCAGCCCTCTTTTGCATATTGTAAAAATATTTCTTCCTTTCCTCCCAGACACTAAAGTCTACGCAGCTTTGGGAAATCATGACTTTCACCCTAAAAACCAGTTCCCAGCACAGAGCAACAACATCTACAATCACGTAGCAGAATTATGGAGACCATGGCTTAGTAACGAATCCGTTACTCTCTTCAAAGAAGGTACAAAAGCCATTTGCTACTGTAAGGATCACTTACTGTATGATCTAATTTCATCTTCACAACAATTCCTTGAAATAGGTACTGATTTTATCCTTATTTTACAGATTAGGAGATTGAGGCCTGAAAGTATCAAATCACTTGATTGAGGTTGCACAGCTTAGCAAAGGCAAGCTTGAGAGCAGAATCCAGGACAGACTCCAAAGTTTGCGCTTTTAACCTCACAGTATTAATGATGATCATAAGCCAATAGATATTCAGCATTTACTGTATGCCAGCGTCTCTTAAGCATAGTTCTAAAATCTTCACAGCAACCCTAGGAAGGAGCTGACCTTCAGCTCAACCTGGTTTGACCCTTGCCACCATTGACATTGTGGCCTGGATGATTCTTTCTTATAGAGGGCCATCCTCTGTGAGAGTATTGTAGAGTATTTAGCCTCAACCCTGGCCTCTACTCACTAGATGCCACTCACACACCAGTTGTGACAACTAAAAATTTCTCTGAACATTGTCAAATGTTCCCTGGGTCAAAACTTTCCTGGATGAGAACCACTGGTCCAGAGACCCAGCCAGCCCCAGGGGTGCCTGACCCTTTTCTTCCCTTTCCTCTGTCTCTGGCTGCTGGGACTCCCCATGGGTCTAAACCAACCACAAGTCTGCAGCGCAGAAGCCCATTGCTTTAGTCTGAACAGGTCAGCTCCTGGAACAGATAGCTGAGTGGAGGAGGGTCAACAATGGATCCGGGGGCTGGGGATGTGGCTCAAGCGGTAGCGCGCTCGCCTGGCATGCGTGCGGCCAGGGTTCGATCCTCAGCACCACATACCAACAAAGATGTTGTGTCCGCCGAGAACTAAAAAATAAATATTAAAAATTCTCTCTCTTAAAAAAAAAAACAATGGATCCGAATGGCAAACACATTATTATTATTCCCATTAGAAGATGAGGAAATTAAGGCATAGAGAGGTGAAGTAACTTTCTCAAGTTGCACAGCTAATGAATGACAGAGCCCCTGGTCTTACTCCTCGCTGCCCCTTGTAGGGGAAAGGTGGGAAGGAGAAGGTGGGAGAGTGAGGTGGAATCGGGCAGGAGCCCCCTTCAGGTTCTCCCTGGCTGTGACATCCTAGGTGCCTTCTATTCTGAGAAGTTGCCAGGTCCGAGCAGGGCGGGGCGAATCGTGGTCCTTAACACCAACCTGTACTACAGCAACAATGAGCAGACAGCTGGCATGGCTGACCCGGGCCTGCAGTTCCAGTGGCTGGAAGATGTGCTGACCAATGCGTCCCAGGCTGGGGAGATGGTGAGTGCTCCTGCTTTTTCCTCCCTCTCTTCTGGGTTACTTCCTGAACAAGTTTCCCACTTGGCACAAACTCATCTGCCCACACTGAGATGCACACATCTTAGAAGGGGCCGCTTCTACTCCCACAACAGCCCTGTGGGCTAGGAGGGTCCTGGGTCCTGGAGCCTGTGTAGATGAAGACCTTGAGGCCCACGGGAACAGTGATGGTCCCAAGTCACCCAGTAAATGATGGAGCGGAGGTAGAACCCCAGTCTCTAGACCCCAAGTTCAGAGCTCTTTCTACTGCTACTACACCACCCTGGCCACCTGTACTGTGCACTAGATCTCAGGGGGATGCCCTGGCCTTGAGATATGTCCATCTAGTCTGCTGGGATGGCACCTCAAGGACTGGCACAGTGTCTCATGTGCCTGAGTTCTTGCATTGCCCAGAATGTCCCAGGAGGGTATCACAGCTGGTGCTCATGAGGCCAAGCTCAGTGCTTTTTATGGATGATCTCATTTAACTCTGAAAACTCCACCAGGTAGCTGCTATTCCAGATGAGAGACAGCTGACACTCAGAGAGTGACACAGCTGGTGTCCAAGCAGCAGTTTGACTCCAAAGCTCATGTTCTTAATCCTGTCCCCTGTTCTGTCTCATGCAAAGGTGGCCGAGTAGCCAGGGATTATTAACCAAGTGACTCAGGGAGTGTAAGACATGAACATACATGGCTCAAGCTCTCTGAGAAGACTAGTCTTAAAAGGAACAGGAAGGCTTCATGGAGGAGGTGATTTTGGAGCAATGTTCGGAAGTAAGGGTAGGATTTATAGAAAACAAAAAGGGTTCTCCAGTTGGCATGCATAGCATGGACAAAGACACAGAGGTGGGAAGGCATGTGGCACACCTGTTTTGGGGTATAGAGCAAATGTCAGGGGAGAGAATGGAGGAATGTCAGGGACGAGATTCTTGTGAGCTGCCCACCTGCCTTTGGGGGAGATGGGCAGTTTTTTTAATATTTATTTTTTTGTTTTAGATGGACACAATATTTTATTTTCATGTGGTGCTGAGGATCAAACCCAGTGCCTCACACATGCCAGGCAAGCGCTCTACCATTTGAGCCACATCCCAAGCCCCGAGATGGGCAGTTTTAAGAGGTAGAAATGAGGATCCGGAGAGAACATCTCTGTCCCGGACACCTCTTCCTTGCAGGTGTACATTATTGGCCACGTGCCCCCGGGCTTCTTTGAGAAGACACGGAACAAGCCGTGGTTCCGGGAAGACTTCAATGAGGAGTACCTGAAGGTGGTCCGGAAGCACCATAGAGTCATAGCAGGGCAGTTCTTTGGGCACCACCATACTGACAGCTTCCGGATGTTCTATGATGATGCAGGTACTCGATCTGGAGGGCAAATGCCAGCATGCCCCCCTCCTTCTCTCACCAACCTCTCTCAGTCCCATTTTCTCTCTCCTAAAAGGTGCCCCCATAAGCGTCATGTTTCTCACACCTGGGGTCACCCCGTGGAAAACCACATTACCCGGAGTCGTCAACGGGGCCAATAATCCAGGCATCCGCGTGTTGGAGTATGACCGAGCCACACTGAAGCTGCAGGTCAGGGGCCCTGGGTCTGCTGGGACCAGAGGAGGAGGGTGGGAGAGATTCCTTAACTCTCAGCCAGCCTGCTTACCTGCTGCTGACCCTTGAGCCTCAGGAAGGTCAAGCTACTTCCACTCTTCTCAGGATCAGGTTCAGAACCCTGGAGCTGCCTGCCACTAAAGCAGGTCAGTTCTTCCCCAAATCCCCCTTCGTCCAGGATGGTTGCCATAGCCTCCTTCCCTGTATTCCTGCCTCCCACCCTGACCTGCATGCAATAACCCATCCACTACACAAAAAGAAGGGATTCATGTCTCTGAAGCACTGCTTTCATCCACATGAGTGGGATGCCTTGGTGCAAGCCTGATATCCCAGCAACTTGGGAGGCTGAGAGAGGAAGATAGCAAGTTCGAGGCCAGCCTTGGCAATTTAGTGAGGCCCTAAGCAACTTAACAAGACCCTGTCTCAGACATAAAAAGTGCTGGGGATGTAGCTCAATGGTAAAGTGCTTCAGCGTTCAAGCAATCCCAGTAACAAAAACAAACAAGAGGGCTGGGGATGTGGCTCAAGCGGTAGCGCGCTCTCCTGGCATGCGTGTGGCCCGGGTTCGATCCTCAGCACCACATACCAACAAAGATGTTGTGTCCGCCGAGAACTAAAAATAAATATTAAAAATTCTCTCTCTCTCTCTCTCTCTCTCTCTCTCTCTCTCTCTCTCTCTCCTCTCTCACTCTCTCTTAAAAAAAACAAACAAACAAACAAACAAGAAACTCTCCAAATGGCATTCCAATGCCCTCAAGACAAAGTTGGATCTCCTTGGCTTGGTATTTGCCCACTTCTTCCCTAATACTGAGTAGGCTCTAGGCCCTAACTTGTCAAACAAGCCCTCACCGCCTAAGATGGCTATGATTGTTGAAATGCCAAAGAAATACTATTCCTTCATCTGTTCAACAAAATGTTGAACATGAAGCCTCTGTGATATGTCTTGTTCTGGCTCAGGAGATGCATATGACAGCTAAACAAGCTTGCTGCCCTTTTAGACCTGCTGTTCTGACAGGAGAGAGATAATAAATGAATAGGTTAAAATTGAGTAGGGACAGAGAGTAGAGCCAGGAAGAAAAAACGGAAGGAGGAGAAGGTTAGTGATGGTAAAGGGTTTTGTGTGCTCTTAGGAGGAAAGGGTCACAGGTAAGGTGACATTTGGGTTCTGAATCAATTGAGAGATTGAGCCAGGTGGACATCTTGGGAAGACAAAGGGAACAGCAAGTGAGAGGCCCTGGGGTGGGAACGTGCTGGGCGCATTAGGGGAAGAGCCCAGGGTGGCCACAGTGGAAGGCACAGGGCAGAGTGGAAGGGGTGAGGCCAGGTCATGCAGGGCACAAGGAAGACTCTGAATTGGGAGGGTTTGGGACAGAGCAAAAAAATATTCTGATACAGTTTTACAGAATCACCACGTGTGCTGTGCCAAGAACAGGTCACCAGGGCCAAGGGGAGAAGTAGAGGGGCAGTTAGGACATAAGTGTCACAGAAACCAACTGCAAGATGATGGTGGTTTGGGCCAGGATGGTGGAAGGGCACTGGTGAGAAGTGTCTGATCCTGTAGGTAGTTTGGAAGCAGAGTAGCTAGAATTTGCTAGTGGACTGGTGTGGGATATGGGGCGTGTCAGAGACGAATGGAGGATTCTGAGGCATTTGGCCTGAGCACTGAGAAGATGAGGTTTCTGGTTACTGAGACAGGGTGACTGCAGGAAGGTGAGTTTTCAGAGGGAAGATCCAGTTTGGCATCCAAGTAGAAATGGCTGGGAGAAGCCAGGCATGGAGGCAACTGTCTGTAATTCCAGTGACTTGGGAGGTTGAGGCAGGAGGAACATAAGTTTGAGGCCAGCCTGGGCAAACTGATGAGACCTTGTCTCAAAAATAAAAAAAATAAAAAAGGAAGGAAAAAGCTAGTTGGAGGAGGGCATTTACAGTCAGGGACAGGATGAAACCATTTAGGTTCTTGATTCTCCTGTAGAGAAAGAAGCCTGAGGAATTTTAGAGTGTGGCTTGGGGCTAGGGTATAGCTTAGTGGTAGAGCACTTCCTAGCATGTGCGAGGCCCTGGGTTTCATCCCCAGCAGTGTAGCCTGTTGTCCACGTTGGCATTTAGCTTCTCCTTTTTTTTTTTTTTTTTTTTTTTTTAAAAAAAAGAGAGAGTGAGAGAGAGAGAGAGAGAGAGAGAGAGAGAGAATTTTTAATATTTATTTTTTAGTTCTCGGCAGACACAACATCTTTGTTGGTATGTGGTGCTGAGGATCGAACCCCGGCCGCACCCATGCCAGGCGAGCGCGCTACCGCTTGAGCCACATCCCCAGCCCTTAGCTTCTCCTTTTGAAAGTACAAGTGATAATGTAATGTTCCCAGCTTGTCAGCTCTCATCCATATATGACAGATCTTTGGTGGCCACAAATTTAACTGGAAATGGTCTAGGACCTTTCAGATTCTAGATCTGAAGATGCTTCTGAGTCTTGTTTGAATGTATTCTACATCCCTATCAACTACGGTTCTATAACCTCTGTCAACTGGCTACTCCCTTATAGAACAGAAAATGCAGTCGGGTAAACAACCTGGGTCCCAATTCTACCCATGCCACTATATGACCCTGGTCAAGTGAATTAACTTCTTTAGGCCTTCCATTGCCTCATTAGTAAAATGGGGGTAATAAACCCAGTTTACCTCATCAGAGGATGTCTGCCAAGCATACCTGGTAGGTGGCTACACATTCACTAATAGCAGTCATTATTACGACTATAAAGAATCTAGGGGTAAATGCAAGGTATAGAATTAGGGGTGCAACTAAACAACTGCTCACCTGACCCTGTGCCCGCTCTTCAGGACATGGTGACCTACTTCATGAACCTAAGCCTGGCGAACTCGCAGGAAAGCCCACGCTGGGAGCTCGAGTACCGGCTGACTGAGGCCTATGAGGTGCCAGATGCAGGCGCCCGCTCCATGCACGCTGCTCTGACCCGCATTGCCACCAACCAGGGCACATTGCAGCGCTACTATGTCTACAACTCAGTCAGCTACGACTTGGCACCCTGTGGTGAGCCTTGCCGCACAGAGCACGTGTGTGCCATCCAACAGGTTGCCTTTGAGGCCTATGCCACCTGCCTACAGGCTTTCGCCACTGTGCCTGCGCCCCTGCTGCCGCTCCTGCTGGCATCATATCTGGGCCTGCACGCACTGTTAGCACGGTGACTTTAGTTGTCCCCGTGCTTAGCTCGCCTTCCTCCTGGCAAATTGGAGCAGCATCACCCCCTCGAGACCTGGACTTCACCCCCATTTCCCCGCATGAGAGGGGAGTAAACTAGACTGGGACTGCCGGATCAAGAAAACGAAGCCCCAAAGACTCCTCCAGAAGCACATTTCTTTAAAGTTTCATGTCTTATCCACAAAACAATGCTCATGGTGCATTTTATTCTGTACATTATTCCTTTTAATATGTAAATGATGTTTAAAGTGGGTCACTTGCAGTTACAAGTGCACTCAATCACCTGACGAAATGAACCACCATGTCCGTCCTGTGCTCCTGGTGTATCCCCTGCTCAAGTCTAAACTGAGCACCTGTAGTTTGCAAAAACACTGCATTTGGGGTCAGAATATGTCTTTCCCTCCCCGCGCCCCGCCCTCGTTTGGGTTTGCAATAATGTAAACGTAAAGGATCACGGTTGTTGCCTGGACTTTAGGTTCTAGTTTTCCCGCCATTCTCTCCTTCTGGACTCTCCAGGCTCCTGAATGTAAAACCAGTCAATTAGAAGCCAGCCAAGCGAAAGGCATCGGTCTTCCCGGCCCTCGCAGCTCCACTGAGCTGGTCCGGGAAACCCTAAGGGCTGGCAACAGGATCAGATTCAGGGACGCCATTTGGGATGCGGAAGGGCTGGCTTGGGGGCTCAGGCAATACACCAGCTTCGCTCCTCCCCGGACGGGGCGGGATTGGGAAGTCCCGCCCAGCAGGCCCCGGCCTGGGGCTGCCCTAAGGGCTGCTCCCGCCTCCTTCCTGCGACCGCGACCCTGGGATTGAGTGTGGGTCCCAGGGGCAAGGGGAGGGAGCGGGCAGAGGCAGGCGGGTCATGCCCTGGTCGTCCCGCGCCGTTCTCCTTCGGGATCTGATCTTGGGCGTTTTGGGCACCGCCGCCTTCCTGCTCGACTTGGGCGCGGACCTGTGGGCCGCCGGCCAGTATGCGCTCAGCGGCCGCTACCTATGGGCCGCGCTGGTGCTGGCGCTGCTAGTCCTCGCATCGGTGGCGCTGCAGCTCTTTAGCTGGGTCTGGCTGTGCGCCGACCCCGTTGGTCTGCACGAGTCGCAGCCTCCCGGCCGCTGCTTGGCGCTGCTGCACTTCCTGCAGCTGGGCTACCTGTACAGGTAAGCGCTGCGCTCTCGGAAAGGGGAGGGAGATCGGTACCTCCTGCACCTGGGCTACTAGTAGTAGAGGCGAGACTCCTGACACCCTGAAGGGGGTGGGAGAGAGGATGGACGCCAGAAGAGGAACCAGATCTCAGCAGCTGAGCCTCCAGACCCTTAAGGAAAGAGAATCCAGGTCTAGAGTCCCCAGAGCTTATCTAGCCCTACCCTTCAGGTTCCGGTGGAGGAAAGCGGTGTTCAGGGAAGAGGGAAAGAGGGCTTCGCAGTCAGATTTTCTGGAGTCCGTGTCTGGCTATGCCACCTTCCTTTCTGCGTTTCTCTGAGCCTCAGTGTTCTCCTCTATAGAAAGAGGCAGTTGCGGAGAGAGAGGTCTGGCAGGCAGGTCAGTTGTGAGGAGTCAATGGAAGGAGTAGGAAGGTACCTCAGGTTGTGCTGGCACTGTTCAGCGCTGCTGTTCCTTTTAATCCTGAGCAGGGCCTTGGGCAGGTCACTGACTTCTCAAGATCTGTTTACTCATTGCTGCAATGCCTACTTCTCTTTTGTGAGGATTAAATGAAATGGCACCTGTAAATTGTCCTGGCACAGTGTAAGCATCCAACAAATGTCAGCTAGCTTCATGATTATGTGGGCCACCCTGTGAGTTTCAGCAGCCCTGAACCCCCAGAGCATGCTCATTCCCTCTCTCCTTTTCTTTCCCAGTTGTGTGCTTCTCCCTCAACACTGGCTTCCCATCCCCAGATGGAGCAAGAGGGCAGAGGTGTGCTGGGCTCCCTAATGAACTCCTGTAATCCCAGTGATTTGGGAGGCTGAGGCAGAAATATCAAACATTTGAGGCCAGCCTCTGCAACTAAGAGAGCCCCAAAGCAACTTAGCGAGACCCTGTCTTAAAACGAAAAATAAAAAATAAAAGGACTAGGGATGTGGCTGTGGTAAAGTGCCTCTGGTTCAATCCCCAGTACCATTAAAACAACAACAACAACAAAGAGATCATGCAGTTTGACTTATCTAACACCCCTGGAGCCAGCCAGGGCTGGGCACAGGCTGGGTTTCCGAAAATATATGCAGACTATGCTCCTTTTTAGAATTAGCAGGGGCCTGTAGAGACAGCGAAACTGAAATCAAAGGGTCAAAGCCATGCCATGAAGTCAGGACTTCATTGTGTGGCCTGGGTTAGGATGGCTGGAGGCGAAATCTGCTTTGAAGTCCATTTTTACAAATTCTATTAAGATCTTGCTTTGACAAAGCTGCATGGAGTCTCCAGAAGTAGAGAGAGGAGCTTTGATGTTGCCATTTTTCGTGAGGAACTGCAGGAGACACCAGTAAAACCCTGATGGGTATGGAGGGGCACAGTATTACTGTCCCGGAGGCCTCACTGGGCCTGCGTTCATGAGTGCTTCATGCATCTTGCCTTCTCCTGTTTCTGCTGACTTTTGGCTTGAAAATAGGGTCTCTGTTCCTGCTCGTGACAAGGCTGAAGTGGGGGCTTCTGTTGAGGCATTAGAGGACCAAAGGCAGAAGCTCCTATGAGGGAGAGCCCCAACAGAGCCCTGCCTGCCTGTCGCTCAGTGTGTATCAGGTCTATAGAGGCAAGTGACAGCTGGCATCTGATGAATGAATTTGCATGGAGGGAATGGACTCTCCCCCTAGAGCCAAGTGAGATCAGTTCTGGGTGCAGAACTACTGTCCCCTCAGGCCAATTAATCCCTGAGGCCTGTGTGGACAACCTTAATTCTGCCCTAGTCTCTATCCCCACCCATCTGGGCCAGCCCTGCACCCCCCATTTGTCCCTGGGCTGTTTCAGAAATCTCTCTTTTTTTGGGGGCTGGGGTTACTAGGGATTGAACCCGGGGTATTTTTTCATTGAGCTGTATCCCCAGTCCTTTTTATTTTTTATTTTGAGACAGGGTGTTGCTAAATTGCTTAGGGCATTGCAAAATTGCTGAGGCTGGCCTTGAACTTGGAATCCTCTATCTCAACCTCCTGGGTCACTGGGATTACAGGTGTGTCCCACTGTGCCTGGCTCCAGCATCCTCTTAAAATGGGATTTCTGCTCCACTGTAACTCTTCCCACCCTTCCTCCTTGCCCCAGCCAGTGTCTTCTAGAGCACAATCTGATCCCATGTTGCCCATGCTCAGAAGCTCTCCATAGTTCCTTGCCCACAGGATCCCAGGAGATTCTTAGGCATAGTAAAAGTGAGAACCACTGCCTTGGACAACTTTATAGCATGCCTTTCAAATTCAAACAGTTTTGGGTCCCTTTCTGATTCCCTCACTGCTAGCCGCTGCCGCTGCTGTTGCTTCTTTTTTTTGTGTGTGTGGTGCTGGGGATTGAACCCAGGGCCTTGTGTATGCGAGGCAAGCACTCTACCAACTGAGCTATATCCCCAGCCCCACTACTAGCTTTTTGATGCCATTTCCCCAGATGTAAAATGGGGCTCTTGTGAGGGGTAAACAGAACAAGGTTTGTGATGCTCTTGGGGCAGCGCCTAACCAGCAGGACTAAAAGTTGTGTTTATCCCAATTTATAGATGAGGTTCAGAGAAGTTAGGTAGCTTGCCCAAGTCCCTCTACCATGTGAGTAGACAAGTTAGGATCAGAGACTGTCTGCATCTGCCAGATGGGTAAGAGGCTGAGGAATTCCCTGGACGCTGACCTGGCCCTGTGGGCATCTGTGTGTGCTGCCTAGATGCCTGCAGGGGCTGCAGCAGGGGCTGTTGGTGTGGCAGCAGGAGGAGCCTTCCGAGTTTGACCTGGCCTATGCCGACTTCCTGTCCTTGGACATCAGCATGCTGCGGCTCTTTGAGACCTTCCTGGAAACGACGCCACAACTCACACTGGGGTTGGCCATCGTGCTACAGAGTGGCCGCGCTGAGTACTACCAGTGTGAGTACCAGGCCACCAGCTGGCCTTCCTTTTATGGATTAGCAGAATTTCCCTTCAATGTCAGCAATATATTTGCTTTTTTAGAATAACTGTTGAGAAAATAGGAGACCAAACTTTAGACAGTGGATCTGGGTTCAAATCTAAAGTTAATCTTTAGCTGCATGAGTATGGAAGATTGTATAACTTCTCTGAATATCAGTTTGGCCTCATCTGAAAAATGGATATAATGTATGATCTTGCCAGGTGCAGTGCATATGCTTATAATCCCAGCTGCTTAGGAAGCCTGGGCAGGAGGATTGCAAGCAAGACGCTGCCTCAAAATGAAAAATAAAAATGGCTAGGGATATAATTCAGTGTTAAAGTACCCTTGGGTTTAATCTGCAGTACCAAAAAAAAAAAAAAAAAAAAAAATCCTACCTCATAGAACTGATGAAAGGGGGTGCTACATATAATGCTCAGTGGCACATAATAAATCTTAATTATAATTTTTATTACTTTGATGATATTAGATAAAGCATGTAGGGTACCTGATATATAATAAGCAACTTGTTATTCAATAAACAATTTATTGAGTACCTTCATACAGTCAAGTTTTTATTGAGCATCTCTTCTGTACCTGTCACTGTGCTGAGGACACAGCAGTGAGTAAGACATGCGGAGCCTCTGCCCAGCCAGGATGAGTGACTATAAACACAAGTAGTTACAATAAATGTGCTGAGTGACTGGAAAACAGAGGCAGGTGGCGGAGGCTGGCAGAGCCTCAACAACCACTGGGAAAGTTTGTGTAGTAAGGAGCCTTGGGAGGCTTTCTCGGAAAAGGGAAGTAACTTGCCCAAAGTCAAGGGTGGCCACGCTAGACTCCAACTCACAGCTCATTCAGAGTCCAGTGCCTCCGCTTTGCCTTTGCCACCCCTGTACATCCCGAAGCCCCCTGCTAAAAATGCCACAGCCTCCCAAAGAACCCAGTCCCCACCCTGCCATCACTTTCAGTGTGACACAGGAGTCCATCTTCACTTTATACCAGAGGAAAGAGGTATAAAAGGTGAAGTGACAGCCTGGGTCAGTCAGCATTCATTGGGTGCATTTTTTCCCCCTATTTTAAGGTGCTAAAATATCTAGGACCAGAGCCAAGTGGAGACAGACTATACCATATGTTGGGTGGAGGAGATTGATTTTTCAACTTTTTATTTAGCAAACATTATCCCAGGTGAGCAAAATCTGCCTGCCTGCCTGCCTTTTGCAGTACTGGGGACCAAACCCAGGACCTCACACCTGCTAGGCAAGCACTTTACCACTGAGCTACATCCCCATCCTTTTTTATTTAATTTTTTTTTTTTAAATATTTATTTTCTAGTTTTCGGCGGACACAACATCTTTGTTTGTATGTGGTGCTGAGGATCGAACCCGGGCCGCACGCATGCCAGGCGAGCGCGCTACCGCTTGAGCCACATCCCCAGCCCGTTTTTTATTTAATTTTGAGACAAGGTCTTACTTAGTTGCCCAAGTTGGCCTCAAACTTTTAATCCTCCTGTCCCAACCTCTCTAGTAGCTGGGATTATAGGTGTGCACCACTGTGTCCAGCCAGAATCTGTTCTCTACCCTCCAGGAACTTAGAAATAAGGAAGTAAGTAATAATTAGTGTGATCAGACTCCATGCAGAAGTGGGTGGGGTATTATAGAGATACCCAAAACAAGGAGTGTGTGGGCTGGGTGACCCCAGTGGATATTCAAGCTGGGGCTTGTAGGGTGAGGAGGAGTGGGTCAAGGGAAGTGAGGCATGTGCTTCTGGCTTTACTAATAAACTAGACAAGCTTGTCAAAAGTCACAGGCTGTGGCATGCTGGACAAACTGGAAAAACTTTAGCCCTGCTCAAACCTAGAAGGTGGGTAGTTGGAGACAGGGATGGCCACAGATCTGATGGGTATATGATAGGTTCCCAATAAACATTTGAGTGAATTAGGTGGATGGGAAAGGGGAGGAAGCATTCTAGAGACATTTCAGGGCTGCTTCCATCTTTCCTTGGAGGTCCTAGTGCTTCCAGTCCAGGTTGGGCAACGAGGATGTGGGATAAATATCTTATCGTCAGCTTCTGGATCTTGGGAAAACAAGAGCAAGGTCAGGGTGTCCATGGAAGGGAGCAGAGGGGAATGAGGAGAACTTCTGCCATGCTACAGGGATATCTCTTCTCTCTGACATGGAGAAATCAGCCCCTTTCTGATGACTGATTTTCAGACCCAAGAAAAGCTTAAGCTCTTCTGAGAAAGGAATGGTTATGGGGCCTTAGAAGATGCTCAGGGTGCAGCCAAGGCCCAAGGGTGCCAAGTTTCATACCCTCCCATTCTTGAAAGATGTCCCAGGATAGCACCTAAAGTAAAGCCTCCTGGTGAGGTCAGGCTACACAACTGAATCCCTGCCCTCTGGTTGTGTGAACTCACTGAATGTTCTGGCACTGCAGTTTTCCCGTCTACAAGTGGGGGCATTCTAATACCCAACTCAGGGCTGCTGGCAGAACCCCCAGGGTACCTGTGTGCCTGGGGATGCTAGGCAGGCTGCTCACAGAGCTCACCTGTTTCCTCTTATTCTTTATAGGGCTTAGCATCTGCACATCCTTCTTGGGCATCTCATGGGCACTGCTGGACTACCACCAGGCCTTGCGCACCTGCCTTCCCTCCAAGCCCCTCCTGAGCCTGGGCTCCTCTGTCATCTACTTCCTGTGGAACCTGCTACTACTGGGGCCCCGAGTCCTGGCGGTGGCCCTGTTCTCAGCCCTCTTCCCCCACTATGTGGCCCTGCACTTTCTGGGCCTGTGGCTGGTGCTGCTGCTCTGGATCTGGCTTCAGGGCACAGACTTTATGCCAGGCCCTGCCTCTGAGTGGCTGTACCGGGCGACAGTGGCCACCATCCTCTATTTCTCCTGGTTCAATGTGTCTGAGGGCCATACCCGAGGCCGGGCCACCATTCACTTGGCATTCCTCCTAAGTGACAGTGTTTTGCTGGTGGTCACTTGGGTGACTCATAGCACCTGGCTGCCTGTCGGGATCCCATTGCACATGTGGCTTCCCTTGGCCGGTGTCTGCTTACTTTTAGGTCTGGCTCTGCGCCTTGTCTACTACCGCTGGCTCCACCCTAGCTGCCGCTGGGAGCCTGACCGGGTGGATGGGGCCCGAAGTCTCTCTCCTTTGCCACACAGTCAGCTGCCTCAGAACAGGCGTATGATTCACTTGGCTCAGAACTTTTTCCCCAAGGCTAAGGATCAGGCTGCTTTGTCAGGGAAGGGAGAGGTGAATGGGGTCCTTTGAGGCAGGGTCAGACCAGCCTAGGGAGTTCACAGTGTAATAAAATGAGAAGGCCTGGGCCCTGGAGGGCCAAGGGTGCCAATTATTATGTAGGAGACACTTTTCTCCTTTTCCCCAACCAGTATAGCTGGTGTCCCAGAGCTTCCCATGGCTGGTATTTTCACCTTTCAAGTAATTGGTGGAAGTGCCATGCCACCCTTGTTTTCCTGATCTTGCCTAGAAGGCCCCAGGACACCTATGGGCTGGCTCTCTGGAATTTTTCCCTGCACTACCCCATTTGTTCAGTTCATTCAACAAATGTTTACTGAGAGCACTTTATGTGCTGGGAACATTTTTCTAACTGTGGAACCAGCTGCTGCTCTATAGTTTCATCCTCTGCCTGCTCCAGCCAATCCTGAGTAGGATCTCAAAGGCTGGTGGACCAACTCTGCACGGCCCCTGCCAGCACCTCCAGGGTCTTAGCACAGCTGTTTCAGCCTTGGCTCCTCCAGGGGCTGCTTTTTGCCCAAGTGCCTTGTGGGCCTGTGGTCTGGACCATGCACAGCCCATTGAGTATTTTTATTCTTTAACCAGTGTACCTCCTACCTCAGAGTTGATGTGAGAGGAAGAGAATGTGTATATATACGTGTTGCTGCCAGTGAGGACACGTGTTATTTTTGTTTAACAGTATTAATATGTTATTATTAAAAACTTGTGCAATCCTCTGGTCTGTGTCGTTAAAGTCTACTACCTCTCCTGGAAAAAATGGATCAGGGATGTAGAATCACTTAAAATTGGAACACTCCAAATTTCAGGAGCTGGTGAGCCAGCCCACACATTCAGCAGGGAATCAAAACCTGGATCTGGGTGGACTTGGTGCTTTCTCTTACCACGGCTCTGCTGCTGGGCCTAGCGGGAGCAGCTACAAGCATCTTTAGGATTAGGAAGTATGAGAGACCAGGTGCAGAAGGTTCTTTGTTGGGAGCTCTTTGAGGTTATATTCCTTGGAGAAACAAGGAATAGGAAGAGGACACTGGAGTCTGAGAAGACGGTTTTGTTATCACTGTGATGGCATCTGGAATAGTTTAGTTCTGTTATTCATTTATTATAGTAGAGAGACACAATAAACAGGATTACTTATTAAGATAGTGTTAAGTGCTAAAAGAAAAATAGAGCAGGGCGGGGAAGGTGTTTGTATGTTGGGAGTGGGAGTTAGAAACTTTAGAAAGAATGGCCAAGAAAGACCTCCCTGAGGAACTGGTAATCCCTAAAGATGAGGGAGAGAAGCTTTAGTAGTGACTGTAGCCTGTTGCTTATAAATGTGATAAGGAGCAGGACCTGGAGTCACTATTAAGGGAAGATTGCAAACACTGTTCCTGAAGACTGCCGTTCCGCTGGATGAAGGAGGACTTATAGTGGTGTTGGCCTGAAGCTGAGGATTACCCAGAGCTGAAGGCTGGCACCAGGAAGAGGCTCCTGGAAGATGTTTTAAATAGAATGTTATAGGAAGAAAAAATTTTGCAAATCCTACAGTCTTTGAGACTTCTGAATTTCACAGACCAGTCAAAAGGCTAACATGAGAATGGGCATGGTGGTGTACATCTGTAATTGCAGTGACTAGGGAGACTGAGGCAGGAGAGTTGAAAGTTTGAGACCAGCCTGGGCAACATAGCAACACTAGGTCTCAAAATAAAGGGCTGGCCAGGTACAATGTGCACACCTACAGTCCTAGTGGCTCGGGAGGCTGAGACAGGAGGATTCTGAGTTCAGAGCCAGCCTCAGCAACTTGGCGAGGCCCTAAGCAATTCAGTGAGACCCTGTCTCTAAGTAACCTGCAAAAGGGGGCTGGGGATGTGGTTAAGTGCCCCTGAGTTCAATCCTGGGTATCATAAATAAATAATAAAGGGCTGGTCATATTATAGTGAAGTAACCACATCAGTGGTGATAGCAGCTTAATTCACAATAGCTAAGCTATGAAACCAACCTAGGTGCCCTTCAACAGATGAATGGATAAAGAAAATGTGGTACATATACACAATGGAATATTATTCATCCATAAAGAATGAAATTATGGCATTTGCCTGTAAATGGATGGAACTGAAGACTATCATGATAAGTGAAATAAGCCAATCCCCCAAAACCAAAGGCTGAATGTTCTGATATGAGGATGCTGACTCACAGTAGGGTTGAGGGGGGTGGGAGAGAGGGAGGAGTGAAGGTTCACTTGATTGGACAGTATCCATTGGGGGGAAAGGGAGAGGGGATAGGAATGGGAAAGATAGTAGAATGAATTGGACATAACTTTTCCTATGTTCATATATAAACACATGACCAGTGTAACTCCACATCATGTACAACCACAAGAATGGGAAGTTATATTCCATGATATATGTTAAAATACATTTTACTGTTGGGCTGGGTTGTAGCTCAGTGGTAGAGTGCTTGCCTAGCACATGTGAGGCACTGGGTTCGATCCTCAGCACCACATTAAAAAATATAAAAATAGGGCTGGGGATGTGGCTCAAGCGGTAGTGCGCTCGCCTGGCATGCGTGCGGCCCGGGTTTGATTCTCAGCACCACATACAAACAAAGATGTTGTGTCCGCTGAAAACTAAAAAATAAATATTAAAATTCTCTCTCTCTTTAAAAAAAAATAAAATAAAAATAAAGGTATCGTGTCCATCTACAACTAAAAAATATATATAAAAAATACATCCTACTGTCATGTATAACTAAAAAGAACAAATAAAAAATATATAGGGCTGGAGATGTAGCTCAGTGGTAGAGTGCTTGCTTAGCATGCACAAGGCCCTGGGTTCAATCCTTAGCAACGTGCATGTGTATGCGTGCGCGCGCATGCGCGCGCACACACACACACACAACACACACACACACACACAACACACACACACAACACATACACACACACACAAAGAAGTAGGTAGTATGCTATAATACTATGGTTACCAATTTAACATCAGCAAAAAAGGTCATTAAAAACAACACTGATCTTACATCTTCATCATCACATAAAGGATATAATCATCTTTTAATTGAATACATTAAGTCACTGTCATTTTCCTTCATTCAGGGTCAAGACCTAGAGAAGGTAGAGGTTTGGCCAAGGTTTAGTGCCAACACTTGCCTTGGAATAGGCCTTAGAGATTTCACCAAAATAGTAAAATACTGCTTTACTTTTCTGCCACACTACTGTTATATGCAAAGACAAGGCTCAGGGGAGTAGCCATATTTCCCAATAGAAGACCTAGTGTTTTAGGCAACTCCTCATCCCGCCTCAAAGTCCAAAAAGATGTGCTTCTAACTATTTTGGGGTAAGCTCTCATTTATACTGCTTAGACGAAACTGTCAAATGATGGTAAATTCAATGTATTATAGCATACTACCTAAAAAACTATGGAATTTGGCAGTTGATTCATTTTTGTGAGAGAGGGTATTTTTTTTTTTTTTTTTTTTGTGGTGCTGGACATCTAACTCAGAATGTGGTGCAGACTAGACAAGGGCTCTATCGCAACTACACCCCAGCCCCATTTTTATATATTTTTAAAGTTTACAGCATCAAGAATTTTAAGCCTGGAGTGGTGGCACACTGTAATTCCAATAGCACAGGAGCAGGTTCAAGGCCAGCCTGTGATTCAGCAAGGCTCTAAGCAACTTACTGATACCTTGTCTCAAAATAAAAGGGCTGGGGATGTGGCTCAGTGATTAAGTGCTGCTAGATTCAATCCCCAGTCCAGGAGTGGGGCAGGGAAGAATTTTAAAAAGACGAGTGTGACATTACTTGCAAATAGATACTTAAGATTGCCATCAAGGATTTTTCATATGTAGAGAAACTTGTTTTTGAAGATTAAAAAAAAACCTCCTGAATTGCTGATTTTTACCTGCCATTAAACACTTGTAAGAGAAATGTGCATGCTTTATTAATTATATTAGGGTGAGATGGAGATGTTCATTTACTCTATGGGCTTAGAAATCGACCAGCACTCTAATGTACACTTACAACTGAAAAGGGATGTAAACAACTATCAGGTTTTCTTCAACCATTCTTTTAAAAGGTTCAAAATCGGCATTTAATAATGAAAATATTTAATAAATAGAATAAAGGCAGCTTCCTATTTTCTGGGCAAATTGATTTTGGGGAAAAAACACAATTTATAGTCTGACATGTATGGTACTTGGAAATAGAACCTAATTCTAATTTCCTTCATTGAATAAAAGGCAAAAAGCCTTTTTTTTTTTTTAAAGAGAGAGTGAGAGAGGAGAGAGAGTGAGAGAGAATTTTTAATATTTATTTTTTAGTTCTCAGCGGACACAACATCTTTGTTGGTATGTGGTGCTGAGGCTCGAACCCGGGCCGCGCGCATGCCAGGCGAGCGCGCTACTGCTTGAGCCACATCCCCAGCCCCAAAAAGCCTTTTTGAATCTGAAGAAATGAAATACAAAAAGTAGCTGATGTGACATGAAATCAGGCCAAATCACAGGAGGTTGATATCAGTTTGTCAGTTTTATTGCTTTTGTTAAGCTCAACACAGCAAGTATTGATTTTTCTCATTAATAATTAAAGTTCAGCACATTTAACAGCAAATGAAATTTCTTATCATTCCAGTTCTAAACCTTAAAAAGCAATGCCATTTAGAAACATTTCAGAAATAAATGCTCCCTTGCAAATTACTTAAAAATATTTATTTTACTTTCCCCATGTATGCTTATTTATACCAAGTGGTTAGTCTTACTTTCTTGGTGAAATTAGTGACCCACTTATTGAAAAGGTGACATCTTTCTAATGACCTCTTCAGAATACTTATGAAGTCCTGATGAGGAGCCGCATGGCTGACCAACTGAGCCGATCCTATTTAGAAAAGACACAGGAGAAAACTGTATAGAAAATAAAAACTTTATTTTTTTCAAGTTTATAAGATAGTTCCCATTACATATAACATTATGATCAAGGATTCTACAGCCACGAATGCCCGCAGTCACATAAATACATCCAATCCAATCAATGCCTTTCCAGTTAAAAGAGGCATCTGAAGTCCAGAAAGTCATGTTTGGAGTAGAGGTCGTCCTTAATGGGATGGCTCCTGTCAGTGCATTAGGAAGCAGCCACGGAGCCTTGCTTGCTAGAGCTGACTCAGAGCAGAGGAAGGGACAGACGGCCCGTTTTCAGGGTTGGGATACAACTCAATTTTCCCTCTTGTGGTTAAGATGTTCTACAATCTCAGAATTCTGAGATTTGGCTTCTATAGTGTATATATACCTGGGGAGTTCTAACTTTCAGCTGAAAAAGGAAACCAATTTAGTGGTAAGAAATAGAAGCTTTGCTGAAGGAGGGGCTCTAATTATTCCTTGCAGAGGAGTGAGGAGAGGCAGGCCCCAAGGTCACCTCTTGCTGGCCTAGGCATGGCTCTCCCAAGAAGAGGGGGTAAGGCTCTGCCCTGTACTCCTCTGTCAGTCAGTGGCACTGACACCATTCAAGGTAGCGAGCATCTAGAAGCTCCATGTGCTGCAGCTCGAGTCTGCTAACCAGATCTACTTGGAGCTGTGGAGTTTGTATAAACTGCGAACAAGCTGTGGCAAGAGTCTCTTGGGACATTAGCTTTGTCCCCCAACTTGTGGAGCAGAAGACAGGCACACCCCAAATCAAACAAAAGCCCAAATAGGCATCTAAAATCTGCAGCAGGTGTCCATTCTCCTGGACACCACCAGCTGCTCCAGGGGCAATGGACAGGGTGACGCTAAGGCACGATCAGTTTTACATTCGAAAGTCAAGCCACCTCTTATCCCGGGGCACACCAACACCTCCAGAGTCATTAATTAACAGTCCTCACCGTAAGATGTCCAGACCACTTTACAGAGCCACAGTGCCTGGCTGGGGGAGGACTCCTCATCTGGCTAATTTTATGTGCACTTTTTCCAGTGAAGACGGCTTCCCCTTGATGAAAGGACTCAGCCTCCTTTGGCCTCAGCTTCCAACTGAGCTCTTGATATTACCCACTTATTTTCCTTTCCAGGGCTTTGTGCCAAGGAAGAGAAGACGGTAAGAAGGGCAATGTTCCTTGGACAATTTCTCTGTGGAAATAGATAAGTTCCTGCTTTATGTCTGCTCACTGAATGAGGGTAGAAGCCACCAGAAAGGTGTAGAGGCTCCTCTCACCTCTTGGTCACACTCAAGTTCCTTTTGGAAAGAGCTAAGCGGGGCAGTCAGACCAAGAGGAAAAAGTTCATTAAAAAAAAGAGTCCAAGTCATATTCTAAAATAAATAGCCCGCCACAGGTGGGAAAAAGGAACATTTGTGTGTTACCTGTATGTGAGTGGGTGCCATTGTGCAGCCTCATAATCCTGAAGCAAAGCACAGCACAGCACAGCACAGCACAGCAGGTGGTCTTTCTCCAGGGGAAGAAACCAATAGCTCAACTGGCAATGTGGGGAGGGTCTGAGGCATTAAAGTAAAACCCACTCTAGAATTTTCTGAGATGGACCATCAAGCAAGGCAGAGCAGCAGGTGGCCAGCTGTGCTGAACACACAGACCCAGAAGGTCTGCCTCAGACTCCATCTCCCTCCTTCCACACCAATCTGGAAACAAGCCCAAGGTGGCCAAGTGACAGAATAGACTTCAGCTCCTTTCTCAAAACTTCCTTTCTAAACTCTGATTTATGAAGCATTGTCCATCAGTTCTGAAGAAATGTGTGTGCCAGCTTTGCTGTTGCTCTCTGGGTGACCTGGCATTCTTTGTGCTACTGTATCTCTAGAAATGGGTGCAGAGCATCTCTGGGGATAAGCAATTACAGTTGGGGTTGGTCAAGGAACTCCTCCCGAGGACCAAGGCTGCTTCTTTGAGGTGCTTATATAACCGCCTCTTTCAGTTCTAGCAGAAGTTTCTCACATCTGAATAGGTACCCAAGTTGGTCCTGGAGGGATGGGGCATCCAATAAACATGGATGGGCTAGAAGGCTGGGACTAGGGCCTGGATCCTCACAATTCCCAAGAGGCAGGCTGAGAGATGCTCCTGCATTTGGCCCAGTCTTTGGGCCAGCACCCTCATTTAAATCAGGAAAGTCTTTCTGATTTCTTGGCTTCCCATTTTAGAATGGGATTTGAGAAACAGGGCATTCCATGGGAAACTGGGTTTGATTACAGAAATATGATCTCTAGTTCCAGGCAGAGATCTGGGTATATATATGCCTGGGACACCCTGCATGTGGCTGAAGAGCTTCCTTCAAGAAGTAGTTATAAGCCTGTTCTTAGACTTGATTTGAATTGAATCCAATGGGCAGGGACTGGCTGGAGATGCACTGAGGTGGATGTGAAGTGCAGAAGGCAGGAAGGGGTCAGAGCCCAGCATCTGTTGACTAACACAGAAGAGGCTGCAGGCTGAGCATCTGTGGGAAAAGGTGCTTCTCTGCAGAAGGAATAGGTGGAATCTTCCTGTCTCAAGAGCCAAAATTCCAATAAGCCTGAGTCCTTTCTCTCCAGTCTGGAGGCTAAGCTTCTTGGGATATAGCCTTTGAATTAAGTTGAAGGCTTAGGATTTATTCCTTAAGGGAAAGAGATTCCAGGGTAGTGCCACATGGTTAAAAAGGAAGAGAGACTGGCAAGGGGGTTGAGGCTTGCAGGATGGGAAATGCCAAAGTCCAGTGCTCCACAGATGGAAAGAAACCATCCTGGAGAACAGACCACTGGAGCAGCCAAGGAGGTGGTGTCGACACAGAGAGGTATTTTTGATATTTCAATTACTGTTTTCATGAAAAAATTACATGTCCCTTTCTTGCTAGAAAAAGAAAAGGGGGAGGGGGAATCCTGCTTCAGAGACTAGACCCTTACCTATAAAAATAACATACACATTCACTGGAAAGAAGTTCTACAGCTAAGAAGATCCTAAAGACTGCAAGAGATGTTCTTAAAAAACTCTGCTGCATTTATCCTATCACAAGAGCAGTTCTCTGTCTGGTCATGGACTAAGAGTACAACTCTGCCCCCAAAATTTCCTTTTTTTTTCCCATTCTTTGAAACAAAATAGAAGAAATATAAGTACTATAGCTGCAGTAGTCAGTCCACTGTGCTCTTATCAAACTGTCTCCTGCATCTGTACAAGGATAAACACAGAGCTGCAGCTCACTCGTAGCAAAAATTGCAGTTGTTGGTTCTGATTGTGTTCTCGCCAGCATTCCATGGAGAGAGAAAAAGAGAAAGAGGGAGAGAGAGAAGGATGGGAAGGAAGTTCCCAGTTGGTTCTGGCCTCTGGCTCCCTTCAGGAATGAAAAAGGAGCTCATGAGGAAGACTCCTCATTTCAGTTCTTAGAGAAAATCAAGCTCCAAAGCCTGGTGAAGGGACACTAGGTCTCCATGATTTGTGATCCTCCAGAAAGGCATATTGTGCTGGAAGAGAGAGAGGACAACTGGTTAACTCAACTTCTTTAGGGAGCTTCTACTTACTCATACACTTTTCTCCACAGCCTTTTCTCTGAGGTGCTTGGTAACTAATTACCCTGACCCATCTCATAGGGCTGCCATAAGGGTGAATTAAGTCATGTGTACAAGGACCCTGTACATTATAGGATATTTTACACATGGGAGGAATTTTTATCAGGCTTGAGTAGTAACTGTTTTCATGCTCCAACTATTATATGAGGTCTTCAGGATCATATAAAATAACCCAGATAAATTAGAATTAATATAAGACTACATTATCAAGACAATTTTCTACAAATTTTAGATCTATAGGGCCCAAATATTGTCCATGTCCAAGAAGCAGAATCTATAGATCCAGAAAATAACAGTCCCATATCATGTAGTCAGAATCATGTCAAGAATATTGTGTGCTGTTCTGGAAGTCACAAACTCAAAGGAGGACTTAGATACACCCAAGTACTGGAAACCATGAACCATGAAGTTGAAGGCAATTATTTTTACTGATCGTCTTATTCAAATGGGTTCCATGTTCCTCAGAACACTGAGGTCCTAGAACACAGTTCTTTTGACACATGGCAGTTTTTTTCAGGTCAGTGGCTCATGTGTGGTATTTAAAAGGCTATAGTAGCCAGTGCATGTAATCCCAGCGGCTTGGGAGGCAGAGGCAGGAGGATAGTGAGTTCAAAGCCAGCCTCAGCAAAAGCGAGGCACTATGCAATTCACTGAGTCCCTGTCTCTAAATAAAAATACAAAATAGGGCTGGGGATGTGGCTCAGTGGTTGAGTGTCCCTGAGTTCAATCATTAGTACCAAAAAAACCAAACCAAACCAAAACAAAACAAAACAAAATAAAAAAATGCTACAGCATACAGAAAAGGAAGCAGACTTGTTATGCTACATTCAGGAACGCCAGGCTAGGACCAGTGTGTGAAACTTAAGAGAGAAATTTTTGTCAAATGGAAGGAGGAACACCCTAACCTCACTCTTGGGTACCTATTCACGCAGGGCCGGAGTTCTCTGTCAGAGAGGCTGTGGTAAAGATCCTTCACAAGGAGGAGGCTGAATTGGATAAAGCACTAAGGCATTTTTCAGTGGGTATATCTAATTTTATTTTATTCTTTAAAAAAATACTTATTTTTTTTTTGTTTTATGTGGATACAATATCTTTATTTTATTTTTATGTGGTGCTGAGGATAGAACCCAGTGTCTCACATGTGTTAGGTGAGCACTCTACCACTTGAACCACAACCCTAGCCCTTATTTTATTCATTTTTGTGGTGCTGGTGATGAACTCAGGGCCTCGTGAGAGCTGGGCAAGCACTCTAACACTGAGCTACATCCCTAGCTCCTAATGGGTACATTTTATGGTAGATGATTACAGACGTGAGCTTAGAGATGTTGGCTCTGCTAATGACTCTTTTTTCTCCCCAACTTTCTTCTACAGACTGAGAAGTACTGACACTTTCATTCAGTATTGCCTTCCCCAAAGAGGGTAACAAGAAGTACTTTAGAATCAAAGCTTCAGTGACTATATATGTGAAAAAGAAAAGGTTCCTGAATAGCTAATAATAGTAGTAAATGAAAACATAATGAAGCAGGTGGCACAAGCTTGTAATCCTAATGACTTAAGAAACCAAGGCAGGAGGATCACAATTTAAGACCAGCCTAGGTGACTTAGTGAGACTCTGTCTCAAAATAAAAAATACAGGGGGCTGGGGATGTGGCTCAAGCGGTAGCGCGCTCGCCTGGCATGCGTGCGGCCCGGGTTCGATCCTCAGCACCACATACCAACAGAGATGTTGTGTCCACCGAGAACTAAAAAAAATAAATATTAAAAATTAAAAAAAAAATAAAAAATACAAAAGGATGAGGATGTAGCTCAGTGGCAGAGCACCACTTGGTTCAATCCCCAGTACGTGAAAAACAAAAACAAGAAACAAAGGAAAAGAGAAGGGATGACGTGAGTTGGGACCTGTACAGTGATGGGGTTACCATTAGAACAAACTTTCTGGGGCTTAAAAGCAGGAAGGACTTTCTCTACAAAAACAACTCCAAACTGATTGAGCTGTTTTTGTTGTTTGTTTGTTTTTTGAAATTCTGAAGCCCGCAAAAGTCAGAATGATTTGCCTTCTTGCAATTAAGTCTGATGCTCTTGAGAAGGTGTTGCCTTCTTAGATGAAGACAAAAGATGGGGCCCATATCTCAGGTTTAGTGATGGGAAATCCCTGTAACAGGTCTGGAAGCTTTTAAGATTTTTGAGTTGGCAGGGAGGAGCGGGTAGAGGATTTACCAATTTAGAGGGAAAACTCCATTTAAGGAAAAAAAACTATTGTCTTTCTCTTTCTTTAGAAGATGGGAGAGGAAGAGAAGATGTTGAGGGCCCTAGCAAACTTCAGACTGCCAGCTGATGATTGGCTCACAGCGGCCCCAGCAACAGCTAATACAAAATAGATTGCTAAGATTTTGTAGTTTCTTTAAAAAACATTTTTTGGTTGTAGGTGAACAAAATATCTTTATTTATTTATTTCCTGTGGTGCTGAAGATTGAACCCAGTGCCTCACATGTGCCAGGCAAGGGCTCTACCAATGAGACACAACCCCAGCCCCAATTTTGTAGTTTTTACCATTTTCCTAATTGCTCCATACACAACCAGACCTTTTTTTAAAAATCAGTTACCTGTTTGGCAGCAATTTCTTCATCTCGTCCATCCCCAATCACTACATACGTGACTTTCTTTCCAAATCTTGACACAATTCTCTCAAAGCAACTCTCCTTACCTGAATGAAAAATGGAAATTTCCTATTAGGATATTTTTCTCCTATCTTCTTTTCAGTACCAGGTTTGCTGCTACATTCACCTGTCAGTGCTTAACAGACTAAGTGGCACTATAGTTTGTTTGGTGGGAGTTAGGGGTGGAAGCCAGAGATCCAGTAGGCCTCTCTGTCCAAAGACTGAGAAACTGTGTCATTACAACAACAACTTATTTTAGGCTTTACATTGACGGTGAAGTTCCTAAGATCTTAATGTAAAGGATTTTCTAAAAATGGGAAGAGATGGGCCTAGGCTGTGTGACTGCTCTGAATCAGCTTTCTTCCTGAATATACTTCATATATCTCCTGTATTTTATATCTTACAAAATACCTTTCTATTATTTCTTCACTTAATTCTCAAAATAATCTAGTGAGATACCATTCCTTACTTTTCAGATAATCATGGGACTTTATAGGTTTGGTGACTTGTTCCAGATTACAAACAAGGTAGTAGCTAGAATTGGGATTTGAAACCCAATTGCCATTATTATGCCACAACGAATGATTTTTTTTTTTTTTTAATTTGAGACAGGGTCTTGCTAAATTGCTGAGGCTGGCCTCAAGCTTGTGATCCTCCTATCTCAGCCTCCTCTGCTGCTTGGATTACATGGTAATTTAATTTTGAATGATTTTGATAAGAAATAAAAGTGAAACCATAAGGTCCTGATTTATTTAGAAATAAATTACAGATAAAAAAAGTCATTTCCTTCCAATTCTTCATTTTCAGAAATGGTCTTGGTCATAGGTCTTATGGGAGGAGAGTGAGAGTAAAACAGAAAAAAGTGACCAAGTAATATGGCAACTGCATTTGCTACATCGAGTTTCCTCACTTACTATACTTTTTGGCTGCAACTGAGATATTGCATCATTAAAACTGATCTTGGGAAATAAGTGACAGAAATCTACTGCAGACAGTTCTTTTTTTTTAATGTATTTTTTTTTAGTTGTAGGTGGACACAATATCATTATTTTATGTGGTGGTGAGGATCGAACCCGGTGTCTCACACATGCCAGACAAGTGCTCTACCACTGAGCCACAACTCCAGCCCTACTGCAGACAATTCTAAGGAAAACTGCAGTGTATCAAAATGCAAATTTCACACCAAGTGACATTGTGGACACCTTCTCAAGCCCTATTTCCTGCAGCTGGCTAGAAGATAGGACACACCTCACATGCCCACAGAATGGCAGGATCTGTGGGTCATCTCACATCCAGTGCAACAGAACACTTGGCGATCAGAACATGCTTCTGCACAGGGCCCAGGCTCTGGCACACACTACACAAGAAATGTTTGTTGGCTCTGTGGTGAATGCAAAAATGAATACTTGTATTTCGTGAAAGAATAAACAGCCTAACAATATTTAAAAAAAATGCAAATTTCATCTGGAACCTGACACCTAAAACCTGCACACGATGACATTGTGGGAAAGATACTTTCTGGGTGTAAATAAAATGAAATCAAATCCCTTCTTGCTCTTTGTTTGTTTTGTTTTGTTTTTGTGGTGCTAGGGATTGAATCCATGGCCTTTTGCATGTGAGGCAAACTCCTTATCAACTAAGCTAAATCCCCAGCCCCTTTCTTCTTACTCTTTCTTTAGCCTTTTTTTTTTTTTAAATATTCATTTATTTTTAGTTGTAGTTGAACACAATACCTTTGTTTTCATTTATTTTTATGTGATTGCTGAGGATCAAATCCAGAGCCTTGCACATGCTAGGTGAGCATTGTACTGCTGAGCCACAACCCCAGCCCTCTTTAGCATCTATTGTATTTTATTTCCCTGCTTCTGCCTGCTTCAGTTAAGTAAGGTCCTAACTTTGCTTCCTTCTTCATCCTGCTCCATTAATCTCATTCTTTGTTCTTGCCAGATGCAAAAGTACTTTGCACCAGGGTTCCTGTGAAAAGATAAAGGTGCTGCCCTCCTCAAGATATCTGACTGTCATCTGCTGGAAAATGACTGTAATACATAACAAAGGCTGATCTAGAAAGACTATATACCTCTATACTTAGAAGTCCTGCTTGATCATCTGAGCATATACAAGCCAATGTGGCACCTAAAAACAGATGGATGGTCTCCTGAACCAGACTCTAATCCACTCTGGGTTTCAGTCTTTATAACACAAGGCTTGTTTTAGAGCACTCAGGTGCTTTCAGTGCTAATATTTCATAATAGCACAGTCTTACCTTACATTCTGAGGAAGCATTCAAATGTTGTTTGCTGAGTAAATGCATATTAATCTCACACATAGTTGAGTGTAGGGCTGTAGTCCATGTATTGAACCCTGATTTAGTTGAAACATTAAATAATTGAGCTAATAATGAATACTTATTACATTCAAGGTGCTGAAGAGAGCCATTACACCTTTAAAAATTAAGCCAAGTCTCCAAACCCACAGTCTAATGTGATCTGTCTATAGAAAAGAACTTGAGTCTGATTTCAGACTTTCTTCCAAGACCTAGCAAAATGAACCTCATATTTAAGGTTGAGGACCCAAAGACATTCTCACTGTCATGGAATGCACTGATCAAGGATGAAATGTGTGTAAATGAATGTCCCCTCTAAAAGGACTAAGAGACTAAGAGAGTTATTAGTTCAAATAAGCAAGCTACACACATTAAAAAAAAAAAAAAAAGAGACTCCAATGAACTTGGTAAAATACTTGTATTTACATTCTCAGAACAATCCTGGGCTTTTCTGTCCAGGAGGAAAGAGGCTAGTCAGTTTAACAAAAGTCTAGCAACTGAACGTGGTGAACTGCAAGATCAACCAAACCTTTGGAGAATATTAGTTCCTGGGTTTTCTCTATCAAAATCACTGATATTTCCAGAAATGATTCTGAGAATTCTCTATGGTGTCTAAGATCACAGAATGAAAATCATAATTTTCAAATTATTTCAGAGGAACTGAAAAATATCTCCTTGCTCCCATTTCACTGTGGAGGAAGCCTCAAAACTCTAACTGCAGTCCCCATGGCATCAGATACCACTGCAGCTCTGCAGGTTAGCTGTGGGTGAACTAAGACCGAGGAAATTCACCAAACAAGCACAATTACTGTAAGAGAATAAAATCATTTCCAGTAGTTTGATGAGCCTGGGGGTACCAGTACTCGGTATAATGAGGACCACAGAAAGTCTACCTCTCAGGTGTGGGAAGCTCATAATGAGTGCTCTGGGTTCTTATGAAGTGCACAGTCAAGTAGCAGCAACAGTGGCTGTAACTGAAGGGAGCTTTCAGGTCCATTTCCCCTTTACCCAGTCCCTTGTAAACAGAATATTCAACCACATGAAAAAGTATGGAGAAAAAACAACAACAACAACAACAAAAACAAAGTAGTAGGTAGTAACTAACTAAGCTACCTACTAATAACTCAGTTTTGTCAAATCTCAACACTTCAACAACACCTGTAATCCTAGTGAGTTGGGAGGATGAGACGGGAGGATCCAAGTTTAGGCCAGCTTCAGATCTTAGCAAGACCTTCAGTAACTCAGCAAGACCCTGTCTCAAAAAAATAAAAAGGACTGGTGGTAAAGTGCCCTTGGGTTCAATCTCCAGTACTAAAAAACAAAAGCCAGGCATGGTGGTGCAAGCCTATAATTCCAGTGACTCAGGAGGCTGAGGCAGGAGGACCACACATTCCAGGTCAGCCTCAGCAACTCAGTGAGATTCTGTTTCAAAAAGGACTGGGATAAAGCTAAATGGTAAAATGCCCCTGGATTCAATCCCCAGTATCAAAAACAAAAAGCTCTTAACATTTCACTACTGCTTTAGATTAGAACAATAAGATATTACAGATTTACTTGGAATTTACTATGTACCCCTAAAAGTGCAAACATTTTAAAACCTTCATATAAATGTTAAACATATTCTATGTTAACTGCAATGTGTTTTTTTGTGTTCAACACTTTTTCACCCTACTCCTTCCACACTTCACAGGTGTTATTGAAATTATAATTTAGTTTATTCACTAAACTCTGGGTACTGAATCTAGAGCCTCACTTGTGCTAGGCCAGGGGTCTACCACTGAGCTACATCTCCAACTCTTGTACATTTACTTTTTTGTTTTTTGGGTACTGGGGATTGAACTCAGGGGCACTCAACCACTGAGCCACATAACCAGCCCTATTTTGTACTTTACTTAGAGACAGGGTCTCACTGAATTGCTTAGCACCTTGCTTTTGTTAAGGCTGGCTTTGAACTCTCAATCCTCCATCTCAATGTCTTGAGCAGCTGGGATTACAGGCTCTTAGTTCATTTACTTTTAACTACAAAATAGTATTTTATTGTTTGAATATTTCTATTTACCTATTTTCTGTTCATGGACAGGTTCAAAATTAATTACTTTCTATTATAAATAATCCTTGCACATGTCTTATTATGCATGTGAGATTATGCAAGTGCAAGGGTCAGGAAACTTTTTTTGCAAAGAGTCAGGATAGATATTTCAGGCTTTGTGGGTCATATGTCTCTGTTAGACCTATTCAACTCTGCTTGCAGTGTGAAAGCAGTTATATATGTGAAACTGCATAGTCATAAGGTCATGCACATCTCAAGATGCTTTTTATGGATTTGCAGGAGTTCTTTATGGATTCCGTGTGCAAACTGTCAATAAATGTTTTACAAATATCTTCTCTCCCAGTCTGTGACTCTCAATGTATAAAAAATTAAAAGCTTCATGGAATCAAACTGTTCTTTTTTTTTCTTTTTATACCTCTTGATTTTTGTAAAAGACATTAAAGATACTCTTTATATTTCCTTCTGAAAAATTAAAAAGTTTTGCTTTTCATGCTAAATTTTTTGGCATTAGAGATTGAGCCCAGAGGCACTTAACCGCTGAGCCACATCCCTAACCCTTTTTTGTTTTTCAATTTTGATACAGGTTCTCACTAAGTTGTTTGGGGCCTCAAATTCCTAAATTCCTGAGGTTGGCTTTGAACTTGGGATCCTCCTGCCTCAGTCTCCCGAGTGACTGGGATTACAGGTGTGAGCTCATGTTAAATTTTAATCTACCTGGTATTTAACTTATTCTTTCTCAGCCTCCATTACCATAACATGGTCCAGGCCAGTCATGATCATAGGTTGAATTACTCCAGTAACCTCCTAACTTGTCTCCTAACTTGTCTGCCTCAAGACCCCACACATCAGCCAAGACTAATCTGTTGAAAGTTCAAGTCCAATCATGTCACTCTTCTCAAAACCTTACAACAGGGGCTGGGGTTGTGGCTCAGTGGTAGAGCGTTTGCCTAGCACATGTGAGGCCCTGGTTCAATCCTCAGCACCACATAACAATAAAGATATTGTGCTCAACTATAAAATAAATATTAAAAAACCTTACAACATTTCTTTTTTAAAAACACTTTTTTTTTTTAGATAGATAGAAACAATATTTTTTTTTTTTTTAAGAGAGAGTGAGAGACAGAGAGAGAGAGAGAGAGAATTTTTTAATCTTTATTTTTCGGCGGGCACAACATCTTTGTTTGTATGTGGTGCTGAGGATTGAACCTGGGCCGCACGCATGCCAGGCGAGCGCGCTACCACTTGAGCCACATCCCCAGCCCGAAACAATATTTTTATTTACTAATTTTTCTGTGGTGCTGAGGATCAAACCCAGGGCCTCACACGTGTGATGCAAGCGTTCTCCCCACTGAGCTACAACCCCAGCCTCTTATAACAGTATTTCATTTAATAAGGCCCTACAGAACTCTCCCCACTCTCCTTCAACTTCTCTGACCTATTTCTTACTATTCTCTTCTCCCTTGAACTACTTTGAAAATGCCTCCAACCTTTCCACTTTTCATTTCCTCTTCTTGGTTGGCTGTTCTCTGGAAAACTGCTAAAGGCTCACTCTCTCATCTTGTTTAGGTCTTTGTTCAAAAGATATCTACCTGTAGACAGAGGCTTTCCCTAGTCCTATTTAAAATATGATCCTAGAGGGGAGGGGGGATAGTAGAGGATAGGAAAGGCAACAGAACACAACAGACACTAGTATGGCAGTATGTAAAAAAGTGGATGTGTAACCGATGTGATTCTGCAATCTGTATATGGGGTAAAAATGGGAGTTCATAATCCACTTGAATCAAATGTATGAAATATGATATTCTCATTTTATGTGAGAAAACTGACTATATCAAGAAAAAAGACAATTTGCCTATAGTAAAAGCTAGTAACTGGGGGAACTAGACTTAAATCCTAGTCCTTCGGGCTAGGGATGTGGCTCAAGCGGTAGCGCGCTCGCCTGGCATGCGTGTGGCCCAGGTTGGATCCTCAGTACCACATACAAACAAAGATGTTGTGTCTGCCGAAAACTAAAAAATAAATATTAAAATTAAAAAAAAAAGAGACAGCGGCGGAGGAGATAACTTCATTGAAACCTGCGACTACAGGTGTGTAATCCCCTAGCCTTCCCTCTCCACACATCGGGGAAACCTTAAGGGCCCCTCCCAGCTCTCCCGTGAGTGCGACAGCCAGCCCGAGGGAATCAGAGGTGGCGCAGACCGCGGCGCCGAATTGCCGCTCCCACCAGGGCTGACTGCTGAGGTCTCTTGCACCAGCTACCGGGGGCGTGGCTACCGGAGGGAAAGTAAAATTCGCTGAGGATTCTCAGCCCCAAGCTCTACAAACTTAGGGTCTGAGGGAGTGGCAAACAGGGAGAGTGTGCCCAGTCGTTCATGAAAACAGGGCTCCCGGGAGCAGCAGACCTGGCGTGTAGCCAGTATTGTGATGAGCGGCACCCGTGAGAGGGGCCTGGCTAGAGGAAAAGTGGGAAGTGACTAGACACAAGAGGAGGCCCTAGACACTCAGGATTGGAGACTCGCCGAGTCTGGGAGGAGCTGCTGCACAGTGATTGGTTCCCGCGAATTGACAGGAGAAACTTGACCTGGTGGGCACAGCGCCACCTACTGGAAGAGAAGTTAATCAAACTCTAAGACTGCATTTATTAGTTTTTTTTTTCTTTTCTCTCTTTTTTTTTGATTTGGGTTTTTCCTTCATTTTCATTTTTCTTTCTTGTTGTTTTTCTAATTTTTTAAAAATTTTTTTTTCTTCTAATTTTAATTTTTATTATTATTATTTTTAAAAATTTTTTTCTTTTTTTATTTCCTATTTTTTCTTCTTTTGTCTTTTCATTTTTCTTATCCCCCCTTCCTTGAATTCTACCTGCTTACTCTCATTCTCTTTAGTGACGTCTTCCCTTCCCTTCTAATACCTTTCCTACCAAGCATCAAATAAATTTATAGGAGTAAACAGTAACTCAGCAGTCAAACAGAACAAGAAGTAACATGAGCAGCTTCAAAAAGCAAGGAAGAAAAGGAGTACAAACAATGCAGGACAGCCTAAATATTCAGGAGGACCTAGAGTCATCAGAAAAATGGTCATATAAAGAACTCAAGGAACACCTTAGACAGATGGAATGGAACCTTAAAGAGGATACAAGACAGCAAATTCAAGCAGCGAAAGAACACATTGAGAATGAATTACATAAACAGATAAAAGAAGAAGTTAAGCATCTTTATCAGGAGATAGAAATTATAAAAAATAATCAAACAATAATTCTAGAAATGAAGGAAACGATAAACCAAATTAAAAACTCAATTGAGAGTATCACTAACAGAGTGGAGCAAGTAGAAGCCAGAACGTCAGATAATGAAGACAAAATATATCATCTTGAAAAGAGTCTAGCCAACTCAGAAAGGCTGGTAAAAAATCACGAGAAAAACATCCAAGAGTTATGGGATAACATAAAAAAACCAAACTTACGAGTCATCGGGATAGAAGAAGGTACAGAGATTCAAACCAACGGAATGAGTAACCTGCTGAATGAAATAATTACAGAAAACTTTCCAGAAATAAAAAAGGAAACAGATATACAAATTGAAGATGCATACAGGACACCGAGCACACAAAATCACAGTAGACCAACGCCAAGACACATTGTTATGAAGATATCCAATATACAGAACAAAGAGAAAATATTAAAAGCTACAAGAGAAAGGAGACAGATTACATTCAGGGGTAAACCAATAAGGTTAACAACGGATTTTTCATCACAGACACTGAAAGCAAGAAGGTCATGGAACAATGTATTTCAAACACTGAAAGACAATGGATGCCAACCAAAAATTCTGTATCCAGCAAAATTAAGCTTCAGGTATGACAACGAAATAAAAATCTTTCATGATAAACAAAAATTAAAAGAATTTGCAGCCAGAAAACCAGCATTGCAAAGCATTTTGAGCAAAACACTACACGAGGAAGAAATGAAAAACAATAACCAAAACCATCAGTGGGAAGTGCCTCGGTAAAGACAGAGGGCGAGGGGAAAGATAATCATGGAGAAACAAACTAAATTTTTTAAAAAAAGGATAAACAATCAAACATGGATGGAAGTACAAACCATATATCAATAGTAACTCTGAATGTTAATGGCTTAAACTCTCCAATAAAGCGACATAGGCTGGTATCATGGATTAAAAAAACAAATCCAACAATATGCTGCCTCCAGGAGACACATCTGATTGGAAAAGACATACACAGGCTGAAGGTGAAAGGATGGGAAAAAATATACCACGCACACGGTCCTCATAAGCAAGCAGGGGTGGCCATCCTCATATCGAATAAAATCGACTTCAAGACTAAGTTAATCAAAAGGGATAAAGAAGGTCATTATATACTGTTAAAAGGAACCATTCACCAACAAGACATAACAATTATCAATATTTATGCACCAAATAATGGTGCTGCGACATTCATAAAACAAATTCTCCTCAAGTTCAAGAATCAAATAGACCACAACACAATAATTATGGGTGACTTCAACACACCTCTCTCACCATTGGACAGATCCTCCAAACAAAAGTTGAATAAAGAAACTATAGAACTCAATATCACAATCAATAACCTAGACTTAACTGACATATATAGAATATATCAACCATCATCAAATGGATATACTTTTTTCTCAGCAGCACATGGATCCTTCTCAAAAATAGACCATATATTATGCCATAGGGCAACCCTCAGTAAATATAAAGGGGTGGAGATAATACCATGCATTTTATCTGATCATAATGGAATGAAACTGGAAATCAATGATAAAAGAAGGAAGGAAAAATCCTACAACACATGGAAAATGAACAATATGTTACTGAATGATCAATGGGTTACAAAAGACATAAAGGAGGAAATAAAAAAATTCTTAGAGATAAATGAAAATACAGACACAACTTATCGGAATCTATGGGACACAATGAAAGCAGTTTTAAGAGGGAAATTCATCGCCTGGTGGTCATTCCTCAAAAAAAGAAAAAAACAACAAATAAATGAGCTCACACTTCATCTCAAAGCCCTAGAAAAGGAAGAGCAAACCAACAGCAAATGTAGCAGAAGGCAAGAAATAATTAAAATCAGAGCGGAAATCAATGAAATGGAAACAAAAGAAACTATTGAAAAAATTAACAAAACTAAAAGTTGGTTCTTCGAAAAAATAAATAAGATCGACAGACCTTTAGCCATGCTAACGAAGAGAAGAAGAGAGAGAACTCAAATTACTAACATACGGGATGAAAAAGGCAATATCATAACAGATGCTACAGAAATACAGAAGACAATTAGAAATTATTTTGAAAACCTATATTCCAATAAAATAGAAGATAGTGAAGACATCGATAAATTTCTTAAGTCATATGATTTGCCCAGACTGAGTCAGGAGGATACACACAATTTGAACAGACCAATATCAATGGATGAAATTGAAGAAGCCATCAAAAGACTACCAACCAAGA
This sequence comes from Spermophilus citellus, assembly GCF_964194105.1. Classification (NCBI taxonomy): domain Eukaryota; kingdom Metazoa; phylum Chordata; class Mammalia; order Rodentia; family Sciuridae; genus Spermophilus; species Spermophilus citellus. The sequence goes on along the minus strand of NC_138191.1, from coordinate 119,418,444 downwards.
AAAGCCCAGGACCGGATGGGTATACAGCGGAGTTTTACAAAACCTTTAAAGAAGAATTAATACCAATACTTTTCAAGCTATTTCAGGAAATAGAAAAAGAGGGAGCTCTTCCAAATTCATTCTATGATGCCAACATCACCCTGATTCCGAAACCAAAGACACCTCAAAGAAAGAAAACTACAGACCAATATCTCTAATGAACCTAGATGCAAAAATCCTCAATAAAATTCTGGCGAATCAAATACAAAAACACATCAAAAAAATTGTGCACCATGATCAAGTAGGATTCATCCCTGGGATGCAAGGATGGTTCAACATACGGAAATCAATAAATGTTATTCACCACATCAATAGACTTAAAGATAAGAACCATATGATCATCTCGATAGATGCAGAGAAAGCATTCGACAAAGTACAGCATCCCTTTATGTTCAAAACATTAGAAAAACTAGGGATAACAGGAACTTACCTTGACATTGTAAAAGCTATCTATGCTAAGCCTCAGGCTAGCATCATTCTGAATGGACAAAAGTTGAAGGCATTCCCTCTAAATTCCGGAACAAGACAGGGATGCCCTCTATCACCACTTCTATTCAATATAGTTCTCGAAACACTGGCCAGAGCCATTAGACAGATGAAAGAAATTAAAGGCATAAAAATTGGAAAAGAAGAACTTAAATTATCACTATTTGCAGATGACATGATTCTATACCTAGAAGCCCAAAAGGGTCTACAAAGAAACTACTAGAACTAATAAATGAATTCAGCAAAGTGGCAGGATATAAAATCAACACGCATAAATCAAAGGCATTTCTGTATATCAGCGACAAAACTTCTGAAACGGAAATGAGGAAAAACACTCCATTCACAATATCCTCAAAAAAAAATAAAATACTTGGGAATCAACCTAACAAAAGAGGTGAAAGATTTATACAATGAAAACTACAGAACCCTAAAGAGAGAAGTAGAAGAAGATCTTAGAAGATGGAAAAATATACCATGTTCATGTATAGGCAGAACTAACATCATCAAAATGGCGATATTACCAAAAGTTCTCTATAGGTTTAATGCAATGCCAATCAAAATCCCAACGGCATTTCTTGTAGAAATAGATAAAGCAATCATGAAATTCATATGGAAAAATAAAAGACCCAGAATAGCAAAAGCAATTCTAAGCAGGAAGTGTGAATCAGGAGGTATAGCGATACCAGATTTCAAACTATATTACAGAGCAATAGTGACAAAAACAGCATGGTACTGGTACCAAAACAGGCGGGTGGACCAATGGTATAGAATAGAGGACACAGAGACTAATCCACAAAGTTACAACTATCTTATATTTGATAAAGGGGCTAAAAGCATGCAATGGAGGAAGGATAGCATCTTCAACAAATGGTGTTGGGAAAACTGGAAATCCATATGCAACAAAATGAAACTGAATCCCTTTCTCTCGCCATGCACAAAAGTTAACTCAAAATGGATCAAGAAGCTTGATATCAAATCAGAGACTCTGCGTCTGATAGAAGAAAAAGTTGGCTCCGATCTACATATTGTGGGGTCGGGCTCCAAATTCCTTAATAGGACACCCATAGCACAAGAGTTAACAACAAGAATCAACAAATGGGACTTAATTAAACTTAAAAGTTTTTTCTCAGCAAGAGAAACAATAAGAGAGGTAAATAGGGAGCCTACATCCTGGGAACAAATTTTTACTCCTCACACTTCAGATAGAGCCCTAATATCCAGAGTATACAAAGAACTCAAAAAATTAGGCAATAAGATAACAAATAACCCAATCAACAAATGGGCCAAGGACCTGAACAGACACTTCTCAGAGGAGGACATACAATCAATCAACAAGTACATGAAAAAATGCTCACCATCTCTAGCAGTCAGAGAAATGCAAATCAAAACCACCCTAAGATACCATCTCACTCCAGTAAGATTGGCAGCCACTATGAAGTCAAACAACAACAAGTGCTGGCGAGGATGTGGAGAAAAGGGTACACTTGTACATTGCTGGTGGGACTGCAAATTGGTGCGGCCAATTTGGAAAGCAGTTTGGAGATTCCTGGGAAAGCTGGGAATGGAACCACCATTTGACCCTGCTATTGCCCTACTCGGACTATTCCCTGAAGACCTTAAAAGAGCATGCTACAGGGATACTGCCACATCGATGTTCATAGCAGCACAATTCACAATAGCTAGACTGTGGAACCAACCCAGATGCCCTTCAATAGATGAATGGATAAAAAAATGTGGCATCTATACACAATGGAGTACTATGCAGCAATAAAAAATGACAAAATCATAGAATTTGCAGGGAAATGGATGGCACTAGAGCAGATTATGCTTAGTAAAGCTACCCAATCCCTAAAAAACAAATACCAAATGTCTTCTTTGATATAATGAGAGCAACTATGAACAGAGCAGGGAGGAAGAATAGGAAGAAAAGATTAACATTCAACAGAGACATGAGATGGGAGGGAAAGGGAGAGAAAAGGGAAACTACATGGAAATGAAGGGAGACCCTCATTGCTATACAAAATTACATATAAGAGGTTGTGAGGGGAATGGGAAAATAAACAAGGAGAGAAATGAATTATAGTAGATGGGGTAGAGAGAGAAGATGGGAGGGGAGGGGAGGGGGGATAGTAGGGGATAGGAAAGGTAGCAGAATACAACAATTACTAATAGGGCATTATGTAAAATTGTGGATGTGTAACCGACGTGATTCTGCAATCTGCATTTGGGGTAAAATTGGGGGTTCATAACCCACTTCAATCTAATGTATGAAATATGATATGTCAAGAGCTTTCTAATGTTGTGAACAACCAATTAAAAAAAAAAAAGAACTATGTAATGTTTTGAACAACCAACAATAAAAATGAAAGAAAAAAAAAAAAAAGAAAATCCTAGTCCTTCCTTTTTAAAAAACTGTGGTAAATATGTGCAACACAGTGAGAACCCATCTCTCTCTCTCTTTTTTTTTTAGTTGTAGATGGACACAATATCTTTATTTATTTATCTTTATGTAGTGCTGAGGATTGAACCCAGGGCCTCACATGGGCTAGGCAAGCACTCTATCACTGAGCCATAACCCCAGCTGGAGAACCCATCTCTTAAAAAAAAAAAAAAGTATAACCTAAAATTTCTCCCTGGGTTCAATCCTCAGTATTGCCAAAAAACAAAAACACCATAAAATTTACTAATTTAATCTTTAAAACTTTTTTAGATTGTGGTACAAAAACACATAAAATCCTCCACTCAGCATTTTTTAAATGTAGTGTTGGTGCACATTGTTGTGCAACAGACCTCCAGAAGTTTCTATCATGCAAAACTAAAATTCTAACCCATTAGACAACAACTCTCTATTTCCTTCCAATCCCTAGTACCAATGTTCTACTTTGTTTCTAAGAGTTTTACTACTCTAGGTATCACATATAAATGGAATCAATATTTTCTTTTTGTGACTGTCTTATTTTACTTAGCAAGGTTTATCTATGTTGCAGTGTGTGACAGAATTCCTTTTACATTTTGCTTATCTATTCATCCACTGATGGGACACCTGGTTTGCTGCTTTTTCTTGGCTATTATAAATAATCCTGTTATAAAAATGGGTATGTAGGGCTAGGGATATGGCTCAAGCAGTAACGCACTCGCCTGGCATGCGTGGGGCACTGGGTTCGATCCTCAGCACCACATAAAAATAAAGATGTTGTGTCCACCCAAAACTAAAAAATAAATATTAAAAAACTCTCTCTCTCTCTCTTAAAAAAAAATGGGTATGTAAATATCTCCTTGAGACCCTGCTTCTGGATATTTGGACACAACTCAAGAATCTGAGCCCCAATTCTTCTGCATATTTACCCAGAAGTAGGTATATGCTGGATCATATAGTATTCCTATTTTAAAGTTTTTTGAGGAATCATCATACTGTTTTCCATAGCAGTTGCATAATTTTACAATCTCACCAACAGTGCACCACAATTTCAATTTTTCCTTTTTCACATTCTTTTCAACACTTATTATTTTCTGTTTTTTTGGTAACAGTCATTGTACTGGGTGCAATCATATCATATTTTCCTATCATACTACATATTCTATGTGAAAAAGAGAAACTTGAAATGATGCAAAAAAAAAAAAAAAGATTTCAAGGCTAGAAATTATGTTCTTTCAAATATGATAAAAGAAAGAAGCATATTCATGTGAATTATTAGCTGTGAGTTCTTGAGTGAGCAACATAACTGCCAAGCCTCAAATACCTCATTGGAAATGTCAGACAACTGTTGTAGAGATATTATATACGAAGTGTCTCACAGATGAACTGGTAAATAATATACAAATAGTAGAAAGTTTTATTGTAAGGTGAGAAAGAGAATACAAACCATACCAATTTTGGTAGCACTATAGATGTTTTCAATAGGAAATATTTCTCCTAGTCCATATAGGAGAACCTTGGCCAGGGCTGGAACCAGCTGGGTGGTTGTGATCAGAACATTCACACAATTCTTTCTAGAAGGGAACAAGAAGGAAAAGAAAAATGTGAAACTAAACCACCTAGGAGCAAGAATTCAAATGCGCCAACTTTTTATGATCTAACTATCAAAAACTAATCTCAAAGTAAGGTATTATTAGTGAATACTCTTAAAACTTCAGTTTTCTTTTCTTTTGGTAGTGGGGACTGAATTCAGGAGTGCTTTACCACTAAGCTAAACCCTAGCCCTTTTATTTATTTATTTTTTCAGTTGTAGTTGGACACAATATCTTTATTTATTTTTATGTGGTGCTGAGGATCAAACCCAGTGTCTCACACATGTGAGGCGGGCACTCTACCAATGAGCTACAGCCCCATCCCCCTTTTTATTTTTATTTTTCCCCCTATTTATTGCCCTTGAACTTGCAATTCTCCTACCTCAGCCTCCTGAGTAGCTGGGATTACAGGCATGCACCTCTGTGCTCAGCTCAGGTTTTATTTTCTAGATCAAAGGGCAGAGATACTGTTTGTTTATTTTGTCTTTCAGTAAACAAAGAGCAGCAACTTGATTCATGACTTATTTCCCTGCTGACCATGCTGTAGCTTACTTAGTCACTGATATTATACATTACAAATTACAACAGAGGTCTCACTTAGTGTTCTATTTAATCTAAATATAATTTAGTCCATAAATGAGATGATTTAAATTCTCTTTGCTCTTCACACAACAGCTACTCAGATTCCAGAATACATATTAATTCCATGAGTACTTTACCTTCACTGGATATCGACCCCTCAGTATCAATTTTACTGTTTATTTGGTTGTGGATTTGGAATTATTGCTTTGAGAGAAGGTATAGATATGGCTGCATTTATTTCCTAGTCTTAAGCCTCAAGCTGATATCTCCTCATTATGCTTAATATACTCTTTTTCTTTTGAATCTTTCCTTCTTGAGTGGGCCTAGGTACATTTCCTGAAACTGTGATATGCCTCCTACTTGTATTCTTTGATTTTTTTATCTCCTGGGTGGAGATTATAGGTGAGTTTTAGTTTGTAAGCAAAAACCAAGGGAAAAGAAAAAGGATTTATGGGCTGGGATTGTGGCTCAGCGGTAGAGCACTCACCTAGCACGTGTGAGGACCTGGACTTGATCCTCAGCAACACATAAAAATAAATAAACAAAATAAAGATATCGTGTCCAACTACAACTAAAAAGAAATAAAATATTAAAAAAAAAATAAAAGGGGGCTGGGGATATGGCTCAAGCGGTAGCGTGCTCGCCTGTCATGTGTGCGGCCCGGGTTCGATCCTCAGCACCACATACAAAGATGTTGTGTCTGCTGAAAATTAAAAAATAAATATTAAAATTCTCTCTTTCTCTCTCTCTCTTTCTTTAAAAAAAAAAAGAAAAGAAAAAGGATTTCACATATAAATGTTCTCTTAAAATTCTAGGGTGTGGGCTGGGTTTGTAACTCAGAGGTAGAGCGCTTGCTTAGCAAGAGTGAAGCACAGGTTTAATTCTTGATACCACATTAAAAACAAATAAATAAAAAATAAAAATTAAACTCTTAAACAACAACAAATTCTAGAGTGTGCTGTTATCATAAAATAACCTTGCTGCCCACCTAAGTACTTGCCTCAATCATTTAAATATTTCTCACCCCTATTCTAATCCTTATTTTAGGAAATGGGTTATATGGGACTAAGATAGGAGAGATCATCTCTCTGAGAGGATGAGACCTAAAAGAATCATTCCCATACCTGGACTGGATGAGAAGTAAGGACTTTAATGCAGTTCCTAACCAGGAATCAGTTAAAACTTCAATTTCTGCCCTTAATCTCTGTAGTGCTTCCTTTCTCTGGGGACTGAGGAGGCCTTTGGAAACAAAAGTAGACATATTTATCATTTGACATCATATACTTGCTGATACTGAAAAAGCAACTTACAAATTCAATTTAAAAATAGTTTGAGGTGGGGCTGGGATTGTGGTTCAGTTGCAGAACGCTTGCCTAGCACACATGAAGCACTGGGTTAGATCCTCAGCACCACATAAAAATAAATAAAATAATGGTATTGTTTCAAATAAATTAAAAATTAAAAAAAAAGGAAGAAAGAAAAAAGAAATAGTGTGAGGCCCTGAACTAATATTTCTCTTCTTGGGGCAATTTTAGAGTAGTGCTATTCAAAATGCCACTTTGACTTTCTTCATCAAAATTTTTGCTAGGGAGCACAATAACAAGATCAGCTGGTAGAAACAGCACAATTAGATTCTGATACAAGCTCCTTCTTTCATCACCAACTCTATAAATATGCAGAATGAAAAACTACACTTAAGTAGCACTGTTTCAGAACAGGATATAAGGAACCAAAGAAGGAGAAATAAGTATTATAGCTGGAAGAGTTTTCAGCATTTCTAATCTCTTTCTAAAGAAATCAAAGCATGATGGGCAAAGATTACACAGTAATTTAAGAGCTTATGGTCTCAGGCAGTCTTTCCACCACCACAACCCTATGGTGACTTTAATTCCATGTGCCTCAGAACATGATAGTTAAAAGACTTCAGGTTGAATAACCATTTTTCTGTACTTCACTCATTTCTGAAATAACTGATTGATAAGAAACTAAAACACTGCCTAAGACTACATAGTTAAAACAAAACAGAACTCATATAATAGAAGCATGTCATTAGACACCTGAGTTACAATATTTAAATAGCAAGTCTGGCTCAGAATTTTCTGTAGTGAAAGTTAAAAAAAAAAATACTGTGCTCTATTAACAATACCCAATAAAACAGAAGACATTTTGTGAGGAGAACTAGAAGTATAATTTATTTTCAAATTGATGGTTTCACAATGCAAGCCTGGAATTAGATGATGCTCTCATTTAACATTCTGGATAAAACAAACAACAAATCTAGTACCACATACTTAACTAAGGTATGATATGACACTTTTGTTAAATTATCCTGTAACCATACATTTCTGTTTTCCAAAGAAGTTTCAGGGAACTCTGATAAAAGGTTGCATCACTTCACTTATGAAACTAAGTCTAGGAACTGAGGCAAGGAATGGATCATAGACTTAAGTTGCATATGAAATCCAACAAAACAGGGCTGGGGATGTGGCTCAAGTGGTAGCGCGCTCGCCTGGCATGCGTGCGGCCCGGGTTCGATCCTCAGCACCACATACCAACAAAGATGTTGTGTCCGCCGAGAACTAAAAAATAAATATTAAAAATTCTTCTCTCTCTCTCTCTCTCTCTCTCTCCTCTCTCACTCTCTCTTAAGAAAAAAAAAAAAAAAGAAATCCAACAAAACAAAGGCTAATGCATATAAAAGAAGAAAAGTAAAAAGACTTGAAGTTGCCAAAATATAAAATATTGGCTGTATCATAAGAAGATATAATAAAAAGGGAAATCTGAAGAAAGGAAATTAGATTTCTAAAATCTGGAAGCCCATAATTTTTATGTAGAATTAGGAGGGGTTTAACAGGAATAAACCAAAATGAACTTTAAAGCTCTGTCTCTACTTTTACCATTCTGTAAGGCAACATAATATAGTACTAAGATCTTGACTAGAAGAATATACCTATTGTGGTTTTAATTTGGAATGTCCTCCAAAAGCTCATGTGCTGAAGGCTTGGTCCCCAGTGCAGCACTGTTAGAAGTAGGGCTGTGCCAGGCACAGTGGCACATGCCTGTAAGCTCAGCAGTTTGGGAGGCTGAATCAGGAGGATCACAAGTTCAAAGATAGCCTCAGCAACTCAATGAGATCCTAAGCAACTTAGTGATACCCTGTCTCTAAATAAAATGAGGGATGAGAATGTGGCTCAGTGGTTAAGTGTCCTTGGGTTCAATCACAGGTATTAAAAAAAAAAAAAAAAAAAGTGGGGCTGTTGGGAAGTTATTGGATCACTATGGCTCTGACCATCATCAATAGATTAATCCATGGATGGATTTATATACAAATGATGCATTGGGAGGTGGTGGAAACTGGGAGGTGGTACCTTGTTGAAGGGAGTGGGTTTTGGGGGGTGTGTCCTTGGGGGCTATGTCTTGCCCCTGGCCCCTTCCTCTGTCTCTGCTTCCTGGCTGTCCCAAGGTTCATCTTGTTCATCTTCTGCCATAATGTACTGCCTCACCACAAGCCCAGAAATAATGGAACCAGTCAACTATGGATTGAAACTCTGAAACTGAGCCAAAAAAATCTTTCCTCTTTTAAGCTGATTTTCTCAGATGTTTTGTCACAGTGATGAAAAGTTAACATAATACCTCCAGTCTATGTAATTCCTGAAACTTCATGCAACATTTTTATGTGTGTACTTTTGTGGGGGATGGTTCACAGCTTTAAATATTTTCTCAAAAAGGGTACCTCACTAAAAAAGGAATGGCATGAACTACACTGGACCAAAAGTCAGGGGATGTGATTTGGCCAGGCCACTAAGTTGCTATGTGATCACAGATATGCTGTTTCCTCCCACAACTACCTCTATGATGAATGTTAATTTCTCAACTGCCAAATTAGATATTTAGATTAGATTTCTAATTTCCTTTCTAATTTGAATAAAGTATGATTAATTAATTCCAAATAACAGATTTTTAGGAATGACATTTGAAATTTTTTTTTCGGGTAGAAATAATTTCTAAGGTCTTTCAAATTACAACACATTAAAATTGCTAACCTATAATCCTAGAGCTAGTTTTCCATCTACTACAAACATAGTAACTAGTTCTACTTAACTTGTCCTGATGGTTACAGAAATTAGCCCTCCAAAATCTGGCACCCTATTTCTATATTGACAATGGTTGTGACTCAAGAACAAAAACATGTTATCAAACATAATCTATGTAAATCATTTCCTTCAAAAAGTCATCTGTCTAAAAAGAACTTTCCAAATTTATGCCAAGAGAAATTAGAAATGCAGAGCTTTTTCTATTATTCTAACTATTTAGTCTAATGTCCATTAGAAGTACAGAGCTTCTTCCCCAAAGGGTTTTAATCATATCTGCATTTTTTTTTTTTTGGACACAATACCTTTATTTTATTCATATATTTTTACGTGGTGCTGAGGACCAAACCCAGGGTCTCGCAGGTGTGAGGCAAGCGCTCTACCACTGAGCCACAACCCCAGCCCACATCCACATTTTAAAAATACAGAATTAACAAACTGCCGTGGAATAAATTAATAAGCAGTTGCCAGGGTTATCTAAAGAATCCTTAGAAAGGAAAGTAGGGAATCAGGAAGAAACAGAATTAGACTGATTGTATGCCACACTTACCACCCACGTTGCTTTTATGCTTATCATAAATTTCTCTCACTTTTCGGTAGCGGAAAGCCAGTTTTCTCATCCAGTCCACACCTCCCTGGACACCCACAGAGGAACCATGGCTACCACTGCCTCCTGAGCCACTGAAGCCATCTGTTGAGAAACTATAGTTGCTGCAAAGAGAGCGGATAATGAAAATCAAAATCTATACAGCATGGGATTTTTGGTTGAGTGCTATCTGGAATTCTCTCACTTATTCCTAATATCTGATAAATAAAGTTTATGGTTTTAAGAATCTTCTCACTAATCTTTGTATGTCAGAGTCTATCTTTAATTAGTCTTCTGTCTCACCTCTACTACTTCCATCAAAGAAAGGCCTGAGAACTGGGGTATAACAGCTCATTGTTAGATATAGTGGCACATTCCTGTAATCCAATGACTTGGGAGGCTGAAGCAGGAGCATTGCAAGTTCAAGCCTCAGCAACTTAGTGAAACCCTGTCTCAAAACAAACAAAACATAAAGGGATAGGGATGTGACTTAGTGGTAGAGCACTCTGGGTTCAATTAAAGAGACGGAAAAAAAAAGCAACAACTTAGTTCAACTCAGTGGTAGAGCTTATGTTTAGCATGCATGAGGTCCTGAGTTAAATATCAAGCACCCCATTCCCACTCCCTCTCTAAAAAAAAAAAAAAAAAGTACTGAGAGGAAGGAAGAGAATTCAAGCACCAGCATTCCCTAGAGGTTGGCTTGGGGTGGAGTATCCTTTTCATTAATGCCAGAGAATACTACAGAGTGAAAAAAAAGCAAAATATAAAAATGATGGATACAACTACGTAAAAAGGAAAAAAAAAATAATGGAAGGGGAAAAAAAATGGGAGGAAATAACCCAAAATACTAATAATGGTAAGATAATGGCAGATGGTTTTCTTCAGTGATCTGTTGGCTGGTTTAAAATATGTCCACAATTTCTTTGATATTCCCTTCTTCTAATTCTGCTCCCCTTGGGTACCAGCTATAATTAGAATGCAAATAGAATGTGGTAAAAGTGACAGTGTCAGGATTCAAGAGACTAGGCTTCTCTTGCTTTTTTTTTTTTTTGTACTGCAGATTGAACCCAGGGGTGCTCTACCACTGAACCACATCCCTAGCCCCCCATTTTAAAATATTTTATTAGAGAAAGAGTCTCGCTGAGCTGCTTAAGGCCTCGTTAAGTTGCTAAGGCTGGCTTTGGACTCTCAGTACTCTTGCCTCAGCCTCTCGAGCTGCTGGGATTACAGGTATGCACTACTGCGCCTGGCTTTGCTCTTTCTTGCAGTACTTGTTCTGGAAGAAGCCAGCTGTCATGTGAGGATACTTAAGCTTCCCCTTAGAGAGGCACATTCAGTGAGGAACTAAGGCCTCCTGTCATTGGCCACATTTGAGAGACTTAACACAGGCCCTTCAGCTCTGGCCAAGCCTTCAGATGAGGGAACTCCAGCTAACACCTAGTTTCCAGAGACCTTAAGAACTACCTAGTTAAGCTGATTTTAAGCTCTTGACATATGAAAACTGTAAGATAAAAAACAGTTAATTTTTGTTTTGTTTTGTGGTACTGGAGATTGAAACCAGGGGTGCTCTACTACTGAGCTACATTCCCAGCCCTTTTTATTTAAGACAGGATCTTGCTAAGTTGCTGAGTCTGGCCTTGAATTTGTAGTCCTTTTCTCTTGGCCTTGCAAATCACTGGGATTAAGGTGTGTACCACTATGTCTGGCTAGTTGTTTTAAGCCACTAATTTGGGGGGAGGGGCGTAAATTATTATGTAGCAGACAATTAATATAGTTATATAAACTGGGAAGAACTAATATTTCACAGTAAAGATTTAAAAATGACTGGCAGAGGGCTGGGGTTAGAGCTTGAGTGCTTGCCTAGCACCATGTAAAAAAATAAATTAAATAAAGGTATTGTGTCCATCTACAACTAAAAATAAATTAAGAGGGCTAGGATTATGGTTCAGTGGTAGAGTGCTTGCCTAGCACGTGGGAGGCGCTGCGTTTGATCCTCAGCACCACATTAAAAAAAATAAATAAATAAAGGTATTGTGACCAACTACAACTAAAAAAAAAAAATATTAAGAAGCTGCTCTGAGCTTTAAAAAATAAATTAATTAGGGGCTGGGGATGTGGCTCAAGGGGTAGCGCGCTCGCCTGGCATGCGTGCGGCCCGGGTTAGATCCTCAGCACCACATACCAACAAAGATGTTGTGTCCGCCGAGAACTAAAAAATAAATATTAAAAAATTCTCTCTCTCTCTCTCTCTCTCTCTCTAAAAAAAAAAAAAAAAAAAAAAAAAAAAAAAATTAATTAAGGAAAAAATGGCAGAATTCAAGATAACTTGGTTTAATCTAAAGTCAAAATGGCGTTCACTATATTAAATGTGAGTTTATATATTAAAGTTGTCAAGACATAAAATAGGTAATTATTGGTTAGTCACATGTACAAAAGGAAAAAAAATGGGGTTCAGAGTGGATCATAAGGTGCTTGACTGACAACCATGCTTTTTCTTAAAAAGACTAAAAAAGTCTTGTAAGATTGATGCCCTCCATGGCTGTGCGATACATGATATGCACAACTGATGCTGTTCCTTAAAGTGAAATCTTTCAAGCTTCTCAGCACTTTATTAAGTCCTTACTAAGGTGATATTTCTACTTCTGCCATGTATTTGAGAATTCACAGATGGGATACTTAATTTTAGGGTAGTCACAGGAAAGAATACTTTAAGAGGGATAAAACATTTTTTTTAACCTTTATTTTATTCATTTATTTTTACGTGGTATTGAGGACCAACCCCAGTGCCTCGCATGAGCTAGGCGAGCGCTCTACCACTGAGCCACAGCCCAGCCCCAAGGAATAAAACATTAAGATAAATTAATACAAAAAGATGCAATAGTCTTTTTTCTAGTCTTTAAATATAAGAGATTAATTTTTGGATAATTCTTAGCTAGGACTAGTAGGCCATAAAACAGTAATCCAGAGAGAGAAATGAGGAGACTAAGCATGCATTTTGCCACTGAGACTTCCTTGGTTTAGTTTTTGCTGTAGTATAATGGCTAAAAATGTCTTTCCATAAGGTTATTCCTGACACCATCAGGCTCCTACAATTAGTTTCCTTGAAGAAATTAAAAATTTTTGATGTTTATTTGCATCTAAAACTACACAGTCTGGAAGCACACTTTCTTCTGACTGAAAATCTGTGCAGAGAGATCTCTTCAATGCTGTTTCCTCATTCCATCACTGCTACCCCCTTTTTTTGGGGGGGGTTTGTAGGTGGACACATACCTTTATTTATTAATTTTTATGTGGTGCTGAGGATCGAACCCAGAGCCTCACATGTGCCAGGTGAGTACTCTACCACTGAGCCACAGTTCCAGTCCTGCTATTACCCATCAGAATTACTTCTCTGTTCTCCATCACATTTTCTATTGTCACACTCTCAAACTGTATGTCATAGTTAACTATGCTTGTTTCTGCCTCCTCTAATAGATTGTGAACTTTTTCATCTTTCTTTTCCTCTGAACCCAGACAGTATCTTGTACATAATAGGTGTACTGATGTTCAAAACATCACTGTTTATCACCTCAAGTCTTGGCCATTGTCATCAGAAGCCACATCTTCCACATGCACCTGGTCACATTCCTGTTAAAAGACAAAACACTATTTTAGTTAGGGGGTGGGGGCAGAAGTGCTATCACCATCGTGACATTATAAAGTGACTATGTACAATAGCAGGATAATGAAATACCTCTGGTCTCTTATGTATGAAGGATCACTCACATTTACCACCCCCTTTGCTGTACAACTTCCTTTACAGCCTGATATACATCCCACAGTCTTCATGACATCTTCCTTAACTAACCCTTCTTTAATTTCTGCTCTTATCTCAATAGTTCATGAGGATAAGCATGAGTTCTTATAATATCAGGTGTGCTTATGCCCTACACTAGACTGTAAATCCTGTTAAAGCAGGATGTTTGGGGAAGGACTTACATCTTAAATACCCTTTGCATTCTACTAGTCTTGTTCAGTGACCTTATATAGCATATAAGCAATTAATTTTTTTAGATGAAACGGATGCTGGTGGAATGTGTACCAAAAGTGAGAATGAATGAAACTGAAATTTACAAATTCAAATGTAAGTTTAAGAAGAGGTCACCTAAGCCAACCTCATATTCTAAAAGGGAAGTAAAATGATCTTCTTAGGATCATACAACTAGTGAGTGGCAGAAAAAAACAAGGAAAAAACCTAGGTCTTTTGCTTCTTAATCCAAGGCTCTTTCTACCAAGTGTATGCTACTACTGACATAAAACAGCACCCATTGCCTAACTTTGTTGGTTGTACTCCTGACACCTCTAGGGTACCTACGTTAGAATCCTCTGGGGAAGTTTTTAAAAATGCATATTCTTGAGTCCATCCCAGACCTACTTGAATCAGAATTTCTGGGAGCGAAGTCTTAGAATCTCCATTTTTAAGAAGCTCCCCAGGTGATTCTTATGCCCCCTAAAGTTGAGAATCACTGACCTGGGGGGGCAGGAACACATTCAGGTCAAATTCTTCACAGAACTTTCAGTCCTGAGTGAGGACTATGTCTAGAAAATCATTACAAATACAATTTGGCAATAATTATTGTTACACAGTAGGTTTTCAATAAGTGTTTGCTGAATAAAAACTATGCTGTCCTAATTTATCAACATATGAAGTTGAGGAAAAATTAAAGCATTATGGAATTTAGATAAAAGCAGTAGAGTTTAGAGTCATATTAATTTGGGATGCTGGGGTACCGGGGATGGAACTCAGGGGCCCTCAACCACTGAGCCACATCCCCAGCCCTATTTTTTTGTATTTTATTTAGAGATTCTCACTTTTGCTGAGGCTGACTTTGAGCTTGCAATCCTCCTGCTTCAGCCTCCCAAACTGCTGGGATTACAGGTGTCTACCACTATGCGTGGCTTAGAGTCATTTTTTAATTTAATTTGCTGGAGAAATGGCTGTTGAATAGAACTAGATTGTATTTAAATAGAAGTAGGATTACTTTGTGTTTGTGAAATGTCATTTTATTTTACTACAAAATCTTCACTACTTTTTAATAACTAGGTAATACATATTGTATACATTTCAGAATTCAAACACACAAAATGAAAAGTCTGGTCCCTCCTGTTTCTCACTAACCCTTTACCTTAGACAGATAACTATTAGTTTCTTCTATAGGATAACTGCTTAACTGTGGCCCCAGATGGGAATATAAGTTTCCCAACTTGAAACTCACATTCTGGTCTTTAGACTCCAGGTCTGTGATCCTTCTACGATATTATTTTTACCTCAAAGGTAACTTTAATATCAAAGCCAAAAAACTTTACCATGAAACTCTCAGTGTTTCCTGGTACCTAGCTATAAAATGATTCTGTATATCAAGCTTAACTTATATATGAATAATAAATGTGTAAAAAAAATACAATGAGAGCAATCATTTACAGATTGGACAAATTAAAGGATTATCATTTAAGAAGGTATAATTGAAAAATGGTCAAAATATAATTGAGAGTACTAATCAAGCCCATTATATATATTATTTTTTATTTTTATTTTTTTAAAGAGATAGAGAGAGAGGAGAGAGAGAGAGAGAGAGAGAGAGAGAGAGAGAGAGAGAGAGAGAGAGAGAGAGAGAGAGAGAGAGAGAGAGAGAGAGAGAGAGAGAATTTTTAATATTTATTTTTTAGTTCTCGGCGGACACAACATCTTTGTTGGTATGTGGTGCTGAGGATCGAACCCGGGCCACACGCATGCCAGGCGAGCGCGCTACCGCTTGAGCCACATCCCCAGCCCTATATCTATTATTTAATACTTATTAATAAACTGGAATATTGGTTTACATTTCAGGATTTTCCCTGATGAGTTGGTGTTTCCCTTAATACTATATTTCTTCCAAATATGCAGACAAAAATGAAAAATCTGAGCCAATAAAACTGAGGGTCTGAGGAAAAAATCAAGACTGTAGAACTTCAACCATGATATTCCTCTAAGACTACATATGCATGTGGCTGCTTGCCATTCCAGCCTGACTCTGTATTACCTAGCCTCTCCATCTTACTCTGTCTAAACATTTATCTTCCACATTCAACAGGCATAGGGTCTTAAAGTTATTGAACCAAACATCTCACTGAAGCACAGAAAAAAATTTTACATACTTACTTCTAAGTCATTGAAAAACAGATGTGTATCAGCCACTTCAAAAATCATTTCTTCCATTGTTAAACCTGAGCCAATCACTACTGTTGGGTCCTGGAAGACAGTAAGAGAAAAAAGATACTTGACTTGGTACTCACAGTACTGGTTCATTTTCAAATATTTCAAAATTATTTTGGGTCAAGGCCAAAGCAACACAAGTCTATAACAGTTCTTCAAGTATTATTGATAATATTTCACTGACATTTCTAAGAATGTGGATTGTTCAATAGAGAGGATATTATTATTATTATTTTTTTTAAATATTTATTTTTTTATAGTTGTAGTTGGACACAATACCTTTTCTTTATTTATATGTGGTGCTGAGGATTGAACCCAGGGCCCTGCATGTGCAAGGCGAGAGCTCTACCACTGAGCCATAACCCCAGCCCCGAGAGGATATTAGAAATGTCAAAACTTTAGTTTGTGGAAACTAATATTTTCATAAAAGTAAAAGGAATATATTTTATACAGAGAATATATTTAAGAAATTAACTCACTGCTTTGCAGTTAAAATTGTATTTTTATCATTCCCTTTGGTGTTTTTTCCTCCACTTAAATTTTTTGGGAAATTCTCTGTTCCAGAGGAACTCCTAACTATTGCTAATATGAGATGCAATATCTCCCTGTCAAAAGCCGCCTGCCACACATGCAATATAACATCAGACGTCTGACAATTTCAACAACCAGAAAGTAGAGAAAGGTAAAAGAGTCAAAATATTTACAGGAAAATCAAGGCAAGCTGCTTTGAGATGAATCATCAGTCCTTTACTGAGAGTCTATATTTTTAAAGTCATCTTAGTAATATAACTTATGAGTTTATATCAGCTGGCCAGCCTAGATAGTAAGAGCCTGTGGAAGCACTCCTAGGAAAAAAAAACGCAAGTGATGAGATAAAACAATTGGGAAGTGTGAGATAGCAAGGGAGGTAGATATTTTTATAAAAATTTTAACCCAAAATTGAAAAATATGATTCTGGAGATAATTTGGCATAGAAATACAGTCCCAATCTTCTCAAAACAGCTAATTTTCTGCCAAAATTAAAGATTAAACAAATTAAGTTTTGTTAGGTATATTTGTTTTTTTAAAAAAGCATGCATGTATTTTAAGAAAGATATTTTATCTATATGCTTTATGTCTAACTTTTGTTTGGCTAAATGAAATGCTTGGTTTGGGTTATTAAAAGTGACTTAAGGTGCTGGGTGTGGTGATACATGCCTGTAATTCTAGCAACTTGGGAGGCTAAAGCAAAAGAACTGCAAGTGCAAAACTAGCTTGGACAAACTAGCAAGCCTCTGTCTCAAAATATAAAATTAAAAGGGCTTGAGATGTAGCTCAGTGGTAGATATACTTGTGTTCAATTCCCAGAACTCAAAAAAATAAAACAACCATGTAGCCGAAGGTTAAACAAATCATGTCTCTGCAAACAGAATCCCGAGAATACTCTGTTTTGAGCCTCATTCCTATACTTTATAAAATGCAACTTCAACTCAAACAACTTCAGCTTTCAACACTGGTCCTAGGACTAGTATCTGGCTTCATCATCAACTCCACTTGATCATATAGCTTGCCTGGTACAAGCCATCTGATGAAATTTTACATGAGAAGTTAAAAACCAACAGGTAAGATGAGGTAGCAGAAAAAAAAAAAATTTCTGCTCATATAGTCAGAGGAGGGATAGTTATAACAAAAGACTACCCAAATTACCTTTCCATACTTCTGGGCATAGGATCCAGTAAGAAGGGAGTGAAAGATGATGATGGTTTCATCCAAATCCCACAGAAATACCCGCTGAAGGAATAAAATATAAAGCATAATGAGTATCTTCCAGTAACAAGGAAAATACATAAATGACACAATCTTAAATAATGGGAACAAACTGTAAGTGGAATTAGAAAATACCTTGTGATGAATGAAAACACAAACACAACATATTAAAACTTATGGGATACAATGAAAGCAGTGCTAAAAGGGATGTTATAACTGAAAGTACATACATTAAAAAAAGAAGAAATAGGGCTGGGGATGTAGCTCAGTGTTACAGTGTATGCTTTGAAAGCACAAGGCCCTGGAATAAATCCCCAGCACCAAAAGGAAAAAGAATGATCTCCAAAAAACCACATTGTATACCTTAAGGGACTAGACAAAGAAGAAGAAAGTAATACTAAAGCTAGTAGAAGGAAGTAAATAAAGTTAAAGTGGAAACAATTAAAATAGAAAAAGAATAGAGAAAAGTCAATGAAACCAACAGTTGGATCTTAGAGAATATCTACAAAATTAACAACCTTTAGCTAGACTGACTATGAAGAAAAAAACAGAGAACACCAAGATCACTAAAATCATTATTACTAATTATTAAGATTACTAAAAGTAGGAACACTATTACTGATTTTATATTTATAGAATTATAAGGGGATACTGTAACAAACTAGGTAACTCAAATGAAATGGTCAAATTCCCAGAAATACACAACACAAGGTACCTAACTAAATCAAGAAGAAACAGAAAACCCGATTAAGACACATAAATAATAAGGAGATTGAATCAATAATTTATAACATTCCAACAAATAAAAGCCTGTTATGAGACAGCCTTGGGCGGTGTGTGTGAGCTACGGGCATTTGAGTACATGAGGGGACTGGACTGATGTTGCTGCTCTGACTGGGCCGTGAGACATATGTGTCCTTTTCCCTTGCTCTGCTTATGATCCCACACAGCACCTGAGATGGGTGTGGCCTTCCAAGATGTCAGTCAATTTGCTGACTGCAGGACATCACCAAGCAACCCCCTGAAACCCAATTCCTTGCCTTATTTGGGTTGAACTTTCTTGAATGTCTTTTTCCCCCCAAAATAGGATGGTTTCAGGCCTGCTCTCTCTCTTCTGCCTGCCTCTCTTGCCTCCTCTGTGAGAGCTGGGGCAAAGGAGCTGTCAATGAACCCCAAGAAAAAGGTACTTTCTGCATCTGTGTTGTTATTTAGTGCCAGCCCAATTCACCTGGAGTAACTCTGACTGATTTTGTCACATATACTTGCAAAAGCCCAGGACCTGATGGCTTCATTTGTGAATTGTACCAAACATTTAAATAAGAATTAGGGGGATGGGGGCATAGCTCAGTGGCAGAACATTTGTCTAGCACATGCAAGGCCCAGGGGTTAATCCAGGCACCACAAAAAGAAAAAGAAAAAGACTAGCAAACCAAATTCAGCAGCACATTAAAATAATTATACATTGTGACCAAGTGGGATTAGTTCTTGGTTCATTCAACATATAAAAATAAATGTAACATATTCATAAAAGATGAAAAGCCACATGATAATCTCAATTGATGCAGAAAATACACTTGACAAAATCCAACATCCTTTCGTGAAAAAAACAATTCAGTAAAGTAGGAGTAAAAGGGAATATTTTCAATATGATAAAGGCATATATCAAAAACCTACAGCTAAAATGATACTCAGTTGTAAAAGACTAAAAGCTTTATCCATTGGATAAGGAATATGCTAGAATGCTTTTTCATCACTTTCATTTAACATAGTAATGGAAGTTCTATCCAGAGCACTTTGGTAAGAAAAGGAAGAGAAAAAAAAAGACATCCCAATTGCAAAAGATGAAATATAGTTATCTCTGTTTTCAGATGACATAATATTATTTGTAAAAAAATCCTAAGGAATACACAAAAAATTGAAATCAAATCAGCAGTATTTCTGTTTATAAGCAATAAATAATGAGAAAAGGAAATTTAAAAAGCAGTAAACATCATCAAAGAATAAAATACTTATGGGACTGGGGTTGTGGCTCAGTGGTACAGCGCTTGCCTAACATGTGCAAGATGCTGGGTTCGATCCTCAACACCACATAATAAATAAAAATAAAGTATCGTGTCCAACTACAACTAAAAAAAAAAAAAAATACTTAGGAATAAATTTAACCAAGGAAGCAAAAGACTTATACTGTATGTTGAAAACCATTAAGATTTTGAAGGAAATTAAAGAAGACACAAACAAATGGGAAAGATACACATGTTCACTGATTAGAAGACTTAATATTGTTAAGATGCCAATACTATACAAACCAATCTATAGATTTATTGTGATCACTATCAAAATTACCATAGAAAAACTCATCCTATGGGCTGGGATTGTGGTTTAGCAGTAGAGTGCTTGTCTAGCAAGTGCAAGGCCCTGGGTTCGATCCCCAGCACCACATAAAAATAAATAAATAAATAAAGGTATTGTGTCCAACTACTTCTAAAAAAGAAAAAAGAAAAGAAAGAAAAACTCATCCTAAAATGGAATCTCAAGACCCCAAATAGTCAAAACACCCTTGAAAAAGAACAAAACTAAAGGATTCATGCTTCCTGATTTTAAAACTCACTACAAAACTTCAGTAATCAAAATAGTGTGGTGCTAGCATATAGACCAATAAAACAGAGCTTAAGCGAGAAATAAACTGTTGCGAATTAATTTTGACAAGGATCAAAAATAAAAAGAATCATCCAATGGAGAAAGGAATTCGTTCCTTTGTTCATTCATTCATTCATTCATTCATTCATTCATTCATTCTGCAGTGCTGGGGATCAGACTCAGGACCTCATTCATGCTAGGCAAGTGCTCTACCACTGAGCTGCACCTCTAGCCCAGGAAAGTCTTTTCAACAATGATGCTGGAAAAACTGGACATCCATATGCAAAACTATAAAATTAGAACTTATACAAATTAACTCAAAATAAATTAAACACCTAAATTTAACAATAAAAATCTTAGAAGAAAATGGATGTAAATCTTCATAAGCATATTATGCTAAAAGCAGAGCAATAAAAGAAAAAAAATGGGACTTCATCAAAATTAAAAACTTTTATGCTTCAAAGGACACAAAAAAAAAATTGAAAAGACTGAGGGAAAAGTGTAACTTGGTGTTGAGTGTTTGCCTAGTATGCTCTGGGCCCTGGGTTTGATTTCCAGCACTGCACATAAATCTCTCTCTCTCTCTCTCTCTCTCTCTCTCACACACACACACACACACACACACACACACACACCCCAAAAAAGAAAGCAAACCCAATAGGAGAAAATATTTTGGATCAATAATCTGGAATATATTAGTTTAACAGCACCAAAAATCCCATTTAAAAAATGGGCAGAGAGCCAGGTGCTACTGCAGAAACTGAGGCAGGAGAATCACTTGAATCCAGGGAATTTTTTTTTTTTTTTTTTTTTAAAGAGAGAGTGAGAGAGGGGAGAGAGAGAGAGAATTTTTTTTTTTTAATATTTATTTTTTAGTTCTCGGCGGACACAACATCTTTGTTGGTATGTGGTGCTGAGGATCGAACCCGGGCCGCACGCATGCCAGGCGAGCGCGCTACCGCTTGAGCCACATCCCCAGCCCGAATCCAGGGAATTTAACACCAGGCTGGGCAACACAGTGAGACTCTACCTTAGGGTGGGGGTGGAAGAGAAGGAAGGAGTTTAAAAGATCTGAATAGGTATTTCTCCAGATAAAATATGTCAATGGCAAATAAGCATGTGCAAAGATGCTAAATATTATTAGACATTAGGGAAGTAAAAATCAAAACCATAATGAGGTATCACTTCACATCCATTAGGATGGCTTCTATCAAAAAAATGGGAAATAACAAGTGTGATGAAGATGTAGACAAGCTGGAACCTTTGTGAATTGCTGGTGGGAATGTAAAACTGAAGACAATTATGGTGGTTCCTTAAAAAGAGGAAGACAGAATATGATCAAAATTAATATTCCTTTGTGTAACCCAAAAGAACTGAAAAGATGGACAAGAGGGACTCAAATAGGTAACTGCACACAGTATTCAAAGAAGTACTCATAATAGCTCAAAGGTAAAAACCTCAAGTGCCCTTCAACAGATGAATGAATAAAACAAAACATGATACAACACACACACACATATATATACGAAATGTAATATTAGCTAGCCATTTAAAGGAAATGAAATTTTGACACATGCTACAACATGGACGAACTGTAAAAGTGTTATGCTTACTGAAATAAGCCTGACATAAAAGAATAAATATTGTATGATTCCACTTACATGAGGTATCTAGAATAAGCAAACTCATAGAAGGAGAAAATAGAACAATAGTTGCAATGGGCTAGGAGAACAGGAGTATGAGAGATATGGCTTAATTGGTGTAGAGATTTTGTCTAGAATCATGAAAAAGTTCTGGTAACATATAGTAGTGATGGTTATATAATAGTGGAAATGTATTTAATGACACTGAATTGTACATGTTAAAATAGTAAAATTTTATGTTATGCATATTTCGCTCCAATTTTTAAAAATGAGCAAATTCTCAGTTTTCCCTAAGAAATGTATCAAAATTTTAGTTTCTCTTTCATGTTCCTTTGTCCCCACCCCAAGAATGAAAGACAACAGGCTCTAAACACAGCTTCAATTTATCTATGTCTTAGGGCACCTATCTCAATGGACTTATATTCAAATATATCTTTTCCCTTTATTAAATAATAAATTATTTTTTTAGAAAAATTAAAAACAAAACCCCACTATTATTAGAATTTTTTATCTTTCTAGTCTTAAAAAAAAACATTTATTCTTTAGTTTTGGTGGACACTATACCTTTATTTAGTTTTTATGTGATGCTGAGGATCAAACCTAGTGCCTCACACACATGCTAGGCGAGAGCTTTGCCTCTGAGCCACAATCCCAACCCCTAGTCTTTTAAAAACACATGTCCATAATAAAGTCTCTCAGTGCTTACAGGCACAAAATAAATCAGTGCCAATGTCATTAAGAAGTTACCAGATCTATTTGTATGTCTCACAGAAACTTGGGTTTGAAGCTCTCATTTTCCTTTTAGATTTCTAAATGGAGTGCACTATGACATCACTTGCGGCTCCCTCTGTTTTCTGAATAAGATGAACTGTTCTTTCTGTTCTCTGGAATACAGAGAATTGTTTGTTCTTTCCATTAAAAAACTGCCTTGCTACCTAAATCCAGCAAAGCTTTTTTAATGCTCTGGTGAAAAGCATCTGAAAGTGATATAGTAAGTTATGGACATGGAGAAACTTTGTTTTTCTTACCATTTTTCTAATTTACTTGGTCAATGCAGTTTCTTTTGCATAGGAATTAAAGAGCATACAACACACAACCACATAATCTCTGTGAGTTTCAGATATGTGTTTGATAAATTCAAGAAGCAAGAAAAAACAAAGAAAAACAAAGAAAAAACAAAAAAACTAGAATGAGTTTCTTCTCATACTTCCAATTCACTGTCTTGAGAAGAACTGGTATCAGCTTTCCTCTTGCCCCGGTTTTTGCTAGTCATGTTTTTCCTGGACTGATCATCAGCATCTTTACTTGGTGTAGTTTGGGACAAAGCTGGGCTTGTAGAAGCATCTCCTGAAAAGAAAAAGTGGGACATGTACTGCCAGTAGTCACAGCCTATATGAACCAGAGCATGAAGAAGGCTGGCAGATTCTCTGCCCTTATGAGTCATAACTAAGGGAGAGAGTTTAGAAAACTAGACTTTATGTAAAGCAATCTAGGAATGTAGATCTAGGCATTAAGCACCTACAGTGGCTAACATCATAAAAAGAGTCATAATCATGCTTTACATGCATGCCTTCTAAGTCCCTCAAAGTTATTTTTTGAGATAAGTTCATACTGTGTTGCCCAGGCCAGTCTCAAATTGCCCTCGCATTGAAAATAACTGGGACTACAGGTATGGGCCACTATACACAGCTCATCAAGTTAGTTTGCCAAAAAAAAAAAAAAAAAAAGAAGACCCTGTTAGTCTGGCCTGTGACTCTAAAGCTGGAGCTGGGATAGCAGGTCTGGTACTGATTCTGACCAAGAATAGTATAGGTGGGATAGACAATATAGGCCAAAGGGAACAGGGAGGAAACCAAGAGTCTTAAGAGTCATAGAAAGAACATAACTGCTGCTCTACTACTGGATTATTGGATCAGGGTTTGCCAATTTGGCACAACTGACATTTTGGGCCGGTTAATTTTTTTGTTGAGGGTGATATCTTATACATTTTGGGGTATTTAACTAAGCAGTATTCCTGATCTCTACTCACTGGATGCCAGAAGCATCCCGACCAATGTGACAACAAAACTGTTTTCCATGTTGCCCAAAAGTTCCCTGGGGGGCAAAATCATCTCCAGCTGAAAACCATAGCTCTAGATCTATTTAATAATTTATAAGAAAATACAGAAGGCAGAAAACATTATAAAACATTCTATAAGGATAAAATAAATCACAAGGGGAAAAAAGATTGGGGGAATTTGTAGGCTGAAAGAGCTGGTAGGGGTTGGAAATACAGTATAGTCTTTTCATTGTTGGTACTTTTCTATTCTTAGTATCAGGCAGACATCAGCCACCCATGACTCATCATAGCCTGCTTCCAAAGTTTAAATACTCACCTAGGAGGGAAAGCCAAGAGCATGATGAAAGTGGCTGATATCAGAACAAAATTATCTTCCCCATCACCTGAAAACACCTTTTGGATTAAGTGCCCTTAATTTTAAGCCAGTTTTCTGAACTATGATACTTACCAGTTGAAAGTCGCTGGGCTGCTGGAGCAGGAACCATGACATTAGGTTTCTCTGCTTGGTATGTGGTAGTTGCTAATGTGGTACTCTCAGCATCACTGTTAGTCTGGCCTGTGACTCCAAAGCTAGAGCTGGGGTAGCAGGTCTGGTACTGATTCTGACCAAGAATAGTATAGGTGGGATAGTCCTGTAGGCCAAAGGGAACAGGGAGGAAACCAAGAGTCTTAGAAAGAGCATAATTGCTGGATGTGGTGGCACACACCTGTAATCCTGGCAATCTGGAAGGCAGTGAGACAGGAGGATTGCAAGTTCAAAGTCAGCCTTAGCAACTTAGTGAGAACCTGTCTCAAAATAAAATATAAAAAAGGACTGGGGACGTGGCTCAGTGGTTAAGCACATTTGGATTCAACCCCTGATACAAAAAAAGAAAAAAACCCCCGAGAGCACACATATTAAATTTCAACCAAAGGGTTTCTTCTCCCTCTTATTCATAATTATTTCCCTAAAACATTAATTTGACTTCTTGTTTTCTAACAGTCTCTCCAATGAAAACAATAACTTTAAAATACATTCTTTTTTTAAAAAAAATATTTTTCAGTTTTAGATGGACACAAAATATCTTTATTTGTTTATTTATTTTTATATGGTTCTGAGGATCGAACCCAGTGCCTCACATGTGCAAGGCAGGTGCTCTGCCACCGAGCCACAACCCCAGCCCCTCAAAATGCATTCTCTAGAAATATGAGACCAGAAAAAAGAGCTGCTATAATATAAGGAAGGCCGAAAGGGAAGGTTCCTGTGTACTTTTATACATATACATACTATGTCCTTTCCAATTTTATGTACCGAATTTCTGCTAGAATTTTTAAACAAAAATGTCTATTCTTTAATAAGGTTATAAACCACTGCATTAAACGGCACTGTTTATAAAGGCAAATTAACTTTAAAAAGTATATACCCTACACTAAAGTTTCTTATTTCACAAAACTGATAATCTTTTCTTAAAAGTTTTCTTTAAAAATAAAAGTTTCGGGACTGGGGATGTGGCTCAAGCGGTAGCGCGCTCGCCTGGCATGCGTGCGGCCCGGGTTCGATCCTCAGCACCACATACAAACAAAGATGTTGTGTCTGCCGAGAACTGAAAAATAAATATTAAAAAAAATTCTCTCTCTCTCTCTCTCCCTCTCCTCTTTCTTTAAAAAAATAAAAAATAAAAAATAAAAGTTTCCCTAAAATATCAGGAGGAAACTTTTGGTCATTTCACAAACATATATGCCAAAATTTATCAAGCCGTACAATTTAAATCAATATAGTTTGATGTCTATTATATCTTAATAGAGCTGTAAAATAAAACTGAGTGTGACACACCTTCAAAAAATTCCACTGACACTGATATTAGTGACAAATAGGACGACACTAGTTGGCCAAACTAATTCTTTTTTTTTTTCTATCTTTTCTTTTTTCCTCCTGCCTTAGTCACTGGAATTATAGGCCTATGCCAGTGTGCCTGGTTATGACTTAGATTCTTTTTTTTTTTTTTTTTTTTTTGAGAGAGAGAGAGAGAGAGAGAGAGAGAGAGAGAATTTTAATATTTATTTTTTAGTTTTCGGCAGACACATCATCTTTGTTTGTATGTGGTGCTGAGGATCGAACCCGGGCCGCACGCATGTCAGGCGAGCGCGCTACCGCTTGAGCCACATCCCCAGCCCCTGACTTAGATTCTTTACACAACAGTATTATAGCTTGTGTGAATCAGAAAATGGGAACTCTCAAATTAAACCAACAGTAAAAACAAGAAAAATTTCTGAGCAGATGAGTAACTTCATAAATGGTAGCATTTGCAAAAAATTTAATCAGTATTTTAAAGAACAGACAGCACAGGGGAAAAAAATTGGAGATGAAATAAGCATTCAGCCACAGTATTTCAGTATTAAAGGAGGAAAAAACCCAAAGTAACAGAAATGATAGCAAAATAAAAAGGGAAAATTTTGAGAAATGGCTGGGTTAGGGAAAGGTAGGAGAAATGAAATGGAAATCAACCAGTCTGATTTTAGGACTTGGTTAATTAAGAGGAAAAAAAAAATGGTGCCATTGACAAGAATTCAGAAATATTAAGAAAAAGTAGTTATATTTCTGGAAAAAAAGAAGACAGAAAAAAGGGTCGAACAAAGGTCTTGTTCTAGATACTCTGAACTTAGGAAATAGCAAGATATCAAAGAAAAAGTAACCACCAATCAGCTGGAAGCCTGTAAACATCATGTAGCCCAGAATCTTCATTTTAGAGACAGTTTATCAGTACGGTTAAACACTCCTGAGGATGAAATTATCAAATGCAGAAAAACTAAATAGAGATGGTTCACATTAGAAGATAGAATCAAAAAGAAGAGATGTGAATGCCTGGAGATGTAGCTCAGTGGTAGAGCACTTGCCTAGCATTATGTGCAATTGATCCCAGCTGAGGGGTGGAGGGAGAGGGAGGAGGGAGAGGGGAGAGGGAGGGAGGGAGGGGGGAGAGGGAGGGAGGAGGGAGGGAGGGGGGAGGGGGAGGGAGGGAGGGGGGAGGGGGAGGGAGGGGGGAGGGGGAGGGAGGGGGAGGGGGAGGGAGGGAGGGGGAGGGGGAGGGAGGGAGGGGGGAGGAGGAGGGAGGGAGGGGGGAGGGGGAGGGAGGGAGGGGGGAGGGGGAGGGAGGGGGAGAGGGGGGAGGGGGAGGGAGGGAGGGAGGGAAAGGGGAGAGGGAGGGAGGGAAGGGGGAGAGGGAGGGAGGGAAGGGGGAGAGGGAGGGAGGGAAGGGGGAGAGGGAGGGAGGGAGGGGGAGAGGGAGGGAGGGAGGGGGAGAGGGAGGGAGGGAGGGGGAGAGGGAGGGAGGGAGGGGGAGAGGGAGGGGGAAGGAGGGAGGGAGGGAGGCATGGATAGATTTATTTATTTATTTTTTTTAAAAATATTTATTTATTTATTAGTTATTGGCGGACACAACATCTTTGTTTGTATGTGGTGCTGAGGATCGAACCCGGGTCACACGCATGCCAGACGAGCGCGCTACCGATTGAGCCACATCCCCAGCCCGATAGATTTATTTATAAGAGATAGAAAAAGAAACAGAGTTCCTATGAGAGTGCTAGGTACAAAACCAGAAACTCAATAAATACTTGTGGACTAAAAGAAAGAACAAATACAAGGACAGTGAAACACAGAAAATGAACCAGAAAAGTAATGTTAATTGTGAACAGAAAAAGATTCACAGAAGTGGTGAAAAACAGAGAAAAACAACACAAAAACAAAACAACAGCAAACCTTCTAAAACAATGAAGATGTTACCAGTGATCTTGTAAGCAGAGTTAATGTTAACAGAGATCAAGACCAAATTCCAAGGAATTCACAATGAAGTGAGTGCCAGGCCTTTTTGTAGGTTTTGGGGCATACATACATGAACAAAATAGAAAAGTAAATCCTAGCCTTCATGGAGCTTGTTGGGAGAAGATAAGAGGTAAAAACACACACAATAGATAGAGCAGCAGATATAAGCATATTCAGAGAGGCTTAATAGAGAATAAGAGAAACTGATGCAGCTTAAGAAGCCATCTAGGGTTTAGTTCTGAGGGCATCCAGAAAAAGGGTTCCATAACCCATATTATTCCTGGTTGTTTCTTAGATAGGCAAACTGAACAGAGAAAGAAGAGAGAAAGAGCAAACTAGATGAACTATACTGTACCTGGTTTGAGATGCTGGCAACTGCTGCTGCTGGAATATTGGCAATTGTGGATGAAGTGGATATCAGGCTGGCGTTTGTGCTTGAAGCTACAGAATTGAGAGTTTAAGAGATATTAGTTAAAGATACCATGTAAAAGTCTAGAAGACATTAAAAAAATACATTGTCTTAAGTGAACACATCTACAAGGAGATAAGAAAATTAGCAAGAGAAAAAAATGCTCATTTTGCTTTTTTGTATGTCATATCTCAATTTAGACTTGATTAGAAACAAAACACTTCAAACATCTTTCTGTTTCAACTTGAGTCTTCAATTCTTCCTACTAAAGTCCTAGAAGGATACATATACATTTCACAGCTCATACTAAAGATACCAATGAAATCAGAACTAACCCAGATTATTCCACTTCATCTCTCTAGAAGCTGAAAAAGGACTCACCTGCAGTGTGACCTACTAACCATCAGTGGAGCTCTGGTAAATCCTACACTATGATATTATCATTTACTATTACTTGCCTCAAATTATGCCTTTCTTGATGCAAGATAATTATTCTGAGAAATAATGCTCCAAATTCTAAAGTGCTTGGAAATTACTTCTTGAGTTCTACTCAAATAATGGATTATTAATGAGGAAAAAAAGCACCATGATCTGGCATTTAGAGACTTTATCAATGAATATACAAAAATTAAGAAAACATTAAATATATTCTAGTCAGGAGAAATGTACTTGGTAAACTACTTGGGCTGGCTGTCTTAAGACGAGGAATTTGGATTAAGTTTTACATTTTTTAAACACAGATTCTATCAGGGATTTAGAATTTCTCTGTAACTAGTAAATAACACAAGGACTTTTGTAAATGTAATGATATGAGATAATAGTTTTCAGCTCTACTCTTTCACTTAGCTGGGGATGTGGCTCAAGCGGTAGCGCGCTTGCCTGGCATGTGTGCGGCCCGGGTTCGATCCTCAGCACCACATACCAACAAAGATGTTGTGTCTGCCGAGAACTAAAAAATAAATATTTAAAAAATAAAAATAAAAAAAAAATTCTCTCTCTCACTCTACTCTTTCACTTATCATAAACACTGATGCATGATTTCTACTGTAATCATAAGTAATCCAAGGGTCCACCATTGGGTAGGGCTAACTGACTACCAACTCTATTAAGGGCAGTCAATAAGAAAACTATTTAGAACAGGACTGGAGCCAGGCATGGTGGTACACACCTGTAATCCCAGAGGCCCAGGAGGATGAGGCAGGAAGACTGCAAGTTCAAAGCCAGCCTCAGCAATTTAGCCAGGCCCTAAGCAATTCAGTAAGATTCAGTCTCTATAAATATAAACATAAAAAAGGATGGGGGATGTGGCTCAGTGGTTAAGCGCCCTTGGGTTCAATCCCAAGAAAGAAATTAAACAATCTTCAGTCCACTTACTAAATCGGGCTGGTGGTGAAAAACATTTGGCCACATACTCTATTATTCTTGCTAGGAATCTTAGTAACTTGATTTGCTAGTTGATAAGTGTCTGAGTTTTAAACAAGTACCAAGCTACAAATCAATGTTTTCTCCCAATAATAATGGCTTAGGGGATCTCGGCCTACTAACCTAGAAAGTTCACAGGGTCCAATAACATTTTTCTTCTCCAACATAATCAAATCATTTCTAACATGTGTCATTCATTTATTCAGCAAAACAGAAAGTATATCAGCATCTACTATGCACTAGAAACTTTTCCAGCCACTAAGGAATAAAATAGTGAGCAAGACAAAGTCCTTAAACTTATGGAGTTCAAATTCTAGTGAGGAATTGTTAGTTAATAATTAAGTAAGTAATACCTTTTAGTCTCTGTAACTATCACTGAACTCTCATTAAACTCATCTAAAAGTGTGTATAACTACTGTATGTTGTATATCATATACAACAATGACTAAAAGACCAGGAATTTTCAAAAAATGTACTGATTATCCTGCATATATATGTATATAAAGATATATAAAAATATGCTGGTCTCCACACATACAAAAAAAAAGCTGCAACAACAAACTATGTAACAAAAGTACAAAGTTAGAGAATAAAAAATTTAAATGGTAGCAATTATTATATACCTAAAGGCTATTAGAATTCTGAATATCAATGGCATGGCCAACTGTATGTAGGTAGTCCTCACTCCTGAAAATGGAGCTGCAAAATCAGAAAAACAAAGCTTCTAAGAACCATGCCCCATTAGGTCAACCTAATATAGTCAACATACATAGCTTTGATCCAAAGGATGGTTACAGATTGGTGAGTGGCATAGCAGAATTAAGTGATATAGCCCCAAAGTTGAAAGGTTAACCCAAAGGGTAATGGCACATAAAAGTTTGTGTAAGATTCAGTTTTTACCTACCTGCCTAATTTTATGACATGTCACTCCATCTACCTTGCTCTGGCTTTCTCTGAGTTACTCAAAAAAAAAAAAAAAAAAAAAAAAGACAAGGTCTTTATCATTCCAGCAACTCTGCAATATTGTTCTCTCTGTCTGGACTGTCTTCCCCTCCAGTCCCCCTGGCATAATGGCACTTCTCCTCAGCATGTCTCACTTCCTCAGAGATGCTCTCTCTGACCTTTTTATTAAAACAAGTCCTTGGGCTGGGGTTATGGCTCAGTGGTAGAGCGCTTGCCTAGCATGTGTGAGGCACTAGGTTCGATCCTTAGCACCCACATAAGAATAAATAAATAAAGGTTAAAAAAAAAAGTCCTTTCTTGTTTTCCCAATCATAGCAATCTACTTCGTTTTTCTTTCAGAGCACATTTCAATCAGTGGTTAAATGCCCTTATTTATTCATGTAAAAATTGTTTTTTTTCCTCCCTCTACTAGACTATAAGTTCCACAAAGGAGTATCTTCTTATTTTATTACTTTTAGTGTCTAGCAAGGCACCTGGCATATGGTAGATGACACTCTATACATAGTTATAGGATGCACTAGGTGTACTGCATACAGTAGGTATGAGGGGGCAAAACCACTATTTTCTGCTAGAGGTTGACAGTGGGTGGATTACTAAAATTTACTCTCAGTGTGTGACCAATAAACCTGACCAAAAACTCATCCAATTCCTTTGAGACCCAGTAAAAACTGTGCATATTTGGTTAAAAGTGATTGTTTAAGTAAGTTGCTCATTCTCTCATTTATCAGATAATATTGAGTACAAGTACTATTTCATGTGTGTGAGTTGCATCAATGTATAGAACAAAGAAATCTGTCCACAAGGAGCTTAGTAAATCAAAGTAATTTCCTGAACAAGGTTTCTTAATGTTTAGAATACAGATTTACAGCAGCAAGAAATAGAGTATAGGATGATTTATGTGATAATGGATTAAAGCTAGAGAATTCAGTAAGAACTCATGATTAATGTAACATATAGACTATTACATATAGAAATGTTTTTACATATGTGTACTTACATAGGTTAGTATACATACGTATATTTCTTTCTCTGTTAATTAAAAGAATCTTAAAGAAATGACACTGAACCAAGTGGAGTGGTGCATTTCTATAATCCCAGCAGCTTGGAAGCTGAGGTAGGAAGACTCCAAGGGAAGCCAGCCTAGGCACCTTAGTGAGACCCTCAGCAATTTAGTGAGACCCTATCTCAAAGTAAAACAAGAAAAGGGCTGGGGATGTAGCTCAGTGGTAGAGAGCTACCCTGGGTTCAATCCCTAGTATCACAACAACAAAAGAAGAAAAAAAAAAGACATCTGATACTCCAGTAGCAACAAGCATCCCTCATGCCCATATTTTGGTTTCTAATATCATTTTTTCCAGTAAGAGGAACCAGGTCTCCTTAGAGAAATAGTTGATTATAGGACTTGGACAGGTAATATACAAGATGAGACTGGAGCATCTCATAGTGCCAAAAATTAAGGAAGTATTGAAAACAGAAACCAAAAAAGTGGGGCTATGTAAAAAGGCATAGGATTCAACCAAAAGTGTTCCTGGTGGTTAAGTTGAAACAACAAAATACACTCAACACTCTCAAGGTCATCAAAAACAAGTAGAGTTGGAGAAACTGCAAAGTCTAGAGGAACCTAAATGTACTGTGGTATCCTACATGAGATCCTGGAACAGAAAAAGGACATCAGGTAAAAATTAAGAAAATCTGGGGCTGGGGTTGTGGCTCAGAGATAGAGCGCTCGCCTAGCATGTGTGGGGCACTGAATTCGATCCTCAGTACCACATAAAGTAAAATAAAGACATTGTGTCCACCTACAACTAAAAAATAAATGTTAAAAAAAATAAGAAAATCTGAATAAACTATATACTTAGCTGGTTCTTTAATTGTAACAAATATAACACATTAATGTAAGGTGTTAATAATAGGGGAAAGTGTCTGCAGGGTATGTGGAGAGAGATGAAAACTCTCAGTACTATCTATCCAATCTTCTATAAATTTAAAACTATACTAAAAGTAACGTCTATTAATAAAAATGAAACAAAACACAAACTCCTGGTTAAAGAAAGACTATTGTGAATAGTTACCACATTAGTAAAGCCCAAAGACATTTAATAAAAGTTAAAATTAATTTTGAAACATCTTGATTTTGGTATTTGAATATTATTAGTTAAGCCACTTCAGCTGAAGAAAATGACTAAAGGCAGAGACATATGGGTTCCAGACCCTTTAGGAAAAAACTAATACAAAAAGTCAGATCTGATCACTACCCTGAGGATCAGGAGGGAAAATAAGAAGTCATATCTACTTATTCAAAGATAAGTCATATCTACTTATTCAAAGATTTTTGTAAGTACACTAGAGCTGTCCTTTCTCACAATGGTACTACTGAGGTATAAACTTAAGAAAAGGTTTTTTAAAAATTTTTTTTAGTTATATATGGACACAATATCTTTGTTTTATTTATTTTTATGTGGTGCTGAGGATTGAACCCAGTGCCTCACACATGCAAGGCAAGCGATCTGCCACTGAACCACAATCCCAGCCCAAGAAAAGGTTTGATTAGAGTTAATCAAGCCAGAAGAGGATTTGACTTTGATGTAATTTCTTCAGGGAAGATAGGTTGCTATTAATGCTTTGGGACAGGATGAGTGGGTACTGCTATTTTGACCACTTTTAACAAAATTGAGCCAGGCCAGCTCAGCAACTTAGTGAAGCTTTCAACAATTTAGAGAGAACCTGTCTCAAAATAAAAAATAAAAGAACTGGAGATGTAGCTCAGTGGCAAAGTATCCCCTTGGTTCAATCGCCACACCAAAAAATAAAAAATTAAAAGTTGATACACTGGGGCTGGGGTTGTGGCTCAGTGATAGAGTGTCTACCTAGCATATGAGAGGCCCCGGGTTCGATCCTCAGCACCACATATAAATAAATAAAATGAAGGTATTGTGTCCAACTACAACTAAAATAAATAAATACTAAATATTTTAAAAAATTGATACACTGTACTTGTCTTTATTGTTTAATAACTGAGCAGTTATTTAGATGGAAAGCAGCAGCCCTGAATAACTACCCTTCATTACCATGCTAAAGTAAAGATAAGGTGGGTAGAGGTGGGAGACAGTGATAATGAGGAACCCAGGCAGTTCAAATTCACCAATAATATCCATATTTCTTTTTAGCCGATAAGTTTTTCTTTTCTTTTCTTTTTTTTTTTTAAACCACTGGTATTTTTCTAATTTATTATTTTCTTCCCAGTGTTTTTTTTTCTTTTTTAAGAGAGAGTGAGAGAGGAGAGAGAGAGAGAGAAAGAGAGAGAGAGAGAATTTTTTTTTTTAATATTTATTTTTTAGTTCTCGGCAGACACAACATCTTTGTTGGTATGTGGTGCTGAGGATCGAACCCGGGCCGCACGCATGCCAGGTGAGCGCACTACCGCTTGAGCCACATCCCCAGCCCCTTTCTTTTCTTTTTTTAAAAAACAGTTTATTTTTATTGATTTATTTTTTTATGTGGTGCTGAGGATTGAACCAGTGCCTCAAGCATGTGAGGCAAGCGCTCAACCACTGAGCTATAACCCCAGCCCCTTAGCCAATAGTTTTTCTACTAACTTTTCCTTCAGAATAAATGGCACAAATTGACAACCTGATAGTTAATTTCTGCCTTATTTTCTACCGTGTGTCAAAGTACTAACAAACATTAAATGGGAGGAAAAATAAATTTATATTATGTTAGTACAGGTTTTCAAAATGGGAGAGGTGATACAGATAAGATGATTTCAATACTGAAAATCTAACAATTACAGTCATGATCTGGGGTCAGAATACCCAACTTATATCCTGCCTATATTATTTACTCTATGCCTCTGGACAAGTTACTTAGCTTTACTGTGCCTGAGGTTCTCCATCTGCAAAATGTGATTAAAAATACTTCCTTATTGTGTTGTTTTAAAGATTACTTAAGTTGGGCATGGTGGCACATTGCAGCAATCTCAGTTACTCAAGAGGCTGAGGCAGGAGGATAGCATATTCCAAGCTAGCCTGGAAAATTTAGTGAGATCCTATCTTATAAGAAGGGGGAAGGGTGCTGGGCATATAGCTGAGTGACAGAGTGCCTGTCTAGCATGTGTGAGGGTCTGTATTCAATCCCCAGTACTAAAAAAACTAACATGAGTAACATCTATCCATTGCTTAGAACAATATCAAGAATATAATAAGCACTTACTGAATACAAGCAATTATCATTAATTGCAAAATGAGGGAAACCAGGTTAACTAATTGCAAGGAAAAATATACACTAATACACAATAAGAGGAGTGGTTACTGATGTTTAAGCTTTTTTTTTTTTTTTTTTTGTACTAGGGAGGAGGAAGCAGTAAATATAGCTATCAAGATCTTCAAATTCAAGATACAACTAAAGAAGAGTTGTGGTTCTCCATCCTGGTAGAAAGTTATTAATATAAAAGAAGGGAACTCTTACTCTTACAATCAAGGTTTAGCCATGAGGAATATACCTGTTTAGGAGAGATGTGGCTACTTATTAACATAGAGAAACATTTCACAAAAATGAAAAGGAAAGTAGGGTGCTGTGGCATACACCTGTAGTCTCCATTACTATGGAGGCTAAGACAGGAGCATCACTTGAGCCCAGGAGTTCAAAGTCAACCTGGGCAACATAGCAAGACGCTGTCTCAGGGGAGGAAAAAAAAAAAAAAAGAAAGGAGGTAGTGAAGATAGACAAAGTCATGTTCTTGAGTTTTTCCCCTCTTGATTTGTTCCCAGCTTAGAAATAAAGAAGTGGAAGGAGACTAAGAAGGGAATATAAAGAAAGAGAAAACTTGATAAATGACAGGAGGTAAACATAGTGACCAATTCTGTTCCAGTAGACCAAACAGTAGTTCCACTAAACTGAAAGTCAAAATTTTGTTTAATTTACATAAATTTTTTTTTTAAAGAGAGAGTGAGAGAGGAGAGAGAGAGAATTTTTAATATTTATTTTTTAGTTCTCGGCGGACACAACATCTTTGTTGGTATGTGGTGCTGAGGATCGAACCCGGGCCGCACGCATGCCAGGCGAGCGTGCTACTGCTTGAGCCACATCCCCAGCACTAATTTACATAATTTTTTTTTGTCATCACCAAAATTCATATTTTAAGAATACCTCATGAAAGTTTTAGCTGTCTATCATTTATCCATTTAGAGTCCATTTGTGAGAAATAAAAAGCCAGGAAAAAGGAGGCAGATGAAAAGTCAGGCACATGGACACTACTCCCAGAATAGAGCAATGACAAACTGCCTGCTCTGGATTTGGTAGGGTGGCAATTAATCCCATGGTGCCTTTGAGTTTTTTGTCCTCCTTTCTAATTGTTCTGATATAATTTATCACCTTTAAAAAGAACAACTCAGGAAAGTAAAGTTACATAGAGTTTAATGCTAGGCTTTACATCCTAAAACAAATAATAACGAACTTTTTGAGCAAGAGAAATACTCTCACCAAGAAGTACTTAATGAGAACAGGTGCAACAAAGCCATAGCAGAAAAACAGCACGCAGCTCACATACCACTCGGACAATTCATACACAAGAGGTCAGCTAATTCAGACTTATGGACTCTTCTGTTCACTTATAGGGTAAAATGCCACTGAGAACAGATTAGAACAAAATCAGAGAGGTTTTTTGGACACCAACATAAAAAAGGGAAGCTTCAAACTATTAAGCAGCTCACATCCAAAGGCTATACTACTTACAAACCACACTCTTTAGCTCTGATTTGCCTAACACAAAAAGCATGCACATATCACTCCTTTCTATTTAAGAATACAGAGCACCTGTATTATCCAATTTGTTTGGATATACAGGTAGATTTAAAATTAAAAAAAACAATAATAATAATTAAATAACACACACACAACCATGCCTATTTACCTTGAATGGGATAAGAATAATGTGCTGGGCTTGGCTGGCTTGTGGTTAACCCTGTAGTGCAGGTAAGAACACTGTGTTGACTTGGAGATGGAGTCTGAATTAAACCACTTTCAGGTTTCATACCTGGCCACAATGCACCTGAATCAGATAAATTGGACCAATTACAAACAATACACTGGGACTGAGGAGCATGGTTATGCTTTTAATTATTAGCCAGTAGGTTTAAAATCTAAATCTTAAAACAAAAATAAAATTTGCTTGTAAGAGAAAATTAAAGATTCTCCCACTTGTAATACACCACAAGCAAATACACTTTCAAAGAATTAGGAGATGGGGGTCATAAAAGCAAAACTCCTGCTAAAACCCCCAATATTTGTGTGTGTGTGTGTGTGTGTGTGTGTGTATTTACGTGGTGTATACACACACATATGTTCATTTCAATGATTAAGGGTAACTGACTAGGGTTCAGAAAGAGTTACTGACACCAAACTGGAGTATCTGTCATAAAGAGTGTCTGATGTTCATTTATCCAAATTGTCAAGGTGGCAGACAATTTGGACAACTTCCACCCAAGTTTAAAATCCACTTACCCATTAAATAAAAACGGAATTTTTCTAAAATATATTAAATACTTCTGTTTCTTAAGCTGATTATTTATAACCTTTTTTCTTTTGATTATTACAAGACATACCTGCTTATTTTTATAAATTAAAAATATTACAGAAATATGTAACTGGGAAAAAAAGTAATATATAATTCTGTTGTTTAACTACTTTTAATAGATTGCAGAAGTGTCACCCAGATTTCTTCTACACATGTACTAATCTTTCTTATTTTTGATAAAAACAGATCATTTTATATATACCATTCATAATTTTCATTTCCATATAATATCTGAGAGGCATCTTTTCATGTCAGAACATACAATCTGTTATACCATTATTCATAACTGTTCCCTTTTTTTTTGTACCAGGGATTGAACCCAGGGGTACTTAATCACTGAGCCACATCTCAGACTTTGTTGTTATTGTAGTAGTAGTAGTAGATGGACAGTATGCCTTCATTTTATTTGTTTTATTTTTATATGGTGCTGAGGATTGAATCCAGCACCTTACATATGCAAGGCAGGTGTTCCACACTGAGCCCAGCCCCAGCCCTTCATTTTTTACTTTGAAACAGGATCTCACTAAGTTGCTGAGGCTGGCTTTGAACTTGGAATTCTCCTGTCTCAGTCTCCCAAGCAGTTGGAAACACAGGCGTGCACCATTGTGCCTAGCTCACTTTTACTTTATTTTTATTATAATGCTTCTGAGTGACTATCTTCCCAAAATATATTTAGTCTTTTCCTGCCTTCTTAGCAAGGAAGAAATAGTGAATAGATGTTTCTCGGAATTACTGTTACAAACATCAATATTATGCTGTGATATATAAATATTAGAGTAAAGGCTACTGTAAT
Organism: Spermophilus citellus; assembly: GCF_964194105.1. NCBI lineage: Eukaryota > Metazoa > Chordata > Mammalia > Rodentia > Sciuridae > Spermophilus > Spermophilus citellus. The sequence goes on along the minus strand of NC_138191.1, from coordinate 119,380,378 downwards.
GTAAAGACATTTACTTAGTACTAAATAAAACTTGCTAATAGTTCTATGATTTTTAGGTTCTGAGATCACTGTTTTTTTACCCAATATATTGCTTCTTTACAATTTTCCATCTTCATTTGCACCTCTTTTAATTTGCAATAACTAGGAAACCATAAACAAAGATTTTGTACATTGCAGCCTAATGGTATCTTTTGTGAGTGAAATACTCATGATTACATAGATTTGGTGACAATTCTAGCTATAAATAGGTTATTTTGTAAAAAAACAAAAACAAAAACAAAACAACAACAACAAAAAACCCACAATCCATTGCCTAGTTTTCCCACTATATTCTGAATAGCTATGGTTGCTGGATCAGTGTAGTTGAAGCTGATATTAGGCACTTTGCATGTAATCAGTACTAACATCAAATATGGCTTCATTAATCAACATTAATTAACTTCATTTACTCCTAATATGATAAGAAATCTATATTCAACTAATAAAAGCAATAGAAATACTTTAATAAGGACCTTTGCTTCTCCAGGGTGCTAAAATACCTCAGTACAACTTGGACTTGTCAATTCTGTTGATAAGAAAATCTAAGAATAGTAAAGGAGAAATGTGAAAATTTTGAATGGATAAAAAAATGTGGCACATATACACAATGGAATATTACTCAGCAATAAAAGAGAATAAAATCATGGCATTTGCAGGTAAATGGATAGAGTTAGAGAAGACAATGCTAAGTGAATTTAGCCAATCCCAAATAACTAAATGCTGAAGATTTTCTTTGATATAAGGAGGCTGATTCACAGTGGAATAGAGAGAGGGAGCATGGGAGGAATAGATGAACTCTAGATAGGACAGAGGGGTTGCAGGGGAAGGGAGGGGGCATGGGATCAGAAATGATGGTGGAACGTGATGATCATTATTATTCAAAGTACATGTATGAAGACACGAATTGGTGTGAATATACTTTGTACAACCAGAGATATGAAAAATTGTGCTCTATATGTGTAATAAGAATTGTAATGCGTTCTGCTGTCATATATAAATTAAATAATAAAAAAAGAAATGTGAAAATCTTAGGTTCTCCTTGGAACATGGTTACTGCTTTGTCTCAAACCCTTAATGCATAAAAAAGATGCATATTCTTTTCTTATCTATGAACTACATGAAATAACTTATCTGAGAAGATGGAATAATAATATCTTTAGTATGAATTAGGAGAACTGCCTCTTCCATTTATTTCATGGTCATTTAACCACACCTTGTCCAGGTCAGCCAGTCCTAAGGTAATATTTGCTAAGTTTGATTTTCAACAATAAAAATGTTTGAGGATTTATTTTTATTTACTTATTTATTTTGGGTACTGGGGATTGAACCTACAGGAGCTTTACTACTGAGCTACACCCCCAATCCCTTTTGTTTTTTGAGACAGGGTCTCACTAAGTTGTTGAAGCTAACTTTGAACTTGCCATCCTCCTCTGCCTCAGCCTCTTGAGTCACTGTGATTACAGGCATGTGCCATCATGCCCAGGGAAGATATCATTTTAAAAACATGTATGATGTGAAATGCCAATTATCAGTAAAGAAAATAAAAAGGAGATACAGAGACAAGATGCGGAGGCAGGAAAGAAAGATGGCAGAATGGCAGACAGGACAAGATGCCAAGCTTTATTTATATAAATAGGTTACTTTAGGCCATTGGCATTATTAGCACATATTGTTCATTGTATTACTGGGCAGGTTACAGACTTAGCAACATTATGTAGTTTATTCATCAGTTACATACTAAGTTGCAATATGCAACCTTAGGAGCTCTGTGTAGCTCTCAAGAAAGTCCACTGTATAAAGTTACTGTTAGCAGGTTTAGGCTCAGTGAAATAATGTGGTTGTCTAACAAGAGAGTTCCTTTATTCCCAGGAGCTGTGTGCCTGAAATCAAGGTCAAGGCTGATAAGACTCTAACACACAGTTTCCTCATGAAGGACAGTGAGTGATACAGCAGCCAGGCATCCTGTGTCTTTGCACAGAAGTTTTCCCAGCAGCCAGACATTTCTGTGTCTTTGCACAGAAACTTCCTAGCCACCAAGCATACCACATTCATGAAGCTATCAGAGACCTCAATCCCAAACACAGAACCCCTACAAATATCAGTGCCTTAATTCTTGGTAGTTATGTATCACACTTTTGGTAAGCAAATTACAATTTAAATGTCACAATTTCCAGATATATTGTAATCAATGCAATATCTTTTCTAAGTAGGTTTTGACCATGAGGTATTAATTTGTGAACATACTGTTATAGTACACTAAAGCAATATCTCATTAATAACAATGTATCAAGTGAGAATACTTTTATTATTTAGTATGTGACTTAAATTTTATTTACCTATATTCAAACTGTACAATATTTATAAACTGGTCTCTCTTATAAGGGCACATGCATTTCTGGTCAGAAACACAATTAGATATTTAATATAAAATTATTCTATGAGAAACAGTTAAATAAAAGACAATAAAAATACTGCCTCCAGTATCACTGTAGTCCTGTACTTCAGACATGTATGTATCTTTCATTAAAGGCACCTTGTGCAGAATTCAAGTTAATAGGTAACATGACCAAATAAATGGTCTGATAATATAGAACTACTGCTTACAACAAATGAGAAAAACAAACTCTGGTTTCTTGACTCTTTTTTTTTGTCTACCAGCGACTGAACTCAGAAGCACTCAACCACTAAGCCATATCCCCAGCCCTATTTTGTATTTTATTTAGAGACAGGGCCTCACTGAGTTGCTTAGCACCTTACTTTTGCTGAGGCTGGCTTTGAACTCTTGATCCTCCTGCCTCAGCCTCCTGAGCTGCTGGGATTCAGGTGTGTACCACTGTGCCCAGCAGGTATCTTGACTCTTGGTACACTGTGCCAGGAGTATGACTAGAAAGCTTTTCGAGCTCTTTCAGGCTTTGGTGCACCAATAGCTGCTTAGAGAGACTATAGAAAAAGTAAATCTATACCTGAGTGTTAGTCTCCTGATGCCCCATGGTGGGGGCCTTATCATAAATTCTACCACTCTAATCTGATCACTCAGTTTATAGTATATATCAGAGTCATGGCTCTTTAGAAATTAGTTTAATTAGGAAATGAAGGACACACATGCTAGGAAAAAAAATGTAAGACTATATTGGTTTGCTGATTCAATAACTAATTTGGCTGAACACTAATAGTGTAAGCTGAGTACTACTCCTGATTACAAAAGAAGTATCACAAAAAATATTACTAAGTGAAATGTAATGACCCATCCTTAAACATATCTCCAAATATTCCAACTCACATTAAATTTTTTTTAAAGTAAATCAGAAGAGTGTCAACTAAGAACATATTGTATATAACCCTTAGAAATAAATCCTTTTCTTCACATAAAATTCTTCAGATCACTAGGAATTAAGACTTCTAATCTCTTTTTCTATTCGACCATCCCATCCAACTCCTATAATAGTTCAGAAAAGAAAACGATCGGCATTCCTCATTTTTAAAAAATATTTATTTTTTAGTTTTTAGTGGACATAATGTCTTTATTTAAATTTATGCAGTGTCGAGGATCGGACCCAGTGCCTCATGCATACCAGGCAAGCACTCTACCACTAAGCCACAATCCCAGCCCATTCCTCATTTTTCAAAGATTATTTCTAACAAACCTTCCTAAAATTTCTTCTATTCGTTTCTCCTTTTTTTGAGAGGAAAAAACTTTTTAATTTCAGACATGATTCTGAGACCATCTTTTTGATACAGTTGTGAATTTATAAGTCCCTCTGGAATTAAACAGATGTAGGTTCAATTTTTATCCTGGGCATTTACTAATTGTATGACTTTGGGCTAGTGATTTAACCAAGTCTTAGTTTCCCTACCTATCAAAAGTGAAAATGTTACCACTTACCGCTTAGGACTATTCTGAGGACTAAATGAGACAATAATATATGGTGTAAAATTGCTTGACAAAGTAAGTACTCAAAAAATAGATTATAAGAGGTTTTTCTCAAAGTCCTATTTACATCTGAAATAAAATAACAGACTAGCTAATCTTAAAATAGGCAGTACCAAAATCTTATTTTCAGAAGAAATGTTTTCTTTCTTTTAAGTGAACAAACTGCCAAAATGCATGTATTAAAACCCAAGAAAATGTCTTTTAATGATACAGTAACTTTCAAAAGTACTACAAACATCTCTTTTTTAAAAAAATATTTTTTAGTTGTAATTGGACACAATACATTTATTTATTTTTATGTGGTGCTGAGAATTGAACCCAGCGCCTTGCACATGCCAGGCAAGCACTATACCTCTGAGCCACAACCCCAGTCCCATACAAACACCTATTATACACAGCTCCGGAAAAAAAAAAAATCTGAGAATATGCTACATCCATCGTTCATGTTACCTCAACCTAAATATCTCTTCCCCAGTAAGTGTCATATATTACTTAAAGTCAAGTTAATGACTATCTGTCTCTCTCAATTACTGACAGAGAATTTATATAACACAAGCCTTGCTTACTCCCAGATAATTAAACAAAAACAAATCAAAAGAGCCTTAATTATCAAATTTTTTTCTACAACATAAACAACGTTTCGATGTTTTGTCCAAGATTTTTTTTTGTAGTTGTAGATGGACAGAATGCTTTTATTTATTTTTACGTGGTGCTAAGGATGAAAGCCAATGCCTCACAGGTGCTAGGCAAAGCGCTCTGCCATTGAGATGTCCCCAGCCCTCCTCTACGTTTTTAACAGAATTTTATAAATATATATAATTTAGAAATAAATGATCATAATAGATATAATACCTAGGATCTTTATGCACATGGTATTATGTTAGCCATTCCATAAACTGAATTCAGAGATAATGGGAATCTTATTTCATATACAACAGCAGGAATGATTAACTGTTCAAAAATGTTGTAAATGATTTGGACTTGCTAATAATAAATTCAAATCAAAATAGAGGGTAAAAAATGTGAAAATAATTACTTTATAATTATTAGCTGTCCAAAAATTAGCTTTAATATACACAAATAAAAATAATCACAAAAATTTTCTCAGAGGGTTTCTTTCCAAAAGGAAAGAGTCTTGGCTGGTTAAATATATGACTAAGAAGCTGGGAACAGAGGCATACTCCTGTAATCCCAGGGACTTGGGAGGCTGAGGCAGGAGGATTGCAAGTTTGAAAACAGCCTCAGGAACTTAGTGATGCCCTAAGCAACTTAGCAAGACCCTGTCTTAAAATAACAAAATTTTTAAAGGGCTGGGGATATTGCTTAGTTGTTAAGTACCCCTGGATTTAATTACTGACACACACACACACACACACACACACACAACCACAAAAAACCACTGACATAACATAAAAGACTATCCAAATGGGCCAGGAAAGATAAGAATGTAGAAATCAAAGGCAGGCAACAGTTAACACATCCAGAATCTACGTGGTGATTTTTGGAAATTTTTCTAATTCCCAGCTTGTTTAAATAAAGTCTACAAAGAGATAATTTTATTAACATATTACATTTTTAAATTTTTCTCTCAATTTTCTGACACCAGTGCTAGAAAAACAGACAAGGGGCAATAAAGCACAGTGCATATAGCTATCAATTTACACACACACACACACACACACACACACACACACACACAGAAAAATCAGCATAGAAATTAGGTGCCCCCAAAACCTCAAATTAACGTCTGATAAATCACTCTGATTTTCAGTTCATGTCCAAGATACCTAAAACCAATTAAAATAATTCCCTATGCACATTGTAAGGTTATAGAAAATTGGAGATTTTCTCGTTTTAAGATGACTTTTGGGGGCTGGGGATGTGGCTCAAGAGGTAGCGCGCTTGCCTGGCATGCGTTCGATCCTCAGCACCACATACAAACAAAGATGTTGTGTCTGCCGAAAACTAAAAAATAAATAAATATTAAAATTCTCTCTCTCTCTCTCTCTCTCTTTCTGAGTTTTGGTTTAGCAAGACATTTGATCAGTTTGGGGCCGGGGTGAGCAGAGGCAGGAAAGAGAGAAATTGGCCAAAACCAAAAAGCAAAACCCCACAAACCATAGAGTATTTTACAAGGCATATTTTATCTGGACATTAAGACTACTGAATTTTAGCTGGGAGCAGTATCGAACACCTGTAATCCCAGTGGCTTGGGAGGCTGAGGCAGGACAATTGAGAGTTCAAAGCCAGCCTCAGGAAAATTGAGGTGCAAAGCAACTCAGTGAGACCCTGTCTCTAAATAAAATACAAAATAGGGCAGGGGATGTGGCTCAGTTGTCGAGTGTCCCAGTACTAAATAACATACAAAAAAATCCAGACTACCTGGTTTGGGCAGAAAATTGGCCATTTCAAACTATACTTATGCTTACCTAACTATGGTACCATGCTATATATAAAGTAAATTAAATCAACAGTAATTCTTCAAAGAGCTTTTCAAACACTTTAAAGATTTTAAGCTTCAGAGTCAAAACTTTGGAAGTAGCTAAATTTTTGTGAGTGAACAAATGAGTATTGGAAAACAATTTTATATTACATGCATTAAACATCCTGTATACCCAAGTTCTGAATAAGAACTCTGTAAAAGATGACACGTCTTTCAGCTTCCTGATTAGCCATGCTTGCTTTTTGAAGCTTCTGGAGTATAAAATCAACATTTGTAGAAATTGCTTACAATAGAATGCCTTACCAAAAGGAGGTAGTCCATATGTTTGTGTTGCCTGAGGATAGACAGCATAGGGTTGAGACTGCTGTAGTGTCTGGTACTGAGTCTGCCCAGGGTAAGCAGTTTCCGAAACAGGAACCGACAGAATATGTGCATAAGGTCTGGAAAAATTCAAGAAAACAAAAACTTTCATGAAAAATTCAAGAAAACAAAAACTCTGACTTATTTTAGTAATAAAAAATAGATAAAATAGTTAATAACACTAAAGTTAAAAAATCAGAAATGAGACAGCTTATCTGCCACATAAAATGGCTCTTATGGTCAGAAAGCTGAATGCTTTTTTCTTTTTCAGGTTCTACTACATCCACCTAAGAAAAAATTTTATGGAAAACTTAATACTTTCAAACATCCTTCCAAGTTCCAATTATTATCCTACAAACATCCATGATGTAGTACATAAAAGGCACTACGTGATGCGAGCGAGGCACAAGAACCAAAAATATTTATGCCCTTATTTATGTCTTCATACAGAATAAAATCCTAAAATAATAGAAAACTAGATAGGGAAGAATTGGCAATTGGATCTCATTCTCCACCCAATTCCTTGGGCCAAACTAAAGTTCTGAGAAGGAAAGTTGGACTTGGAGAAGAGGATGAGGCTGATTGAGAAAAGGCAAACGAGGGGGGCTGGGGTTGGGGCTTAGTGATAGTCCACTTGCCTGGCATGTGTGAGGCACTGGTTTGATTCTCAGCACCACATATAAATAAAGAAAATAAAGGTCTATCAACAACTAAAAAGAAAGAAAACGCAAATGACCACATCAGAAAACAAAGGGTAGGGGTGAACTCTAATATTCTCATATCAAGCTTATAAAATAAGAACCAGGTTAACTAATAACATCTGGGAAATCTCAGATAAGACTTTATCTCCCCACTGATATTTAAGTAAGAGCAATACCATCACTAGTTGGTGGCAACCAATCAGGAATCCTTAAGGATTTGAATTCAGCAGGTAAGTCCCTGGGACTTCATACACTGGCTAGCTGACCTGGTCATTTCATCCATGCAATTACACTGAATGTTTGAGTATCAGTTACTCTATTTGGTATATTATGATGTACTTTCAATGCAAGGAAAAAATGCTATTTGTATTATTATTGTATTATTTATGTAATAAAAACAAAATAAGGGTGGAAGGTATATGTTGTAGCAGGGGAAAAGATTTTTTTGCAACTTTGGAGGTAAAGGACAATAAGGGAAGGCTACAAAGAAATGGTATGTGAGCTGAGCAGATAGCATGTACACAAACAGGAGAAAAAGGGTGTTCTAAAAAAACATTTTCTGGGGCTGGAGATGTGGCTCAAGCGGTAGCGCGCTTGCCTGGCATGCGTGTGGCGCGGGTTCGATCCTCAGCACTACATACAAACAAAGATGTTGTGTCCGCCGAAAACTAAAAAAATAAACATTAATTCTCTCTCTCTCTCTCTCTCTCTCTCTCCTCACACTCTCTCTTAAAAAAAATTAAAAAAAAATTTTTTCTAAGGATGTTTCTAAAGAGAAACAGTATTCTAGAAGGAAAAAAGCCCTGGTACAGAGGAAGGAAAGCAAGGGTTTCAGTCTCTAAGGAACAAATACTATATTATTAAGGCAAGTATACTGAGAAGAAAAGTAACGAGCAAAAGACAGAAAGATTGGGGATGGAGTTGTGGCTCATTGGTAGTGCGCTCACCTAGCACGTGCAAGACCCTGGGTTCGATCCTCAGTACCACATAAAAAATAAATACATAAAAAAATAAAGGTATTGTGTCCAACTACAACTAAAAAATAAATATTAAAAAATAAAAAAAGGCAGAAAAATAAAGCAAAGCCCCTGGTTAAAAGAGTTCAGACACATCTGAAACAACTGGGAGGCACTAAATTGCTGAGCAAAGGAGGACAAGGTCAAAACTATTCTTTAATAGTGGTTAATTTGACATTGTTTTCTAAAATGAATTAGAAGGAGGTAAAGCTGCAATGGAGGTCCAGTTAAAATCACAATACAATGTTTCTGATATGTACTAAGGAGATCTGAATTAAGATAGAAAGCACAGCTATTAAAATGAATGTAGCAGGTATGCAAATACTTTGTTTGGCATATGTAACATATTCATGACTCAGTGGACCCCAACAGACTGTATTCATAGCTAGATCTGAGCTCAGGAAACAGTTCAGGTAACAGCTGCTATTCAAGTCATATGGGAACAGTCTGAAGTATTAGTGACCTTGGATGGATTCATTTTCAGAGATAAGATCACAGGGGGCTGGGGTTATAGCTCAGTGGTAGAACGCTTGCCTTGCACATGTGAGGCACTGGGTTCAATCCTCAGCACAACATAAAAATAAATAAAATAAATAAAGATACTGTGTCCATCTTAAAAAAAATTGAAATATCACAATTTTTTATCCTTTTTCATGTGTCTGCAGATCTCAAAGCTCAAATGTGTTTTTATATTTATTATCTAATTTCTTCAAAATAACCCCACAGAATAGGTTTAATCATCTCACAGAGAAAACCACATGAAAATGATTAGGCAAGGCCATTAGTGTTAATATCAGATTAGAAACAAAAAACTCAATGAGTTGACTTTTTAATTAGTTTATTTTTAATACAAAATTCAAAAGGAAAAATGGGCACAACTAGAAAAAAAATGCCAATTTCTTTTTACAACTCTCACAGGGGCACCTCTCACCATTTCTTTATGTCTCCTATGTTTGTAATGCATAGGGATATACCCTGGCTTAATAAGCATACTTATACTTGTCTATGCATGCATAGGTTTATCTCTTCACTAACTCACAATTGGTAATTTGGTATATATACTGTTCTGCACCTACCCATCTTGAGATGATTAACCTGGTTGGTCTTAACGCTGACCTTACCTTACCTCTTAGTGACTTCAATCCACCAAATCTATCTAACTTTAAGCCCAATTCTACTCTGAGGACATTCCTCAAACAAGGAAATGAAATGAACAGAGATTAAGCTGAGAAGTCCCAAACCGGGGCCATCTTGAGCAGATTTTTTAATTTCTGGATTAAGGTAGAGGAAAGAGAAGGATCACAGATCAATCAGTAGTATGTTTTGATCACTAACAGTATTCTCTTTCTCTTTTTTCTTTCTTTTTTTTTTTTTTTTTTTTTTGGTGGTGTTGGGGATTGAACCCAGAGCCTTGTGCATGTGAAGCAAGCACTCTATCAACTGAGCTATATCCCCAGACAACTAACAGTATTTTCCATTTTCAGTGTCTACTCATTTACAGTGGGTTCCTGTGTAACAGTAATCTATTCCACGCAACTATCTACCTTTTAAAAGGATGTTGTAGCCAGGCATGATGGCACATGCCTGTAATCCCAGTGGCTCAAGAGGCTGAGGAGGAGGATCCCAAGTTCAAAGCCAGCCTCAGCAACCTAGTGAGGCCCTAAGCAAGTCAGTGAGACCCTATCTCTAAATAATATACAAAAAAGGGTGGGGATGCAGCTCAGTGCTTAAGTGCCCCTGGGTTCAATCCCTGGATTAAAAAAAAAAAAAAAAGATGTTAGTTAGGTACAGCAGTGTGTGCTTATAATCCTAGCTACTCAAGAGATTCACACAGGAGGATCACAACTCCAAGGCCAGCATGGGCAACTTAGAGAGACTCTATCTCAAGACCCTATCTCAAAAAATAAAAGGGGGGCTGGGATGTAGCTCAGTGGTAGAGTGCCCCTAAACTCAATCTTTACTACCACAAAAAAAAAAAAAAAAGGTTTACATAGATTATATTTAGAGGAAACAGAAATAGGAATAAAGACAGAGCATGAGAAGTGAAAAGGTATACATATATTTCAAAAATAATCATTCAACTTACTTTGCAGAATACATTTGTGAGGTATAATCATTGGATGAGCGAGGGATGTAATCGGTGCATGTCATAACTGAAAAAAAGATAATATCACCAGGCAAAAAAGTTAGAACATTTCAAAAATGAAATGGAAAAACTGCACACTCCACTGCATAGTTGTTCAAACTAAATTAACAGAACAGTTTGGATATCACAAAGTTTGAAAGACTGTAGCAGAAAAATGCCACTTTTGTGTTTATAGACCTGTTTGTAGACTTTCAGAGACAATGAAAGAATTGAGAATGTGGGGTGACAGGGGTATGGAAAAGAGCCAAAGGCTGGTTCCAACTGATCTGTATCTTTACCCATCAATGATCTAAACCATAGATAAAGTAACCCTCTAAGCTCTCAGCTGTGCTCAGGAAAACTTAAAAAGCAAGTTTGTATCCGGGAAATCACATTATGCTTCTTCAGCTTATTCATTCTCTGGGTGCTTATTCTATTCTTAATAAAAGACCATAAGAATGATCTCCAAATCTTTGGGGGAAGTAACCAATTTTATTAGAAAATTGTTGTTACTGTTGTATATAAAGAATGGTAAAATGGGCTGGGGATGTGGCTCAAGCGGTAGCACGCTCGCCTGGCATGCGTGCGGCCCGGGTTCCATCCTCAGCACCACATACCAACAAAGATGTTGTGTCCGCCGAGAACTAAAAAATAAATATTAAAAATTCTCTCTCTCTCTCAAAAAAAAAAAAAAAAAAAAGAATGGTAAAATAGATGCAAGTACAGTACTCTTTTTTTTTTTAATGTGCATAGCAAAGGCTTTGTTTACATTTGGCAAAGTAGAGACAGACTTAAGAAACTGATGAGATATTCTGATAAACTGTCAGGTATAAGTGACTTTACCAGGTGGTATCTCTTGACCCCCATGATTTTACATTGAAAAAGCTGCTGTGAAGCTATGACCCTTATGATCACATCTGAGATAAATGTTGTAAATATTTGATTCAAGTTTGATAGGTGGCTATATGCCATTCATTAGGCACTATTTCAGTTCACATTGTAGGCAGTTACATTGCAAAATGCTTTCATCAGACTCCTGAACTATTCAAGAACTTCCTTCAACAACAATAAAAGAAGCTATTCTATTGTCAACAGGGAATGGAACCAACTAAGTTTGTATCTAGCTAGGTTCACTGAAAGAGTACCTGAACCCCAAAGGAAACCCCAGTCAAGAACAGACAAGGGACCAATTCTTGCCCAAGGGCTAGGGCTGTAGTTCAGTGGCAGAGCGCTTTCCTAGCATGTATGAGGCACTGGATTTGATCCTGAGCACCACATAAAAATAAATAAAATAAAGGTATTGTGTCCAACTACAACCTGAAGTATTTTTTTTAAAAGAGTAAGGCAATCAATACCTGTGAGCTTATTATAGAAGATATTATCCAATGCCATTGTTTGAAGTCTTTAAAAATAATTATCGGACACCTGAAGGTCATATTCATCTATAATCATCATGTCAAAAATGAAGGGGATGGGCTGGGGTTGTAATTCATTTGGTAGAGTGTTTGCTTTGCATGTGTGGGGCCTTGGGTTTGATCCCCAGCACCACATAGACAAATAAATAAAATAAAGGTGTTGTGCCTGTCACAACTAAAAAAAATTTTTTTTAAATGAAGGGGAAGTTTTTAATACCCATCACATATAATGAAAGGTAAGATCCTTTGACTTCTACATGGTTCTCACTCTCATGACAGGTACTTGACAAACTCAAAACTTTATTCCCCTCAAATTTAATTTAATCAAAACATTCTAGGAAAATTAGACCAATTTTAACTCTCCTAGATAATGAACAAAGCTTGATCTTGGCAATACTTGGGAATCATGAAAGGATTTTAAAGAGTCAAGGCATAATCTATCATTATGAATAGGAAGAGAAGTAATATGTTGGCTTAGAGTAGAATATCAATAGTGAGCCAAGGCTTTGATACACACTCTGAAGGCACAACTAATGATGTTCTGGTGGGTTTGGGTGTAGTAGGAAATAAGGAAAACATAGAATTGCAGGATGGTTTCTAGGTTTTTAGTTTGAGAGCGATGAGTCAGTGATACCTCTTCCAATGATGAGCCAGTCTAGGAGATGAACAGACTTGATGGGAGCTTGAGGATAAAGCTCTTCTTCAGACATTTTAAGTATGACTTTCCTTTCAGACATCTAAGTAGAGATCTCAAAAAGGCAGTTGTATATGTAAATGAAATCAGGGGAGATTGGGGCTGGGGTTGTGGCTCAGTGGTAGAGCATTTGCCTGGCACATGTGACACTGGGTTTGATCCTCAATATAACTTAAAAATAAATTATTAATATGAAGATATTAAAATTTTTTTTAATCAGGGGCGATATCAGACTGGAAATATAAAATTGGGATTCATTAATAATGTATTATATGTTTAAAGTAATGGGAGGTTTCTGAAGGAGAAAAGATGGCAGCTTTAAAACTAAGCCCTGAGGCCCATCAGTATTCAGCATTCTGCATGAGGAAGGAATGACCATCAAAGGAATAAGATAGGAGGAAATATGGTGGGAGGCAGAACATAAAAGAGATATTTCTACAATTGGCAATAAGAAAATAACAAATGACCTTGACAGGAGAAATCTTGCTGGAAGAGTGGGGACATGAAGCTAAATTGAGTAGGTTGAAGAGTGAATGGGAGATGAGCAAATAAGGGCAACTCTTTTCAGAGCTTCTGATATGCCACAAAACAGAGAGAAAGTCTACAACTAGTATAAGATGTGAAACCCCAGGGGCTTTATTGGTGTGTGAAGATGGTAGATACCACAGCATATCTCTTTACTCTCCGGAAGAATTAAGAAGAGAAAAATAGGGCTGGGGATGTGGCTCAAGCGGTAGCGCGCTCCCCTGGCACGCGTGCGGCCCGGGTTCAATCCTCAGCACCACATACAAACAAAAGATGTTGTGTCCGCCGAAAATTAAAATAAATAAATAAATAAATTAATTAAAAAAAATAAGAGAAAAATATAATGATGTAGGAGTGGTGGGAGGATAACAACAGCACTAAAGTCCTTGAGAAAAGTGAGACAGGTCGGACTACGGAACACAAGTAAAATGATGTACATCAGACAGGAGTAAGAATACTACTTCCATTACAACAACAAGGAAGCAAGAAAATAGGCAGATTTGAAGATTTGGTGGTGGTGAGATAATAAGGGAGTTTCCTGACCATAGCTTTTATTGGAGAAGGCATGATCATTCAAGAGTAAGGAAAAGTGAGTATTGGTTCTTTGAAAGAAGCAGTGTAAAATATTTAACAGAATTTGTTAAGGAAATGTAGGATTTCAAAGCACATTGGGTGCCCACCTGAAGTTCTATGACTAGAGTGCAAACAGTGACTTAGGTACATAATTCTATCCAAGAATGTTGTTTGTGTACATTTTATGGGGAAGGTAGAAAGTTGGGTTAAATTAGGACTGGAGTATAACAAGGAGAATAAGGGTAAGAAAAGGATTTATTATTAAAAGTTATTGAAAGTTGCACCAATAAAAATATGGAAAAATAAAAGTGATAATATTAAAAAAAAACAAAAAAAAGAAAGTTACTGAAAGTATATGTAAGGGAGATAAAAATAAAGGACCGAGAAATCTATGCTCAGTAAATAGGAAAATTAAAACAAAGAGAGATGAAGGGTACTAGCTAAGTAATCGACATCTATGTTAAAATCAGAGAACTATAAGTTTGGATGGAGAAAAACAAAGAGGATCTAGTCTTTAAAGAATAAAATTGCTTGAAGTTCAGTCTAAGGTAAAAAGAAATGGGAAGGAAGGTAAAGATAAAGACTTCAAAGGAACAAGAGTTTTTGAAGGAAAAATGAAGAAGAGTGGGGTGTGGTGGTGCATGCCTGTAATCCCAGTGGCTCTGGAGGATGAGGCAGGAGGATCGTGAGTTTAAAGCCAGCCACAGCATAAGTGAGACCTTGTCTCCCTAAATAAAATACAAAATAGGGCTAGGAATGTGCCTCAGTGGTTGAATGCCCCCAAGTTCAATCCCCAGTACCAAAAAAGAAAAGAAGAAGAAGATAAATTATTTGGAAGGAGCAAAAAAGACTCGGCTTACTTTCTGGCTGTGTATGAGATTTTAGAGAATAGGTCTTTTTCTGGGAATTAGTATACTCAAGAAATCAGAGGAAACACTTCACTGATTCGAAGAGTTTCCCATATATACCAGACTGACCTAGTAACTTCCTAAAAATGAAGATTCCCCATTCATATTAGACCCTCTGAATAATAATACCTCTGAAAGTGAGCCTAGAATTCTGTTACAAACAAGCATTTCAGAATGATTCTTATGTCTTATGCTAACAGTTTAAGAACCACTGAAATAAAATCAGCTTTGAAGAAATAACATATAGAACTCAAGATAAAAAATTTTTAAAGCCATGCCTTTTTTTTTTTTTAAAGAAAGTATATAAGGTTAACTGTCTTAAGAGATATTTCCAAAACTAGTGCCTTTTACAAAAATGTCTGACACAAATTTATTCTTTTTAAAGTATGTGATAAAATATGGAAGAGCATAGCTATTTAATTTCAGGAAGGAGTACTTGTCCTGGGGAGAAAAATTTAGCGGAGTAAGTGAGTTTGCTAGACAAAGCTATGTCTCTATAAGAAAAACACAGAACACTAGTGGGTGCAGTGGCACATGCCTGTAATCCCAGAGGCTCAGAAGGCTGGGACAGGAAGATCATGAGTTCAAAGCCAGCCTCAGCAATTTGGTGAAGTCCTAAGCAACTCAGTGAGACCCTGTCTCTAAATAAAATATAAAAAAGAGTTGGGGATGTGGCTCAGTGGTTAAACATTCCTGGGCTTAATCAAAAGAAAAAACAGAACACTATACATTTGGGGGGGGGTATCTAATACATAAAAATAGTCAGGAGAGTGAAAATTGGTACATGGTGGGTTTATCTTATTAAGCTGGATCTTCCTCAGGGACCATTTATTTTCCTGACTAAGACTGATAGGTAGGATCACTTGCTTTTATTAGAAAGGCAGAAAAATACGAAGTCCTCCAGAGGAGCCATCAGGGGTAGGCCCACAAACTTTTCTGATTTGGGGCAAAGCACTATTACTTTTAGAATGTCCAACCTCAAAACGAAACAAAAGTCACTGAATATGACTGCTTGGGTAGGAAGATTCCATGTGATTTTTTCAGCTGGCATGTTAATATTAAGTTTATAGGAGAGCACAAGTATGCACACACAAAGACTAGGAGAACCTTCTGGATATTCTAGAATAATCCAGCAATTAGAAAAAACCAATTATACAAGAAGAGCATTACTTGGTTATAGGAATGCCTCTTCCATCATGCATAGTACTTACTTTCCTCTGACATGGTAAGGTTTGAAGCAAGGCTCGATGTTTCAGGTTTCTGGTCACTGACATCCGGGCTGCTTACTTGACTGGGAGAATCAAAATGAATACATTAGCCCTGTTTGCTGCATTGCTAAAAGTGATGAGATTAAACTCATTTCCTCCTAGGCCATACAAGCAAGAAGCAAGGCAAATCTTCATGATATCCTTATTTGTGGTTTATAGCAACTACATGAAAAGAGCTAGGGCCAGGGCTAGTACCCTCAGTATCCTACAGTTCTTTCTCATGGTCCTAGACACCTTAAGGGGGGAAAAATTACACACACACATACATTTATCTATTTGGTACTGGGGATTAAACCCAGAGGTGCTTAACCATTGAGCCACATCCCCAGTCCTTTTATATATTTTATTAGAGACAGGATCTCACTGAGTTGTTAAATGCCTCACTAAGTTGCTGAGGCTGGCTTTGAACTTGCGATCCTCCTGCCTCAGCCTCCTGAGCCACTGGGGTTTACAGGTGTGCACCATCACGACTGGCTACATACATTTATTTTGTGTGTGTGTATGTATATGTGTTTCTATTTGTTGTTACAACTAGGACCAGGCACCTTTTTTTTTTTTTTTTTTTGCAGTGTCTGGTCCTCACACATGCTAGGCAAGTGCTCTACCACTGAGCTTCATGTTCTAAGCATTTTTTTAAAAAACATGTAGGAAAACAAAGAGAATTTTTAATATATATATATACACACTTGTAGATGGGACACAATATCTTTATTTATTTATTTATTTATTTGGTGCTAAAGATAGAACCCAGTGCCTCACATGTGCTAGGCAAGTGCTCTCCCACTGAGCCAAAACTCCAGCCCCAAATTAAGAGAAATTCTAAAAGGTAAATCAATGTGAGCTGGGAGGATATGTCATTACGTTAGATACTGTGATGCTGGGAAGAGCCCACTGAAATTCTGGAATGGAAATCATTCCAACTTGAGTACCTCACAATGTTTCCCTTTTCCTCCTACTTCACATCCAACTCCCTAGTAATGCCCAACTAGTTAGTACAGCATTGTGATTAATAGTAAATATTTTAGAGCAAAACTGCTCAAGTTTATATTCCACTCTTCCATTAACTAGCTCTATAACCTTGGATAGGTCAAAGTAGTTCTCTTCACTAATTTTTTGAACTGTCAATGAGAATAAAAATAGACTCCACTTCATAGGGCTGCTATGAGGATAATAACTTAATATCTTAGAAGTTCTTAAGAGCAAAGCTAAAAAAGTTATGTACAATAAAACGGAACTATTATTATATTACAACTTCTTTCCAGCCCAGGCGCCCTTCCCATATTCATGCTCTCTAGAAAGAAACCTGCTTTGCTCTTCCATACTCTTAAGAAGAGATAAAGGATGAAGTACCATAGCCTCCATATATCTGGAAAGATAATCTTGACTAATCAGAGGTTTGGGTAGTTTCTACATAAGAATATTTAAAGCTCCCATGTAATTTTTGAAACTTACCTCTAATACTGAAGTATTAATAAAAAAAAAAAAGGGGGGTTTTTTCTGGCATATTTTGAATGTTCAGTTAATTTTTTCTTAGTTGTATTTATTTTTAAAGCTAAATCCTTCAATGAAGTTTATTTGAAATAGTTTTATCAATGTTTTCCCAAATTGCTGAATCATCATAATTATCTGAATTGGTAAAAAAATGACTTTAGCCCCATCTCATACTTACTTAAATAGAATCCTCATGGGGAAAAGCAAAAAACTGGACCAGAATTTCACATTTCCACTGTTACGACTAGGGTATCTTCTGTGTGTACCTGGATAAATCTAGGGTTCACTCCACTGTTGAAGACTATTTCTAGATGGAAGACTATTTCTAGATCATGTATCTTACAAGTGCTATTTGTACAGCCTAGTATATAATGAGCCAGTTCCTAAGATCCTTTGGTCTTACAAACTTATATACAGCAAAATCCCCTACATATTCAACTGAGAAACTACAGACTAAAGAGAAAAACAGTACCAAAACAGTAAATTAATTATAGCACATAAGATGAAATATGTTCTAGAGATGGATGGTGTTGATGGCTGCATAACAAAGTGAATGTACTTAAGGTCACTAAATTATACACTCAAAATGGTTTAAACGGTAAATTTTATACTATGCAAAATCATAATTTTTTAAAATGAAGGAACAATAAGAGATCATCACAGAAAAAGGCAATGGTGGGAGGTTCTCAAGTACAAAGAGGGTTAGACTTGGATAAAAGCAGGAGAATTAAAGCCAGGCATGGTGGCACTCACGTGTAATCCCAGCAACTCAGGAGCTGAGGCAGGAGGATCACAAGTTCAAGACCAGCCTAGGCAACTTAGCCAAGTACTCTCTCAAAAAATAAATAAAGGGGCTGGGACTATAGCTCAGTGGCAGAGCGCTTGCCTAGCATGTGTGAGGCACTGGGTTCAATCCTTAGCACCACATAAAAATAAAATAAAGGTATGCTGTCCATCTACAACCACACACACAAAATAAATACATAAATAAACAGGGCTAGGGGTATAGCTCTCAGTGTCATAGAACATCTCTGGGTTCAATCAGAAAAAACAACAACAAAAAAAAAAGAATTAATTTCACAGAGAAAGAGCACAGAGTATCTATAGAATAAGGTACTATGTTAGACAAATGAGGTATTCCTATCTAATTGTCCCGATTTCTCTTTGAATTAGGGAGCAAAATCCACAGCCAAGTGAATGAACATCGTGGGAAGAAAAGGGAAACGGAGGGAGGAAAGAAAGTAAGAAAGATAATTTTAAAGACTGGTAAATCATATACTGGGAATGCTGTGTACATGCCTAAGATGTAAGCATGAGTGGAAACTAAGACTAGTCAGTACGGTTTTGTATCTTTCTCTTACAGTGTTAGAGTAATTGAGAATATACATAGAATAGGTGGATGGTTTGGTTTAAGCAAGATTGTGGCTTTGCTAGGCAAGTATGATACAGAAAAAAAGAAAGTTAAGAATGTCTGCAAGGGTCTGATTACAGTATTAGATCTTATAATTTTAAGTAGCATAAGGAAGAAAGTGAAGTTCTTTTTGAGGAAAAGGGTATAGAGGTGATAGTGAAAATGTGATAGATCATTTGATTGGAATGTGAGACATCATATGGCTAGCATGGCAGTTCTAGCATAAGTGAGCTGGAATCATAGCGGATGGTGGTAAAAAAAAACAACAGGATTCTTGAAATTAATGTCTTAGAAGTGATGCAGTTACTGACTGTCCTAGTTGGTGGACAAATAATAAGAGATAAAATCTGTGGAAACTGAAAACCATGGTGCCATGGAAGTCAGAGCATGAGATGCAAAGAAACTGCCTCTTTCTATAGAGGTGATAAAGTTATTGACTAAAGCATCTCAGTCCCATTTGATAAAGCCAAACTCCTTGGATTTCCCTTATTTTGGCTCACGCTTCCTCATCTGTAAACTGTACATTTGTGTGAAGAATATGGCATTTTTCATTTTTTACCGTCAAGTCTCCTGAATATAGTATAGTGCCTGATGTGTGTGTGTGTGTGTTTTGTGTGTGTTTATTACATGAGTTCAGTATACATTGTTGAATAAATAATAAATGCATAAGAAAAATAAAATCAGCACGTGAATTTTGGGGAAAAGTTATTTTGGAGGGAAATATTTTTGAGATGGGCTCTTGCTATGTTGCTCAGGTTGGTCTTGAACTCTTGAGCTCTAGTGGTCCTACTGTAGAGAGAAATTTTAACCTTAAATAAATTCAAAATGTGAAGGCTGCTGGTAAGACTCTTAAAGATGGCAGTAAACCCAAATGCCCATATACTAACCTACATATGAAGAAAAAAATTAAAGTAGATCATTAAAAAGTACATCTATAATCCTAGCCATTCAAGACACTAAGGCAGGAGAATCACAAGTTTGAGACCAGCCCAGGGAACTTAGTGAGACCCTGTCTCAAAATAAAAAATAAGAAATTCAACTTTACATACCTTAAAGTTTGCTCTCCTGGTTCCTGCATCTTGGCTTTTTTCACCTGCAAAAACAAATATACAAACAAACTGATGCAGTGGTCTGTTTTTGAAATTACCTAGCTGTTCAAATACAATTGGCTCTCAGTATCCTTAAGGGATTAGTTGCAGAACTCTTCATAGATACCAAAACCCACAGATGCTTAAGTCCCTCATTTAAAATGGTGTAGTATTTGTATATATCCTATGTATATACTCCTATGTACTTTAAATCATGTCTAGATTACTTATAATACCTAATAAAATATAAATACTATGTAAATCACTGTTATATTGCTTAGGTCATACTGCCAAGGAAAAGTTTGTACATGTACAACACAGATGCAATTTTTTCTCCAATATTTCCAATATGGGGTTGGTTGAATCTACAGATGTGAATCCCAGAGACACAGAGGGCCAATTATATATTAATTAATAATATTAGAGGATAACTGTTTCATTTTGTTTGGCTTAGATTTATTTATTAATCCTTGTTACTTTTTTTGGGGGGGGATGGTACTGGGTGTTGAACCCAGGGTCACTCTACCACTGAACTACATCCTCAGCCCTTTTTTTATTTCGAAATAGTGTTTCACTAAGTTGCAGAGGCTGGCCTCAACCTTGTGATTCTCCTGCCTCAATCTCCCAAGTAGCTGGGATTACAGGTGTACATCACCATGCTAGGCTTCAGCTATTCTCTTAAAAAAAAAAATCTTTATTTGATTTATTTTTATGCGGTTCTGACGATCGAACCCAGTGCCTCACATATGCTAGGCAAGCACCACCACTGAGCCATGACCCCAGCCCTCAGCTACTCTTCAGACTCAAAATAAAGTGTTTACCAAGAGTTTTACTCAATGTAGGATGTTTACCAGGATAAAGTATTCAAATACGGATAAAAACTAGTTGGTTTTACTTTGTAAAGACACATTATACTTAAATTATTACTAGATTACCAGTAATTAAAAAAATTTTTTTTCATACAATACTATCTTTTCTTCCATATTTCACTTTTTCTACTTCTCTGAGGTGAAGGCATTTCCATCAATAATTTAAGAGTCCACAAATGAAAGATCAATGATTAAAGCTAATGAATTTCCCTGTTTTCATATTATAAAGAGTCTAATTTTAGAGCTCTCTGGTAAGAAAAATTGTTTGTAATAGAAACATACTTAGTATGGTTAGTCATTCAAATTATGAATATTTAAAAGTATTTGGAGGTAAAAAAAGAAGACAAAAACTCTACTAGTTAATTTAAAAAATATCTGGTGAAAACATAGTTATTTAATATGATTAACATTTCAGATAAGGTAAATAATAAAGACAAGGCCCCAAATTTCTCATTATGAAGATATACAATTCCAAAATAAAATAAAATTAACCATTTTTGTTTTGTTTTTTGCTTATGGCATGTTAACTTGTGTTATATTTAATACTGCCTTAATTTTCATAGTTGTCCAGAAAGAAAAAAGAAAAAAGGGAAGAAAAAACTTCTGAATTTTTTTAATATGATTCTCTAGTTGTTGATGGACCTTTATTTTATTCATTTATTTATATGTGGTGCTGAGAATCGAACCCAGTGTCTCACACATGCCAGGCAAGTGCGCTACCGCTGAGCCACAACCCCAGCCCAAAACTTCTGAATTCAAAAACCAATTATAGAGGCATTTTAAGTAGAAACCAAAACCAAAATCTTGAGGTAGATAAATCCTTACCAAGCATAGTCCAAAAGCAATAAAGAAGAAAACAGAAGTGATTACATAAAAATTTGAAACTTTTGTATGATAGTAAATAACATAAACGAACTAGGTGCTTTGAAGGATTCCAGGATGGCATGCAGGCTGTGACCGGAAAAAAAAAAATCTAATTATTATAAATGTATAACCTAATCTCATTGGAAGGGATGGGAGAAAATGAGCTGACCTAAGTATGTATTAACTACAAACTGTCAAAATAAAGATGGGAAAAAATTCTACTTTCTAGATTATTTACCTGTCAAAATTTCACGAATTACAAAACATCAACTCTTGTTACAATATTCCATCCTTCCTACCTGAAAAGGATAGTATTTACATGAGGTCAGATAATAATGTACTTTTCCAATAGGAAGATAAGTTTATTTTTAGTGTACCCAAAGATTCTTTTTACTATCAAAGGAAAGTATTTATGAGCTGGTTGATTAAGTAACCAAAATAGTATATAGTCTCCATACAAAACAACAAACAAAATTTTTTGTGTGTGGTGCTGGGGATTGAACCCAGGGCCTTGTGCATGCGAAGCTGGCACTCTACCAACTGAGCTATAATCCAAATCCTAAAACAAATAAATTTAAAAAAAAAAAAGAAAGAAAGAAAAAAGAAAATTAGAGCATTCAAGGAATCTGATTTATTATAGAATAAAAATTTAGCCAATCAACTTACAAAAAAAAAAAAAGTCTTGGAGCAAAACAAATTAAAAAAAAAAAGTCATACACCACATCACAATGTTTCAGTAAAGGACAAACCCAGACTGAATATACAGCAGTGGTCTCATAAGATTATACGGAGCCAAAAAATTCCTATTACCTAATGACATTGTAGCGACTATAATGGTGTTTGTGGATGCTGGTACAAAGCCCTATAAAAGTATAACATGCCAATTATATACAATACTTTATACTAAATAATTACAAACAATTATTTTACTCATTTACATATTTACTCTCATAGCAGCTCTTAGCCTTTCCCAAACTGGTAAATACCCTATGATAGATTCTCCGATGTTAAATATTTATAAAAGGAGTTCTGGTCATAGTCATCCTTTATCATTCATTCAACACAGCATTTTCTACCAAGTCTTCCTGATAATGATAAAAAAAAAATACAGCCCTTGATCTTCAAGAATGTATAGTCTAGATGAAAAGACAGATAAGAAAATAGGTCATAAAACAATTAGATTAAGGGTTCCTATAGAAATACAAGGTGCTATAGAACACAGAGAAAGGGTACCAAAGTCTTTTTTATCAGGGCAGGTGGCCAGGGAATATAGGGACATAGTAAGGTAGAAAGCTGAAAAAACTTCTTGGAGGAAATGTTGTTTAAGACAGTAGTTTTAGGGGCTGGGTGAGGGCTGGGGTTGTGGCTCAGCAGTAGAGAGCTTGCCTTGCACATTTTAAGGCACTGGGTTCAATCCTCAGCATCACATTAAATAAATAAATAAACACACAAAATAAATAAAGGTATTGTGTCTATCTACAACTTAAAAAAAAGTATAGTAATTTTCAAGATTTTTTTTCTGACTCTGCATATGGACAATATATTCCCACTAGTTAACACTGCTAATAACATTCTAATTTTAATTCAATTGAGGACTTGAGGGATATACTAGATTTCAGCAGGAACTTACATCCAAAGTGGGAGGAAATACACTAATTCACATACAGGAAAGAACAAGTGTAAAAAAGGTTCACGGGAAAGAGAGAACATAAAATGCACTAAAAATTCACTATAACTGGGAGTAATGAGTCTGAGGGAAAGGATGGTAAAATTAGGTAAAATCAGGTAAATAGAAGCCTACTTGTGAAGGGCCTTATAAACCAGATTAAGGAGTTTAATGTTATTTTGAGAGTATCAAGGAGTCTTCAAGTATTAGCAAAACAACATGATCCATTCTGAATTTTAGAAAGATCATTCAGATAAAGTACAGATGGAAAATGAATAGAAGGGGAACAACCCTAAATGTAAGAAAATCTGAAGAGGCTTTTGCATTAATTTAGATGAGAGGTGGCCTAAAAATAATTCCCAGAGTGAAGATCACACCTGGACTGTGCTGGTTCTACTTGATTACAAAAGGCATGAATGCTTTTTAAAAAATCCAAACTAAACAGATGTGTACAGATGTGTACAGAATAAATATGTGGATTTACTCTGCCCCACACACTGATATAATCAGTATCAAGTTTGGTATACAACTACCTAAAAATTTTTCCTATGCATATATGCCATTTTAAAACTTGAATTCAAGTAGCCACAAAAGGGCTTGTGGTGGCTACCACAAAAAAATTTTTTAATGCTTCCAATTTACCAGGAATGGTCTTGTTTACATCTCTCATCCCAAAACCAAGTGTAGTTAGTGTCCCCCTTTTACTCTTCAAAAGAGTAAGTTTGGACAATAGTATAAGCTGCTTCAGAGAAGTTGAGTCAGATAAAGATAGGGAGAAAATGACTGAGTGATTTCAAAGTAAGCAGAATCATTCCTGTTTGCAGGGAGATGAGGGTTGATCAATAATAAAGAATAAGTGAGGTTAACATTTTGTTGTGAATGCTAACCTGAACAAAATTTTTAGGTAGAATATGCAAGTAGAAGAAAAACAAGTGAAAAGGAATAATTCAGAAAGAAGAGTAAAGAACAATGAAATTAAAAACCCCAATATATTTGCCTTCCCATAGCTCTTTTCTGTGTCCTGACATTGTTGCTTCCCCCTATGGGCCGAGGGGCATGCTGTACATCTTGTTTCCAGGAAAACTATGTATAATACTGGACTTTTCTTTTAGTGCCACTGACCCTTTCATGCTGTCACATAATCACCTTTATAAATTTAGACCTGTGTACCAATCAGTAAGAAAATGATGCACCATGGCAATAACCATTTACAGTCAGCAACAAATTTATTTTAAAGTACTTCAATTTCTTACCCTCCTCTGAATTAGTTGCTGCATATCATATTATAGAAGTTGAATAAAATGACAAGGAAATGAAGCAGGGTAGAAGAGATAACCTGTCAGAAGGTTAGCCTTATTCTCATTACCTTAAATAGGTATGGAGTAACTAACAACAATACCATTTCAACGGTATGTCAACACTTGTAAGTACCTTGAAAATGAGTAATTTTTGTCTTACTAAAGTAAACACCTAATGACACAGTTTTATTTTGTACATTTATTACTAAGCTATTTGTACCAATGGTGCATATCCTACATACACAGCCCAGGATGTTTTTTTAAATGGGATACCAGGTGATTTATTCTACATATATATTGTGCAATGTTTAAATCAGGCTAAACATATGTATCTCCTCAAATATTTATAATTCCTTTGTGATGAAAACTTTCAAAATTCATACTTCGAGCTTTTTGAAATATGCAGCACATTAACATTATCAATAGTCACCCTGCTGTTCAAGAGCACAACAGAACTTCTTTTTCCTATCTGGCTACATAAATAACTTATAGCTCCTTGATCAGCCTTTCTCCATCATCCCCTCTCCACCCATGCCTACAATATCTCCAGCTGCTTCTAACCTACTCTTCATTTCAATGAGATCAACTTTTTTATAGTGTATATATCAGAGAGCTCACAAGGCATTTATCAGGATGATTTTTAATCTTACTGTTTCCCTGATTATTGATGTCCCACCAAGGATAAGAAATCACATTTAAAATGTTTCAAAAGGTCTTTTTATTAGTTGCTTATGTCTTCAAAGTTCTTACTTACCTCAAACAAGAAGGCTAAAAGAATAATGGCAAAGTAATAATCATTATTCAATTCTTAACATAAATAAAAATATTAAAATATTTCATTATTTAGGTGGAAGTGAGTGTATGCCCTTTTGTGATGTAAAGAATACATCTAGATTTTGAGCAACTAATAAAAAAATTTTAAAAAAAGAATACATCTAGAACACACACACAAAAATACAATCTATTATCTGTTTTCAAAATTCATATTTTTGTAGGTTGGATCTTCATAAAGATAAGTAAATGAGACACAGTAGCACACACCTGTAATCACTGTAGTAACTCAGGAGGTTGAGGCATGAGGATCACAAGTTTGAGGCCAGCCTCAGTAATTTGCAAAACCCTGTCTCAAAACTTTAAGAGAGATGGGGATATGGCTCAGTGGCAGAGCACCCCTGGGTTCAGTTCCCAGTGCCAGGGTGGGAAAAAATGAGTAAATAGGGACTACTCCATATTCTCTTCTGCCTTTAAAATCAAAAAGCCCACTCAGGATAGCAAATCAAATCTGAACATAAAAGGAAAGACTCTTTAACATAAACTCATTTTGAAAGAAAAACACCCCTAGGCTGGGAGTCTAGCTTAGTGGTAGAGTGCTTGCACATGTGAAACCCCTGTCTGGTTCCATCCCAGCACCACCAAACAAAAGACAACAAACAGAAAAAAATCAAAACAAACAGCAACAACAGCAAAAACACATTTGCTTCATATTATTTACGTTAAAAGGTCAAAAAACAAAGAAACCATGACAAAGCAAAAAACCCATATTATTTGGAGACACTTAAATTTTTTAAAGAAGAATTCAATCTAGTCTTTAGGATCTTATCTATCTTAAAAATTACCTAGTGATCAAATTATACTTTCCTCACTACTACTCTTTAAAAAAATTAAGTCAATTAGGGAAATTTAGATAAAAATAAAATTTTCTAATGGAAACAGTGATGTCTCACTGGTAAACAGACATCCTTTTCTATTTTTAAAAAACTGTAACAGTAACCACTGATTTGTTAAAGAAAAATATAGTGCAATATTCACTTTGTAATGCTGAATTTTCTGAATAATTTCTTAGCATTAATTAGCCAAACATGAGTTTAAAAACATATAATATTGTTTTCTTAGAGGGCAACTAAGAAGGAGCCTTTCCCTTATTTTCATTTTAAATTTGGAATCTATAACTGAGTAATATTTAAAATCTCTTAAAATTAGTTCCCCTCCTCTCCCTCTCCAGTGCTGGGGATTGAACTCGGGGCCTCATACATAATAGGTAAGTACTCCACTAGTGAGCCACATCCCGGTCCAGAATTAATTC
This sequence comes from Spermophilus citellus, assembly GCF_964194105.1. Taxonomy (NCBI): domain Eukaryota; kingdom Metazoa; phylum Chordata; class Mammalia; order Rodentia; family Sciuridae; genus Spermophilus; species Spermophilus citellus. Next base: position 119,353,610 of record NC_138191.1, on the reverse strand, counting down.
TTCTACAATCAATTTTAAATTGTTAAAGGAAATACTTACTGGTTGCTCTGGTAAATCTTGCTCTTCTTCCATGAGGGCTAATAGTTCTTTACTAATAATTATGTGACTGGATTTCAAGTCTCTTTTTCCACAGTCTTCACAATCTGCTTTAAAAAAGAGGGGAATTCAAAGCTTTATATACTCTTAAAATATTATCATTGAGGTCATCAGAGAATAATTTTTTTAATATTTGCTACCCCAAGCTTTCTACATTCGTTCCAATCTCAAAAATCTCAAACTTGCACGTGGCTTTTCAAACTGACACGCTGCACCAAGTCAAGAGAGGTGTACACAATGACTTTTATAATACCTTGGAAAAGCCGACACGTGGAACCACTTTCGCTGGTTACTATAGTGCCTAATGAATTAAACATTTTACAATGACAGCCATGTGCAGATAATAAAATAAAATTTTTTTTTTAAGGATTAGAGTTACATTTAAAATGATAGAGACTGGCCTAGCAAGTCAGTATGTTATGATAACATCTAACCTGCTTTAATGTGGAACATTTACGTAACTGTTAACACAGACACACAAAATCACTGTAAATAGGGCAAACTGGAATATCAAATAAATTCACAACCAACTATTTGTCTATATGTAGTGAATTTAAAGAAAAACTTAATTCTTCTGGATATTAATAATGAAAATAAATAAGTAAGGTGAAATCTTAAATATTTGAATTCAGGAAAAATAATCATGTAAAGCTAGGATCAAATTAAATTCTGAACTAATGAGCTCCCACTAAATATACTACTTAGTAAATTATTTAAGTAAAATCTTTATCTTTTCAGACTCTGCTCTTCCTGTTTTAATTTTCAAAACAAATAAAGGAAAAAAAATAGGATTCTAAGCCCTGCATTTAATGCCACGTTTCTATGCCCTACTGACAGGAGACAGCAATTTAAAAACTAAATATGTTTTAAAAATGAAATACTCCATTTCTATTTAACTAAAATATGAATGGCTCACCTCCCAAACAGATGTGATTGCTTATGCTCTTAAAGTCGCACCTGCTTTCATTTCTTCTACTAACCACTATATCCATAGAAAGTTGAAGTAAAAATAGAATCTGTAGAAATAATGAAAATAGCTGGGTGCAGAGATGCACATCTGTAATTCCAGCTACTCAGGAGGCTGAGGAGAAGGGCTGCAAGTTCAAGGCTAGCCTGGACAACTTGGGAAGACCCTGTCTCAAAATAAAAATTACAAAGGGCTGAGTATATTGCTCAGTGGTAGAGTGCCCCTGGGTTCAATCCCCAGTGCTGAAAAAAGAAAAAGAAAAAAAATAATGAATAGATAAAATAACATGAAACAAAAAACTTCAATTGTGCCAGGACCACCATTCTATTACTCTATTTTGCTGCAATACACTTCATTTTACAGCCACAGTTCAGAACAGGAAAAAGAAAGAAAACATGTGTAAAGGAAACAATTAGATGACACAGCATTACTCCCTGCCCTGGTCTAGAATGTCAAAAGAAAATTAAAAAAGTTTAAAGGTCAGAAGTACTCAATGCACTCACGTGTAGCTCATACCCAGAGCCTCAAAAGCTAAGTTCTCCTACTACATGACGCAGATAGTGCTGTAGAATTACAGGGCAAAACTATAGCCCACAGAAAGATCTTCCCTGTCTTGTTTTGCTCAATTCAGAAAAGCATAATCAATGTGACCATGAAATGGATTCACAATTATGAAAGATTAAACATTTTTGTTCTACCAGTTTATTTTATCTTAGTTTTAAATTGAAATGTCTTCTCCTACAGGATTATAGTACTATCGAAATGTACATTACATACATATATAATTTCAACCCCTACGAAAGTAAAACAGGGCCAAAGCATTAGGGAAATGTAATAAAGTCTTTAACAATTCATTTGTTGAATTTTTGTGTGACCAATTCCTATCTACACAAACAGTGATTAAACTCCATGTTTTCCCCAATTAAGGGACATAAAAGTAAAACTGCAATCTCTAATTTCTACATTTTTTTTAAATAAGGAAGATGGGAGAAGGGTTATAAACCCCATCTTTGGGTTTATAAATAAGGTTCTCAATATGTGCCTTAATTTTGTTTTTAAGCACAAAAACTAATTTATTTTTAAAAGTCTGAGCAACATTAAAATACAACATGAGAATATGGGATTTGTAATTGGTGTAAAGGGGTTATGGGTTCTAAAAAGTAAGGAACAGTATCAAAATAGTGGGGAAATAAATGTTCAGACTATACAAAAACTAAATATTAAAATTTCAAATTTTGTTTTTTAGATGTAAAATAACACTGACTTTATAGAAGAGAGGAATATGTTATTTTTCTTGAGTACATGGTCTAAGATAGATAGTAAGACAATCTTCTTTATGGGAAACATTAGAAAGTATTCCTTTCCCCTCTCTTATTTTTTTCTTTGAAAATAAGCACCCTTTGTTGTTTCCATCTTAAAAATTATCATTACTTTCTCAACTTTTTAATTTAGCGCAATAGAAAAGGCATAATTTTTTTAAGAAAATAACTTAAAAATCAGGCTTGATGCCTTAAACTAACAACCAATGATTTTAATCTTTTTAAACACAAAAAAGCAGTCTAAAAAAAAGAATCTGATTTATCACAGAATCTCCTGGGATTCTACTGGCCACATATTTGATTAGTTTGCAAACATACATTTTGGTCCATTTTGTGTATAAAATGTATCACTGATGACGAATTATGTAATTATGTAATTCTATCATAACATCCATCTAAAGACTATTTTTCATCAATACAGTATTATCCTTCCTTTCAGTAATTTGTAATCTGAAACATAAGGAATCAAACCTAGTGGCTTCAGCCACATCCCCAGTCCTAAAACTTCTTCTAATATTAAGATTTTACATCAATTTTTGCAAGTAACATGTGCTATGCAATCAAAAGTCACATTCACTAGCAATGAGATGAAATTGTTGTGTAATGTATACACAATGTTCCAGTACTTGATAATAAAAGTTTTAGTGTTCTCATTTCAATGTTAGTTCTATTGTTTGTTATTTATTTTACCATTAATGAAACCTGACATTATTCTACATTCAATGAGGTTTTCTCTTACAATATCAAATACTACAATGGTGATGATTTTTTTAATATAATTAAAATGAATATAATCAAAACAGTCAAACAGTTGGTGAAATTACAAAACACACACAAAATTAATTTTTAGTTATGTACCTTTAGGGCATTTAAATTGTAAAGCTTTTCCACAACTTTTTAAATTTCAATTTTTACTACTGGTTTCTAAATACACTTGTTTTATCAACATTTTTGGAGATTGACCTTGTCAGTATCTATATGGCTTCACAGACAGAAGTCAGGGAAAATATAAAATTGAAAATAGAAACAGTATTTCTTAAAACTTCACATTTTCCTACCTGCAAAGGTTGACAATGAAAAGAACAAAAAATGGTTTGATTAAAAAAAAAAGTCATACAATTTTATTTTGAGATGGGGTACATGTTGTTTGGGTTGGGCAATATGTTGTTGCCCTAGCTATCTGAAATTACTGGGCTCAAGAGATCCTTGTGCTTCAGCTACTGGTGTAGCTGGGACTACAGGCATAAGCCACTAAGCCTAATTTTAAAATACAGTGCAATTTCACATGTTCAAAAATAAAGGAAGATCCTTTATAAAGGATAAAATAAAAGCTACAGATTTTATGTTCACTCCTTAGAAGATAGAAGGAAATAAATCATAATGAATATTTTATTTTAAAAATCTAATAAGATTTCTACCTTAGAATATCTGTTTTGTACCAGCTTCAACACGTAACTAGTAATTACAAATGGCCACAAGAACTCAGAAATTTAGGTTACTTGGATATGTTTTTATAACTCTCAGTAAGCTTACGAAATGGCCACAAGAACTCAGAAATTTAGGTTACTTGGATATGTTTTTATAACTCTCAGTAAGCTTACGAATGGAAAGTGTGCATACGTGTGTGTGTGTGTGTGTGTGTGTGAGAGAGAGAGAGAGAGAGAGAGAGAGAGAGAGAATTGAATAAGGATCATATTGTTTTTGGTGAAAATAAAATGTATATCATGCTTAATTACAACTTCAAAAGAATTGTCTAAATAGGTAAAAGTGTCTTAGAAGGGAAACTTGCATGCAAATATGAGTTCAGAAGACAACGAAATATCTTTGATATAGTCCAACATGAAAAGCAGGCAGCCCACAAACTTATCATTGGCTACAAATGTATTTTAGAAGTTCATTTACTACTCTTCCAAAGTGATTTTTAGAATGCACCAAAGAAAATGCTACAGGAGTTTCCCTGGAGAAAATTAACAGCATCCTTCTAAAAAAAAAATTATATAGCAATAATAGTTATAAACAATAGTAGGTTGAATAAGTATCAAAAAAATGCAGTGCCATCACTTCACTTTAAAAAAAATTTTTTAGTTACAGATGGACACAATTTCTTTTATTTATTTTTATGTGGTGCTGAGGATCGAACCCAGTGCCTCACACTTGCAAGAAAGTGCTTCACTACTGAGCTACAGCCCTAGCCCATCACTTTAGCTTTTAATTTGTATTTTAAAGTTTTTTTTTTTTGTTTTTTAAGATAGTAGGTTTGCCTCAAAATCCTGGGTTCAAGCTGTTTTTCCTGCCTCAGTCTCCCAGGTAGCTAGAATCCTGCCACCATTGCACCTAAGCTATTTATTAATGTGAGTTACTTTGGGACTTAAAAGAAATCAGTAATTAGTAAGTGACTACCGTGACATCCTCAAATATACTTTGTGTACTCAATGGTGAAGCATTTGCTTAGCATGGAAGGGCCTGGGTTCAATCCCCAGTACAAGGAAAAACAAACCAACCTATTTCTATGGCTTTAAGATGGTCACTTCAAATATTGTTATTCAACAATTACTGATTTATTCTAAGGCATGTATTAATGAATTCATAAACAAGTATTCTGATACCCAAAGGTCCAAACCTAAAGCCTAAAGACAGCAAGCAGTTCAAAATAAATTATAATTTAAAAATTACTAGGAAGCCTTATAAGACAAAGGTAGAAAAGATGTCAGGAAAATGATTTCGACATGTAAGAAAATATTTCTGTAGTCACTTGTGGAACAGTGCTTATTACCAGGGTTAGTAGGATGATACTAGGTGGAAATTTGGGTTTCATAATCTACAGAATATATACATTTTCAAATAAGAAGAAAGGTTTACTGTACCTACAGATTTCTTAATGCAAATTAAGATAAAAATAACAATAAACATTTTGGGAGAAAAAGAGAATAAAAGAGGTCAAAAAGGAAGACCTCTGCTGCCCTACACTAGTCTTTAAAACCAATTGTAGAAGGAAGGATAAGAAAATTAGCATTCACTGAACAAATACACCAAGTATTTTTACCTTCACTGTCTCACCAAATTTATCTCCACAATTATGCTAAGACACAGGTGGTATGTTACACATAGGGCATCTGTAAAAAAATTTTTAAAAATCTTTCCCAGAAAAATATCAATAATGCTCAAGACTGAAGTGAAAATACTTAATAAAGAGACTAGAGAACAATGATAGTTGCACATTGTCAATGTACCTAATGCTACCAAATTTTATACTTAAAATGGTTAAAATATTTAGTTTTATCACAATTACACACAAAGAAAACCCAAAAGACATTAGAAAAGTCAAGTCCAGGATAAATTTTAGAAAGTACTTGAAATAGGAAATAAATGGAGAAAAACTGATATTTTAAAAATACTGTCAGAAAGACTAAATATCAATATGGAGAAAACATACCCACATCACATACTATGATTAATCCAATTATGTACAATGAATTCATGCCATGAAAAAAACAAGTAAAAGATTGAGAATAACAAATGCAAGCAATGTCTACAATAATTACCATAAACAAAGCTTAATATCTATAAAATAAACCAAAACAAGTCAACTTTTGCTGGTTATCTATCAAACAATGAACACAGAAACCTATCAAAGGATACAAAAAGGTAGTTTAAATAACCTAAAAAATCCACTCAGCACTTAAAAAAAAGAACCTCACTACCAAGTGAAGAAATATGAAGTGTAGTATTTTTAAATTTTTTTCAACCTTTTAAAGACATTTTTATTGAGGTATAATTTACATACAGCAAAATTCACTTTGGTGTGTGTGGGAGGGGTAATGCTAAGAATTGAACATAGGGCTTTGTGCACACTGGGCACACACTCTGAGCCATATCCACAGCCCCCCAAATTCACCTTTTTTTAAATTTAAAAATATGTAATTTTTTTTAGTTATTGATAGACCTTCACTTATATATACAGTGCTGAAATTCAAACACATGTGTGAGGCAAACGCTCTACCACTGAGCCACAACCCCAGACTCCAAAATTCACTTTTAAAGAATATACCTCAATGAAGTTTGACAAATTAAAATATATTTTCATCCCCCTAGCAAATTCCTTCAAGTTCCTTTGCAATCAGTTCCATTCTCCAGCCCTAGTTCCTAATCTGACTTTGGTTCCTGTAGATTTGCTTTGCCATATGTCTTAAAAATGGAAACATACAGTACATATGCAGCCTTTTGTGTCCGGACTCTTTCTTCTAAGCATAGTGCTTTTCAGATTTATTCATGTCATTCGATGGTTCAATAGTCCATTCTTTTTACTGTTGAGTAGAATTCCATTGTATGGATGTATCCTAGTTTGCTTTTTGTTTTGTGGTACTGGGGATTAACCCATTTTGTGTGTGTGTGTGTGTATGTGAGATGGATGGGTATTCCACTGAGCTACATCCCCATCCCTTTTTATTTTTATTTTAAAACAGGGTCTCACTCTGTTGCCCATGCTTGCCTTGAACTTAAGATGCTCCTGCTTCAGCATCCCAAGTAGCAGGATTATAGGTGAGCACCACCATGCCAGGCCTCAATTTGTTTATTCATTTATGAGTTAAAGAACATTGGATTGATTATAAAAATTGTAGTATTTTAAAAATACTACTTTGTACCTATCAAACTACCAAAAATAAACCTAACAACAAAATCTAACGTTATAAGCTATAAGAAGATAAAACATAGACACAGCTTTAAAAATCACGGGTATCTTCAGATTGTTCCCCAGATAATAGTACAAAAGGTCATAAAACTTGTTATTATTGCTAATCTAAGTAATCATGCTTAGACATTTTCCCAAGAATTACACATAAGGGGGAAAAAAGCCAAATCTGTTTTTAAAAGTAATATAGCTGGTCATAATGGTACACACCTGTAGTCACAGCTACTCAGGAGGCTGAGGCAGAAGAATCACTTGAGCCCAGCTGTTTGAGGCCAACCTAGGTAACACAGCAAGATCCTTTCTCAAGCAAAATAAAACAGTGTAAGTTTGTTGTTCACCAAAATGGAAAATTAAAAAACAACAAACATGTATTAAATGGTTTAATTATACTATAATTCAATTGAATATTTTATATTTAAAACTAACTTATTTCAATATAAGCTTATTTAGAAGGTGAAAACATAAGTTTTGACATTATTTTAACAATAGCTTACATATAACTTGTTAAAAATCCAAAAGCAGGGCTGAGGATGTGGCTCAAGCGGTAGTGCGCTCGCCTGGCATGCATGTGGCCCGGGTTCGATCCTCAGCACCACATACCAACAAAGATGTTGTGTCCGCAGAGAACTAAAAAATAAATATTAAAAAAAAATATTCTCTCACTCACTCTCTCTTTAAAAAAAAAAAAAAATCCAAAAGCACCTAAAATTGTATATTCAAATGTTTATGTAGAAAATTGTTTAAGAACATGTTAAAAATGCTTCTAACAAGAGTGTTCAAGACATTAAGCTAAAATTGAAAATAAATTCTGAAATCTTATCTGAACTTTTTCCTCATGAAAAAATTTCAACTTTGAGGAATAACAACTTAAAGAGCAATGATGCTCCTGTATCCTCAAAAATATTAAAAGAAACTCATGACAATAATACAGGCAGGAAGATTCATATGATTTTCTTCCTTTTATTTCTTTCATAAGAAATCAAGTTACTTAAACACAGTACACAAACCCAGGGTTGCTTCACTTTATGATTCTGAGCTAAAATATTGAACTTCCAAAAGTTAAAGAATTTGCTATTTGAAGAGAGCTCACATTTGATTTCACCATTCTAGACAAAATTTTCTCTTGCAAACATAAGAAAATACATAACATGCTACAAGGTTACTCATAGTATTGTAGATTGTTGGTGGTCATCATTATTTTAGAGTTGAGGAAATTAAATCCAAGAGATGAAGACACTAGCTCAGAACCTGTTAAGCATCAGAATCAATGGCAGATCCTAAGATTCTGAGCTCCCTTGTCTGAAGCTCTTTCCCCCCTTTATACAGAATTGAGCAAATGGCCCTCCTTTTTGAAAATTATATTCCTAATATTATTACAGTAGGCTGCTTATTCCTTTTCTTTCACTAAATCTCTATTCTATGTTACATTTCTTTGATCTTAGGGTATAACAAATCTGTAAAGTTTTAAAATGTTTTAAATTTATAAACATGAAACTTCTTTTCCAATATGTAAGTTGGCACTTGAAGGACCTCCTAAAAATCCAAAAATGAGATACTTTTTATATTATTTATAAATTCCCGAGGTGTCTAGCAAAAAAAAGTTTCATTTCTCTTTACAATCATAAATCCTTCATTTATTATGTACAGATTTTTATTTACTGCTAGTAAATTAATTTTAACTACAAATTATATGAAAATAAATTATTATACAATTTCTAGGCAAAAACAGGCATCATGTTTTCACAAAAACAAAATCTCTCCCAACCCACTAAAACCTGCTACTGGTGAGAAATCCCTACTTCATTATTAATTAGTAATTAATGAGTTCTTCAAAACTATTCCTCTTATGACCCCTATTTATGACTTGTAAATCGGGCAGTTTACAATTCCGTTAAAATACTTCATTTTAACTTGGACCAGGATTCCTGCAAAATCCTTATCTTAAATTTCACAATAACAAAGACAGACCCCTTTAGTTTTTTTTGTATCTAATAGCACACAGCAGGCATTCAAAAGGCTCTTCATTTCTGTAAGTATTTACTCAGAATCAGTTCAATATAAACCTGGCATAGTGGCACATGCATATGTAATCCCAAAACTCTGGAGGCTGAAACGGGAAGATCGAAAGTTCAAGGCCAGCCTCAGCAATTTAGTGAGACCTTGTCTCAAATTTTTTTTAAAAAAAGGCCTGAAGATATGTGCTCAATCCCCAGGACCAAAAACAAGCAAACAAACAAAAGCCTTCAAAATATTTAGAGGCACAAAAACTCAAATCTTCACTTTTCCCATTTTCATCAGGGATGCCTAAGTTATAACTTTGATTCTTTACAATGTTAAAACTAATTCAAGTAATATCATGTTGAAGTCTGTGTTAACTAAAAGTTCCCTTCAAATATAAGCAAAGAATAAAATATTTCAAATGAATTTTTTTTTGTGTGTGTGTGTGGTGCTGGGGATTGAACCCAAGGCCTTGTACATGCAAGGCAAGCACTCTACCAACTGAGCTATATCCCCAGCCCCTCAAATGAAATTTTAATGTCACATGAATAATAACAAGGGATCATACAAACTACTTACTCTGGGTTAAAAGCCCATACATTTCTCCCTTTTAATTGGCTAAAGTTTTTAAATTAAACAAGAAAGAGAATGCAGCAAGAGAAGGAAGAGAGGAGAAGAAAGGCAAGAGGACAGAGGGAAAATCTTCTTCCCCAAACACATACACATAGCTATCACAAATATATTTCCGGCCAAAGATGGTCCACATTCTAATGTCCAGAGAGGTGAATGGTACCTTATTTTGGAAAAGTGTCTTTGCAGATATAATTAAGGATTTCGAGACAAGATTATTCTGGATTATCTAGGTAGGTCCTAAATGCCATTACAAGTGACCTTATAAAGGAAAGGATATAAATATAATACACAGAGAAGAAAAGGCATGTATAGATGAACAGACTAGAGTGATAACCATCAAGAAATGGCAAGCAGTCTCTTCCAGAAGCTGCTAGAGAAAAGGAACAATTTCCCCTACAGCCTCTGAAGGGAGTGTCACCCTGCTAGCACCTCAGACTTCTAGCCTTCCCAACTTTGAGAGAATTCATTTCTGTTGTTTAAAGCCTCCAAATATGGCCCAGTGACTCAGGAGATTGAAGCAGGAGGATGGCAAATTCCAGACCAGCCTCAGCAAATTAGCAAGACCCTGTCTCAAAAAAGGGCTGGGGATGTAGCTCAGTAGTAGAGCACCCCTGGGTTCAATCCCCAGTATGGGGGGTTGGGAGGCATGTCCAAGCTTGGTAATTTGTTATAGCAGACACAGGGAATTAACACATTTATCGAAAACATTTGTATTTTTGGTTTGTTTTTTGCTATTACCTCTTTGCCTGGGATTGTTGGCCATCTTCTGGCCATTGAATGAAATACACAAGCTGCAAACAAAGGTGGGAAATGAAGAAAAATATGTAAAGAAAAGAGAACATGAGTGTACATACAGTTAAAAAGGAGCTTCCAAACATTAAGAAAAATGGGATGAACATAAAACGACCAAAAACTTTCCAATTTGCCTCTCTAATAGAACTGTAAAATCACTCCAAAGTTAGCATTCTCCTGCTTTCATTCTGGGTCAAACCCAAATTTAAGCAGTAGAAGAAATACTCAAGTAATAGTAATACTTGGCAGTTATGGGTTCTTCATGGATCTTGAAAAGTCTTACAGATATTTTCAATGTCTTAAGAACAAATTCAAGAACCACTACTTATAAGACAGCACTTAATATCGATATATATATATATATATATTTTGATATGTTTTGTGAAATAAATTTACTGCTAGAGTTAAATCTCAAAGATACACGAGTACCCTTTTCTGGTTGCTCTTAACCACCAATCTTAGGCAAACTATGGTACAAGATTAAAGACTGTATTTTTCTAACTTGAAGTTCATATTTTGTTTTGAGTTTTACGTAACTTTCATATTAGTCACCTTGCCATTCTCCACAAAAGCAATTACTAAACATTTGTTAATTCTGTAACACTGCTATGCACTGTACTAAGAATATTGATAAAAGCTGGCTTGTAATCCTAGTGACTCAGAAGGTTGAGGCAAGATGATTGTAAATTCAAGGCCAGACTCAGAAATTCAGTGAAACCCTCAGCAACTTAGCAAGATCTTGTCTCAAAATAAAAAAAAAATAAAAAGGCCTGGAATGTAAATGTAAAATGCCCCCGAGTTCAATCCCGTGTTTCCAACCCCCATTACACACACAAATTATCTATTGATAAATATGCTTGTGATCCCAGCTACTCCAGAAGCTGAGGCAGAAGGATCACAAGTTCGAGGCCAGCCTGGGCAATTTAGCAAGCTCCACCTCAAAATAAAATTTAAAAATGAGTGGGGATGTAGCTCAGTGATAGAGCATTTGCCCAGCATATGCTAGGCCCTGGATTCAATCCTCAAGACCACAAAAATAAACAAACAAAGAAATCAAAGGATGGTACTAAATAATCAGAATTCTTGTCATTAGAAAACTATGACTTTTCTACAACAGATGACTTTTTTTTTCTCATGTATTTTTTTCTTTGGAACTATGTTTCTTTTTTGTCTGTCTTGAATAAAGCCCTAAAATTCTTTCTAAACAAAATATCCATAGACTATATTGAGCCAGAAGAAAAACAGTGAAATAGAATCCATAGCATATTATGCCAAGTTATAAAGATGTATTCTGAAAGAAATAATAATTATTTTTGGTCACTATGTGTCAAAAATTCATGTCAGTGTTGAATATACTATTTAACTTAACACCAAAATGTACATATCAAAACAATGAAAACATAAAGCATTAGCTAATTTCATCAACAAAAGCAAAGTAAATGTGAAGGGTAATATTTAGGGATTTACTAATTTTCTTGGGGAAAAAAAAAAAAAGCTCCTAATTGAGGCAATTTTCCCAGAGGTTCTTTCTACTGTTTTTTGGTTGCCTAAATAAGAGGATCCAATCTAGAGGCTAGCAATCCCAAACTCTGGAATCTCCTCAATGCAACCCAAAAAGAATGATACAAGTTCATTCATCAAAAGAAAAGTATAGCCATAAGCAGAACTGGAGAAGCTGAGACAGGAGAATGAAAGCTCAAGGCCAGCCTCAGCAATTTAATGACACTCCAAGCATTTAGTGAGACTCTGTCTCAAAAAAAAAAGTACATGATATTCAAAGCACTGTGAGATAGAAAAATTACACTAAATGCAAAGTGGTATCCTGAACTGGATTCTGGAATAGTAAAAGGGCACTACGGAAAAAGTAGTGAAATCTGAATAAAGTCTGGAGTCTACTAAATAGTAATGTATCAATGTTTATTGACAAACGTGCCATGTTTAAGTCAGATGCTAACAAGAGGTAAATTTGATGGGAATAAATGAAGGGTAAAATTTCTATCTCTGAAAGATCTGTGAAAATCTAAAACTTTTCCAAAATAAAAAACTTATTTAAAGATGCTACTAACAAACCTAATAGAATGGCTAAAATAAAACAGACCAAGTGCTGTCAAGGATGTAGAGCAATGAGAACTCTGTACATCTGGAACAATGTACAATTAGAAATTGTACTCTGCTGATAGGAATGTAAAATGGTACAGAGCAACAATTATGGAAAACAGTTTGGCAGTTCCTTATAAAGGTAAACATACTTTTACCGTAAAACCCAGTAATCCCACTCAGAGGTATCTACCTAAGTGAAAGGAAATCATTTCAGTGTGTTTCAGTGGCTTTTGTGTGTGTATGTGTGTGTGTGTGTGTGTGTGTATGCCAAAATTTGGAAATAATTCAAATATCCTTCAAACTGGTAAATAAATAAACAATCTGTAGTATAGCCATACAATGGACTACTGCAACACAATTTACAGAACAATTTAGATACATTATGCTAAGCAGAAAAAGCCAGACTCAAGCCTACATGTTTTAAATTCCATTTATATGACATTCTTTATATGATATTATTACAGGAATATAAAATAGATCAGTGGTTGCCAGGTGCTAGGGATAGAGGAAGAGTAGGCTACAAAGATGCAAAAGGGAAATTTGGGGGGATGATATAACTATTCTGTATCTTCATTGTGGCGGCAGTTACACAATTATAAGCATTTTTGAAACTCACATATGTATGCTTAAAGAAGAATTTTCTGTATGTAAGTTATACCTCAAAAATTAAAATGAATTAAATTTTTAGGAAGAAAATCACATATGAAAAATAATGAAATTTAAAAAAAAATCACATATGAAATTGATAAAATTCTATGAAAGGCCAGGCATGGTGGCACTAGCAGCTCGGGAGGCTGAAGCAGGAGGTTCACACACAAGCCAGCCTCAGCAATTTAGTGAGGCTCTGAGCAGCTTAGTGAGACTCTGTCTCAAAATAAAAAATAAAAAGGGCTGGGACACGGGATATGGCTCAGTGGTTAAGCACCCCTGGGTTTAATCTCCAGTACAAAAAAAATGACTATAATACAAACAAATAAAATTATAAACACAGCTGGACCAACAGTTTTTAAGTACAGAGATCTGACATGTTGGCTAACAAAATTATAAATGGTTGGGTCAACAGTTTATTTATGAGTACAGAGATTTGAAACACTGGCTAATAAAATTATAAACAAACTTGGATCAACAGTTTATTTATGACTAAAGAGATTTAAAATGTAAACTATATTACCTGATATCATCATAACAGAAGAGTTTTCCATTAGACAGATGACTTAAATAAGGTCAAATTTTATAAATTCTTATTATTTTAAATGTGACTGTAGTGACAGAACAATTCTACCACTTTAAATTATTAGAGACCTATACAACAATCATTTAGAAACAATTACACCTAAAGCAGATATTGATAATCACTTAAAAAATAGAAAAACTTACATTTCTAGACTTCAGAACTGTGAGATAATAAATTTGTTATTTAAGTCACCCAGTCTGTGTGACAGGGCAAACTAATATAGTTCTCATAGTGTCCTTTAGTTCTTTAGATATGGTTTCCTTTAGTTAAAGTCTTTGCCTAGTTAAGTCCAATAACTGGGCTTTCTCAGGGACAGTTTCTATTATTGCTTTATTTCCTAAATATGGGCACATGTTTTATTGTTTCTTTGCAGGTCTTATAAAATAAAACTCTTCTGAAGACCAGGCATAAATAATATAATGTGGACAACTCAAGAAATCAGATTCTCCTTCTATCCAGTATTTGTTGTTGTTACAGCTTATTGTTTCTTTCTTTTAGTAATCTGAACTAATTATAGAAAGTTTGGGTTCTTTGTCATATGTAGTCATTGAAGTCTCTACCATTAGTTAGTGGTTACCTAAGAGATTTCCTTAGGGTGGCTGGAACCAGTAAGTCTCCCAGTCTGTACTGATTGGCTCCTAACATATGTTAGGGCACACCTTTAACATAGTCAAACAGTTTCTAACTGTGTTAGCCTTCACTTGCTGCTTGCATAGAACCTCAAGATCAACCACAATTGACAGCTTAGGGCCTTCTTTGGTCTTTTTTAAGCATATATACAGCCCCACACATATGAACAGTCTTCTAGATTCCCAGAAATCTAACAGTCTTACAAAATTCCCTTAAGGTAATCTCATTCCCCAGCTTTTCCTTTCAGGTTTTTGAATTAGCCTGTTGTTTGCCCAACTGTTACTCACCATCACAGGCACTAGAGATATTAAACACTTGCTTTTAATTGTTTTCAGGGAACATTTGGAGGGGATGGGGAGGCTGTTTATATTGGGTGACCTTCAAGTCAGGTCAAATATAGTTGGTCTTGTGAATGAAGTCTTTGAAGAAACCAGCAGATTCATAAAATAATGACATTCTTGAGGAAAGGAGCTTTAAAGAAGCTCCAAATTTATTCTGTTCCTTCCATTGGCTAGTTTTTACCAGGCATGAGCTGTCAAGCAAGAGAATGAAATGATCTGATTTACATAGGCTGAATGATATGTGAAGAATAGACTTTAAGGAAATATATGCCTTCCCTAGGCAAATTGTTCAATGTGTCTGAAAAGCATTACCCTGGGCTTTATCCAGGGACAAACAGATGCTCAACACTGAGAGCAAGGGCCAGGAAACTGATGAATTCTCTAGATACTCTTCCATTCTTCATATTTGTCTACTTGGAGTCTGGTACATTTCTGAAACTTCTACATAAACTTTCTGCTGTGAATTCTTCACCTAGTTTCTCCATCAATCCAATCTGTTTCCTATTTTTCAAAAAAAAAACAAAACATTTAAATCTCATCAGTTGAAGCCAATCTTTCTTGATTTGACATCTTTTGTCATCTTTTAAAAGTTAACATACAGAGCTGGGGTTGTGGCTCAGTGGTAGAGCACTCACCCAGCGCGTGTGAGGTGCTGGGTTCAATCCTCAGCACCACATAAAAAATAATAAATAAAATAAAGGTATTTTGCTCAGCTATGACTAATATATATATATATATATATATATTTTTTTTTTTTTTTTTAAATAGTTAACATACCTACTCAAAATCCTTAGTACTCATAGTCATGCAGAAGCAGACACAAACATCCAGGCAATCTATATACGGCTGGCCTCCCTTCAAGGTTCCCTTTATAGTGATCCTAAGAGAGGTTTCCAGCTTCTACAAGGCTTCCAACAGCATAAAACACATGTCTGTGGCCAAAAAAAAAAAAACCCCATTACCTACACTGCAGATGCCCTGATGTACTTTTGACTGATGACTTTAAGCCATTACCATGCTGGTCTGCTCCCTCCATAAATAAACAGGCCAGCCAACTGACTGTGGTAAAGTTGGTGAATTCTTCTGGCTACTTTATTTGGGAAGCATGACTGACTAACATGTCACGGTATTGTCAGCTGTAGAGATATTTATAGTAACTTTACACTTAACAGAATACATCAGAACATACTGAGAAAGTTATATATATAGACTATACCAAAATCTTAATAAGAAAGATATTTTATCAGGAATAGAACTATTTTTATAATTTTTAACATTACTTCTTAGAAAATCATCCTTTGAAGTAATAAAAATATCCTTAATAAAAATTAACACAAAATTTTGCCAGCAGTGTTGCATACCTGTAACCCCAGTTTCTTGGGAAGCTGAGGCAGGAGGCTCATAAGCTCAAGGCCAGCCTCACCAATACAGAGGGACTCTGTTTCAGAATAAAAAATAAAAAGAACTGGGGATGAAGCTCAGTGGGAAGGTGGCCCTGGGTTTAATCTGTAGTACCAAAATAATAATAATACAAACTTTCCATCACAAGTTTTCAATAATAAAATAGAGAGATGTGCTTCACAGGAAAATATTCCAAAACCATAGTAAAAAAAAAAAAAATACTGAGAAAGGGCTAAGGTTGTAGCTCAATGGTAGAGCACTTGCTTTGCATGCATGAGGCACTGGGTTCAATCCTCGGCACCACATAAAAATAAATTTTAAAAAATAAAAATATTGTGTCCACCTATGTCTAAAAAATATTTTTAAAAAATATTGAGAAGGAACTGGTTAATCTTAATTTTCTGTTACAAAGTGATCTTAGTAATAGCTCAACAGTTCTTCTACTACATTCCTTCCAGCACTCCTCAGACTTCCCTTCAGTTTTTAGTCATTTGTCAGTCACAGAACATTAGAATTCCTCTAATGTTTAAAGATCCAGACTCCACAGAACTCAAAAACTTGAGATCTTATTTGGAGATTCTAGCAGGGGGGCACAGCTACTCATAACCCCCACAACCAAAGAATGGTTCTCCTCTATTGGGGAAGGCCATACTCTTTGACCCAGTGCCCAGCTTTGAAAGGAAGGCACATGGAGAGGTGACAGAGGAAGGGAATACCCTCCTAGCCAGCCACATCAGCCAAATCAACCCTGGTGATCAATGGGGTGATAGATGTTGCAGCCAGATTACCCTCACATCCCAGACTCCACAGAACTCAGAAACTTTGTATCTTCATCCTTTAATCTGTGAACATTTTTAATAGGATCACATTATTTTTTATGTGGATGTTGTAGCCTGACACATGAGATATACTCCAACATAAATATCTTAGAAATGTGTTGCTTCCAATTATACAGAAAAAAAGTACCACATTTCATCTATTTTCTCACATTCTATATATCTATTTATCTTACCTACATGTCAATCCTATTTGAAATTGAAGAACATCTGAATATTTACTATGTACTATACTAATGGTAAAACTAAGTCTTTTGAAATTATATAATTTTTAGCTGTCAAAAGAACCACAAATCTAGGTTCAGTTCTCTTACTAATGTTATACTTCTCTAAACTTATTTCTTTGAAAAACCTATAAAATAAAAAAGCTATCATTCATAGTTTCAGTACTATCAACTCATTATTTTACCTTTTTCAACAAAATTCATCTAGGCAGCAAGCATAAGGAATTTTTAGAGCATAAACTCTGGGAGTGGGCTGGGATTTTGGCTCAGCGGTAGAGTGCTCACTTCGGTAGAGTGCTCACTTCGCATATGCGGGACCCTGGGTTCGATCCTCAGCACCACATTAAATAAATAAATAAATAAGTGAAATGAAGATAATGTGTCCAACTACAACTAAAAAATAAATATTAAAAAAAAAAAACCTCTGGGCGCCAGACCACTTAGGTCCATACTAGCTCTGCTATTAATGAATGGTATAGGATCTTCTTCTTCTTTTTAATCAAATGTGTTTTTTGAAACATTACCTTCATTTTATTTATTTTTTATTTTGTATGTGTTGCTGAGGATTGAACCTAGTGCCTCACACATGCTAGGCAAGCACTCTACCACTGAGCTACAATCCCATCCCTGGTATAAGATCTTAAGACTAGTTATTTAAATTTCTTAGGCCTCACTTACTTCACTGGTAAAATGTGAATAGTAATAGTGCCTTTCTCATAACTTGTTATAAAGACTGCATAAGTTAATATCTATAAAACTCTTAAAGTAGTGCAAGACACATAATAAGCATGATGTGTGTTTTGGTTTAGATATTAGGTATCCCCTAAAAGCTCAAATATAAGACAATACAAGAAGTTTAGAGGTGAAATGATTGGGTTATGAGAGTCTTAACCTAATTGGTGTATTAATACCCTGATAAGGATTAACTGGGTGATAACTATAGGCAGGTAGTGTGAAGCTGGAGGAGGTGGGTCCCTGGAGGTGTGCCTTTGGGGTATATATTTTGTCCTTATTGAGCAGAGTTTTGTCTTTGCTTCATGGTAACCACGTCCTGAGCCACTTTCCTCTTCTACACTCTTCTGCGGTGATGTTCTGCTTCACCTTGGGCCCAAAGCAGTGGAGGTGGCCATTTACAAACTGAGACCCCTGAAATGGAGAGCACTAAATAAACTTTTTCTACACTAAAATTGTTCTTGCTAGGTCTATTGGTCACAGCTACAGAAAAACATAGGCTAAACAGAAAAGAAATCTGGTCTTCAGTGAAAATCAATCCATTAACTAGTTCCTATCAGATTTTTTCCAAATGGCAAAATATTAGAACTATCAAGGATAAGGTCCAAATAACAAGATATTCCTATGAGAAAATAAATAAATTGGGCCTGTACGCCTGATAACTTCTGTCACTTGGCTTTGATTCCAAAACTCTACATAAGAACTTTCCAACCAGGTCCTAAAGAAAATATGTTTTCAAACTCCTGGGCTTATCATTAAATGTCAATCACATCCTGTTATTCAGCAAATACACAGAACTCATCACAATCACAGTCTCAGGAGATCCAACTGTGAGTCAATACTATTAATAGCTAACATTTATAGAATGCTTTTTTAATGGGCCAGGCACTGTTCTAAGTACTTCTCACATAACACTATTTTAATCCTTTCAAAATATCTGTAAGATAGATACTATTTAGTATCATCACCATTTTACAGATGAGAAAACTGAGGTAGAAAGATTAATTTGCCCAAGGTTATACATATTTAGTAAAGTAAGTGACCAACCTGGGATTCAAGCTCAGGCAGGGTAGCTTCAAAGCCTCAACATTCAAACCATAACTTGCCTCATAATGAAACAGCACAGACAACATTATTGATTTTAAAAGCCAAATGAGCTGAAAATGTGTGATATGCCATGCTAGAGTCACCAACAGCCAGGTAATGAGAAAATACTGAAAAGAAGGCAAGTTTTCTTTATTCATTCTCTTCTCTCTGATCTCCCAAGTGAGTATGAGTTAATACAAGTAAAGTGTTTTAAGTAGTGCCTGGCACATAGTAAGCACTCATTAAGTGTTAAGAGGTGGTACTGGTAAAAATAGTAGAGTATGCCTACTGACCCTGTCTCACTCTAATGGCTAGGACAGACTAGGATAGCTATTGCTATCTCTTTGTCCCTCTGATTTCAAGAAATGAACTGAGACAATAAATAAATGCAGTCTATCATCACAAACCTCAATAATGTTACTTTAGCCTGACCACAAACACAAACTGTTTCACTCCAATGTCATTCCTCTTTTCTTGGTTTACAAAACCTTTGGTGGAGCCAGGAGAAAAGTAGAATAAAGCAGCTTTATAACTGCTTGACTAGATGCCAAAAACAGAAGCAAGATTTGTGAAAAGCAACTGAATGGGCCTAAATATTGACTGTTAGATGGAAACTAGCAAAGGATTCTAATGACAGAAGCTTGGTATAAGATTGAATATTTTCAAACTCATAATTTTAGATTACCAGTTTTTATGTGCCTAGATCTGGTAAAGTGATGACAGGAACAGTATCAGGATAATAATACCTCTTTCTCTCAATTGTTTACAATTTTTTAGGCTAAAAGCTTTACGGACAACTTAGTGAGTCCCTAAGCAACTCAGTGAAACCCTGTCTCAAAGTAAAAGATTTTTAAAAAAGGGGGCGGGGAGGGCGCGCACCTGGGGTTGTGGCTCAGTGATTAAGCACCCCTAGGCTCATTCCCCAGTACAAAAAAAAAAAAAAAACCTTTACAGAATCAGAATCAAAGTACATTTCAGGAAAGAAAACAAGCAAACAAACAACACAAACTAGCAAATCAAGCATTTCAATTCCCAAAAGACAATGTTGGGAAAAAAAACTAGCAGTCACTAGAAATGCTGGTATACCACATTATTAAATTATCATAGCAACTTAGTGAATGAAGACCAGCAGTTGGTTTTAAATGAAATAAAATATGACAAAATACAATAAAAAATATTAGGAACTTGAGGTATACCTCAGTAGTAGAGCGCTTGTCTAGGGTGCATAAGCCTGAGTTTTGATCCCTAGTACTCAAAACAAACAAAAATACATATATACATATTATAATGTATCATCAGTAGTAAAAATAAATATGGTTTCACAAAACTTGTTTCAATTTTAAATACTAATATGTACATATGTGAGTATGAATACTAACAATGTAAAAATGCATCTTATAGTAAGCCATGGTCAAAAAAACTTTAAGTCACTTTACCAAAAACAAAAAACTGACCTGTCAAAAAAAAGTAGGAAAATACCACTTCAAACTAAACACAAAGGTTTGGTGGTTCTATAAATTATAGTTTTATTTGAAGAAAGCCTCTGAAAGAGAACAAAAGGGAAAACATCTGTGTATGAATCAATAGTTCAAGATTTAGTCCTAAAAACAAAAAAATTTCACTTAATGTAAGTTACCTACACTAAAAATATACTAACAGGAGGGCAAGGGTGTAGCTCAGTGGTAGAGAACTTGCCTAACTTGTATGAGGCCCTGGGTTTGATCAAATACACACACACACACACACACACACACACACACACACATATACACCCACCCCTAAAAAGCGATATGGAAATGAGATAAAGCAAATACTTTCAATTCATCTATTTAATGGCCACCAAATATGAGACATGGCTATTCTCTGCCAAGCTCTAGTTCTCACTACCAAGAACACTTAATCTGTCAGTATTATCTCATCACTGCTACCTAACATATAGCCAAGGAAGACCAAGAAAAAGCAGATTTGAAATTTTCTGCTTTACATTATCACAAATGTTCCCTAAATTTGACATCTTTAAATGTAAAAAAGAAAAATTCAGTAAGGAACCAACACAATGATTACTAGGGTGTTTTATAATATAAGACATTTATGTATCATTTCTTTTTTTATACCTTTATTTTATTCATTTATTTTTATGTGGTGCTGAGGATGGAACCCCTTATGTTCTTTCTTATCCTAAATTGTTCTCTAAAGTCTGACATATTCCAAGACAAAAATTCGTACACACGTATTTTTAGATCATGCTGTCGGCAAAGTCAGATTATCAAATTTATATCATCAATCTAGTCAGAAAACGTTAATATCACTGTGTTAAATATCACTCTTATTTTGAAAGGGGGAGGAAAGTAACAGATGAAGCTGACCTAAATCTTCTTTAAGTAGTATGGAAACTAAAGCATAAAGTATAATCCACCTAAGAGCTAATCATTCTAAAAGTACTGACCACAACAACCAACCAATTTTCCTAAACTCAGTAATTGCTACATTATTAAATTTCAGATGAAAGAAATCTATTAAGAATTTAAAAGACAAAATATCATCAAACCCTCTTATAAAAAAGAAAATTTATTTGAGCAAAAAGTTGAATGTTTAGGCAAAGGTAAAGGACATCTAAATCCCAACAAGTAAGTCACCACAGCAAAGCTTACTTTTTTCACTTTTCATAATAAAAGCCAAGGAGGAAAAAGTCAAGACAAAAGCTACTATTTAAAAAAAATGTGCATTTAATTAATATCTGAATTAATAAGAGAAGTTAACAAATAAGAATTAAAATAAGTAGTATTTCTAATCAAGTGTTACTTCTTACTAGAATTATAATTTTTCTGTTAACCAGATTCCATGATTCTCAACTCTTCAAAATATTCTGAAAAATAATGTATTCTGAGTACAAGACTAATATAAAATCATCTTCTTCCCCCAGATAGCAATTGAAATGTTTTCATTTGAAATAATAAAGGCACAAAACAATAATACAATATTATTAAGCTCTAAATGGGGGTTATTTGCATTTTTTAGTTTAATGAGGACCTGGTTTTGGAAAAGTTTGGTTTTCTTTTTAAAAATTTACTTATTTTTTTTATTGTTGGTCGTTCAAAACATTACATAGTTCTTAATATATCATATTTCACAGTTTGATTCAAGTGGGTTATGAACTCCCATTTTTACCCTGTATACAGATTGCTGTATCACATCAGTTACACTTCCATTGATTTACATATTGCCATTCTAGTGTCTGATGTATTCTGCTGTCTATCCTATTCTCTACTATCTCCCCTCCCCTCCCCTCCCCTCCCCTCCCCTTTTCTCTCTCTCTACCCCCTCTACTAAAAATTTACTTATTTATTCTAATTAGGTATATATGACAGCAGAATGCATTTGGATTCATTGTACACAATTGCAAAAGTTTTCTTTTTCCTAAAGTAAAAATAAAAACACTATTACACTAATTAAATATATTACTACATATTACTGTATTTAGGACATGGTAGACCAAAAAGATGGTGTGATTAAATTTTGCACAAATTTTCAAACCTGGAAATGAGACCAAAGGTAAGTCAGAAATTTCAGTTTCAGCCTTCTGTTATCATACTCAAAAGTTGTTAAATTCATTTGAGAGAACGTTAAGACTTTAGCATTTAAAGACTACTATATATTTAATATTCTGCAGATCAAAGACAGTAAAAACAAATATATGTGCGCGCACACACACACACACACACACACACACACGTATGAAAACTTTAAGGGAGCATTTTATTAAAAACACTGCCTTTTCACTGTATAAGGTCCCAACAACTCAGGAAGCTGAGGCAGGAGGACTGCCAGTCTCAGCAATTTAGCGAGGTCCTAATAAGCAAGTTAGTGAGACCTGACTGAAAATAAAAAATAAAAAGGGCTGGGATGTGGTTCTGTGGTTGTGAAATACCCCTGGATTCAATCCCCAGAAGCAAAAAATAAAAACAAAAGAACACTACCATTTCTCCAAGAAACTCCAAAGCAATTTCCATAAGATAACAATATTAAGAGGGGGAGGGATTTGATCAGTTTGCTTTCTAATATATGTTTTTTGAAATCAGAAAAATACATGTAGTAAAGGTTTACAATTTGTCTTAAGTCACCACTAATAAAAAGATGACGTAAAACCTTCCTCTAAGGTTCCCAACCAAAAGGAATATTATTTTGTGTTTCAGAGAAATTTGATTTTCTTTAAACCTTAACCTATAAAGAAGTAACTGAAGTAGTAAACCTTTGTATAAAAAAATATCAGAAAGACTAAATTCAAATTCAAATCTAAATTGTTATTTTGGGGCAAGTTATATAACCTCTGTGTCTTAGTTTCTTCATATGTAAATTGAGGATAATAAAAATAGTACTTACTTCATAGGAGTAAGAATTAAAAGAGTTAATACATAGGGCTGGGGAGGAGTAGGCACTAGCTCAAATGGGCAATGCCAGTTGATCCCAATAACTAACACACACACACATACACACACACACACACAGAGTTAAAATAGGTAAACCAAAAATAGTTTCTTTTACTTTTTTACCACTCTTGATTTTTACAGTTCAGTTGTAAAAAAGTTTCCCAAATGAAAATTATTTAATTGTACCTATAAGGAAAGAACATGATTTTATACTTAGCTATGATGAAGATTCACACAAAAACCTTAAAACCCACAAATGATGAGAAATCACTACTTTCAAAGCAACAGAAAATTATAATATCTAACTTAAAAATTACATGCCAACATCACTATAAAGAAGTGATACTTTTTCTCTGGTCCTCGCGCTTAAAAAATATATATATATTTAGGATTATATTTGCTTTTTAGGCACCAGGAGCAAAAAAGAAAAAAAAAAAAACACTGAGCAATATCCCCAGCCCTTTTTAAAAAAAAAAAAAAAAATTTTTTAGTTGTTGATAGACCTTTATTTTATTTATTTATATGTGGTGCTGAGAACTGAACCCAGTGCCTCACACATGCCAGGCAAGTGCTCTACCGCTGAGCCTCATCCCCAGCCCTTTTTATTTTTTGAGACAGGGTCTTACTAAGTTGCTTAGGTCTTAAATTGCTGAGGCTGGCCTTGAACCTGTGATCCTCCTGCCTTAATCTCCTGAGTTGCTGGGATTACAGGTATGTGCCACAGCATCCGGCTAGGATTTTACTTTAATTGTAATTAAGTATTATGTTCTTATATTTAATTCTGAAATGAACAATATGAACAAATTAAGAATTTAAATGCAAGGTGGGTGTGGTAGCAAACTCTGTAGTTCCTCCTACTTAGAAGGCTGAGGTGGAAGGATCATTTCAGTTCAAGAGTTCAGGACTAGTCTGGGCAACATTGTGAGATTCTATCTCAATTAAAAAAATAATGATTCAAATATAATTGTCAGTCCTATAGAATGTCATCTAGTTCATACAAACCTAGCCTAAATATGTATATTGTAATTGACAATATACAAATTATATTTTACTGAAAAAAAATGTATTGCAGGGCTGGGGTTGTAGCTCAGGGGTAGAGTGCTTGCCTAACACGCGTGAAGCACTGGGTTCGATCCTTAGCACCAAATAAAAATAAATAAAGAAAATAAAGATACTGTGTCCATCAACATCTAAAAAACATTTTAAAAAATGTATTGCAGGGCTGGGGTTGTGGCTCAGTGGTGGAGCGCTTGCCTCGTACAGGTAAGGCACTGGGTTCAATCCTCAGCACTACACATAAATAAATAAATAAAGATGTTGTGTTCATCACTAAAAAAATAAATAATAATAATAAGTATTGCAAAGATACAATAGTTATTGATAATTATTTTCTAGGGAGGAAAAAAAAACCTAGACCTAGCTGGTACAAACATTAATAACCAAGCTTAAAAGTGCATCCAACACTACCTGTAGTAAGATCTTTTTTTTTTTTTTTTTTTGGTACTGAGGACTGAACTCAAGGACCACTGAGCCACATCCCCAGCCCTATTTTGTATTTTATTTAGAGACAGGGTCTCACTGAGTTGCTTAGTACCTTGCTTTTGCTGAAGCTGGCTTTGAACTCGCAATCCTCCTGTCTCAGCCTCCAGAGCCGCTGGAATCACAGGTGTGCACTTAGTTTGTAGTAAGATCTTTAAGATTTTAAATGTTGACTGCCTTGGACTGATCTGTTAACTTATTCACAATAAGTCAGTATTGCTTAAACTATACATTTCCTTTTCTGATTCAAAATGTTTTTGCCTAGTCAAAAGGGGAAAACAGTAAAGACAAATGAAGTCCTGTTTTATGTTTTTTTTAATTTACCATGAATAACAGAAAATATCTTAATTCTACTTTTAATAGGTAGCTATCTTAGGACTTAGTTGATGGGACTTAAAAAAATCAAGATGATGATATGTTCCATTATTTATTGTTTTCTGACAGCAAAGCATACCTAACAATAGAATAATTTGAGCCATACATACTATATAGGAGCATGCACTTGTATTTTAATCAAAGATAAAGTCCACTTATTTTATTTTCTACTTTACTATAAATATAACAATTCAACTCTTTGGTATAAACCAATTAGATGACATATCGCAAGAAGAAACTGTTCCTAATATTTTAAAATATATATATTTCTATTTGAGCTCTTCTTCCATTTAAATCATGCATGAACTAAAATATCCTCTAGTTATATGTAGTACACAAAAATCTTTCAAAAGAGGATGAAGTCATGAAGCAGCTTAGGCAGATCACAAAAACCACAATACAGCAAGGTACAAATGGTAAGGACATGTTGGAGGTATATTTTGTTTTTTAAATATTTAAAGCTGTATCTTCCTTAAAACACATCATAGGAGGGCAGCAGAATAGAATAGACAATATGATTGATGTATGTACATTCCATGTATGTATTATATGTCAAAATACATTCTGCTGTCATGTATGACTAAAAAAATAAATAAATAAAAATTAAAAACAAAAAACACATCATAGGATCCAAGGACAAAAATTAAAAGATGTAAGATAAGTACAGTACTAAAAAGATGGTAAAAAAATAACCAAAAAATTATCAACTCAAAATAAACAACTAATATGCAGAAATGTATTTTTTTAGTTGTCAATGGACCTTTATTTATTTATATGCAGTGCTGAGAATCAAACCCAGTTCTCACACATGCTAGGCAAGCACTCTACCACTGAGTCACAGTGCCAGCCCCAAAAATGTGTTTTAAATTGAGCTCCTGAATTTATAAACTAAGACTTTACCAAACTAAATTAGAAATGTCTATAGAAAACTAACAGTGAGCCCGGCACAGTGGCATACACCTATAATTCCAGCCACTCCTAGAGCAGAGGCCAGCCTGGAGTACCTAATGAGTGAAACCCAGTCTCAAAAAGAGCTGGGAATGTAGCTCAGTGAGAGTGCAGGGTTGGGGGGTGACACAGGTACTAAGCTGTCTCCAGTGATTTGGAAGGGGCTGGTAGTTAGGTAAGAGGGGCAGGCTTCTCAATAAACAGTCTAGTGTTCTAGACTAAGACCAGCAGCACAAAAACTGCTACAGTGAGAATGTAGAATGCTCACTTTACTTGGTGGGCTCTATGCAGAATTTATATCATAATAGGCCAAAGTCATTTCAGAAGACAAAAGACAAAGAGAATCTTAAAACTTTTCTATTTCTACTTCTGCACAAAACAGTTTCCTTCCCTAGTCCCTCTTTAAAGGCAAAATGATTTTGGCACAGATTAAAAATCTGTGTCATAGATTTCTGATCCTAATAGCTTCATTCCTATGAAATAAACATTTGAAATGACCAATTAAATAATATACTGTGTTCTCCATCTTACAGCTTCTGATATAACTAAAATTCATTACTCTAGTGAGTGTATATACAGGACTTCTTTACTTAAAAACAAACAAAAAATCTTGGGCCTGCAAAGTGGCACACACCTGGAATCCCAGAGACTCAGAAGGCATCCAAAATTTGAAAATGGCATCAGCAACTTAGTGAGACCCTGTCTCAAAAATAAAATTTAAATGGCTGGGGGTATAGTTCAGTGGTATAGGACCCCTGGGTTCAATCCCCAGTACTGGGGTTGAAGGTTGCCTTGGGAAAAAAATATCAATTCTTTTAAGCCCTGATTTCCTTATGGGTAAAATGAAGGGGTATGCTTGAACTCTGTGGTTTCCTGAAACTGTAAACTGGAGAAATCTATATAGGTTTAAACTTAGTCATGCTCAAGAAATACAAAGTTCAGAAATGAGAATGGATGAAAGATGGTCTGGCATCAACACAAATATGGGTCTATCTACAGAGTTGCCATGGCTTTGGGGAACAATATTCGCAAACCTAGAGGTAAGGAAGCAAATGGAGTTAGCCATACTCATTAGGGTTAGGTTTTTAAGGATGGGAAATGATGGCCAGTTGGAAAAAAAAAAAAAAAAAAAAAAAAGCTAGTTTCCAGTGCAGATGCTGGGGAGGATGTACAAATTTCTAATGGGCTTCTCTCAGCAGTTACATTTTGATAGCCAACCAAAAGGGTTCTTCTTTGTGGCATCTAGCCTAAGGAGGTCAAGTTCCAAAGTCCTTTGCTAAAGATAAGCAAAGGTAAAGCCCAATTTTGGAATAAATTAAGGTCTATTCTGCACACTCATATGTATATGTATCATGTAATAAGGGAGAACTCCGCCAACAGGAAAGCAGACACTAATCTTGTATTTGTTCTGTTCACATTTAAATACTAAATTTTAGAGTGTAATTTATATGATTACAGAAACTGATCACACACAAATGAAAACCTTTGCAATCAAATGCTAGACATACATCAATAACGCAACGAAAATAAAGATCATCCAACTCCTGTACCTCAAAATATACCTTAGACAACAAAATTTGAGAAATAGGATACCAGCCATCATTAAATCCAGTTCTTTCATGTTATAGATAATTTAAAACCTCCAAAGAAATTTAAGATAGATGACATGCCTCAAAATGAAAAAAGATATTTTTAAGACTAAGGTGGTAGTGATAAAGAAAAAACACGTTAGAACATTTTAATATGAAAATTATTGTAATATGTGACTTAAGAAGAAGAAAAACAGAAAACACATTAATATGATAAAAATGAAAAAAAATGTATAAGAAGCAAAGATAAGGATACATATCTGCATACTGCATTCAAGTAAAATTACTTTGAAATTACCATAGTGAACTCTTTCGTTGTGGCAATCACAAAAACACACAAAATTTTTTGATAATAAACCTATAAGTTTGAGGCTAACAATCTCCCACAAACTCCATCTTCTGTCATAGCACTGTCTGCAAAATAAAGCTCATGCAGTACAAGAACTGACCGTCCCAGAACATCCGCATTTTTGCCTCGGCTGTGCACATCCACTCTCCTGGGATAGCGAACACAAAACTGACAGAACTTCCTCCTGACTTGTCAATTAACAAGATCACACAAGCCCAACCGCCAGCAGAACCGTGTGCCTGCCACCTGTTAGCTGCTCTTGAGAGAGCCCCAAAACCGAGCTCCAGCAAAGCACTGGGAACGCCTTTGTTGTTCTCTTAACTACGGAAGCTACCAGAGTTCAGTCTAACCCCGCGCCTGAAAGCAAAACTTCCCCCAGGCTGGGCAAGTCTTCCAAGGTTGGGGCTTTGACAAAGCCCTCCTGTAGCTACAGCGAAGCACAAATGTCATCTGCTAGTCCCAGAAGGGGGTAAGGGTCAAAGGTGAGGAAAGTTTGGGGACGGATATCTAGGATCTTAAGAAAAGCTCAGTTTCGCGGGGGAGGAGAGTGAGCACAACGAGGAGGTGGGCCGTCCCGCTGGGTGAAAGAACCGTGAAATCCCGGCTCAGGGGTCGGGGAAGAAAGGTGCTAAAACGAGACTAGGAGGAAAACGGAGAGACAGTGGATCAGGCGAAAGACAAGAAACCGAGTTTAAAAGGGATGGTTATGCTGAGGAAAGAAAGGCTAAACTGAGGTGAAAGAGGCGAGGCCAGCGTGAAGGGAAGGGCCGAGATGAGGGAAGCACAGTAGAGACAAGGAACAGGCGGAGAGACCCCCACCCACAAGGTCCAAGGCAGAACTCTTGACCCGCCTTCCTACAGGATGTATTCGACTGGCTGCGCACAGACCCTGTCGGCAGCGGAGACTCACCCAAAGGCTGCAGAAGCCCCACAGCAAGACATGGGGACCGGTCCAGACCCACGGTAGAACCAGCACAGTGGAGGAAACCGCGGCGTTAGAGTAACCCGGATGCGCATCCTTAGGAACCGGAAGTAAGCGACCAGGGTCACCTCGCAATCCACACCCCGTTCGGACCAGAAGCCCCTGGGCGCGTGTGTTGGGCCTCTGGGGGCGGGGAAGTGCTTAGACCCTGCCCACTCCGCGACCCTGGCGAGCCCCGCCCCTGGTCACGCCCAGCTCGGCGCCCTGGAGTCAGTAGCTAAGGCTGAGCTGATCCTAGCTGCACTGCTAAGCCACAGTAGACCAGTTAAGGAGTACCACAGCCCTCTTTTTCAAGGAGGTCTTTTTAAAATGCGCATCATCCCTGCCTCCCTAAAGGGAACGTGTGGAGAAATGCTGGATTTAGAAAAACTGTGGGAGTTAGAATGGGTGGGAAGTTCGGGAAGACGCTTGGAGGCTATCTTTTTATGCCCATAGTTTATTCCTAATATTGCATTGAGCTTACAGTTAACCTCAGTTCTTGCACATTGTCTGCAGAAGCAAAATTTTTAAATTCTTCGTTAATTTTACATTACAACCCAAATATGGACAAAGGGCAAGGTTGAATTCAGGTTTTGTGTCCGAAGTATATTCAATTTAGGAGACCCTCTTTAAGAAAAAGAATCCAAAATTACACACACAGTATTAGATATAGAAGTGAGGGGTTTTTTTATAATAAGAAAATAAATCACTTTTTTTTTAAACTCACAAATTAAAAATCGAGAAAAAAGCTCGGTGTGGTGGTACATACCTGTAATCCCAGCTACTCAGGAGGTTGAGGCAGTTCTGGGCCAGACTGTCCTGTCTCAAAAATAAAAAGGGCTGGGGATGTAGCCCAAAAGTACAGTGCCCCTTGGGTTCGATCCCCAGTACCACCAGTAAATAAACAAATGAAGACTCGACAAGAGGATTTGGACATTTTGTGACTTACACGGTCCTGGGTGGCAGGCAGGCCAGCATAAAATGGATGAGCACCCTGTGCCTACAAGCAGGGAGAATATATGAAGGATAACTTGCATGCCAACTAAACATGTGGGTTTTTTCAGAGGTTTTAGGAGCACATGACTTTACTTCACAACCAAGGTCATCCTGTTTTGATTCCCATCTAAAGATTGGAGATAAAAGAAGTGGCCAGTTTCACTCCTCCTTGCCCGCCTCAACACATTCTTGGGAGACCTTCTTAGTTCACCTTCAGAAACAACAAGCCATTAATATTGATTTAGTGATTACCCCAACAGGTGGGCTCCTGTTAAAACCTTAGTCAGGTCATGTCCCTCTTTCAATGAATTCCTGTCTTTGAGTAAAAACCAAATGCTTATGCTGATATACAGGACCCTCAAGATTTGACACCACCCCCCCCCCCCAGTACACCTCCATCCTGTCATCAGTCTGCTTAAAGCAAACTGGCCTCTTTGCTGTTTTTCTAACCTGCAGATATGCTCGGGGCCTTTGTACTTGCTGATTCTTGTGCTTGAACTGCTTTTCCCCCAGACACCTGCACCAATTCACCCTGTCACTTCATTTATGTCTTTATTCAAATATCACTTTCCCAATGAGAACTTCCCTGACACTATAAACACTATCATCCTTCTTGTACCTTCTATCTGTTTCCCACATAATTTTTCTCTAATAAGTGTTCTCCCCTCCAACAAGTAGCTTATAAACTTGATTTAATGTCCCTCCCTCCCCAGAAGAATATGAACTCCACAAGGGCATCTATGTTTGGCCATTTTGTTCATGGAAATATTTAGCACCAGAACAGAGTCTGGCACATTGTAGGTGCCCCCTAAGTGTTTGTTGAATGAAAGAATTAATAATTCATTTATTTGGGGACAAGTTGCTCATTAATTGTTTTTGCTGGGGCTGGGGATGTGGCTCAAGTGGTAGCGCGCTTGCCTGGCATGCGTGCGGCCCGGGTTCGATCCTCACCACCACATACCAACAAAGATGTTGTGTCCGCCGAGAACTAGAAAATAAATATTAAAAATTCTCTCTCTCTCTCTCTCTCCTCTCTCTCTCCTCTCTCACCCTCTCTTAAAAAAAAAAAAAATTTGTTTTTGCTGTTGGGAAACCATGTAAATTTAACCACCAACTCCACCAGGGGGAGACCATGAGCGTACAATGGGACATCTTCAGAAATGTTATTCCTGAAGCATTTAGGGTACATAAACATGATTCTAAAACAGAGCTATAAAGAAGCTCACAAATTCCTCCCCAAAGCAGAGAAGGCTGTAGCAACTAAAAATAAACAAATAAACAAAAACCTTCCAATGCCTTTTACAGTCCTTTGAGAATAAATTCTAAGCTACTTGCTATGGTTTCTAATAGGCCCTTCTTGGCCTGCCCTTCCCAGCTTTCAAATGGCATGTCCAGGCTCCTTCCCCTCACATATCCTGAGCTCCAGTCATGCTGGTACTTTTTTCTCTCTCCTTCACAAACCAAAATTCTAGCCTCAGGACCTGCTATTCCCCGTCTCTCTCTCCCCAACCTTCCAATGCATGGTTCTTTTTTTTAAAATATTTTTTTAGTTATTGATGGACCTTTATTATTCATTTGCTTGCTCGGAATCGAACCCAATGCATCGCACATACTAGGCAAGTGCTCTACCACTGAGCCACAACCCCAGCCCCCCAGTGCATGGTTCTTTATACTGGTCTCAGTTAAATCTTTTTTTTTTTAATATTTATTTTTTAGTTATCGGCGGACACAACATCTTTGTTTTGTATGTGGTGCTGGGGATCGAACCCGGGCCGCGTGCATGCCAGGCGAGCGCGCTACCGCTTGAGCCACATCCCCAGCCCTCAGTTAAATCTTACCTCTGAAGGCCTCCCCTCATTTCCTGTCTGTCTTCTTTTTCAAGTAGCTCCCTTGTCCCTTCTACATATGTTACTCTTTTTTAAAAATATTTTTTAGTTGTAGATGGACACAATATCTTTGTTTTATTTATTTATTTTTGTATGTGGTGCTGAGGATCAAACCCAGTGCCTCACGCATTCGAGGCGAGGGCTTAGCCACTGTGGTACAACCCCAGCCCCTGTTATCATTTCTTCATGTTCCTATTGCCACTTTCAGTTATCTTGTTTACTTGTTTATTATCTGTCACTAAAAAGTGGGGTCTTTATCTCTCTTGTTAATTGCTTAATTGGAAGCACTACATGAGTGATTGGCATGTAGTGGGTGCTAAATAAACAAAACAAAGTAATTACTAACATTTACTGAAGTTTTTACTACGTGTCACTGACTTTACATAGTAAATATATAAGTGTTGTGGTTCTTTTTTAATTTTCCCACCAAACTTGGAAAGTATTATGATAATCTTCAGTTTACAGGTGAGAAAACTAAGGCAGGCTAAAGGTTTGTTTTTTTTTTTTTTTTAAGAGAGAGTGAGAGAGGAGAGAGAGAGAGAGAGAGAGAGAGAGAGCGAATTTTCAATATTTATTTTTTAGTTCTCGGCAGACACAACATCTTTGTTGGTATGTGGTGCTGAGGATCGAACCCGGGCCGCGTGCATGCCAGGAGAGCGTGCTACCGCTTGAGCCACATCCCCAGCCCAAAAGTTTTGTATTCCCTAAGACCATACTTGGGAGTACATTTAGGTTAACACTATTTAATAAACTATCTTAAAACTCAGTGACTTGAAACGGCAACCACTATATTATTTCCTTTGTTTGTTTGGGTTTTGTTATGTGGTGCTGGGGATGGAACCTAGGGCTTTGCACATGCCAAGCAAGCCTACTACCACTAAGCTACACTCCTAGCCCAACCACTGTCTTATATCTCACATATTTTGAGTCAGGAATTTAGTGCTCAACCAGGTGATTCCTCTGTTCCATACAATATCAAGCAGAGTCAGTAGCGTTCTAGCTGGCAGTCTAGTAGGCTAGTCTGGAGGGTCCAACTATGTCTCTTACTCATGACACTGGCACTTAAAGGGAAGGACTGAAAGGTTCCCCTGGCCATGTGGTCTCAGAGCTCGCCATGTGATCTCTTCATCAATAAAGTTGAATGTCTTACAGGACAGCTGATGATGTCTCCAAAGAGACAAGTTGCAAACACTGTCATTCTTTTAAATCTGCCCTGGAGAATGGCATAGCATCACTTCCATCCCAGTCTATTAGTTAAAGCAATCATAGAGCTCACCTAAACTCAAGGGAGGTAACATATACGCCACCTGTGTTGGGTGGGATGTCAAGGAATATGTAGTCTTCTTCCATCACCACAAAATATTTCCTTTGCCCCCTTTCTCTGATTCTTTTTTTCTCCCTAGGGCTGTTGTCAGAATAACACAGATTTATTGCCGTTTCTGAAATCTAACTGATGTTCACCAAAAGAGTTTCTGAGAAAACATTCATTTTGGTCTGAATCTCCCTGCTTTTTTTTTTACCAACTACTTTGTAATAATTTAAGCTCTGAAGACAGAGTAAAAAGTAAATCAAACAAACCCTCATGGAGTTCACATTCTTATCAATTCACAGACAGAACATGGTGTTGAATATATGCAGCTAAAGCTCAACTGAAGCTCATCATCCTTTTTCATTTCATTCTATGGAGCCTTTCCTAAACTGTAGAGGAAGTGCTCACATTTCTTTTCTTTTTTTTTTTTTTTTTTTTGAAATGAAATTTCTATCTGGGTGTGGTGGCATGTGTCTATGTGGTCCCAGCTACTTGGGAAGCTGAAGCAGGAGGATTGCTTGAGCCCAGGAGTTAGGGACCAGCCTAGCATCATAGTGTGACCCCATCTCAAAAAAGGAATATGTAGTCTTCTTCCATCACCACAAAATATTTTCTTTGCTTTATGCAAAGCCCTGGGTTCAAACATATTTTTTTTCCTCAGGCTCCAGATACAAACTAGATATTGTCAATTAGATGCTCTTGGGTAAGATTTTCAAGGTAGAGTTGAGGAAGAGGCATTTTCCTCTCCGTTGGCTATTTCTGTTGGCCTTTATGATCATCAATAGAGACATGGGGTTTTCTAGAGCAGGATGTCAGTTTCTAGTCCTCCTCCACGAGTTGATTTTTTTTTTTTTTGTACCTGGGATTGAGCCCAGGGGCACTTAACTACGGAACCACATCTCCAGCCCTTTATTTTTTATTTTGAGACAGGTCTTGCTAAGTTGCTTAGGGCATCACTAAGTTACTGGTGCTGGCTTCAAACCTTCTGCCTCAGCCTCCCGAGCTGCTGGAAGCACACGATTTTCTTGATTGTCCTCCCAGACAGTACACAACAGCTCCACAGCTTTCCAGGACTGAGTGGACATGCTGAGCTCCCTGGCCATAAGAAAACCAAGAACAAAATGCGTTTTATAGCAGAGGACAAGACTTAGTAGCCATAAACTACTTAGACACTTAGGAAGCAGTAATCCTAGTGCACTAGCTGCAGCGGCAGTCCCTTCAAAGTCAGGATGGTTGGGTCTATTCCTTGTTCCCTAGCAATGTTTGGCTATGAAATGGGATTAAGAACATTTTTCCTGATTTATGGTGCACTGTAAGCTGTATAGTACTATACAAATAAAATCTATCAATCTTAATTACATCAGTGGCTCTCAAAGTATGATCTGGATTTCCCCTGGAGTTTTCAAAATACCATCAGGGAGTAAATTAAAATAAAACTGCTTTATGAATCAGGCTTGATGGTACACACCTGTAATCCCAGCTACTTGAGAGGCTGAGGCAGGAGGATTACAAGTTCAAGGTCAGCCTGAGCAATTTAGAAAGCCCCTGTCTCAAAATTTAAAAAGGGTTGGGGTTGTAACTCAGTGGTAGAACAATTGCCTACCATGTGCAAAGCCCTGGGTTCATTCCCAGTACCAAAATAAAATAAAATAAAATAAAAAATAAACCTACTTTACTGCTTTAAAAATAATACTAACCCAGGGGTTGGGGATGTAGCTCAGTGGTAGAGCACTTGCCTGGCATATGTAAGTCTTGGGTTTTATTCCCAGCACTGCAAAAGGAAAAAAAAAAACTAGCCCATTATTTGCCTTTTTCACTCATTCTTTCAAAAACATGGAGGTGCTTTCCAAACTATATGATGAAGTCCTTACTGATGAAAGTGATATAACTTGTAAATTTCTTGTTTTTAAATAAATTCTGACATTGTGGAAAGACAGAAATCTGTCCAATCCATATTAATGGCATAGCTTGTTTACAACATGTAACTCATATAAACAAAAGCTCTTTGGGGTCCTCAGTAATTTTTAAGAGTTTTAAGAGATGCTGACGTCAAAACATTTGAGTACTGCCGCCCAAGGTCACTGTGTTTACTCATTCTTGTACTATCTGCAGTGGCCCCCACTTTGACCATTTCTGGATGCTTCATTCTACACGCGGTCATGCCGCTGCCGTGTCCAGCCCTCTTTTACTAGGATGCCTTTCTATTTTGATTAACACACTTGCGACAGAATCTTCTTGCACAGATGTCCGATAACAGCTGTCTTGGCACAGCCTCAGACATAACTGTGGTCTGTTCTCATGAACAATGTTAGACCTGCAGACCAGTCCCTCGCCTTGCGGCTGCTAAATTATTCTTTCTGGCTGGACTCATCTTGTTACCTGGTTACTAACCCTGCCTTTACCCTACTGAGTGCTAGTCCGACACATAGCCTCCTGTTCCTACTTTTGATTTTCTTTCTGTTCAGATGACCCCTTGCTGTGGAGGTCATTTGTCAGCTACCCACAACTAAGCTGAGCCATCCCCACCCTTATCCCTGTCCAATTCCAGAGTGTGAGCTGGGTCAAACTGAGGTCACTTGGAGGCTTCCACCCACCAGATAATGGATTAATATTTGCTTTTAAATATGGCTACACCTTCCCCCAAGATTGCCATGTCTGTGCCTTTATATGCTGTAATCACTTAAAACAAACACTGTTAGCAATGGGTATTTCTTGTAGATAGAATTAAGACAATTAATTCTTATATGTATCTGCCAAGGTTGTTTTTTTTTTTGGGGGGGGGTACTGGAGACTGAACTCAGGGGCACTTGACCACTGAGCCACATCCCCAGTACCCCACTTTTTAAAATTTATTTTGTTTATTTTATTTTTTTATGTGGTGCTGAGGATCGAACCCAGTGCCTCACATGTGCTAGGCAAGTGCTGTGCCACTGAGCCACAACCCCAGCCCCCCCAGACCTTTTTGAATTTTGTCTAGAAACAGGGTCTCACTGAGTTGCTTAGTGCCTTGCTTTTGCTGAGGCTGTCTTTGAACTTGCAATCCTTCTGCCTCAGCCTCCTGAGCTGCTGGGATTATAGGCATGCACAACTGCCTCCCCACTCCTGCCAAGGTTTTTTGTTTTTTTTTTCCCCACCTCCTCCTCCTCCCTCTCTTCCCACCTTCTTCTTCTTTTCCTAAAGAAAGTATGTACAGTGATTGAGAACGAGACTCTGGAGACAGAGTGCATGTGTGAATCCCAGCTCTCCCCCTGATAGTTGTGTCCCATTGGATAGTTGTGTTTGATATTGTAAAAAGACACAAACATGTTCAGTCTGTGGACAGGTCAAGTAATCTCTTAGATCAAATAATCTCTCTGTGTCTCAGTTTTCTCCTGGGTAAAGTAGAAATTTTTTAAAGTAGCATTGTTGAAAAAAAAAGAGAGGGAGGTTCTATGAGGATTAATATATGTAAAGACCTTAGAAATGTGCCAGATAGGGCTGGGGATAGAGTATAGGGGGGAGCGCTTGCCTAGCATATGTAAGGCCCTGTGTTCAATCCCCAGCACCACCCCCACACACACAAATTATGCCAGATACATATAATATATAAGTGATTAAAAATCAGAAAAGGGCCAAGCACAGTGGTGCACATCTGTAATCCCAGCAGCTCGGGAGGTTGAGGCAGGAGGATCACGGGTTCCAAGCCAGCCTCTGCAAAAGCGAGGTGCTAAGGTTTCACTGAGTTGCTTAGCACCTCGTAGACATATTTTATGTCTCTAAATAAAATACAAAATAGGTCTGGGGATGTGGCTCAGTGGTTGAGCACCCCTGAATTCAATCCCCAGTTACCCTCCACAATCAGAAAAGAATGAAAACTATGAAATTTTCATTATTTATTTATTTTCTCTTTTTGGCATAGGGGATTGAACTCAGATCTTGGGTGCTTTATCACCTAGCTACATCCCCTAACCTTTTTTTAAATTTTTTACTTTGAGACAGTGTCACACTAAGTTGCCCAGGCTGAAACTTGCCAAGGCTGGCCTGAATCTTGTGCTTCAGCCTCTCAAGTAGCTGGGATTATAGGTGTGTTCCAGGGTGTCTGGTACTTTCATGAGTTTAGGGATATGGGGGAAAGTTATAATAAATCTTAAAGTCCTGATTTTCAATAGGAAACTTGAGGTGAAACACTATTAGTCTAAGGGCATTAAAGAGTGCCAAGCGCTGGATTATTTGTCTCCTTTGTTTAGAAAAATTAAGAAAGAAGGTTAGTAAATCTTTATATGAGAAGAACCATAAAATTTAAGCTAAATCTAAATGAGTTCTGAATCATGTCATTGTAAGAATAGTCTGCTTAATTAAAGAGAAAAAGAACTTTTCTGTAATATAAATTACTTTTAAAATGATATTATATAAATTACTTTTTTTAAAAAAGGTAGTATTTACTTGAAACCCTGAAGCTAATAATTTTTATTATAAGAAATTACATTTCATTTGACCTAGCTATTGCACTTCTCGGACTATTTATTCCCTGAGGACCTTAAAAAAGAGCTCTATAGGGATACGGCTGCATCAATGATTATAGCGGCACAATTCACAATAGCTAGACTGTGGAACCAATCTAGATGCCCCTCAATAGATGAATGGATAAAAAAAATGTGGCATCTATACACAATGGAGTATTATGCAGCACTAAGAAATGACAAAATCATAGAATTTGCAGGAAAATGGATGGCATTAGAGCAGATTATGCTAAGGGAAGCTAGCCAAGCCCTAAAAAACAAATGCCAAATGTCTGCTTTGATATAAAGAGAACAACTAAGAACAGAACAGGAAGGAAGAGCATGAGGAAAAGACTACAGTAAACAAAGACGAATGGGGGGAGAGAAACGGAGAGAGAAGGGAAAGCACATGGAAATAGTAGGAGACCTTCAATGATACATAAAATTATAAGAGGTTATGAGGGGCAAGGGGGAGGGAAAAAAAGGGAGAGAATTGAACAACAGCAGGGGAGGTAGAGAGGGAAGATGGGAGGGGAGGGGAGGGGAGGGGGGATAGTAGGGGATAGGAAAGGTAGCAGAATACAACAGTCACTAATATGGCATTATGTAAAAATGTGAATATGTAACAGATGTGATTCTGCAATCTGTATTTGGGGTGAAAATGGGAGTTCAAAACACAATTTGAGTCAAATGTATGAAAGATGATATATCATGAGCTATGTAATGCTTTAAATAATCAATAAAAAAAAGAAATTACATTTTTAAATTAATGTTTGTGACAGAAAATAGTGGTTATTCATTTAGAATGGTAAACTGCTAGGTGTAGAGGAGCATGCCTGTAATCTCAGGGACTCACGAGGCTGAGGCAGGAGGATCTCAAATTTAAGGCCAGCTTCAACAACTTAGCAATACATTGTCTCAAGATAAAAATTAAAAGGGCTAGGGATGAAACTCAGTGGTAAAGTGTTTCTGGGTTCAATTCCCAGTACCCAAAACAAACAACAGAAAGAAAATAGTAAACTCTGTTTATTACAGTGTTTACTCCAACTTGGTGACAAATTAAACTCTTGTGCTCTTGTGACCTTACCTTACTGATCTAAATATAATTAAGTTGACCATTATAAAATTCTGGAAAGATTCTCTTAAACTTGGGAATAGATCTAAATACATTCCTTCAAGTGAAGAAAAGTGATAAGAAAATAAGTATAACAGTAAATTAAGGCTGGGCTGTAGCTTAATGGTAGAGAGCAGGCTTGCATGCATAAGGTCTTGGGTTCAATTCCCCACCACACACACAAAAAAAAGCAGTACAGAAAATGAGATTCTGATACATGCTACAACATAAATGAACTCTGAAAATATTATGCACAGCACAGACAAAATTTCTAGCATGAGAAATCTATTGCTTTTATATGACAGTTTAATATTTTCCAGTCAAGAGACAAATTACAACTGTGAAATGAGTTGTGAACCATAAAACCAGTAACAAACATTCAGAGTGAGCAAACGCAAGGTGAGAGAGGAATTATATTTACTCCCTCTCTTGAATACACTCCCACTTTCCTCCCAAAGTAGGAAATGGGAGAGAAAATAGAAAAAGATTTTCTGGCTCCCCTGAGTAGTAATCTCTCAAAAAATATGATGGTATTTATGGAGCACCCATCCTTCCCTGCCCCATGTTAACCCTTCACTTGCATCCCTTCACCGAACCTCCCAACGACACAATTAATTATTATCTAATAATATACTATACTAATATTTGAATATACTCAGGTTATCTCCACTTTCCAGAAAACTGAGGCTCAAGGTTGTTAAATCACTAAGCCAAAGTCCCAGAAGTCACAGCGTGAGACTCCAGCCCTGGGGTAGCAGCACCAAGCAGCTCCAGCTCCAGCTTCGTATTAGCATCCCTGAGGCTTAAGCCCCGCTCCCTGAGGTTCCTGAACCAATCCGAGAGAGGCCAATGGATATTGACCAAGTCTGCTTGTCTCCACCCACTCTGGACCCAAGAGCTTCCTAGCGCTCAACTGCTGGCTCTCGAGGCACCTAACCTTGCCCGAAGGACTGGTTCTGGGTGAGCTGTAGCCACCTCTGTGTCCCATTGTCCCAAGATATGTCACCTGCAAAGCACTGCTTCTCCAGGTTAGCATCATCTCCAGGTGCTAGGCTTCTCCCACTCTCGTTCACCTTGACTTAGTAAAGCCTGATGGTTAAATGAAGCAAGGAGTCTTAGGGTTGAACAGAGCTTCGTTCCAGTCTCTCCTTCACCATTTCCTCTGTAAGATTCTTCATGTACAAGGTACTCAATCTAAAAATAGGGATGGTAAATGTTATAGATTTGGATGTGATTTACCCCTCAAAAGTTCATGTGCTAGAAAACTGAAAAAAAAAAAAAAAGGTTCATAGGCTCAATACTGCATTGAGGTGTTGGAGCCTTTAAAGAGGTGGCTAGTGAGAGGAAATTAGGTCATCGGGGCTCCACCCTCCTAAATGGATTAATACTGATCTCTTGCAGAGTGGGTTAGGTCTCACAGGAGTGAGTTAGGTCTCAAGATAGTTAGGGAGTTAGAAAGCAAAGCCATCCCATAGGCTTAGCCTCTTCTGCACACAGCCATTTCCTTTTCTGTTCCT
The DNA here is from genome assembly GCF_964194105.1 of Spermophilus citellus. Classification (NCBI taxonomy): domain Eukaryota; kingdom Metazoa; phylum Chordata; class Mammalia; order Rodentia; family Sciuridae; genus Spermophilus; species Spermophilus citellus. Next base: position 119,313,043 of record NC_138191.1, on the reverse strand, counting down.
CTGTCGTCTGTCACAGCCAAGGTGGCCATGCCAGGATGCAGACTCCCTGCAATTTGGATCTTCCATCCACCAAAATCATAAGCCAAATAAACGTCTTCATTTATAAAGTACCCAGTCTCAGGTGTTTTGTTGCAGCAACACAAAATGGACTAATACAATAGTCCTGCCTTTTTAGTAGGATGGTTGTGAGAATAAAATGTACTCATCTTTGGAAAACATCTGGTAGAGTGCCTGGCACCTTGTAAGCACTCAATAGACAGATTTGTCATTCTTAGGACTTTCATTGTTATCCCTGTGCTGTAGTCTATCCAGCCTCTCAGTCTCAATTTTCTGATTTGAGGCCTACACTTCATGTCTTCTCTTATCAGTATTTCTTCTCTTCCCTTCATATACACACACACACAAAAAAAAAAACACACACACCACACCTAAATCTCTCCATATATAGATATATGTCTCTGAATATATGTGTATATCTATCTATAGATAGGTATAGATATAGATATATATCTGAATTCAACCCTGGAGGACTCCCACTCACTGATGGGTACTTCTTCAACTATACAGACTTCCCAGAACAAAAAATTTGACCAGCCTGACTTTTCAATTATTAAACTTATTTCAGGTGGACATTTGATGCAAAGCCCACCAATTTTTATCTGAACGTAGGTGGTACACCTCTGAGAGAACCGATAAAGGATTGGGGGGACACGGGGTGGGGCTAGAGCTGCGCTCTTGAGTCAGCTGGGCCTGATTTGGAACTTGCAGGCTGCGAGGCATGGATATACTACTACACATCTCTGAACCTCCATGTCCTCAACTGTGAAGTGGAGAGTCTCACCATTAACTCTCAGGGGTGTGATGAGGATTCTGTGGGACAATGCTGGAAATCCTATGTGCCCGGCACAGAATAGGCATGGATGATGTTAGTGTCCTTCCTCCAGCAGCCCATCATTGTCTTGAAATACTGCCAACAGCATCCGAAAATAAAATGCCTCATTTCTAAGGAAATAGCAAGGCTCCGTTTTCCCTGTTGTCCCCTTGACTTTCCACCCCGTAGTCACTCCCTCCTTTCTCTAAAGCTTAGTCATTCTGACACAGAAAGGCTATTCCCAGGGACACAACCCACACACACACCCAAAGCAGCCCTGCTCAAATGCCACTTGGTCAGAAGCCAGACTTGCTCTTTAGAAAAGCACATCAGAGATCTGGGGACTCAGCTCAGTGGCAGAGAGTTTGCACCCACAGGCCCTGGGTTCAATCCCCAGTACTGCAAAACAAAAGAAAACCATGTTCACCCTGGGCACCACCACCTCAGGGAAAATTCTCCAAGACTTTAAAAATTGCAGTAAAAATGATTCATGAGTTACAGAATAGGACTTCTGAGAAAAATTACAGAATCTAGATTGTTTGGGTTTAGGAAGTAAAGGCTAGAGGGGACAGGGCTGGAGAGGCACTGCTGAGAAACCATATTCAAGGACGTAGAGCCAGCTCATCCTGGTGGCCCACACCTGTAGTCCCAGCTATTTGAGGGGCTGAGTCAGGAGGATCACCTGAGCTGGGAGTCTGAGGCCAACCTGGACAACCTAGTGAGAGCAAGACCTGGTCTTAAAAAAAAAAAAAAGAGGCAGAATCAAAGATTCCTAGTAAGTACATGCTGTATGCTGTAGATTGGGAGGGAAAACGGCAGAGCATCAGAAGGGTCTTGGGAAATCCACTGAATCAGGAACAGAAGATGGGGGACCCTTTTTATTTTTAAATCTATTTACTTATCTGTATGTGGTGCTGAGGATCGAACCCAGTACTTCACGCATGTGAGGCAAGCGCTCTAGCACTGAGCTACAACCCCAGCCCAGGGGGACCCTTCTTAAGACAAAGAATGAAAAATTATAAACACAAAATTGCTAGGGTCTTGGGAAGGTAAGGGATCCTGAAGTTGAAGCTCTGCTGATTTCCCAGTAAATTTACCTCTAACCAGGAATGTGACAAGTGACCTGGTCAGAGGGCTGGGGGCGTAGGTCAATGGGACAGGACCTGTCTAATATTCCATCCCCAGAACTGCCCCACCACACACACACACACACACACACACACACACACACACATACACACACACACTATGTGCTGGTAAAATGGATTTGGGAAATGGTCTCAGTTTGTTCTATAACCCTGACTAGAAACTCCTTCTCTCCCATCTTCCCCTAAATCATGCCTAGTTAGTCTGCAAAATGCAACACAAGCCTGCCCTCCTTCCAGGAATCCTACCATTTGTGACCTTCCCCACCACAGTGACGTTGTGCCCCACTTTCGTGTGTGTACCTGTTACACACTGTGCTTATCTGTGCCATTCCACTTGTGTTAGTTATTTATTGATGTGTACAAATTCCTCCAAAATGCAGTAGTTTTAAACAATACAGGTTCATTGATTCACGGTTTCTATGGATCAGGTATCCAGGAGTGACTTTGCTGTGACCTTTGTCAACCTAAGGCCTGACTGGAAAAGATCTGCTTCCTAGCTCACATGGTGATGGTTACAGGATTCAGTTCCTCTCAGGCTGCTGTATTAGGGTCTCAGTTCCTCCAGTGCTGCTGGCCAGAGGCCTCCCTGGGTTCCTAGCCATATGTAGGCCTCTCCATTAGGCAAGTGTGGTAGCTTTCTTCATCAAAGTGAAGATAAAGGGGGAAGGGATGTTGGGTAGCCAACTAGCTGTTGCCCCCTTTACATAGGCACAGTCACCTCACTCCTTTTAGTCCCATACCTAGATGGCTTTACATAGCTCATCACCTGCCAGGCCCCTGAAGACATTTGACCTTTCAGTAGTGGCTCAGGGTTGGAAAGTAGGAAAGATCATTTCTCATCCTCTATTATCCATTGTTTTCCTATTTCTTCTAGCCAATAAAAAAAAAAAAAAAAAAAAAAAAAAAAAAACTCTTCCCAAGATGTAGCAGGGTATATGGCTGCCAAGCTCAAAATCACATTTCCCAGCCTCTCTTGCAGCTAGTTGGATGTGACCACCTAACTAAGTACTCATCTTCAGAAAATGAATAAAATTGATATAAACATCATGTCTACATCTTAAATAGAAATTATTCACAATATATTTCCTCTTTTCACTTTTCTAACAGGATGGAGTGTGGATGTATTGATGGAAGCCTGTTTCCAAGGAAACAGCAAAGCAACATGATAAGGAACCTGTCTGCATCTCTGAGTGACTACCTATAGCAGATCCACTTACCTCCACTGACCCGGAACCACTCCAATGCTTAGAGAGATAAAGGAACTAGAAAAACTAGAAAAATAAACAAAAACAAAACTTCCGGGCAAGCTCTGGGAATTCCACTTGCAAAAACTTCTTGTTTCTCTAGGGTACTTTTCAGGGTGCAAAAGAATCGCCCGGAAGCGTTGTTAAACCACAAAGTGTTGAGGACTAGCCCTGGAGTTTCTGATTCAGTAGATGTGGGTGGAACCTGGGGTTTGGGATGTCTAACAAGTTCCCAGATGCTGTTGCTGCTGATCTGGGGATCACAGTAAGAGAAGCTCTGCTCTAGGGGAAACACGTGAACTGACTAAGTGCCTCCTGCCTTTCATCCTGGGGTGTCTCCACATCTGGTTCCAAAGTCTTAAGAAAACCTAGTTGACCCAGGACTGAGACATTCCTGTGGTTCTGTGATTGGCAGCCCAGTGAGTATCACCTGGGGTGCGGTTGGGGGAGGTTTCCCAAAAGAAGGAAATACTGGACATACAAAACTAGATGTCCTCAAAGTGGTAGCTGGACAGACTTTCACCATCTGGAGCAAGGTTTGCTGCAGCAATGTCTCCTCTCAGAGCAGAAAGCACCAGAAGACAGAAGGGGTTTTGGGGGAGAGATTGTGCTCCTACAGCTGATTTATCTCTATTCAACCTCATTGTATTTTTCTGCCCAATAGAGGGAATTTCTGCCCCTTAGAGGCCTGTCATACATTTCCCAGCTGCTTTTGGTGACTACGGGCAGTGGGAGGAGGCAGGAAACTGTGTAAATCCATCTTGACCAGTTAGGCTGCCACCCAGGACAACAGGTCATCATGAGTATTGTAGATTTTCTCAACCTTGCAGATATTGACACTAACAGATAGTTCCTAAAAATCCTGATCATCTTATTTTCACATCATATTTTCTATGCTGTAGGAGAGGAGATACTTCCTTCTACGCTTTTAGGTCCCTGTCGATAGCCTCAGAATTAAACTGACATAAGAGAATAACAGTAGAAAAGGGTACAAATGTATTTAATATTTTTACATGTCTTAACACAGGAGTCTTCAGAAGGTGGATGAAGACCAGAAGAAGTCATTAGGCACAAAAGCTTTTATTCATTTTTACACAAAGAATGATAACATTAGAGCAACATAACAAAACAAAGGGGATTGGGTTAGGGGCAGTAAATTGTGGGACAATGACCAGAAAATATCTGGAGGAAAGTAATGGAAGATAAGGGTTATTTTTGGTTTGTTTGTACAGTTCTATTTTGGTGTCAGTCTGCAGTGTCTAGCAATGACCGCTCTTCTCTTCTCAGACAGGGAAGGAACCTTTCTCAGAGAATCTTTCATGAGATGCATTCAGGTGGAAAGGAGGAAGTCAGAGAGCTTTTCCTGAATCTGTTTCTCAAGGGCCTTTAGTTCATCATAATAAACATGCGAAAATGACACATTCTGGGGTGGCATGTCCCAAACCCTTTTACTCACAATTTCCCTTCTGAAAAATTCTGTACCCTGGTGGCACACACCTGTAATCACAATGACTTGGGAGGCTGAGGCAGGAGGATTGCAAGTTTGAGGCCAGCCTCAGCAACTTAGTGAGAAAGAAGAAGAAGGAGGGGGGGAGGAGGAGGAGGGGGAGGAGGAGGAGGAGGGGAAGAGGAGAAGGAGGAGGAGGAGGAGGAGGAGGAGGAGGAGGAGGAGGAGGAGGAGGAGGAGAAGAAGAAGAAGAAGAAGAAGAAGAAGAAGAAGAAGAAGAAGAAGAAGAAGAAGAAGAAGAAGAAGAAAGGGCTGGGGATATGGCTTAGTGGTAAAGTGTATCTAGAATCAATCCTTGGTACAGGGGTGGGGGGTTGGGGAGAAATAGAAAGAGAAAGAAAAACAAAAAAAAAGAAAAATTCAAAACAAAACTTTGTTACCCTAAGGGAACAAGCCCATAGTTATTTTAGTCTGGATTTTCATCCATCAGATTTTCTTAAGATGGGACCACTTGAGCTTATAAAGCCACATGATGGTTTAACACTTAAACATGAATGTGTTAAAACCATCACATTAATATTTACAGAGCAATCAATGTAATACACCATACTCTTATAATAAATGACAAAAACAACATGATTTCTTAATAGACATTAACATTTGGAAGAAAGTAACATCACCCCTTCATGATAAAAAACACTCAACAAATGAGGAATAGAAATTTTAGTGTCTCAAACTGATAAAGGACATCTACCAAAACTTACTGGCTTAACATTATTCTTACTGGTGAAAGACTGAATGCTTTCCCCTGAGATGGGTTGTTAAGATTAATGGTTGTGGGCTGCATTGTGGCTCAGTGGTAGAGCACTCGCCTAGCATGTGCAAGGCCCTGGGTTCAGTTCTCAGCACCACATAAAAATAAAATAAAGATATTGTGTCCAACTACATCTTAAATTAAAAAAAAAAAGATTAATGGTTGCCATCCTCTGGAAAAGGAGGAAACAGGAACTACAGGGTGATGGGTCTGGGTTTCTTTTGAGGATGATGAAAATCTTCTGAAATTTGATGGTGGCGATGGTTGCAACACCTTCTAAAGGCATATACCAAAATCCACTGAAGTGTATGCTTTAAAAGGGTGAATTTTATGGTATGTGAATATATCTCAGGGGCCTGTAGCTGGAAGGAAAAGAAAATCCTATAATTCCTGGAAGCTTATTTGGGACAGAAAGAGAATAGATCATTTGTTATTCTATTGTCTTTTTTTTTTTTTAAAGAGAGAGTGATAGAGGGAGAGAGAGAGGGAGAGGGAGAGAGAGAGAGAGAGAGAGAGAATTTTTCAATATTTATTTTTTAGTTCTCGGCGGACACAACATCTTTGTTTGTATGTGGTGCTGAGGATCGAACCCGGGCCGCATGCATGCCAGACGAGCGCGCTACCGCTTGAGCCACATCCCCAGCCCCTTTTCTATTGTCTTTCACTTACAAAAATTGGTGGCAAAGAGCCTAAGAATATTATTTTGTTAAGGGAAAACACCTGTATTTTTCATGTTTCTGTCCCTTCTTTGTGATGTTAAAGAATATATAAGATGTTAAAAATAAATGTTGGTGAAGATGTTGGAGAAAAGATTTATTCATACATTGCTGGTGGGACAGCAAATTGGTGCAATCACTATGGAAAGCAGTATGGAGACCCCTCATAAAACTTGAAATGGAATCACCATTTGACCCAGTTATCCCACTCCTTGGTATATACCCAAAGGACTTAAAATAAACATACCATAGTGACACAGCCACATCAATGTTGATAACAGCTCAATTCACAATAGCTAAGCTATGGAACCATCCTTCAACAGATAAGTGGATAAAGAAAATGGAATATTTGGGGCTGGGGATGTGGCTCAAGTGGTAGCGCACTTGCCTGGCATGCGCAGGGTGCTGGGTTCGACCCTCAGCACCACATGAAAATAAAATAAAAGATGTTGTGTCCACCAGAAAAAAAAAAGAAAATGGAATATTACTCAGCTATAAATAAGAATGAAATTATAGTATTTGCTGGTAAATGGATGAAAGTGAAGACTATCATGCTAAGTGAAATAAGACAATCCCCCAAAACCAAAGGCCAAATGTTCTCTCTGATAAGTGGATGCTAACACCCAATAAGAGAGGTAAGGAAGAATAGAAGTTCAGTGTCTTAGACAAAGAGGAATAAAGGGAAGGGAGCGGGGATGGGAATAGGAAAGACAGTAGAATGAATCAGACATCACTTTCCTTTGTCCATATATAAATACACGATCAGTGAAGTTCTACATCATGTACAATCCCAAGAATGGGATTCTAATTAGAATAAGTTATACTCCATGGATGTATGTACAATATGTCAAAATACACTCTATTGGCATGTATATCTAAAAAGAACAAAAAAACAAAAAAAAAAAATTTAAGACGCAATGGACTTGCTCCTTTGTTTAGAAGGGCACTTTAATGAGCCTCTGTAGGTTGCCTTCAGCCTGTGATTTAGCCTGAAGTCTGGGTCAGAGAAGAAAGTATTGTGCACTCCAGAGAAAGAGAATTTGAGAAGTTGAGAGCTGGAGGCTAGAAGGAGCTGGAGAGAGGCTGAAGGAGGTGGATGGTAGCTAGCTGATTCCCAGGGCAGGATGTGACCAGAAAGAAATTCCTTTTGGCAGGGAAGGCCCGTGAGATTTTAGGACAGTGACAATTTATATAGTCAGCCCTCTAGATCCACAAGTTCTGCATCCTTAGATTCAACCAGCCGCAAATGGAACATACTCAAAGTGAAAAACCCAGAAAATGTTGCTGACATATCGTAGTTAGGCAAACAACATATAAATCTATACAGAACATACATAGACGTTTTTCTTGTTGTTATTCCCTAGACAATAAAGTATGATAACTATTTACATTAGCATTTACATTGCATGAGGTATTGTAGGTTATCAAGAGATGACTATGCAAATATAATAGGAGATTATATGCAAATATAATGCCATTTTCTATAAGGGATTTGAGCATCATGGACAGGTGTCCTATTGATCTGCCATGATACAGGGATGACTGTGTAGCTCTAAGTTGGTGTCGATACTGTATGTTGGCATTCTCCCTTTCTCCCCCACATTTCAGTAGAACATGCTAAGTGTTAGAGATTCTTGGAGAAATGAAGAAATCAGGAATGTGCCCAGAAGAGACCAAAAAGGCCTGTGAGAAGCCCTGAGGTTGTAGCTCAGAGGTGGAGCGCTTGCCTAGCATGTGTGAGGCACCAGGTTTGAATCTCAGCACCCCCATATAAATAAATAAATAAAGGTCCATTGACAATTTTTTAAAAAGCATTAAAAAGAAAAGATATTGTGTCCATCTACAAATAAAATTTTAAAAAAAGAGAACTGTGAGGAAAAAATAGTATCAGAAAAGCAAGTTAAACAGTGAGAAACAAGCTGTCCCTTGGCCTAGGAGGCAGGGGTTCTGGGTGGGGTGGGGTGGGGTGAGGATGGGTGTCACCCCATCATCTCCTCATCCCTTGCCAAAAGCACAGGAAGTTGGAGAAGAGGACTGGAGGGCAAGTTTTTGGCTACATGTAATTTTAAAAACCTGATTCAAAATATTTAGTCAATATAATAAAGAAATATTATTTCATATAACAAGAAGTCCTAAATTAAGCTTCAGGGTTGGCTAATTCAGAAACTTAACTGTGCCATCGAGTGTCTTTGCCTCTTGCTACTCTGTTACTCTTAGCTTGTTGGCTTGGCTTCTGGTCACCTCACATCCGGTCATCCTGTTTGCATATTAAAGTGAACTCCTATTGGTGAAAATTCCTTTGGTTCAAATGTCAGAAATCTAACCTAGACCAGCTTAAGAAAAATAGTTCAAAGAGACTTCAAACATATCTGGATCCAGGAGAGTTTCAGAGCTCTCTTTTCTTCCTTATTTCAGGATTATTTGATTCTGTTTGGCTTCACTTGTGACAGGCAGCAAGATGGCAGCTGGCGGTCAAGCCTTCATGCTGACCTCAGAGAGAGAGAGAGAGAGAGAGAGAGAGAGAGAGAGAGAAGGAGAGAGTGATTTTGTCTCTAATGTCCATATAAGAAGCAACATGAAGGGACTCTGTTTAACTCACAGACCTGTCCCTGGACCAATCACTGGGACCAGTAAGTAGAGAGCCTAGATTGGCCAGTCATGGATCTTTTGAACACCTCTGGAACTGGGAAGTCAGGACCACTCAAACCACAAGGACTGAGCTGAATTTGTGTGTGTGTGTGTGTGTGTTGGGGGGAATGTTTTCCCTTAGGTAGACAAGCCAAGCAACAGAAAATGTGGCTGCCACACCCCAGATGGCTTTAAAATCTAAGGATAGCCAGGTTCCAATGCAAAATGATGCTAAATGGGCATCTTCCAAGAAACCAGAAGGAAAGAAGGAAAGAAATGTGGCTTTTTAGCCACTCTATGCTTTCCAAACGCTGAAGAGCTAGAAAGTAGCATAATCTGGACTTAGAGTTGATTTTTGGTTCCAAAGCCTATGCTTTTAGCACTGGGGTGATTGTGTGTGTGCGTGCATGTATGTGTGTGTGTATGTACTGGGGACTGAACCTAGGGACACTGAGCCACATCCACAGCCCTTTTATATTTTTAAGAAAGGGTCTTGCTAAATTCCTAAGACTGGCCTCAAACTTGTGATCCTCCTACCTCAGCCTCCAGAGCTGCTGGGATTATAGGTGCTATTACACCTGGTTTAAGATGACTGATTGAAGGCAAAGAGGCTAAGACAGAGAGGAGCTGTACTATTGTGACAAGGAGAGGTGCCCGGAGGGTGCTGTGAAGAGCACTTAGATCAGTCTGGAAGAACAAATCTGGGGAGCCCTTCTGGAGGACTTGATATTGTAACTGATCCTTAAAGGACTACAGAAATGTGTCCAAAAGGGTGAAGGACAGAAGTGAGAAGGAAGTTGGTTGGGTAAGTAGGGAAAGCCAAGAGTTTCAGCTTTGGACTGTCACTGTTTTCATGAAATGGGGACTTCCTCATCCTCCCTGGCTCCTGCCTCCTCCCAGCTCTCTACCCCAGGCCACTGCATCACTATGACCCATCAGTTTTCCACTTGGGGGTTTTCCAGAAGCATCCTCACAGTAGTGGGATGTGGCCAGGGTTCTAGCAGCCTGCTCTTTGTGTGACCACTAGTTAAACACTTTCCCTCTTGGGAATGGAGCTCCCTTATTATAAAATTATGATGGGTAAATCGACTATAACGATGATTGCCCTGTAACTACACTAAAAAGAACTGGTTTGTATGTTTTAAATGGGAGAACCCTTGGTATGCGAATTGCATCTCAATAAAACTGTTTTTAAAAACAACTGCCGTGGGCCCAGTCATGAAGGAAGGTGACCTAAGGGCTACAGGGCTGCCACAATCCAGGTCTTGCTACTCTGCAGCCATGTGACCTTGGGCACAGTACTTTATCTCTTCAAACCTCATTTTCCTCCTCATAAGAGGGGAATTAGAGTCCTATTGTGCAAGGTGGAGTAGATGGTTAAGGGCAGGTGCAGTCTGAGGCTGGAGCAGCTGCTGGCACCCTGGCTTTATCACTGCCTCTGCTTCCTCACTTAAAGGGGGATGAGAGAACTACTTCATAGGGTTGTTGGTACCTATAAGATACAGGCATATATGAAGTTTTTACAACTCTGCTTGGCACATAGTTCAATAAATAGTAGTAGTTTATTATATCTATTTTATATTCCAGATCCTGTTTGGGCTCTCTGTGACAAGGTGTAACTATCTACCCAAAGCTAGTACTGAATTTCTGCTCCCCAGGACTGAGTATTACCTGAGTATTGTCTGAACCCTATCCTCAAGGTACTATGCAATTTGGGGTGAGGGAGTTCTTATAGCCCATGCTCCTCTTTTTTGAAAAATGCCCTTCCCATAGAGATGGACTCCAATAACACTCAGCCATAACTAAATGGGAAGGGGTGGATCCCTCACCCAGGTTAGGCCAGCCAATTTATTTCTCCCAAAAATGTAGAATTAGGATTCTGGGATATGTTAGCAAGTGGTGCTGGAGCTGAGAAGTGACATATCTTTAGGCTGGGGCAGTCTTTGGAGTCATATGAATATCAAGAAGCCAGAGAAAGAATCACAAAATAGATTTATGGAGAGTAACAAGAAACTCTGTAGCCTCTGAGGGAGAAGATCAGAGAGATCCTCTCATGGATTCTTCCTTGGTACATTTTCTGTTGCTATAACAAAATGCCTGAGGCTGGAAACTTTATAAAGAAAAGAGGCTTAAGGATGGAAATGTAGCTTAGTGCTTGCTTAGCATGTGCAAATTCCTGGATTTGATCTCCAGTACTGAATGTTCTGATATGTAGATGCTAACATGCAATGGATTAGACAAAGAGGAATGAAGGGAAGGGAGGGGGGGGATAAGAATAGGAAAGACAGTAGAATGAATCAGACATAGTTTCCTATGTTCAAATACGAATACACCAGTGAAACTCCACATCATGTACAACCACAAAAATGGAAACTTACACTACATATATGTATAATATGTCAAAATACATTCTACCGTCATGTATAACTAAACAGAACAAATAAAAAATAAATTTAAAAAAACCCTCAGGCCTCACATATGCTAGGCAAGCACTCTACCACCAAGCTCCATCCCCAGCCCGAGCTTAAAGTTGAAGACTGAAACGTCCAATAATGGATGGCTCCATCTGTTCAGCCTCTGGTGAGGGGCCCTCCGCTAAGTCACATCATGGTGAGAGCACATGGGACGGGGAGAGATCACATGACAAAAATGAGAGTCACGTAGGGGCTGGGGTTGTGGCTCCGTGGTAGAGCGCTTGCCTAGTACATGTGAGGCACTGGGTTCAATTCTTGGCACCACATAATAAATAAATAAAGATGTCTTGTCCATCTACGACTAAAAATATTTTTTAATATTTATTTTTTTTAGTATTCAGTGGACACAACATCTTTATTTTATTTTTATGTGGTGCTGAGGATCAAACCCAGCACCAAGCACATGCCAGGCGAGGGCGCTACTGCTTGAGCTACATCCCCAGCCCTAAAAATATTTTTTAAATGGGTCATTTAGACTATCAATATTCATCACTACTCAAGAGCATGTGTGAAAATTCTGCTAATTCTGACACAGAGAAATTCAGGGGGCCAGACCTTCTCTTTTATAACAATTCACTTTTTCAGGAACGACCTGGTCCCATGAGAACTACATCAGTGCCCTCCAAGGGTCGTGTCCCCAGGGAACTAATTGCCTCTTACTGCCCCTCTCCTCTTAAGTGTTCCACCACCTCTAACACCACCACACTGGGGACCAATCTTCCAGCGCATAAAGCTTTGTGGGACATACTATATCCAAACCACAGCAGACCCAAAAGCATTTCATTCATTCAACAAATTTCTTGAGCATCTTTTACGTGCCATGCCCAGATATAGTGGCAAACAAGGACAGTTTCCTGTTCTTATGAAGCCTACAAACTAGTGGGGAAAACAGGTAACAAACCAGTAAATAAAAGCTAAAATGTCAGGGAATTATGTCTACTATAAATATTTTAAAAGAATGAGCAGCTGGGGAGGGATGGAGGTGAGTGAAAGGGCAGTCATTTTAGTCTGGCTGTTCAGGGCTGAGGAGGAGATAAGAAGTTAGAGATGAAATCCCCAGGATAGAAGAGCAGGGTGTCAAGGAGACTGGATATTCACAATAGCAGCAAGAAAGCCTTGAGTTTTGTTTTCACAAAAACCACTGAAAATTTTTGTACAGAGAAACAACACAATCTTACTGCTTTTTGTAAAAATGGCTCTGGCTGCTCTATGAAGCAGGGACCGTGGGGGAAGGCAAGGGAAGAAACAGAGAGAATGTGTGATAGTGCGGGCCCTCATGGTGGCCGCCAGGACTCGGGGTCTTGGAGGGAGAAGGAAGAGTGGGAGTTGGGACCTATTTTGACAGTTCCAGTTCCTGCTTCTGGTTCCTCATGAGGCCTGTGTACATCTTGCCCCTGAGTTCAAACGATTTCCTCTTTTTACACTCCCTTCAAATTTCCTTCCTGCTTGGGCTAGTAGGCAAGAAGGGTTCTGGTAGGAGAGAATGAACGCATCCTGGCTAGACAGGCCGGCTTGCCAGGGTGGTCTAACTCACCATCCAGGGCAGGACAGGCCTCAGTTTTTATTTTTCCTTCCTTCTTTCTTTCTTTCTTTCCTTTTTTTTTTTTTTTTTGTAGGGGGTTACTGGGAATTGAACTCAGAGGCACTCAACCACTGAGCCACACCCCAAGGCCTTTTTTGTATTTTATTTAGAGACAGGGTCTGAGTTGCTTAGTGCCTTGCTTTTTCTGAGGCTGGCTTTGAACTCGCGATCCTCCCGCCTCAGCTTCCTGAGCAGCTGAGATTACAAGCGTGCATGCGCCACAGCGCTCAGCCAGGCCTCAGTTTTACTTTTCTAGAGTTGGGCAAAGTGTTTTCTCTTGTGCGTGATATACACAGTAATTAACAACCTCCTAAGGGATTTTTTTTTTTTTCCTTTTTGGCAGGGAACTTAGGAAGTAGTCAAGGAAAATTTACCTTATGATGTGAGGGAAATACTTATGATCTGTTATATGCCACCCCCAGTGATGCCTGCCACACCAGATAAGAGGTGCTGATAACAGTATCAGATGCCCAAATATATAAAATAATGTAGGCCAGGGCTGTTCTAGAAACTTTGCATATGTCAATTCATTTAAGTCTTGCACAGCCCTGGGGAGTAGGCTGTCACTGTTCTTATTTAACAGATGAGTTAGCTGAGAATGCTTCGGTGTCTAAAATTGCAAAACCAGAATTAGAGATGTAGTTTTGTGGCACTTGCCTGGGACGTGCAAGGCCCTGGGTTTGATCCTCAGCACTGCAAGAAAAGAGAGAGAAAAAATAAAATCACAGAACTGGTAGAGGCAGTAAGGTGGTCAGCTGAGGTCTTTGGGCTGCATGCCAGAGTGTCTCATGCTCTACTTTCATGTGGGTTGGGAGGATTCTTTGTTGCACAGGACTGTCCCTCTCTCTCATAGAGGTGAGTTTAGTAGCCCTGGTCTTACAAACATTAACTCAGTTTAACCTTCTTAGCAGCACCATGCGTTAGGTGTTGTTACATGTGCCAGGGATTGAACTCAGGAGCACTTAACCACTAGCCACATCCCCAGACCTTTATTTTTATTTTTAGAGATAGGCTCTCACTAAGTTGCTTAGGGCTTTGCTAAGTTGCTGAGGCTGGCTTTGTACTTGTGACCCTCCTGCCTCAGCCTCCTGAAGCACTGGGATTACAGGTGTGCATTACCATGCCAGGTTGTTGTTACATATTCTTTTTAAAAAAAAATATTTATTTTTTAGTTGCAGTTGGACACAATATCTTTATTTATTTATTTATTTGTTTTTATGTGGTGCTGAGGATGGAACCCAGGGCCTCACATGTGCTAGGCGAACCCTCTCCTGCTGAGCCACAATCCCAGCCCAGTTGTTATATATTCTAATCACCATTTTATAGAAAAGAAAACTAGACACAAGGAGAAAAAATAGTTTACTCTGACTTGCCCAGCTCATGATCGAGGATTCAGCATTTGAGCCCAAGAGTTTGCCTCCAGGTCCTATGCTTTTAACCATTCTGCTATCCTGCCTTACTAAGGGTTAAGAGAATAGATAAGGGGTGGAATGCCCTTGAAGTAGAGTCCAACAGACCTTTCACGTGCAGCTCAGGAGTTCAAGAGAGCCACTCCAGGCTGGAAAGACAAAGATTTGCAGGAACCAGAGTCCCTTCCCTTAGGCAGGTTTGGCCAGCAGCAGATGAGGCATGTCTTAATCCATTTCATGTTGCTGTAACACAATACCTGAGGCTAGGTACTCTACACAGAAAAGAGGTTTATTTGACTCATGGTTTTGGTGGCTGGAAAACTGAAACAGCACAGTGCTGGTGTCTGGTAAAGTCCCCTACTCTCCATTGCATCACAATATGACAGAGAAAATAGAGAAGGAAATAGCTGGATGCAGAAGGGACCGCAGGCGTGTGCGTGCGTGCGTGTGTGCGTGCGTGCGTGTGTGTGTGTGTGTTGGCTGAGAATAATCAAGCGAGAGTCAGGAATGCACAGCAAAGCCAAGCCCAAGGAATGTCCAGAATGCTGCCCTTCTGGTTGGTACCTTATCTTCCCCAGCTGTTTTCCTCCAGCCCCTCCTGCTGCAGCTGTTCTTCCCATAAAGAACATCCTGGACCCTCTTTACCTATAAGTCTGTGCCTTCATACTCTTCGCTATATGCTCACACATGGCTTATGGCGGTGATAATATTGGTACCACTGGAGACAAAGTCAAATCTTCTAACACTATAATCCCACCCCA
Source organism: Spermophilus citellus (assembly GCF_964194105.1). Lineage (NCBI taxonomy): Eukaryota > Metazoa > Chordata > Mammalia > Rodentia > Sciuridae > Spermophilus > Spermophilus citellus. Next base: position 119,297,949 of record NC_138191.1, on the reverse strand, counting down.
AAAACAATTTAACAAAAGCTGGAGGTCAAAGGACAGGAGACGGAGTTGGCTGCCCTTCCTGACCCTGTCCCTATTAGCCAGTCATACATCATAGGCAACAAACAGTGTCTGAAAAGCAGAAAAAGCAAGAGCAGGCCATTGCCCAAGACACCAGTCAACAGCTTTAATTAGAGCTCAGCTGCGAGGCCCTGGCCCTGACCCCTAACTCTGTCTTCTGATTTCTGTTCAGCCTTTGAATTTGTGGAGGATTTTGACTGAGACTCTGCTCTGGTTCCTCTTCCTCCTGCCCACTTCAAGAGGACCACCCCATCCAAGGTCAGTAATTAGAACCTGTGTCTTGATTAGCAATTATTTGTTCACAAGTAAGAGAAACCAACTCAAGCTAGTACAAAGGAAGACTGTATGCTGAGAACCCGGGGGGCGCCCAGAGTCCAAGGCAATAATCGCAGCCATATAATAGAATGTGGAATGACCTCTGTTTCCTTCGTTCCTTTTTTGTCCCAGTACTGGGGATTAAACCCAATGACACTTTACTACTGAGCTACATCCCTGGTTCTTCTTATTCTATATTTTGAGACATGTGATGTTCCTGGGCCGCCTTTGCTCAGCGTCTGATCGCTATCAATGACCAGCAGCTCTTGACAGTTTCCTGTTCCCAGATCCGATCACCAGCACCATGTGATACCTTGATCTGATAATAGCCTTCTGAAAAGCTGTGAGGCAAGGGAGAAATTAAGGAGTTGAGGAATAATGAAGATACCGAATTCCTTTTCTCCTATAGTGGTGTATGGAGAAGACACTGCTCACTAAGTTGTTGAGGGTCTTGCTAAACTGCTGAGGCTGACCTTAAACTTGAAATCTTCCTGCCTCAGCCTCTTAAATTGCTGGGATCATAGGCGTGCACTATTGTGCCCCACCAACTCATTTAATCTCCAGAAGACCATGCAAGGCATGATATGTGGAATTATCTCACTTGCAAATGGGAATAGTGAAGCTTAGAGAGCCCGAGACACTCTTATTCAAGTTTCCACAACCAGAAAGCAGCTGAGCTGGGGTTTAAACCTAGGAGCAGAACCTACAATCACCTGCTCTTTCTTCCACACTATGCTGCCTCTGCCCTGAAACAAATTTAGCACCTCCTTTCCCCAGCCTCTCTTGGTCTTGGCTTAATTCCTCCTCCTGCTCCCAAGACATGTTTTGGCAGTGAACTCCTAGCAGACAAACCTGTTCCCTTAGAAGATGACTTCATCTCTCATTCCTCCCCTGCCTTTCAGATAGAGAAACTGAGTCTTAACATCTTCAACAATTTTCTAGAGGAATTCTAGTTTCTCCTCTGAATTGTAAAGTCATGGTACAGTGCACATTTTTTTTTTTAAAGAGAGAGTGAGAGAGGAGAGAGAGTGAGAGAGAGAGAATTTTTTTTTTTTTAATATTTATTTTCTAGTTCTCGGCGGACACAACATCTTTGTTGGTATGTGGTGCTGAGGATCGAACCCGGGCCGCACGCATGCCAGGCGAGCACGCTACCGCTTGAGCCACATCCCCAGCCCCCATACAGTGCACATTTGAAGGCTTTTAGAAATTGATCTAACATTTTATCCCATGTTTATCTCCAGCTGTTAAATAGTCATCACTTCCACATTGCAGACCTACCAGAGTCAAAGCCAGCGGAACTGAATGAGATACATAGAAATGATGTCCCAGAAAAGAGAAGCAGCAACAGTTGACAAGAACAACATCCTCAATTTTCAAGATATTCACAGAATGTGTGTATGTTTTTTCTAAGTTCCCTCTTCAAAGAAAATATCCCACCCCAGTTCCAATTAACTTAATGGCACGCCCTAGTCATCTTTTTCTATTAAAGGGACAGAAATGAAGTCAGGGGCTGGAATTGTGGCTCTGTGGTAGAGCACTTGCCTCGGAAGCATGAGGAACTGGGTTTGATCCTCAGCACCACATAAAAATAAATAAATAAAAATAAAGATATTGTGTCCATCTACAGCTAAAAAAAATTTTTAAAGATGAAGTCACCTATGAAATCCCTTATAAAAACTAAAAATGATTATAATAGTCATGGCTGAAAACAATATGACAAAACCACTTCTTACATAATTTGCTGCTAACATTGTAACTGGAACAACCCTTTTAAAAGCAATTTGACAATGTATTTTAGGAGGCAGGAATCTCTCTCTTGGAGTTTTATCTGAATGAAATCGTATTACATAGGAAACCAAGTAATGAAAACTTTGATATATCAAAGGTGCATTACTTTGATATACAGGTGCTTACATTGGGACAGGTCTCACAATAAACTCAGCCCAGGTGACCTCATTTAGTCCTCAGCACAATTCTATGAGGTGTGTGCTATTTTACCTCTCATATACCAAATGACATCATTTGCCCATGGTTCAACAGAGTTGAATCTGTTGGGTTCTGTTGAGCAGTTGGGTTCTTAGGATCACATGCTATATGTTCCTGGGCCACCTTTACTCAGTGTCTGATGGCTATCAGTGACCAGCTGCTCTTGACAGTTTCCTATTCCCAGACCCAACCACCAGCACCATGCTGATATCTTGATCTGATAATAACCTTCTGAAAAGCTGTGTGGCAAGGGAGAAATTAAGTAGTTGAGGAATAATGAAGATACGAATTCCTTTTCTCCTATAGTGGTGTATGGAGAAGCCATGACTCAAGCTTCTACAATGAGCTAAGTACCCTAGATGGGTCACCATTAAAACCACCCAACTCCAAGATTGGGGATCATTTGTCTCTCTGATAGATGTGAAAACTGATACTCAGCTCAAAGTCACACAGCAAGTGAGTGGTCACAGTCTCATAGCCTAGCCCAGCCTGTCTCTTTCTAGAGCCCAACTTCCTTCTCTAAGCTGTCTCTTTGACCAAGACTCACACTACAGTAACCAAAGTCAACTTGGGCAGAGAGCATTGGCTGGTGGAGATGGGAGGATGTTTGGCTGCTGGGTCTAAGGGATACTGACCCAGCTCCAGAGGCAGGTCCTGGATGGGAAGTCCCAGGTTTCGGATCTAAGGAGTAGAGAACTTGGTGTGGTCTCAGCAGAGGCTTAACTGACTCAGCTAAGAGAAGAAGATAGTATGCAAAGTCTAAAACTATATTCAGCATCAGGTGGAGAAATAAATAGACAAACTGAGGCAGAATCCCAGTGAAGGACCAGGCCAGGGCTGGAGATGTGTCTCAGTGGTAGAGTATTTGCCTAGCATGGGCGAGGCCCTGGGTTTGATCCCTGGCACCACAAGAAAAACAAAATAACGACAATGACAACAAAATAAAGGACCAGGCCAGGAGAAGGCTAAAGACTGTGATTTGTGGGTCTCCAGGAGCACCCTCCAACACTTTAGGACCTTTCCTATATCCAAAACTTCTTTCCCCAGAAAAGAAAAGGGACAAGTTCTAGGACAATCTGATTCAGTTCTGGGGAATCTCCCTCCTATTTGTCAGCTGAGGGACAAATGGATACAGGGTCTGGAACCATCCACCCACTTAACAGTACTTCATGCCCTCGCTGGCTTAAGGGGTACATAAGCTGACAGAGGAGTCCCGAGGGAGGCACTGGAAAGGCTGAGGAAGCTGGTCCAGTGTAGGAAAATGTCTCTTCAGTGGACTTCTTCTCCACCCTGGAATATTATCACAGGAAACAAGAAACCCTGCCCATGCCTCTTGCCCCCTGTCCTCTTACGTTAGTGACACACCTTTTCCCTTTCTCTTATGGTTCCAAGAAGACCAATAAAGGGAGGGTGCTGGCAGGGGACCTAGGAGGGAAACTGGGTAAAGGTCTCTGTTTTTCCTACAAGAGCTGCTGTGCCCCGAGTTACTTCCCAACAGTAAGAAAATCTAGAGTGGATCAAAGATGAAGACTTCCTGTGGGAGGCCACCTCAGGATCAGTGACTCACTCCCTGGAATGTAGAATGAGGTGTCAAGGTGAGTATTTTGAGAAACCTGTCAGAACAGATCAGACTCACCTTTGAAAGAGGCCAAACCAAGCCATAGGCAAGACCACCCACACCAGAAGCACCATCTCCCTGCCTTGGTTCCAGCCTGGCCAAGGCAGATGAAGGCGGACAATCTAGACAAGAGGGACAGGAAGAATGGGGAGCCTGAGAATATTGAGCACCTGCAGTGTGCTCAAAATTCCACGCATCTCAACGTTTTACAAATGAAAAAAGATATTAACTCAGATATTCCATTGGTATCAAAAGTTCACTGAAGTGACCTATTCCCCAAAAAAAGTAACTTGGGGAGATAAGGGAAATTTATTTTTTAAAGACCAAAGGGCATGGCCTGGAATTCAGACACTTCAATAACGAGAGATGTTTCATACTCACCAGGTGTAAGGTATTGTTCCCACACTTTTAATTCTTAGGGCAACTGCATGAAGTAGATAATAATATCATTTCCATTTTACAGAGAACTAGGACCTAGAGAAGTTACATGACTCACCCAGGGCCACACAACTAGGAAGTGGCAAGGCCAGCCAGCCTCTAAACCAAGGTAGTCTGGGTACAGAAACAGTGCCCTTAACCATTATAGCAAGGGTTATATCTTGTGTGTGAAAAGTAGCTGGGCCTAAGGGTAATCTAGAGTGAAGGCTTTATTCTCTCCTGCTATAATCAATTCTCGGGTGGAAAACAGCCATAACCAGCTTCTGGGTTCCTATCTCCTCCACTCAAAAGGCCAGTCAGACCCAAACTGGAATTCCAAAATCCTGAGCAAGGGACTCTGATTGACCCAATCAGCCAGGTTGAGGATGGGGACAGAGTCACATTACAATAGAAGCCCCATCACAGTAAACATATTGATGTGAGAGGCAATTACCAGAAAGAAAGGAAGATTGCACTCAAGTGTCATCACAAAGGAATTCCACCACAGGAAGCTGAGTCTCAAGAAGGCTGAACAATTTGTGTTCAAGATCACCCAGTAGTAAACGAGGAAGCCTGGATTCTATCCAGATTGTTTTTGTTTTTGTTTTCTCCAATCCTAAGTTCTTTGCTCCATAACACACAGCCTCCCTACAAAAGGTGAGAAAACTTTGTTAGATGAATAAGGTAAGATCACAACCCAACTTCCATTCAACCAATATCCAGCAAGCACCTGTTATATATCAGGCACTGTTCTGGGCACTAGAATTACATGATGAACAAAACAGATAAATATTCCTTTTCTCCTAGAGCTGACATTTTAGTGAATTCCCTGAGAACAGAGATCCATCCTAGAAATCAGCACTTTTGCTGGGACCCCAGATGGTGTGACACATGAAAAGAACTTGGATTTTAATGTCTGCCACAGGTGCTGGCTCCTTTTATTTGCACGAATTGTTTTCCTGTGTTTTGCAAAAATGGCACGAGTTCTTACCTTTCTCCACAGTCACACTCTTTTGTCATGAAACTTTGCTATGCTCCATTTCTAATGTTGGGCTTAATCATGTGACTTGATGTGACCCATAGAGTATTAGCAAATGCCATGTGCTACAGTTTGGATGTTAAAGTTCCCATGTATTAAAAGTTTGGTCTCCAGGGTGATACTTTTGGAAGGTGGTGTAACCTCTAGTGGGAGGTCCTTAGGTCATGGGAGGTGTGCCCTCAAAGGGGCTTTTGGCTACTGGTCTCTTCTTCCTTATCTGCTTCTTGGCTCATGAGGTGAGTGATTTGCTCTACCATGTGCATCTGACATGATGTGCTGCCCTTACCAGGGTCCCAAAACAGTGGAGCCACCTGATCTTGGATGGGAACTTCCAGAAACATAGCCCAAAATAAACCTTCTCTCTCTCCCTTAACCCCCTCTTAGGTATTGAACCCATGACCTCACACCTGCAGGCAAGTGCTCTACCACTGAGCCACAACCCCAGCCCAACCTTTTCTCTTCATAAGTTAATTGCCTCAGATATTTTGTGTTATAGTGACAGAAAGATGACTAATACACCTAAAAAATGGGGCTATATAAAGCACTTGTATGGGGCTGGGGCTGTAGCTCAACGGCAGAGTGTTTGCCTAGCATGCTTGAGGTACTGGGTTCAGTCCTCAGCACCACAAAAAAAAATGAACAAATAAAATAAAGGCATTCTGTCCATTTACAATTATGAAAAAAAATAAAAGCACTTGTATGATAGGTTTGCCCACTCTTGTGCCTCTGCCATACTTGTGGGATCATATCAGACTATTCTACTGGAGAAACAGAGTTGAGATACCAGCCAAGGTCAAACTAGATCAACCAACAGCCAATCAACCTCTACACATATGAGCAAGTCCAATCCAGACCAGGAGAGCTGCCAAGTTGACCATCAAATGAGCAATACATGTTTATTGTTTCATGCTTCTAAGCATGTGATTATTCCAAGCTATGTACCATTATTATTGAGGTATATACTTGAAATAACACTCCCCCAGCAATATTTTTATCAAGTAACTCAAGATGGCCCATTCACTAAAGAAACCATATTCTTCTTGCCCTGCAGTACTGGCCCATGATGAAGATCGATTCCATCAGACTCCCGGTCCTGAGAATTTGAATTTTGAGACACTCACCCTAAATTAGGAGAAGTCCTGTTGAACATTGCTCCTCATGGTGGTAGGGGCAGCTACAACCTGGGGCTAGACCTTCCAGCTCTCCTTTGGTTCCTCTCTGCTCCACTTACTTCTTCAGCTACTCATAAATTCATTGATTCCCCACCTACATACTTTCAATAAATTCTCTTTTGCTGAAAACAGGCACCGATGATGTCTTTTGTGTTCTATCTACTAGTCAAGTTTCAGGCCTGCTGCCTACCAGCTGCACTGCCCAGAGGCTTGATGGATTGATGAACTCCCAAGAAGTTCTTTGGCCCTGATGTCACCCAAGAACCACAGGACAATGGTGTCTGAGCATTGGAAAAGAAGCAGATATATCTCCTTGCTGCTTCTAGGTAGCAAGAGTCTAGTCAGGTAGTCTGTGCTGGGTTCACAGGATGCTCCCAAATAGAGCATTTGACTCTTTGAGCACTCGACTCTGACTCTTGAGGGACAGTCTTAAAAACACTGAGACAGCTGAAGTGGTCTCAGTGGGAATAGTGACAGTGACAATGCTAGGGGCATTGTCCACTGTCCTCCAAGTCCATGTTCCACCTTGCTCCTGGAACATGGACTTGGTTAGCTGCCCACCCTCTTGCTTTCTGAGCCTGGTTCACCTACTTTCCTTTCAATCATAGAGTTCATTGGTTATTCCTTCATAGGTTCAATCTCAGAATCAGTTTTAGTTGTATGTTTCCCAGAATGACTGAAATATTAAAAATGGCACCCATTTTACAGAGGAGGAAACCATATTGGGTTGTAATTTATTTACTAGTCTAGACCTCTGTTGGACTAGATTTTGTGCTCTTTGAGGACAGAGGCTGTATGATTCATTGCTGTTGCCAGCTCCCAGGACAGAGTCTAGCAGTGAGAAAGAACACTTCATGTTTTGGAAGGAAGGGAGGGAAGCAATGAAGGAAAGAAGAGAGCAAGAGAGATGGGGAGGAAGGAAAAAAAGAAAAAAAAATGTAAATGGAAGAAAAGCAAAAAGAGAACTTATCCTCTTTCCTCTGAGGCCAGGCAAACCCATCAGCCTCTTTAGATTTATTTCCAAAAGCTTGAAGAAGCAGATGAGGTTTCTAGAGCTACATGTCCCAAATCTTCTCCCATCTCAGAGGACAGGAGAGTGAAAAGATAAAAGGGCAAGTTTTAGAGTCAAATCCCCTCTGCTTGCTGTACAAACTTGGGACAAGCCTCACTGTTCTGATCTGAAAATGATCGTGTGATCAAGATTCTGAGGATTTAGTGGTGAACAGATGTGGGCCAAGTCCTTTTCCCCCTATAGCTTACAGATTTATAGAGGTTGTATTGAGGAGAACAGACATTAATCAGATAAATACAAATTCCTGAACAATTAGAATTGTGTTAGTTCTACTTAGGTGAAATATACAGTGTTTAAGGTCTGTAACGGAGCCTAGCAACAGGGCACACTGAGAGGATTTGATCTAGTCTGGGAAGTTGAAGAAGGATCCATGAAATAACCATAAGAGAAGAGTTGGAAGTAATCTGACAGTGTCTTAGCAGGTGGCACAGACTACACAATGGCTAAATGGTAAGAACTGCAAGTTTGAGGGAAAGAAAAAAGGTAGAGAGTCCCAGAACATGATGGAAGACGGGTTTGAGAGAAATAGGGAGCAGATCCTTCAGAGCTTTAAGGAAGAGTTTTGATTTCTCTCCAAAAAGCAGAGGGAAGCCAGAGAAGTACTCCTAGTGGGTGAGTTACATGGTTAGGCCCTCTTAGAGAATTACTAATTCCTTGGGTATCTCCCATGTAAAGGTGAGATACACAGGTAAATAAACTTGTTTCTTTTTCTCTTTTTTTTTTTAAAGAGAGAGTGAGAGAGGAGAGAGAGAGAGAGAGAGAGAATTTTTTTTTTTGAGAGAGTGAGAGAGGGGAGAGAGAGAGAGAGAGAGAGAGAGAGAGAGAGAGAGAGAGAGAGAGAATTTTTAATATTTATTTTTTAGTTCTCGGCGGACACAACATCCTTGTTGGTATGTGGTGCTGAGGATCGAACCCGGGCCGCACGCATGCCAGGCGAGCGCGCTACCGCTTAAGCCACATCCCCAGCCCCGTTTCTTTTTCTCTTATTAATCTCTCTCTCTCTCTTTTTTTAATAAAGCTCTGTCCTAGCTAAGAACTAGGAAGGGTAGAGAGAAAATTCTTTTTCTCCCCTACAACTTCCATCTCATTGGCCAGAACTTAGTCAGGGGGAACTAGCTTCAAGAAAATGTCATACTCTGGCGAGGTACATGGCTACTGCTAAAATAGAAGTTCTGTAATTTAGGAAGAGGGAGAGAATAGATATTAGGCCACTAATCACTACAGATAATTGTTCATGTTTTATGATAAAATAATAGTCCTTGACAGATTACAAAATGACTTTCTCTCTACTCCCTCCCCAGAACCTGCTAATATGACTGTGTAGTAGTTATTGTTGTTTGCATTTTTACAGTTGGGGAAACTGAGATTCAGAGACAGGCAGATATTACCTAAGGCAAAACAACTAGGAATGGCAGAACTAGAAGACAACTTCAGATTTAAATCCAAAACCCAAGTTCTTTCCCTTTTCCCCTCTGGCTTTCCTGAACTAATTTTGACCTCTGCTATAGTTCAAGGTCATTTGTGGTAAAACATTCCTAACGTTAAGAGCCATTATCAGGCCATATGATCAAGTATAAACAATGAAACAACAGACCTCGAAGACCTTCAACCATCTGCTTCCTTTTCCTCTCCCTGCCACCCGCCCTCACCCACCCTTCCCAGCTCCCCTGTGCCCACAGTGTACACAATAAGTGTGTGTAAAGTTACTTCTGGGACACTGCCTCTCTGGCCAACCTCCAGATGGGGCAACACTGATGGTAACTGTGGAGATGGGGGAAGGGGATCAACAATAACCTAAAGAGAGGCAGCCTCCCTGTCATTCAAGAGCAATCAATGCCCCCCATCCAGTGCCAAATTATCCCTCTTCCTCCAAGAGGGATGTTGAACCACGACACAAAGAAAAGACCACTGACTCCAATTTTAAACCAAATTAAAGCAAGCTGATATTGTGTACACAAAGAGAGCTGGCCAGCAGCTTCCTCGCCCAAAATTTCAGGACTTGAAGACAGCCCCACTCTCAGGGAAGAAAAGGTTTTTAAAGCACAAAAAGTTGCAAAGGGGTGTCTTGGGAACTTACAGCTAATAGGGTTCTGGCAAACGGGATACAAGGGCAGAGAGTAGATTAATGATCTACATGGCATGCTATTTCCAGGTAGGGAGTTATTTCAGATCCCAACATCAGAATTTATGTGGCGCCACTAAGGTTTTAGAGAGGGTTGTTATCTGGTCAGGGAGAACAAGGATTTATGAGGTGCCACTAAGGTTTTAGGGAGGGTAGCTATCTGGTCAAGGAGAGCCAGGCATGGGTGAGTTCAGAGCACAGGCAGGAATTCCAAACAAGTTTAGAATTCTCAGTATTTTATAGTAAAACAGAAATTAACTTTTCATGACTTTGTGACGAGATGACTCCCAATCTTAAAATGGAATTAGACCGGGTTCATCGGGATGAGAAGGGAATTAACATTTATTATACATACTTTTCAAATAAAAAAAAACTGAGGCTCAGGACATGAAGTGATTTGCCCAGGATCACACAGTATGTGACAGAGCTGAAATTCAAATTATAATATCCCTACTATCAATTATTTTAGATATACAACCAAAAATGGAATTACTAAATCCATGTTTAATTTTTTGAGGAACCACCATACTGTTTTCCACAGCCACTGCACCAATTCTTGTTCCTATCAACAGTGCACAAGGGTTCCAGTTTTTCCACATCCTTACCAAACTTATTATTTTCTGTTTTTAATTTTGTTAACATTTTGATTTGTTTTCTCATAATAATTGGTGGTATTAAATATCTTTTCATGTGACTTTTAGCCATTTGTCTAACTTATTTGGAGAAATATATATTCAAATCCTTTATCTGTTTTTTTTTTCTTTTTAATGTCAAGTTGTTTGGGTTTTTTATTAAGTTGTAGGAGTTTTCCATATATTCTAGATATCAATTCTTTTTTTTCTAATATTTATTTTTTAGGTGTAGATGGACACAACACAATGCCTTTATTTTTATGTGGTGCTGAGGATTGAACCCGGGTCCAGCCCACGCTAGGTGAGAGCTCTTTGCTGAGCCACAATCCCAGCCCCCTAGATATCAATTATTTATTTATTTATTTATTTATTCTTTTTTTTTTATTGTTGGTCGTTCAAAACATTACATAGTTCTTTTTTTATTTATTTTTATTGGTTGTTCACAACATTATAAAGCTCTTGACATATCATATTTCATACATTAGATTGAAGTGGGTTATGAACCCCCAATTTTACCCCAAATGCAGATTGCAGAATCACGTCCGTTACACATACATAGTTCTTAATATATCATATTTCACAGTTTGATTCAAGTGGGTTATGAACTCCCATTTTTACCCCGTATACAGATTGTATCACATCAGTTACACTTCCATTGATTTACATATTGCCATTCTAGTGTCTGATGTATTCTGCTGTCTATCCTATTCTCTACTATCCCCCCTCCCCTTCCCTCCCCTCCCCTCCCCTTTTCTCTCTCTACCCCCTCTACTGTTAATCATTTCTTCCACTTGTATTATTCTTCTCTTACCCCTCATTTCCTCTTATATGTAATTTTGTAAAACCCTGAGGATCACCTTCCATTTCCATGCGATTTCCCTTCTCACTCCCTTTCCCTCCCACCTCTCATCCCTGTTTAATGTTAATCTTCTTCTCAAGCTCTTCGTCCCTACTCTGTCCTTGGTTACTCCCCTTATATCAAAGCAGTCATTTGGCATTTATTTTTTAAGGATTGGCTAGCTTCACTTAGCATAATCTGCTCTAATGCCATCCATTTCCCTCCAAATTCTATGATTTTGTCATTTTTTAATGCAGAGTAATACTCCATTGTGTATAAATGCCACATTTTTTTATCCATTCATCTATTGAAGGGCATCTAGGTTGGTTCCACAATCTTGCTATCGTGAATTGTGCTGCTATGAACATCGATGTAGCAGTGTCCCTGTAGCATGCTCTTATTAGGTCTTTAGGGAATAGAGCGAGAAGGGGAATAGCTGGGTCAAATGGTGGTTCCATTCCCAGCTTTCCAAGAAATCTCCATACTGCTTTCCAAATTGGCTACACCAATTTGCAGTCCCACCAACAATGAACAAGTGTACCCTTTTCCCCGCATCCTCTCCAGCACTTGTTGTTGTTGGACTTCATAATGGCTGCCAATCTTACTGGAGTGAGATGGTATCTTAGGGTGGTTTTGATTTGCATTTCTCTGACTGCTAGCGATGGTGAGCATTTTTTCATGTACTTATTAATTGATTGTATGTCCTCCTCTGAGAAGTGTCTGTTCAGGTCCTTGGCCCATTTGTTGATTGGGTTATTTGTTATCTTATTGTCTAATTTTTTGAGTTCTTTGTATACTCTGGATATTAGGGCTCTATCTGAAGTGTGTGGAGTAAAGATTTGTTCCCAGGATGTAGGCTCCCTGTTTACCTCTCTTATTGTTTCTTTTGCTGAGAAAAAACTTTTTAGTTTGAGTAAGTCCCATTTGTTGATTCTATTTGTTAACTCTTGCGCTATGGGTGTCCTATTGAGGAATTTGGAGCCTGACCCCACAGTATGTAGATCATAGCCAACTTTTTCTTCTATCAGACGCCGTGTCTCTGATTTAATATCAAGCTCCTTGATCCATTTTGAGTTAACTTTTGTGCATGGCGAGAGAAAGGGATTCAGTTTCATTTTGATGCAAATGGATTTCCAGTTTTCCCAGCACCATTTGTTGAAGATGCTATCCTTCCTCCATTGCATGCTTTTAGCCCCTTTATCAAATATAAGATAGTTGTAGTTTTGTGGATTGGTTACTGTGTCCTCTATTCTGTACCATTGGTCCACCCGCCTGTTTTGGTACCAGTACCATGCTGTTTTTGTTACTATTGCTCTGTAGTATAGTTTGAAGTCTGGTATCGCTATACCGCCTGATTCACACTTCCTGCTTAGCATTGTTTTTGCTATTCTGGGTCTTTTATTATTCCATATGAATTTCATGATTGTTTTATCTATTTCTACAAGAAATGCTGTTGGGATTTTGATTGGCATTGCATTGAACTTATAGAGAACTTTTGGTAATATCGCCATTTTGATGATGTTAGTTCTGCCTATCCATGAACAGGGTATATTTTTCCATCTTCTAAGGTCTTCTTCTATATCTCTCTTTAGGGTTCTGTAGTTTTCATTGTATAAGTCTTTCACCTCTTTTGTTAGGTTGATTCCCAAGTATTTTATTTTTTGGGGGGATATTGTGAATGGAGTAGTTGTCCTCATTTCCGTTTCAGAGGATTTGTTGCTGATATACAGGAATGCATTTGATTTATGCGTGTTGATTTTATATCCTGCCACTTTGCTGAATTCATTTATTAGCTCTAATAGTTTCTTTGTAGACCCTTTTGGGTCTGCTAGGTATAGAATCATGTCATCTGCAAATAGTGATAATTTAAGTTCTTCTTTTCCTATTTTTATGCCTTTAATTTCTTTCGTCTGTCTAATTGCTCTGGCCAGTGTTTCGAGGACTATGTTGAACAGAAGTGGTAAGAGAGGGCATCCCTGTCTTGTACCAGATCTTAGAGGGAATGCCTTCAATTTTTCTCCATTCAGAATGATGCTGGCCTGTGGCTTATCATAGATTGCTTTTACAATGTTGAGGTATGATCCTGTTATCCCTAATTTTTCTAGAGTTTTGAACATAAAGGGATGCTGTACTTTGTCGAATGCTTTTTCTGCATCTATCGAGATGATCATATGGTTCTTATTTTTAAGTCTATTGATGTGGTGAATAACATTTATTGATTTCCGTATATTGAACCAGGCTTGCATCCCAGGGATGAATCCTACTTGATCATGGTGTATAATTTTTTTGATATGTTTTTGAATCCGATTCGCCAGAATTTTATTGAGGATTTTTGCATCTAGGTTCATTAGAGATATTGGTCTGTAGTTTTCTTTCTTTGAAGTGTCTTTGTCTGGTTTAGGCATCAGGGTGATGTTGGCCTCGTAGAATGTATTTGGAAGTTCTCCCTCTTTTTCTATTTCCTGAAATAGCTTGAAAAGTATTGGTGTTAGTTCCTCTTTAAAGGTTTTGTAAAACTCTGCTGTATACCCATCCGGTCCTGGGTGGGTTTTTTCTATTTCCTCTATTGTTATTGGTCTGTTTAGGTTGTCTATATCCTCGTGACTCAATCTGGGCAGATTATATGACTTAAGAAATTTATCGATGCCTTCACTATCTTCTATTTTATTGGAGTATAAGGATTCAAAGTAATTTCTGATTATCTTCTGTATTTCTGAAGTGTCTGTTGTGATATTGCCTTTTTCATCCTGTATGCTAGTAATTTGGGTTCTCTCTCTTCTTCTCTTCGTTAGCATGGCTAAGGGTCTGTCGATTTTGTTTATTTTTTCAAAGAACCAACTTTTAGTTTTGTCAATTTTTTCAATTGTTTCTTTTGTTTCAATTTCATTAATTTCAGCTCTGATTTTAATTATTTCTTGCCTTCTACTTCTTTTGCTGTTGTTTTGCTCTTCTTTTTCTAGGATTTTGAGATGAAGTATGAGATCATTTATTTGTTGGTTTTTTCTTTTTTTAAGGAATGAACTCCAAGCAATGAATTTTCCTCTTAGAACTGCTTTCAGTGTGTCCCATAGATTCCGATATGTTGTGTCTGTGTTTTCATTTAACTCTAAGAAGTTTTTAATTTCCTCCTTTATGTCTTTTGTAACCCATTGATCATTCAGTAACCTATTGTTCATTCTCCAAGTGATGCATGATTTTTCCTTCCTTCTTTTATCATTGATTTTCAGTTTCATTCCATTATGATCAGATAGGATGCATGGTATTATCTCTACTCCTTTATATTGTCTAAGAGTTGCCCTGTGACATAATATATGATCTATTTTTGAGAAGGATCCATGTGCTGCTGAGAAAAAAGTGTAACTGCTTGATGTTGGGTGGTATATTCTATATATGTCAATTAAGTCTATGTTGTTAATTGTGTTATTGAGTTCTATAGTTTCCTTATTTAACTTTTGTTTGGAAGATCTGTCCAGTGGTGAGAGAGGTGTGTTGAAGTCTCCCATGATTATTGTATGGTGGTCTATTAGACTCTTGAACTTGAGAAGAGTTTGCTTGACGAACATAGCTGCACCATTGTTTGGGGCATATATATTTATGATTGTTATGTCTTGTTGGTGTATGGTTCCCTTGAGCATTATGCAGTGTCCCTCTTTATCCCTTTTGATTAACTTTGGCTTGAAATCTATTTTATTAGATATGAGTATGGACACTCCTGCTTGTTTCCACAGTCCATATGAGTGGTATGATTTTTCCCAACCTTTCACCTTCAGTCTATGTATATCTTTTCCTATCAAATGCGTCTCCTGTAGGCAGCATATTGTTGGGTCTTGTTTTGTGATCCATTCAACTAGCCTGTGTCTCTTAATTGGTGAGTTTAAGCCATTAACATTTAGGGTTATTATTGAGATATGGTTTGTTCTTCCAGCCATATTTGTTTATTAATGTTACTAAACCTGATTTGTTTTCCTCTTTGATTACTTTCCCCCCTTTACTGTCCTACCTCCCACTGTTGGTTTTCATTGTTATTTTCCATTTCCTCTTCCTGTAATGTTTTGCCAAGGATTTTTTGAAGAGATGGTTTTCTAGCTGCGAATTCTTTTAACTTTTGTTTATCGTGGAAGGTTTTAATTTCATCTTCCATCCTGAAGCTTAATTTCGCCAGATACACGATTCTTGGTTGGAACCCATTTTCTTTCAGTGTTTGAAATATGTTATTCCAGGATCTTCTAGCTTTCAGAGTCTGTGTTGAGAGATCAGCTGTTATCCTGATTGGTTTACCCCTAAATGTAATCTGCTTCCTTTCTCTTGTAGCTTTTAAAATTCTCTCCTTATTCTGTATGTTGGGCATCTTCATTATAATGTGTCTAGGTGTGGATCTCTTATGATTTTGCACATTCGGCGTCCTATAGGCTTCTAGGATTTGGGATTCTGTCTCATTCTTCAAGTCTGGGAAGTTTTCTCGTATTATTTCATTGAATAGATTGTTTATCCCTTTGGTTTGGAGCTCTGTGCCCTCCTGTATCCCAATGACTCTTAAGTTTGGTCTTTTAATGTTGTCCCATATTTCTTGGATGTTCTGCTCATGGTTTCTTAGCAGTCTTGCTGAGCTGTCTATGTTCTTTTCAAGTTGAAATACTTTGTCTTCATTGTCTGATGTTCTATCTTCTAAGTGATCTACTCTGCTGGTAGTATTCTCAATTGAGTTTTTAAGTTGGTTTATTGCTTCCTGCATTTCTAGGATTTCTATTTGTTTGTTTTTTATTACGTCTATCTCCCTGTGTAATTGATCTTTTATTTCCTGGATTTGTTTATGTAGTTCCTTGTCAAAGTGATCTTTCATTGTCTGATTTTGCTGTCTCATGTCTTCCTTGAGACTCCAGATCATCTGAAGCATGTATATCCTGAACTCTTTTTCTGACATTCCATCTGTTGCAGCTATTACCTCTTCTAAAGTTGAGTTGACCTGCATTGCTTGTGGTCCTTTCTTTCCTTGTCTTTTCATACTGCTCGCGTTTCTTTCTGCTTGGTGAAACTGTTGTGTTTTTGAAATTTTCCCCCTATGTATTTATATTGCTCTTGTATAGTTGGGAAATCTCCCTTGCAGGGCGGGTAGTGGCTGTGTTCCTCCTCTAATTAGGGTGATCTGTCTACCACTCTGGTCGGTCGCAGGTCTGCCCACCCTGCAGGCGCAGGTGGCGGCTCTGCTCTGCCCTCACTCCAATTGGTGTGACGTGTCTACCACGCTGGCAGGCCTCTAGGCCTGTTCCGCCGGTGGGTCACAGGTCTGCCTACCTTGCGGGCTCGGGCGGCAGTTCTTCTCAGCCCCCACTCCCAATGCGGGTACCTGACTGCCTCTCCAACGGGTCGCTGGGCCTTTTCCGGACACGGGCAGCGGCTCTGCTCCACCCCCACTCCAACCAGTGTGACGTGACTGCCTCGGTGCTACGTGTCCACCACGCTGGCAGGCTACCAGGCCTGTCCTGCCAGTGGATCGCAGGTCTGCCTACCTTGCAGGCTCAGACGGCAGCTCTGTACAGCCCCTACTCCAAATGGGGTGACTTGGCTACCACGCCATCGGGTCGCTGGTCCTGTTCTAGGCATGGGCGGCTACTCTCTTCGGCCCCAGCTGCAGTTGGGGTGTCGTGATACCACGCCGGCGGGTCACTTGGCCTGCTCTGGGCGCAGGCGGCAGCTCCACTCTGCCCCCCTGGCCCCCACAGCACCCAGCAGGACCCGGACCAAGAAGCAGTCACTGCAGGTTCCCCAGCCCTGGGCCAAAGCAGCTTCAGGAGCCAGAACCCGGCCTCTCCAATCCTGGCTCACGCTCCGCTAGGAGCAGGCTCCAAGGAGCGACCCCCCGCGGGTTCCCCTGCCCCAGGCCAAAGCAACTCCGGGAGCCAGAGCCCATCCGCTCCAAGCTCTCCGAGCTTGGTGCATGCTCCGCTGGGAGCAGGCTCAAAGACGCAGTCCCCACGGGCTCCCCAGCCCCGGGCCAAAACTGTTCCGGGAGTCAGAACACAGCCGCCCCGAGCTCAGTGCATGCTCCACTTGGAGCTGGCCTCAACACGCAGTCTCCGCAGGTTCCCCAGCCCTGGGCCAAAGCAGCCCCGGGAACCAGAATCCGGCTGCTCAGAGCCCGGCGCACGCCTTGCCAGGAGCGAGCCCCTAGGAGTATTCTCCACTGGTTCTCCAGCCCCGAGCCTGAGCGATCTGTCTGCGAGTCACAGGCAAATACCAGCCTGAAATCACCTGTTCCATAGCTGAATGAGCTGAGATCAGTAGAAAACAGGGATGATTACATCAGCTCTCCAAGATGGCGGCTGCTGTCCTCCTCCGTGGTCCGACCAGTGTCGAGAACCGAACTGGACCGCTTCTCTCCTCTGTCTCAAAGCCGGAACTCCGCACTAAGCACGGCCATTGCACCACTGGCAGGAGCCCCCAGAATCCACATCGCTGCACCCCCGCTCCGGCACCTCGCCGCTTCCCAGCGCGCACTGCAGACTCCAGCTGCGGGGCGCGACCCTCCGTGCGGAGAAATCGCCCGCGTCTGAGCCCCCGCAGCCAAACCTCGCGGGATGGAAATCCATCCACTAGATTCTGGAGCACCTCAATTTCACTGGAAATTCCCAACAAGATAGCCTTCAGCTGTTTCACCTCGTCTTTCTCCCGCACAGTGACACGGTGCACTGGGGTGATGCACTCCCTTCGCCGCCAATTCTTTATCAGATATGTAATGTGCGAATATTTTCTCCCATTCCATGGGGGTTGCCTTTTCACTCTGTCGATAATGTTTTCTGATGCTCTATCCTCCCTTTCAAGGAACTTATTCATCCAAACATGGTGGCATATGCCTGTAATCCCAGTGACCTATGAGGTTGAGGCAGGAGGGTCACAAGTTCAAGGACAGCCTCAGTAACTTCGAAAGACTGGGGGTGTAGCTCAATGGTAAAATGCATCTGGATTCAATCCCCAGCACCAAAAAAAAAGGAACTAATTCATCTTTTCCATTCAAAGATCACAATCCCCTGATTCATACATGTGGCAATTGTGACTTCTTAAAACACTCTCTGAATGTATGTAGAATGACCTGGGATGTCAAATAAAAGGAAAGCCTGACTAGTCACACTCTGTTCCTATCTACAGTTTCACATTCTAAGGAAAGTACAGGGTTACACAATATTAACTTGGCAAAAAGAAGCAGGGCCCTGGGTTTATGAACTGGAGTAAAAAGGGAGGCTGTGTGGAGAACACACAATCCATTAGGATAGGTACAATGTTTACTATTTTTATTCTGGGCCACACATTGTCCTGGGCAATTCTAATTTCACAAAACCATTTATTATGTAAACAGGGTAATTATTCCCATATTACAGAAAAAGAAATAGGCCCAGAGAGGTTTCATAGCTTACCCTAAATCATAGACAAGCCAGAAATGGAACCCTGACCCTGAGCCCCAGAGGCCATTGTATTTGACCACTCTGTGACACTGCACAGGCTTTAGAGTCAGAATTAATTCAATTCCAGTTCAAATGACTTGTGAATACCTGTTTACTCTTTAGTCATCTGAGAGAAATTCAAACTGAAATTTGGATTTAACTTCACACCCACCTGCAGTTTGAAAGTTGGAGAATGCCAAGTGTAGGGAGGGACACAAGGAAAGAGAAACCTTCATGTAACTATGGAAGAGTCCCTGGGGGACTTCAGCTTGCATGAGGAGCGCAAGAGACCTCAAAGTGGAAGCCAGAATTAGCAAGATAGAGGCCCCCACTAGCTGCCGTTCTGTAGATTCCTGCCCCAGCACCCACCAACCTATCTAGAGGAACTGGATGAGGATTACATCACATGGTCAAGAGGGGAGGTGAGAAGGGACACTACTTTCTGAGGAAGATCTAGGTTTCAATATTATTCTGCTACTTACCAGCTTTTTTACCTTTACCAATCTCTGAGCCTAATTTTACCCATATGTAAAATGGGCATAAAAATAACTATTCAGTAAATGCTCAGTGAGACAGGATATGTGAAAGAGGCAAGCAAATATCTGGGGCTCAGTGGAAAAAAATAGGCCCCCTCCCTTCTGCACACCCGGGAGGTAGCCACTGTGTCTTATGCAGTCAACTTGGGTCCTTGTTCATTTTATTCTTTAATGTTGATAAAACCACCTATCTTTCAGGGAAGGTATAAGGTTTCAGTGAGAGAACAGATTAAAAAAAAAACTGATGGTGGTACACATCAGTAATTCCAGCTGCTCAGGAGGCTGAGGAAAGAAGATCACAAGTTTGAGTCCAGATTGGACAACTTGGCGAGACCCTGTTTTATTTTATTTAATAAAATAAAGTTAAATTTAAAAAGTGGGCTGAGGGTGTAACTCAGTGGTAGAGTGCTTGTCTAGCATGTGCAAGGTCCTGGGTTTGATTCCCAGAACTGCAAAAACAAACCTGTAAAAGGGACTCCACAGGTGTTTGCTGGGTACCGGATGGATGGATGCATGGATGGATGGATGGATGGATGGATGGATGGGTGGTGGTAGGATGGCTCACTGGCAGGATGTCAGGAGGATCATGATTTGTTCTACAGAAATATATACTCTGTACAAAACCAGGTGCTTTACAAGAGGGTTTTGTTGTATCTCTTTGCAGCCTTAGGTCTTGAGCACGGATTTAACATAGATGAGTAAAAATATGGTATAAACACACCCAGTTCTAGTCACCATGACCTGCACTTACTACACTAGTGTCTGTAATTCATCCTGATGAAGCCAGGTCTGTGTGAGCCAACAGTTCACCAACTGAGATCACACTGGTTTCTTGGGTCAAAGGATGAGATAGGTAGGGGATGGTGTGTGAATTGTAGGGTGAGCCTTTCCTGACTCACAGGGCATCTTGGAAATCCTAATTGGTGACGTTTCATAAAAAGAATTATAACTCAGCTTTTCCCAGCACCTCTGACACCACTGCAAGAAGAAAGAGATACAAGTGAACAGCCAGCCCTGTTTTTGCTGCAGTTCCATGCTATGTAACTTCTGTGATAACTTAGCCCCTCTGAGTCCTTTATTCCCCCTGCAAAACGAAGGAGTTAGACTCCCCCCCAGCTCTAAACTGTTCTGATCCTCTGAGAATCCTCCACATTGTCCATTAAAATATGGACTTTGGAACATATATTAAATTTCTTCCCCATTTGTTCCCACAGAGTCTCTTTAAACCCACTTGAAGTGCATGCATGTGTTTACTCTACACCCTGGGGAAGTCACACTTTTTGGAGACAGGCAGGTGTGAGAAACTGGATACATAGATGATTAAAATCTAGTTCCTGCACCACAAGATAGGGATGACAAACATTAAAATGGATTGACCTCAATAATCATGATAATTAAGGTCTATAAAGTTGGGTCTTCCCAGCTCTAAAATGTTGCCTGGAGGAATTTGGGAAGCCTGCCCTTTGGAGGTGTTCTAGGATGTCACAAAGAAAAGATGCCTGGGCTGGGGATGTGGCTCAAGCGGTAGCGCGCTCGTCTGGCATGCGTGCGGCCCGGGTTCGATCCTCAGCACCACATACCAACAAAGATGTTGCGTCCGCCGAGAACTAAAAAATAAATATTAAAAAAAAAAAATTCTCTCTCCTCTCTCACTCTCTCTTAAAAAAAATTCTCTCTCTCTCTCTCCCTCTATCACTCTCTCTAAAAAAAAAAAAAAAAAAAAGATGCCTGAGGTCACAACCAGGCAAAGACTACAGGATGAGTAAGTGTGGCTGTCCTGGGGTGGTGAGATCTGGGCTGGGGCACAGCTACAACCTACTACAGTCATTCCACAGTGTCCAAAGGAGATTGATTCCAGGACCCCCACAGATACCCCAATACACAGACGTTCAAATACCTCAAATAAAATAATATAGTTGTTGCATATAATCTCTGCACACCTTCCCACATGTTTTAAGTCACTCTAGATCACTTATAATACCAAATACAATGTAAACGGTATATTAAATAGTTATTTTAGCCTGGCGCAGTGGTGCACGCCTGTAATCCCATTGGCTCGGTAAGATGAGACAGGAGGACTGTGATTTCAAAGCCAGCCTCAGCAAAAAATGAGAGGCTAACACTTCAGTGAAGACCCTGTCTCTAAATAAAGTACAAAAAATAGGACTGGGGATGTGACTCTGTGGTTGAGGTGTTCAAACCCTGAGTTCAAACCCTATTACCCATCCCTTCCCCCCAAAAAGTTGTTTTACTGTACATGTTCAGTACAGATGCAATTTTGTTTCCAAATATTTTTCAATCTGTAGTTGGTTAAATCTGGGCATGTGGAACTGATAGATACAGAGGGGCAACTGTATACTCCTTCTAAGACCCTGGCCCCAGGGTGGACATAAGATCCTCATCTGTGTATTGGACAACATCCTGGGAGAAGCAATGGGGTAATCATAAGTTACCATGTTATGAATATCAGTTGTTTTTTATTGAGCAATTACTAAATGCAGATCCTGGGCACTATCCACACGACAGCAGGGTTCCCTGAGGTATGCTATACAAGTCACTGGGGCATATGTGGTAACTTCAGATAGAACACAGAGAAACATGTTTCCTAGTTATGTTTTCATGCTCACATTTACCTTCTACTTGTGGCTGGTGGCATTTAGTTTTCATTTTCAATATTAATTTTTTTCTTTTCAATAAACATAAGTTCTAAAAATTGACTGCAGGAAAATATTTATTAAGTAAACATCCAGATGATACAGCCATACTGCAAACATCACAAGAAGATATGCAAATGACTGACATTCAGGAAATACTGTGCAGTGGCAATAAACACTTACTTCATTTGGGACTTTTTTGGTTGCAAGTAACAGACCCTATTCAGATTAGATTAAGCAAGATAAGAAAAGGTATCCTGACAAGGGAATTTCATAGGACACAAAGGAAGGAGTACAGAGGATAACCAGCAGGCCCCTGGAAGCGCTGTCCCCTCTTCTCTTCAGGCTCCTGTGGTTTCTCTCTGCACATCTTCTCTTGGGCAGAGCCATTTTCTCTACTACACTCACACAGTGGCCACCCCAGCCCCTACATCCACAGACGAACACACAGACAAATTCACAGCTCCAAGGTTTGCATGTCTTCTTGCAAAGCTTGAAACAGCATCCCTGAATCTAGTGCCCACCTCTCATCCTTTCAGCTCCAACTGGAAGACTGAGGGGGTCAAGTTCTCAGAAAAGGGGTGACTCTGTTTTAAGCAGTCACCCTGATCAAGGGGTGTCTGCCTTAACACTCACTGCTCAAAACCCATCGAGGTAGGGTTTACTCCACAGGTAACAATGAAGAGGTAGAAAAGTGAGTTCCTGGTCCCTTGGCAGGAAGTGAAAAGCCAAAACTGTCTATGTGATATGTGATACCATAGTTCAAATATGTGTTACCATAGTTCTATGTGATACCATAGTTCAAATACACTGCTCTAACCACCTGGTCACCATCAGCTAGGGTCCAGCCCATAGCTACTGTCCCCAAAACAGGTTACTGACCAAATGGGAGACATTTATCAAGATCAGCAAGCCACTGCTTGCCTAGCAAAGCAGAAACAAGAGTCCCAGCTTCATGGGAACACTGGCTTCAAAGAATGAAGATTTCTTAGAAGGAGTACAAGGCTCTAAAAATCCAGAGAAGCCTCCTTCAATCCCTTGAATCTAAGGCTAACAGGCTCACACAACAGGTACTTGTCTCAGGGTAAGATTTGAGTCTCTTTTAAATACACTTGCCAAAAATCATAAATAGGTATCCAGAGATCCTCAAGAGAATCTGACCCCTGCCAGACCTTAGGACTATAATCGTCCCTTCCACCTCCTGGAGACTTGATTGGGAGGGTCCTCCCAGAGACCAAGCAGGCTCCTTCCATGCAGAAACCTCTGGCTCTTCCTAGCCTAAGTGCCTGTTTCAAATTGAAGCCTCTGGACATCAAGGTGCCCTGACCTGGACAAATCCAAATTTTGTGTGGGTGGCTGCTCCACAGAAGGTATTTAATTAGGGGCTGTTTGGGGGACTTTGGGGGGGGGGGTACTGGGGATTGAACTCAGGGGCACTTGATACTGAGCCACATCCCCAGCCCTATTTTGTGTTTTATTTAGAGACAGGGTCTCACTGAGTTGCTTAGCATCTCACTTTTGCTGAAGCTGGCTGTGAACTCATGGCCAGGCCTAGGAGTTGCTAAGACAGAAAGATGGCTGGGGGGCTGGGGATGTGGCTCATGGTAGCGCGCTCGCCTGGCATGCGTGCGGCCTGGGTTCGATCCTCAGCACCACATACCAACAAAAGATGTTGTGTCCACCGAGAACTAAAAAATAAATATTAAAAATTCTCTCTCTCTCTCTCTCTCTCTCTCTCTCTCTCTCCTCTCTCACTCTCTCTCTAAAAAAAAAAAAAAAGAAAGAAAGAAAGATGGCTGGGGTGGCCATCTTTCTCCCCCTCACTCAGAGCTGAATGAGGCCCGAGGTGAGGCCTTTGCAGAGAGATACATATGCCTCAGGAAACAGGCTCCCATTCTAGTTTTTTATTGTTCATGTTTTATCTTCTTTGGTTGCCATTGGGACAGGCTGCTGTGTGAATCAGAAGATTCCACTGAGCCACTTCCCCTGAGAAATGTCACAAAGGCCTTGTACCTGTGGGTGGAAAGAGGAGGCACCATCCTACATCAAACTCTGCCCCAAAGATTCTTCCACACAGCAAATCTCTTTCCCAAATACCTGTTTTCATCTTTAGCACTTGGGAGTCACTGCCCAGAGCTTTAGGGGGGAGTACTGAACCCCTGGGGGGAGTACTGGGTGGCTCTGACTCTACCTCCAAAGTCAGAACCTGGCTCCTAGACCCATCAGACTTAGGGGCTCAGGATAAGTTCATCAGCCAAAGTTAGCATAGTATGTGCCCAAAAGCATATGAGGGGCTCATTCTAGCTCTGGCTTTTCCAGCAGTCCCTTGCTGCTCTCATCCCTGCTTGAGTGAGGTTGCCTCCAAGCTTAATAAGTTACCACTGCCAGGGAGTAGGTGACCACAGCAAATATCCCTTCTTCCTCCAGCTCAATCCAGGATATGGATGAAAGAGAAGATTTGGGGCCTGACCCCAACAAGCAAGGACTAATTTTTGAGAGAATCCACAGGGATCTGGTTGATTGGCATGACCACATCGGTGCCTGTGTCAGTGGTGACCCGGGAGCATTTCCGGCTGCTGCGTATATTGTAAAACTTTTCAGTGAGGTGTTTGCGGAACTTCTTGGTGAGGAAGCAGTAGATGACAGGGTCTAAGACACAGTTGGTGCTAAGGAGGCAGAGGGTGACCTGATGTGCATCGTTAATAGCCTGGTGGAAGTAGCTGTCCTGGTAGCCCAATTCAGCCAGGGTCCAGGGCAGCTGCACCACGTGGTGGGGCACGAAGCAGATGACGAACACCGCCAAGACCGCGCAGACCATCCACAGCGCCCGGCGCTTCACTTGTGCATTGTGCTTCTGCTGCACCGGCTGCAGGAGGAGCGTGCGGATAATGACCAGGTTGCAGAAGAGGATAATGAGGAAGACCAGGAAGAAGCTGAACACGATGAAGATGTGGATGACAAGGACAGGCACGCTGCCCTTCTCATAATGCTCAAAGCAACGGGTGATGTTGCCCGAGCCGGCCTTATGCGTCACTATGTTGGTGGAGTCCAAGATAAGGAAGTAGGATGCAGCGGCCACAATGAACACCCAAATAACCAGGGACAAATAGATGCCACGTTTGCGGGTGGTGGCCTGAGCAGTCCTGATGGGCCGTGTGACTGCCTGGAAGCGGTTATAAGTGATGACTCCAAGGAAGGCCACGGAGCAGTAGGTGTTGATGAAGAAGAGGCAGCCAGCCACATTGCACAGAAATTTGGGTAGAATCCAGTTGCCCTGGTTGTAGTAATAGATGATCCACAGTGGCAGGGTGATCAGGAAAAGCAGGTCAGCCACAGTGAGGTTTAACATGAAGATCTTTATCTCATTTAGTTTCTTGGAAGGATACAAGTGGGCAAAGACCCATAGCACATAGCCATTGGCAATGACCCCTACCACAAAGATGATGCTGTAAATAATTGGGAAGAGAATGTATCGAAACTCGGAATCCACACGGGAGGAGCCATTTGGCTCCATTGCTGTAGGCTGAAAGGGTCAGCTGATCATAGGGTCCCGGGTGTGCCTGAAAGACCATACAAAGGTACTGGTTAATAAAGAACCAAGAAAAGTCTATCCTATTTCATCAACTCCAAGACTCCCTGCTGTGGTTTGAAACAATAGTGTCCCCTCCAAAATTTATGTTGAAACTTCATCCCCAATAACATTAGGAGGTCTAGCCTTTGGGAGGTGACAAAGGTGGAGCCCTCATGGATAAGATAAGCACCCTTATGAAAGGGTTTAAGGTTGAAGGGTACAATCTTTCTTGACATTTCCATCCCTTCTACCATGATACAGTGTTCAAGACGCCATCTTGGAAACAGACACCACAACTCAACACACAGAATCTTTTTTTTTCATTTATTTTTTATTCTAATTAGTTGTACATGACAGTAGAGTGCATTTTGACACATCATACATAAATGGAATGTAACTTCTCATTTTTCTGGTTGAATATATAGAATCTTGACCTTGAACTTCCAGCTTCCAGACCCAAGAGAAATAAGTTTCTGCTCTTTACAAATTGCCCAGTCTCAAGTATTTTGTTATAGCAGACTAATAAATTTACATATTCCAATTT
Source organism: Spermophilus citellus (assembly GCF_964194105.1). Classification (NCBI taxonomy): domain Eukaryota; kingdom Metazoa; phylum Chordata; class Mammalia; order Rodentia; family Sciuridae; genus Spermophilus; species Spermophilus citellus. The sequence continues at coordinate 119,271,937 of NC_138191.1, read as the reverse complement.
TGCATATTTTTAAATTCTAAAATTAATGTCATCTTCCAAATAATTGGCAGCATTCTTTTCTTTCTACATAAAATAATGTTTTTATGAATCTATTTCCAGTCATAAAATCCATAAAAATCCATATCACAAAAAAATTTAATTTTTTCTGATAAAATATGAATATTTTTCTATAGACAGAATTTGAAATTAAAATTTTGAGACCTCCCAAGTATATAGCACTATGGGTGTATGCCACCATGCTTGGCAGAGGGTACATTTTATGTTGCTTCCCCTGCAGCAAAATTGCTAGCTTCTACTCTCCTGGGATCTTTTCCTTTCCCCAAGGTAGTCTTGCCATCTGATCTCAAAGATCCAGGATGATAGTTCTCAAAGGGCAGGCCATAGAATTAGGGATGGAGGATAAGAATGCAGGAGAAAACTATTTTCACAATAATACCAAAGCATTATTTTCCTTTCCACTGTGTTGACATTTATACTAATCGTGCAAAAGCAATGGTAAGCAAAACTGCTGGCTCCTTAGCACAAAGCAAGGAAGTGAGACCAAACCGTACTAGGAGTCATTGTATTCTTCACAGCCATGGACTGGCAGTGTAAAAATAATTGAAAAAATAAATAAAAAGTTAATTTGACTTTAAAATTTCCTTCATAGCCAGGCATGGTGGCACAGCCTGTAATTCCAGCTACTTTCAAGTCTGAGACAGGAGGATGACGAGTTCAAAGCCAGCCTGGACAAATTAGCAAGACCCCATCTCAAAATAAAAAATAAAAAGGGCTGTGGGTGTAGCTCATTAGCAGAACCCTTGCCTAGCCTTTGCAAGGCCCTGGGTTCGATCACTAGTACCACAAAATAAATAAATAGATTAATTGAGTGTCCTTCATAAAGTGAGGAAAGTTCTTATTTTGGTCAACTTTAGTATACATCTTTAATATTCTGTGTGTAAAATGAGAAACACACATGAAAGACTTCTATAGCAAATGGAAACAAAATGATGGTCAGCAAACAGCACTTCTCTGATTGTTTGAGCTGTGAACTGAACGTTCTTCATGGGTCGCCCTTCAAAATGACTGACAAACTATGGCTTTTCAGATGTGGAGAATTGGCAGACATTTTCTCATATATAAATGAAGGAAGCCTGTCACCTCAAATGATAGGATTAGTTGTCAGTGGTGAAATTTGAGTGTTCAAGGAATAATAGGAATTTTTTGTATCTACCAGCTTGAGCTTCCCAGCTTTCTAATACTTAAAGAATTTTCTACCTGGGGTATAATTCAACGGTAGAGCACAAGCCCATGAATTACATGAGCCTATGGGTTCAATACCTAGCACCAAAAAATAAAATAAAAAGAATTTTCCAAGATTGCTGGAAATATTAACAAATGCAATTTTTATATTATATAATGAAAGGCTGACATTAGAAGACCTGCGTAAATCACTGAGCCAATATTTTCTGCATAAAATTCTGTGTGGATTAAAGATCCATTCAAATTGCAAGATAAACCAATATACTATAGTGTAAAGGGTTTCAAAAAGGTTACAGCTGGGCACAATTGTGCATACCTGTAATCCCAGTGGCTCCTGAGGCTGAAACAGGAGGATTGCAAGTTTGAGGCCAGCCTGGGCAATTTAGAGAAACCAGTCTCAAAAAATAAAAAATAAAAAGGGGATGGGGATATAGCTCAGTGGTAGAGTCCCCCTGGATTCAATCCTTACTACAAAAAATATATGTAAATAAATAAAAGTTCATGAATATGATTCACGTCCTACATTATAACTAATCTTTAAGAAATTACCATTTGTGCCAGGTGCAGTAGTGACACTCACCTATAAACCTAGTGATTTGGTAGACTGGCAGGAAGATCACAAATTCAAGACCAGCCTCATCAACTTAGCAAGATCCTGCTAAAGAAAAAATTAAATTAAACTTAAAAATGGCTGGGGATATAGCTCAGCGGGTAAATTGTCCCTGGATTAAATCCCTAGTACAGGGGCAGGAGAAAAGAAGTGCACAGTGCACAGTTATATGAGGGCAGATTTCTTCATGTACTTCAACCCAAACAACACATCTCAACAGACAGAATGTAGAAGCAGATATGAGGATCCAGCTGTCTTCGTTAAGCCCGATTCTAAAGAGGCTTATAAAAAATATAAATCAATGCCACTCCTCTCCTTAAATTGTTTGTTTTAGAAAATCTAGTTATTTTTCAAAAAAAAGTTATGTTAATATGGAAGGAATTTATTCATGGATTTTTAATTTTTTAAAATATTTTTTAGTTGTAGTGGACACAATATCTTTATTTTATTTATTTATATGTGGTGTTGAGAGGCTGGGGATATAGCTCAGTTGGTAGAGTGATTGCCTTGCATACACAAGGCCCTGGGTTCAATCCCCAGCACCACAAAAAAGAAAAAAATAAATATATGTGGTGCTGAGGGTCGAACCCAGGTCTCACAAGTGCTAGGCGAGCACTCTACCGCTGAGCCAAAACCCCAGCCCCATAATAGGTTTCTAAATTTAAAAATGAAAATGTTTAGAATGTCTTAGCTTTCGTTTTGAATATAGTAAATATTGATGGATATACTCTATATAAACCAAAACTTTCTGGGGGCTCTCAATAATTTTTTTCTCATGTCGTGTGCACGGGTGTGGGTATGTGTGTGCATGCATGTCTACCTGTGTTACTGGGTATTGGATCCAGGTCTGACCCAAGCTAGGCGAGTGTTCTACCACTGAGCTACATTCCCAGTGTGCCTTTAATAATTTTTTTAAGGATAGAAAAGACTCCTGAGAGAGCCAGGCAAGGTGGTGCTTGCCTGTAATTCCTGTGGCTCAAGAGGCTGAGGCAGGAAAATCAAAAGTTCAAAGCCAGCCTCAGCAACAGTGAGGCGCTAAGCAACTCAGTGAGACCCTGTCTCTAAATAAAATACAAAATAGGGCTGGGATGTGCTCAGTGGTTGAGTGCTTCTGAGTCCCTGGTACCCTCAAAAAAAAAAAATGATTGCTGAGAGATTTGAATATTGCTGCTCCACAGTCTCAGCCCCCCTTTCCTTTAAGCCCTCACCTGGGACTCTCATACTGTGCAGGACGCACAGATGGTCAGCCTTGAGGGACGTCAGGGTGAGGGAAGCCACAGGGCAAGGCGCTTACTCTAGTTCTTTGGAGAAGTCATGTCCCTTTCCCCCAACTCACACAGGAAGTGCCTTCCTCTTCTTTGGATTTTCCTTCTTCTTTGGGCTCTGGCTCAATAGGGTGAGGGCAACTATTTCTGGAAATATTTTTAGGACATCATGTGTCTTGCCCACTGTGCCAGGCCTGCCCACGCCTCAGGGCCAGGGTGAGGGTAAGGCAAGTAAAGCACTTACTGGGTACAAAGTGCAAAGCAGAGCACTAAAACTTCAGTAATCAAGAGGAAAAAAAATGTTTTTTTTAGTGCTGGGCACTCTACCACTGAGCTACATCCCCAACCCTTTTATTTTATTTTATTTTATTTTATTTTTCCCAACCCTTTTTTATTTTGAGACAGGAGCTCACTAAATTACCCAGGCTAGCCTTGAACTTGTGATCCTCCTGCCTCAGCCTCCTGAGTAGCTGAGATTATAGGTATGCACCATTGTGCCCAGCTGGGAAATAATACTTTAATGCAATATTTTTTAAAATCAAAATGAGTATTACTGATTCTCCCTTTTCCCTGGCATTAATTGTGATCCTGTCTTCACTTAAATTCAAAATCTGAAGTATGTTTTCTACTGAATACACATCAATTTTGCACCATTTCAAGGCTGAAAAAATCTTAAATTGAGCCAGTGTAAACCAAGGGCCATCTGTACTCTATTCTGCAGAAAATGTGGAATCACTGAAGGATTCTGAGTAAGGAAGAGAAAAGGCTGGACCTGAGTTTGGGGAAAATGGCTTTGACATCTCAGCTATATAAAATATAAACTTCAAGGGCTGCAGATGAGGGGCAGGGAGACAACACATAGTCAGCCACAATTATCTGGAGAGCCAGAGGCCTGGTTCTGGCAGAGTGAATAGACAGAAATGGATAGTTGTGAGATTTATTTGGGAAATTTGATGGACAGACATGGTGACAAATAGGATATTGATTGAGAGAAAGGGAGTAATCAAGGAGAACTGCTAGGTTTCTGGGCCAGATGACTGGGGCTCTGGTGGTCTGTCTCCATGGAGATGATACTGAGAAGGAATAGCATAGAGGGGTGAGGAGAATGAATTCATTTAAGACATCACATTTGGGGTGCCTCTGAAACATTTAGGAAGATCAAGTTTAAACTCCTAAGAGCCGAACATCAAAGGAATCAAAGGCAGAGAAACCTATGGAGACAGCAGAGGTAGGTTGGAGAGGTTGGAAGAGAACCAGATCTACCATGAAGAAAATTTCAAAAGCATAAGATCAAGTGGTCAACAATGTGGAAAGCCACAGGGAGACCAATAAACAAACAAACAACAACAAAAAAAAAACACCAAACACTGAATGTGGCAATATAGAAATCCATCTTGTGTGATCAGAGAGCAGCTTCTAAGGCTGAGCTGAGGAGTGAGTGAGAAGAGAACAAGGGGAATGTCAAATTCTCATTTGTGAAGTTCAGTTGAGTAACCAAATGCTGGGTATGGACCTTGTTTGGATCCTGATTCAAATAAACCAATTGAAAAAAAAAAAAAACCCTGTTTTTTAGACAATTGGGAAACTAAAGAACAAACTAAATAAATATTAGAATTAAGATATTAGCTGGGTATTGTGGTGCACACCTGCAATCCCAGCAATTCAGAAGGCTGAGGCAGGAGGATCGCCAGTTCAAGACCAGCCTCAGTAATTTAACAAGACCCTGTCTTAAAATGAAATTATTAAAGGGGATGGAGATACAGTTTGGTGGTACAGTACCCCTGGGTTCATCCTCAGTACTGCCAGAAAAAGAAAAAGAAATTAGCACCAGGGCTGAGATGTGGCTAACCTGAGTGAGATCCTGGGTTCAATTCCCAGCACCACCCCAAAAAATATTTATGTTAATTATGTTAGATATGATAGTGAGGTTATAATTACTTTTTAACTCCTTGTGCATTTGATACACATACTGAAGTATTCATTGATAAAATTATATACAACCTGGTATTTGCCTACTCCAGGAAATATGGGCCTATATGCCAACCTCCAGCTCAAAATCGGCTTCCCAGAAACCCCACCTTGAAGAGTGGACACTCGGGTTTGTCTCACTGTGGAGCCTCCCCAGTCCACATGGCCCCCACAGGAGGCCAGGAGAGATGGGCTTCTTCCTTCCAATTACAGGGCCAGAATCAGTGTGGGGGTCCTTGGTAGAACCCTGGCTTTCCCAAAGCTATTGCCCTTGGTGCCCACAGGACCCATCACCCTGGCTCATCCCATTTCTGCTGCCTTCCCTTCGATCCCAGGTTCCTAGGCCCCATGTGACTCCTTCTCCCTTGGTCTTTCCTCCCTTAGTGCCTAGTTGCACCTTGTTGATCAATAGAACTTTGAAGTCATCCAAAATGTAACCAGTGTGTCTCCTCTGGGGTTGGGGCTCACACCTGTGTGCTTTTATTCTTGCTATTTGTCTGCCTAGAACATCCCTCCCTCCTTCTCTTTGCCTGGCTGACTATGGAACAGCCTAAGATTGTTCAAACCTCAATTCCTCCAGATCATTTTTCCTCATTCTCCCTGCCTCCTACATCCATGTCCCCACCCCCAGGCCTTTGGGTTTCCTTCACTCATGGCTTTTTAATCTTATTGAAATTGCCTGCATGTGTCCTCTCTGCCTTCCAGAAGCAGAGACCAAGTTCGTTCATTCACCTCACAGTTATTGACATCCTGCTGGGTGAGGGCACTACTCTGGGAATAGACTGCAGGAATGAAATAGATGAGGTTTCTGCTCTCAGGAGTTTATTCTCTACTTGGGGGAGTAAACTAAAAATATGTAAAAAGAGCTGAGGGTGTGGTTCAGTGGTAGAGCATTTGCCTAGCATGTGGGACGTCCTTGTTGCTATCCCTAGTACTAAAATAATAAATTAATTAATTAATAACTTTTAAAAGGTAGAGAGATAAAGAAATAATTTCAAATTGTGATGAATTCAATAAAGAAAAAATTTTTAAATGGTGACATGATGAAGATTGGGAAGAGGGCAGCTTTCAGGAGTGCTCTACCACTGAGCTACATCCCCAACCCTTTTTGAGACAGGGTCTCCCTACGTTGCTCAGGCTGGTCTCAAACTTGTCATCCTCCTGCCTCAGCCTCTTGAGTAGCTGGCATAGCAGGTGTGCACTACCACACCAGGCAGAGAACTGCTTTAAATAGAGTGGTCAGGAAAGGCTGCTCAGAGAAGGTAACATAAAAGAAACCAGAGAGAGATTTACCATGAAGTCTGTGGCCCTGAAGTTTCCAGGACCCCTCCTCAGTCCTATATATAATAACGTATTTGATATCTTTTCTTCATAGAGTTCCCCCACAAATTTTGTATGCTTTAAGGATCTGCAAAGCCTGTACTTTCCCTGGGCTGAAATTTAAAAAGCGAGAAGGAATAAGTCAGAGGGCAATCTGGAAGAAGGATATTCCAGGAGAAAGGATGTGCAAAAAGCAGTGAGAAATGGGAATGCTGAAATGTGATCAGACGGCAACAGGCCTAGGCCCAGTTTGCATCTTGTCCTGTGATCATCTCAGAGTTTCTGGAGTGTTATTAAACAGAGAAGTCACACAATTTGCCTGGCATTAGCTGCTGGGCAGAGAATAGAGGGCAGGAGGCAAGAGTGGAAACAGAAAGACAGACTGTTTTGGAGGTAAGAGATTGTGGTGGCATGAACCAGAGAGTGGCATTTCCAATTCCTCTCTCCATCCCCAGCACTCAATAAGAGCTTTGCCAGAGTAGGAATTTGGGAAATATTTGTCCATTGAGCAACCCACAGGATTACCTGTACTCCCAGAGCAGCTGCCTGAGTGAGTAGAGCGAGCCCTCTACCACTTTTTTACCTAAATAGCAGTCCTTGGACCAGCAACAGCATGTTAGAATTGCAGAACTCATGCCCCACCCAGATCTGCTATTTAAGAATCTGTATTTTAACAAGATTCCCAAGTGATTCATATACACACCAAAGTCTGAGAGATAATTTGCTCAACACAGACCAGCTAGAGACTTGTTTGATCTAACACTGTCCATGGCTCCCCATTACCCAGAATAAGTCCAAGCTTCGCTCCCATCTCATCTCCCACAATTCCTTACTACTCATACTCTACCCTAGCTGTGCTGAACTTCTTTGCTACTTCCCTAAAAAATCCTTCTGTTTTATGCCTTTGCACAAGCTGTACCCTCACTGAGAATGCCCTTTGCCTATTGGTCTACCTAGAAAAATCTTACCTTCTCTGACCTAATCTAGAGTGCTTCTACCAGATGAGGTAGCACATGCTTATAATCCCAGGGACTTGGGAGACTGAGGCAGGAGGATCACAAGTTCAAGGTCAGCCTAGCCAATTTAGCAGGACCCTCAGCAAATTAGTAAGATTCTGCCTCAAAAATAAAAAAATAAAAAATAAAAGGGCTGGGGATGTAGCTCAGGAGAACGTTTGCCTCACTTGCACATGCCCTGGGTTTGATCTCGAGTCCTGCAAACAAACAAGCCAAGAGTGCTTCCTCTGGGATGCCTTCCCTGATTGCCACAGGCAAAATGGAGTTGCCTCCTTGTCTAGGACACTGGCACTGGGCGCACTGTTCAGCACAGCCCCTGACACAATACATTTTAAATATTGACTTCTGTGACTATTTCCTCACCAGAATGGAAACTTATTGAGAGCAGGGACTAATCTTTTTCATCCCCTTATCCCCAGTGTCAGGCACTAGGGAAAGAAGGAGGAAGGAATGAAGGAAGGAAGGGACAGAGGGAAAGACTAAGCCTCCAACTACTATTCCAGGGATCCTGACACAGTCCCTCTGGGGCAGGTACACGCTGGGTGGGTGGGATGGGAAAAACAAAGCTCTGGAGGCAGAAAGACCAGGGTTTCTTCCTGGATCACCATTTACTTGCTACGGGATCCCAGGCAAGTGAACTCCATCTTTTCACTGGTAAAATCTTATAATTCGTTAAATGGTTCCATATGTGTGAGGCCCTGAGTTCAATCCCCAGTACCACAAAAAAACAACCAACCTCCAGGAGCAGTGGCTCACACCTGTAATCCTAGTAGCTCGGGAGGTTGAGGCAGGGGGATCACAAATTCAAAGCCAACCTCAGCAATGGTGAGTCACTAAGCAACTCAGTGAAACCCTGTCTCTAAATAAAATACAAAATAAGGCTGGGGATGTGGCTCAGTGGTTGAGTGCCCCTGAGTTCAATCCCTGGTTACTCCCCACCCAAAAAAAAAAAAAAAATCCAACCAACCTAAAAATGATTCCAAAGATGAATGCAAAGTGACTAGAACAGGACCTGGGCCCCAAATAACCAGGTCTTCCTCTCCTCATTGGCCCAACAGCTTGGAGCCAGGGGAGACTTTGGTTAACCACTGACCCAGGAACTCTGACCCACATACTGGCTCTCCCACCAGCTCCAGATAGAGCCTCCAGCTAATGCCAACAAAGCTTTCAAAAGCTCAGGAAGAAGACAAGCATTTGGAGGGAGAGGTGGCTCGGACCACTCAATTTAACACATGGGCACAGTTCCCTGATGGATCAAAGCTGGGCAGCTAGCCCAAGCCCTGTCCTCAGCTGGGGGTGGGACAGGGAGGCCATAAATATTCATAGAGACAGAAGAATTCTAATTCTGTCATCCGGATCTCCCACCTTCTTCCCTGCACAGCGTTCAGCCTCCATCTTCAATGGAAACATTCCCAGCACCTATGAACCTGGAGAAGGGGCTCCCATCCACTAATGGACGGTCAAACATGAGAGACCATCAGGAACTGGGCAGAAGAAAATATGTGCTGGTTAATTCCACAGTGTAGACTGTGAGTCTAGAAGTTGGATTCACCATTCAGGCCAGCCCCTAACATTGGGGACAGTTGAGGTCAAGAATAGAAATGTCTAAATATGTATAAGCTATAAGACAGATATATCCAAATTCATCTACATTCCTTATATAGCAAATCCTTACAGCCCTGCAGGCCTGAGAGTGCATTTACCAGTTGAGTTTGAGCTAGAAGCTGGGGCTGGGGGACACATACAGGTTCCCTATGGGCATACCCACTTGTATTCAAGAATCTCTTGCTCTGTAGGGAGTATGTGGTTGAAGGGGAACCTGAGTCAACTCAAGGCACTGAGTACCATTTACCAGTGAAATGTAGACATTTCTTACTCATAATCATATTTCCAGCTCAAATCAGCTTTGCAAGATGGTTTTACATCCATTTTTTTCAAATAAAATGCCTATTTTTCCAGGGGAAAAAAAGTGAGGTTAGAGAAGAAAATAGACTTTTGCATAGTCACAGAGAGTGACAGACTGGACATCTTTTTTATTTTATATATATTATATATATTATATTTATATTATATTATTATTATTTATATTATATTATAATATATATATATATATATTTTTTTTTTTTAATGTTGGTACTGGAGATGGAGCCCAGGGTCTTGTGCATGCTATGCAAGACTCTACCACTGAGCTACATCCCCAGTCTTTTTTATTTTTTATATTGGGACAGGGTCTCACTAAATTGTTGAGGCTGGCCTTGAACTTGTGATCCTCCTGCCTCAACCTCCCAAGTAGCTGGGATTACAGGGATGTGTCACCACACCTAGGGATTTTGAACTCCAAAGACCATCTTGACTCTCCTAGGCCAAGGTGTGGTCCCTGCTAGAAGCCAACAGCTCTTTGGCAACTCCTTCACTTATAGGCTTGTCCTGTGGCCCAAGAATAGAAGTTCCAGATGCTGTAAAGCCCCAGAAAGAGATGCCTTTGATCTGGGACCTTGATTTTACCTTTATAACCTGAAGTCAGAAAGGGATAAAGGCAAAGACAGGCTCTGCTCTGTATCCACCTGACTCTTGCCTTGCATCAGAGCTGGGATCAAATTCTTCTTCAAACAGTAAACTCATTCTGTGACCCTGAGTCTCCATTTCCTCATTGGCAAAATGAAGATTTGAAAATGGACCTTTAAAAAAGGAGAATTAGGGGCTGGGGATGTATCTCAATGGTACAGCACTTGCTTCACATGCACAAGGCCCTGGGTTGGATCCCCAGGATCCCCAGCACTACCACCCCCCAAAAAAAGAAAGAATTCATTTAAAAATAAAATTCCATTTACAATAGTATTAAAAATAACCCAAGCTGGGTGCTATGGCACATGCCTGTAATCCCAGCAACTTGAGAAGTTGAGGCAGGAGGATTATAAACTCAAAGCCAGCCTCAGCCATTTAGGAAGACCCTAAGCAATTTAGCGAAATCCTGTCTTTTTAAAAAAAAGGGGGGGGAGGGGATTGGGCTGGGGAATGTTGCTCAGTGGTTTGAGGCCCTTTGGGTTCAATCCCTATAGAGCAAGGCCTAGTGGTGCATACGTATAATGAGACTGAGGCAGGAGGATGGCAAGTTCAAGGCCAGTCTCCCCAACTTAGTCAGACCCTGTCACAAAATAGAAGATAAAAAGGCTGGGATGTAGCTCAGTGGTAGAGCACCCTGGGTTCAATCCCCCGTGCTGCAAAAATAAAATTAAATACTCAGGAATAGGCTTAGTCAAGGACTGAAGCCTTATACACTGAAATATACAGAACATTATGAAAAGAAATGAAAGGCAACAGAAGACCATTTCCAATTCTCCTCCCTGGAGACCCCACCTTGACACCAGGTATGCATATTACACTGATGTGACTCAGCCTCCACTCAACTGGTCTAGGAAATCCCCATAGAATTGGGGGACCTAGAGCCTAACCAGGTTCTCTCCTGCTCCAGATACCCAGGTGGTATCTGTCTGTGAGTCACTCTCCCTCACCTTGCTTCCTGGAATAACCTGGGCAGGGAAGAGGGAGTGAGGAGATGCCTCCATCCCTGGGCCTCCCAAGCACAGGGTACTGGCTTTTGTTATATCCGGAATTGCAAGCACTTCTTCCCAGCCTGGAAGTCCTGGGTTTTGCTGGTGCCCTCAGGGCCAGTCCAGGGCCTAGCCCAGGGGAGGACATGGAGTACAATCACTGTCCCTGAAGAGTCTGCTCTCAGCTCTCTTCTTTCCTGGTTGAGGTTCTCCCAACTTTCTTCATCTACAAAATGATGACAAAAAAACCTTCTTCACAGGGTAGTTATGACAGCCAAATGAAGCAATTTGCTTAACAGCCAGACACTCTCTTACCTACTGTTCTCAGAAACATGTGTTAATAAGCAAATCAGCTGTATACCAAGCTATTTATGTCTCTTTTGGAAGAAGCCAGGGGTGGATGGAGAGAAAGCACCGCAATTGGAATTGAGGATTTGGGTCTCTGGTCTCAACAGTGTCATATACAACCTCAAGTAAGTCTCTTGCCAGCTCTGAGCCTTGGGACTTTTATCTGCAAAATGGGGTTCCCTGACTACCTTGATGCATTGCTGTAAAAAGGAAGTAAGATTATTGGGGGTTGGGGTGACAGAAAGTTTGGTAAACAGTAAAGCACTTGGAAAATTGAAATAGACTTTTTAAACCAGAAAGGGCACTGCACATTTCTGTCATCAGCCACCTGAGCTCAGCTTCAAACCTGGGCCCTAAGGATCCCCCTTTTGAAAACTAAGAGGGAGGGGAAGAACAGCTGAGTGGGGTCCTTCTCACGTATTCATTCTTTCTCTCTCTCTGTCTCTCTCTCTCCCCTTCCCCCCATACACAGACACACACACAAACACACAGACACAGACACACACACACACACACACACACGTGTCTGGCTCCATATTCCCCCTTGACTGAAGACACACAGACATACCACCCTTTCAGCTGGCTTTGTTGGCAATCCTGCTTCTGGGACCTGTCAGAGCAATACCAGTCCCACCTGTAGGCACCACTTCATGCACCATGGACAAAAACCAGACCCAACTCCCTATCTGGCCCTCACAACCAGATACCCATACACAAGAAAAAGACACCAGGGGCTTCTCTTGCTCTTGTCATGCTGCTGGGGAACCCAAGAGTGGCCGTTCAGGGAAGTGGCTGTACTAGGAGCCCAGCATTTGTCTTTGGGAAGTGACTCCACTCCCAACACAGCTCCCAGGACCCATCAGGAGAACTCCCAGGACCCATCAGGAGAGCTCCCAAGACCCATCAGGAGAGCTCCCAGGCTGTGGCTCAGTTGTTGCCCTCCTGGGCCCAAGCCTCCACCCACTAGGGTGCCCAGTATGGAAAGGGGGGGCATCAAAAAAAAAGAAAAAGCTCTCCTCTTTAACAAAATCTTGTTCACAGGCCTGGGGTGAGGAGAGGGAAGTCCCTGGTCCCCATAAAAGGACAAACACAGGATCTCAGTCTCTCGTCATAGCCCTTTTCTACCCCAACACCAATCAAGAAGAAACACAGTTCTGGAGGCACGTTTTATCATTAACACCATGGACTAAGGATCCCTTACCCAAACCTTCATTGATCAGATGGAGAAACTAGGGGTTGCCCAAAGTGACCACAGTGTCAGGGTTGGATCGGGGCTTGTGGTTCACTGCTCATTCTCTACAAACTACAGCATACCACTTTATCATCAGGTGTTCAATGAGTGTTATTGGTATGTTCTTACTACATGCCAAACTCTTCTAAGGGTAAGGAGAAAACGAATTCCTAAGGCATTTCCTTATCCTAAGGCATTTACAGTAAGAATTACAGTGTCCTTATTAGCAGTGCATGTTGGCTCACATTAGTATATCATTTTACAATTAATAAAACACTTCCTACCCAGCTTGTTACTTCATCCTCTCCACAAACCCAAAAGATCAGTATTTTAATCCCCAATCTGCAAAAAAAGGAAAAAGGCTCTTGAATTATCCAAGGACCCAGCTTGTCAGCAATCAAAACTCTGGGTACCCACCAGAGGCCCACAGCCAGTCACCTCCAGAGGCGACTTCCCTTTCTGGCCAGGTTGTCAGCACGCAAAGAAAGACAAATGTCTCTTTCTTTAGCTTTCCTGGCAGAAACCAACCTACCCCATCCCAGGTTTTAAGCACCTGGGACACAGCTGGGCATTTAGTTAGAGGTCATGAAAACCGCCTGGGGTTTAAGAGAGAGCCTGCTGTTCCCTCAATCTTCCCTTCATTCCAGGTGAGTAAGCTCTGATCACTGGCCCCGTAATTGGACTTTCTGACAATGAAGGAAAGGAGCTGCCAGCCTGAGCTTTGTCACTAGCAACTGAAATATGATGGCAAAACTGGTGGCGGGCCTGGTCCTTCGTACCTATATGCTGGTTATCTTCATCATCCTCCAGGGAAACTCAGCATTTTGTGAGTCCCTAAGTACCCAGCCCTGTACAAGACCCTTCCTCCTCTCTTGACAATCCCACTAGGGGGATGGCATTAGCCTCATTTAACAATTCGGGATACTGCACAGAAAGTGGGTATGACTTGACCAAAAAACACACAGCTAGTAAAGCAGATAGCATTCGGCTTCCTAAATCCAAGTAACCCCTTCTCATCACCATCATCACCTCCTAGTGAGTCCTCTGAGGTCACCTCAGCTCTGCCTTGGTCTCAGAATACAAAAGAAGTGTGCTGGGCTCCCTGAAAATGTTTGGTAACAAGATGCTCTTTCTAGGCCTAAGAAAGATGCCGGAGTAGTCCCTTAAAAACAGAAACAGTGGTCACGGTGGCACATGCCTGTGATCCCATCGACTCAGGAGGTTGAGGCAGGAGGATTGCAAGTTAAAGGCCAGCCTGGACAACTTAGCAAGACCCTAATGGAAAAATCTTAGAGTAAAAAATAAAAAGGACTGGGACTGTAGCTCAGTAGTAAAGTGTCCTGGGTTCAATTCCCAGTACAAAAAAAAAAAAAGAAGAAGAAGAAGAAGAAAGAAAGAAAGAAAAGTAAAAACAGAACCACCCATTTGCAGCCAGTGGGCACAATCTTGGCCTCCTGAAGACATTTTCATAAATTTCCCCCTTTCCCAGCTGGACTGTGACCCCGCTTACCTGTCACAGGGCCAGTCGTTAAGCCGAGGAGCCTGTCTCTCTGGGTCTGGGCCCTAGTTCCAGCCCCTATGCCGTCTTCTGGCAATTGCAGAAGTGAGGAAAGAGAACATATCACTGCCAAGTCACCCCCAGGAGGAAATGCAGTGACCCTAGGGCCTCTTCGACAGATGCCACAGGAACCTCCAAGCTGACCCACCAAGGCCCTGGGCACTGGGCAGAGCTTCTTGAGGAGCTAGGGGCGGGGTAGAGTGTGGGCAGCTCCGCAGGACCAGAGAGGCAAGGCCAAAGAGAGAGAAGCAAGAAAAGTATGAGGGGGGGGGGGGTGCTCAGGAGAGACGGAAGAGTGAGAAAGAGGAAAAAGGAGAAGAGACCAAAAAACACTTAGCCAGCCGGGAGGGCGGGAGGGAGTCAGGAAGGAAAGGAGAAGGCTGAGGAAGAGATGGAGGGAGAAGGACAGAGGGAGGTAAACAGAAGTCCAAGAGAGGCATGAGGGAGCAAAGAGCAAGACCGAGGGAGTTAAGAGAGAGAGAGAGGTGGAGTGTGTGCCTGCGGATGCGTAAGTGCTCATCAGTGTCTGTGTGTCTCAGTGCGGGGAGAAATTGAGAGCCAGGGAGCCAGGAAAGGGAGCGGCCACCAGGATATAGGAAGGATGGGAAGAGGGAGCTTGAAGCACTGCTGTGGTCAGCAGCATGATTGGACAGGGCAGCCCTGGCGACCAAGAAACCCTGAGGCCCCAAAATCCTTGGGGACAGAGCACTGCAGGGCTCAGGGGAGGACCCTGAGCTGGAGATTGGCAGCAAGACAGTTCATGGAGAATAGTGTGGGCAGTTGAGAGGGTGAACACAGGTGAACTTGTGTGTTGGGGGGGGGATTTGGGGGTAACAAAGTTTCTAATCCACTTGTCCATGCATTTATTCAATCAACCAAGCATTTACTGAGAAGCCCTTGTGGTCAATACTGTCTAAGTAAACAAGTCCCTCAAATATAAGCTGATCTAATACTCCCTTGAGCAGAGAGGGAAACTGTGGCCCAGAAAGGACCAGGTCTCACAGTGAGGCAGGTGCAGAACAGTCAGGAGTGCAGGGTTCTGGCTCTTGATTCAGTGTCCAGCCTCAGCTCCACTCTGGTTGTCTGGGCTTGCCACTTCCTACTGTTCAGATCCCTTCTCCTGTTCCTTATCAAAGCCAAAAATGGCTCCTTTGACAGGTGTTTCAGCTCTAAAAACCAGAGCCAAAAGTCCAGTCATTCTCCCCAGCTCCATCCCCATCACAGGAAGACACACTCAAACCACCTCCCACACACACTTGTAAATACCATCATGGAGATGATCACTCGCATCTGTCCCCACACACCTCCTTCCTCATGCTCATTCACCCACACTGCTCCACACATTCTTCTTAGGTCCTAAGACACACCCCAGACCTCAGTCAGAGATCTCCAAACAGGCTCAATTTGGTCATCTCTCCTTGTCTCTCTTGCTCAAGGGCCCTGAGATGCAACATGACCTGGTCTGTTTGCTGCCTTTAACCTTCATCAAACTATTTCCCTGGAAGACAAGGCCCCAGCTCTGCTTCCCAACCTGAATCATCCTTCCCCAAATGGCATTGCCTCCTCAGCCCTCCTGGCCTCCAAGTCTGGGAGAGCTGATCCTATGGATCAGCCAGCCTCCATCAGCCAATCTTCAGGACTCCCAGCTCAAGGTCCAGGACTGTTTGGCTCAGCCTGTTTTCCAATAGTCCCTTCCACATATATACATGTAGCAACTGTGTATCAGGATCTTTTTTTGAAATTAATAAGCAAGGTAGGCCAGGAACGGTGGCCCACCCTGTAATCCCAGAGGCTTGAGAGGCTGAGGCAGGAGGATCATGAGTTCAAAGCCAGCCTCAACAACTCAGCAAGGCCCTAAGCAACTCAGTGAGATCCTGTCTCTAAATAAAATATATTAAAAAGGGCTAGGGATGTGGCTCAGTGGTTCAATCCCAGGTACTGGGGGGGAAAAGAAAGCAAGGTAGGTAGGTGGACGTTACTACAACATTTTACAAATAAGGAAAGTGAGGTCAGCTCTTTCTTTCCCATGCCATAGCCATTCTGATAACAAATTCTATCAGCTCTACTTTAAAGTATATCCAAGTTTGAATCTAATCAAACCTCTAGATTTAACCTAAAGGGACAGAGGAATAAATTTGAGGGCCCCACAAGGAAGCAATCAGCCACACCCAGAATGCAGGACGTTCTATGGAACAATGGATCCACTTATTTCAAATAAGTCACATGAAAACAAAAAACAAACAAAGGAGGGCACTGTTCCAGATAAAAGGGACATAGGAGATACAAAGATCTAAGACAACACACGGCTCCTGTTTGGAACCCAGATCATCAAATCAACTGTAAAAGGACATAAGTACCAGGTAGGGTCCTGGACAGAGACGGCACACCCACAGTGGGCAATTGGGGACATAGGGTTTCTCTCTTTCTCCCTTTTCTTTTTAGAGAGATGTGGACAAGGCCAGAGACTCAAAGGAATGGTGTAGTCTTCAGCAGCTGCCAAGGATGAGAAGCCTGTGTCATAGCACAACTGAGAAGAGGAAGCAGCTCCTGGAACCGAAGAGGGTGGCTGTCTGGGGAGGTCCACTTGACAGGAGCTGTGACCTTGGGTAGAAAGCTGCAGCCGACCCTTAGTGTTGCGGCAGGAAGGGAAACAAGAAATAAACACCCCCGCTGCTGTCTTCTTCCATGGCTTTCTTGTGCCTCGGTTTGGCTGACTCTTACAGTCAGCTTCAGGGGTAGTGTGAGATGGAACGTGGCAAGTGAAAGATATGGAAAATGACAATCCCTGGGGAAAAGGCAAACATAATCCTTTCCCAGTGACAATGAACCTCAGAGGAAGAAGATAAGCTTGGGACTTTCCATCCTTTCCCAGCAACACTTTTACAACCTGTTTCCTGACTGCCCAAACACACACGTTCTGCAGAAGTCTCCAGTGATTAAGTCACTCTCATTGTAACCTATAAAATGCAGACCCCTCTTGTAACTGGGGGCCATTTTCTATCCCCAAAATGAGCCCCTCCAATGCCTGACTGATTGACTCTGCAGCTTAATAAATGGCATCACTGAATCTGTTGAGGTATGCTCCTGCCTCTGTTGCCTGTGCGGACAATGGGTCTGGAGGACGAAACAAGTTGTCCAGGACACAGGCATACTTGAGAAAATAAGAGAAATTGAAATATAGACAGTATTTCAGATTATTCTAAAACATTACTATTAATTTTATTAAGTGAAAATGGTAGTGTGATTATATAATAAAATCTCTGTATGTGTACAACACGCACACACACATATGGAAATATATATATGGAAATATTTAGGGATGAAATTACAGAGATTTTCTGTAAAAATATTACAGCAAATTAAGAAGAGGGCTGGGAGCATAGTTCAATGGTAGAGCATTACATAGCATGCTCAAGGCCCTGCATTCAATCCCCAGCACTGCAGGAAGGAAGGGAGGAAAGAAGGAAGGAAGGAAGGAAGGAAGAAGGAAGGGAGGAAGGAAAGAAAGAAGAGAGAAAGAAAGGAGAAAGAAAAGAAAGTAAAGAGAAAGAAGAAAAGGAAACAAGGAAGAAAGAGAGAGAGAGAGAGAGAGAGAGAGAGAGAGAGAGAGAGAGAGAGAGAGAGAGAGAGAGACCAGGCATAGAGATACATGTCTGTAATCGAAGTTACTCAGGAGGCTGAGGCAAGAGGATTACAAATTTAAGGCCAGCCTTAGCAATTTAGTTGGCTATCTCAAAATAGTTATCCCTGTTTCAAAATAAAATTTTAAAAGCCTGGGGGGTGTAGCTTGTGGTAGAGTGCTCATGAGGCCCTGGATTTGATCCCCAGGAGCCCACCAAAAAAAAAAAAAAAGAGAGAATTCTAGCAAGAGGGAAGAAGAGAAACAGAAAAGAAATAGAGAATGTTGCTGAACATTGATAATTATAGAATCTGGGAAACGTTATTATAGTAGTCTGAATAACAGACTTAAAGATATCAGGTCCTGGGACTGGGGATGTGGCTCAAGCGGTAACGCGCTCGCCTGGCATGCGTGCGGCCTGGGTTCCATCCTCAGCACCACATACAAGAAAGATGTTGTGTCCGCCGAGAACTAAAAAATAAATATTAAAAAATTCTCTCTCTCTCTCTTTAAAAAAAAAAAAAAGATATCAGGTCCTGTGGGGCTGGGGATATAGCTCAGTTGGTAGAGTGCTTGCTTCTCATGCACAGGCCCTGGGTTCAATCCACAGTAACACACACACACACACACACACACACACACAAAAAATTAACTACCATTTGATCCAGCTATCCCACTCCTCTGTCTATACCCAAAGGACTTAAAAACAACATACTATAGGGACACAGCAACATCAATGTTTATAGCAGCACAATTCACAATAGATAAACTATGGAACCTAGATGCCCTCCAGTAGATGAATGGATAAAGAAAATGTGGTATATATACACAATGGAATATTATTCAGCATTAAAAGAGAAGAAAATCATGGCATTTGCAAGTAAATGGATGGAGTTGGAGAATATAATGCTAAGTGAAGTTAGCCAATCCCAGAAAAACAAATACCGACTGTTTTCTCTGATATAAGGAGGCTGATTCATAATGGGGTTGTGGGGGCGCATGGGAGGATTAGACAAACTCTAGATAGGGCAAAAGGGGTATGAGGGAAAGGGAGGGGGAATAGGTGTAGAAAAGATGGTGGAATGTGATAGACATCATCACCCTAAGTACAAGTATGAAGACACAAATAGTGTGACTCTTTTTTGTATACAACCAGAGATAAGAAAGATTGTGTTCTATATGTGTAATATGAAATATAAAGCATTCTGCTGTCATATATAACAAATTAGAATAACAAATAAATAAATAAATACATTTTTAAAAAAGATATTAGGTCCTAACCCTGAAATTTGTAAAGATTACTTTTTATTTTTTATTCAATTTAATTGATTGATTGATAAATACTAGGGATTTAAGCCAGCGGCTCTTTACCACCAAGTTACATCCCAGCCCTTTTTATTTTTTATTTTGAGATAGGTTCTCCGTAATTGCTGAGGCTGATCTCCAACTTTCTTTTCTCTCTCTCTCTCTTTTTTTTTAATATTTTAGTTGTTGGACCTTTATTTTATTTATTTGTATGTGGTGCTGAAAATCTAACCCAGGGCCTCATCCAAGCACTCTCCACTGAGCCATAACTCCAGCCCCTGATCTCCAACTTTCAATCCTCCTGTCATCAGCCTCTCAAATCACTGGGATTATAGGCATGTGCCACCATGCCCAGCTAAATTAATGATCTTTCTTTTTTAACTTTATTTTGTTTATTTATTTTTATGTGGTGCTGAGGATCGAACCCAGGGCCTCAAACATGCTAGGTGAGTGCTCTACTGCTGAGCTATAACCCCAGTTCCTAAATTAATGATCTTGAGTGGAAGAAACTACCTTGGATTATCCAAGTGGGCCTTCTTCATACAATCACAAGTGCCCACATGAGAGAGAGCCTGAGGGAGATTTGACACAGACCGAAGAGGAAAATGTAATGTGGCCACCCAGCAGAGTGATGTGCCCATAACCCAGGAAATCCAGCAGCAACCAGATGAGACAAGGACTGGATTCTGCTGTAGAGTTTCAGGAGGGAGGATGGCCCTGCTGTGTTGTCTTCATTTTGGCCCAGAGATTTTGGACTTCTGAATTGTCAGAGAATAAATGTGTGTGGTTAAGCCATCGAGTCTGTGGGAACTCGTTACAGTGGGTATAGGAAACCAATACGGGTGTGTAGAGATTTATCATACTCTTCTCTTTGTGTATATTTGAAATTTTTCCTGATAAAGTTGTCCTTGTGTGTGCACAACTTATAGCACTATCTATGAAATAGTCTTGCTAAAAAAGTGCAAATAGAATCAGCAAGTTCAGGAGCTTGAGTTGTGGCTCAGCGTGAGTGGGGCACTGGGTTCAATCCTCAGCACCACATAAAAATGAAATAAAGATATTGTGTCCACTTATAACTAAAAAATAAATAATAAAAAAATAAGCAAGTTCAATCACCACTTTAGAGAAAACACAGAGAGGACCAGGTTGTTGGGACACACCCAACAAGCTCAAACAATAGAGAATGCTACAGAACCGACAATCTCGCTTCTTCTGCAAGTAAATTCTAAGTGAAAAAAAAAAAGGTGAAAGGAAACACTGTAGATGAAATAAGAGTTAAGAAACACAGCAACCAATTAGTACATTTTAATGTTTTTTGGATCCTGATTCAATCAAATGGAAGAAAAAAAGAAATTTATGAAAAATTAGGAAATGCGAACACTTTTTGGACATTCAATTATATTGAGATAGTAATATTTATTATTAGGTATGTTAATTGTTTCACAGTTACGTTAAAAAATAATTCTTATCTTTTAGAGAGACATACAAAACATATACAGATGAAATTCTATATTTGGGATTTGCTTCAAAATAAGATGGAACACACTTCAATGGAATAAAATGAATAGATTATTGTTGAAACTGGCCGAGGGTACATGGGAATCCATTATACCATTAAGTGCACTCTTGTATGTGTTTTCAATTTTTAAGATAAAAACCTTTATCGTTATTTGTTTTTTAAAACATTTCAACACTTGTTTGGATTTTGGAGATCAAAACAACAATGGAAAAGAAAACTGCTTCAATGTTATAATAATGGATAATGGGCTGTAATTTCCTCTGATAGCATCTTAGTAGGAGGTTAAGTGCTATATTTCTTTTTTTTTTAATTTGTTAAGTGCTATATTTCATTCAATGTCAATGGAAGTGAAAATGATGTCCTCTGGAACATTAATTAATGCCAGAAAAGGGACTACAATAACAATGGAGATATTGACATTGAAGATGTAAAATTTTGAATCACCTTGTTTCAAAAATTCAAAATTTGAGATATAAAAAAGCACTATTTAGGGGTTGGGTATTTAGTTCAGTGATTGAGAGCTTGTTTAACATGCATGAGGCCCTGGATTTGGTCCTCATCCCTGGAAAAAAAATAAAAGGCAATATTTATAAAATAATAAACTATTTCCTAAAATATTTAAGTGTGTGGATAACTAAAGGAATAAATTAAATATTTTAAGTAGGCATTTGAATATATCAGTGATTCACAGCCAGGGCTATTTTACACTCCAGAGGATATTTGTCAACATCTGGAGACATTTTTGGTGGCCACAGTAGCAGGCAGGGTGTGTGTGTGTGTGTGTGTGTGTGTGTGTGCGTGCGTGCATGAGCTACTGGCATCTGGTGGGTAAAGACCAGTTTTATGGTCTGAATATGAAGTGTCCCCTGAAAAGCTAAAGTTAGGCAATGTGGGAGTGTTCAGAGGTGAAATGATTACATCTTGAGAGCTGTAACCAAATCAATGGATCAACACATTTAACAGATTAATCATTTGAATAGATTACTGAGTTATAACTGTAGACAGATGGGGTGTGGCTGGAAGAAGTAGATCACTGGGTTTGTGCCCTTAGGGATTATATTTGATCCCTGGCTTTCTCTCTCTCTGTCTCTCTCTCTCTCTCTCTCTCTCTCTCTCTCTCTCTCTCCCCCCCCCCCCCTTCCAGGCCACCATGAGCTGATCAGCTTTCCTCTGCCACGCCCTTTCACCATGATGTTCTGCCTCACCTCAGCCCAGAGCAATAGACATGGCTGACCATGGACTGAAGCTCTGAAACAAAATAAACTTCTTGACCCCATGTCTTTTAGCCAGGCATGGTGTCTCACACCTGTAGTCCCAGTACTCAGGAAGTTGTGTGTGTGTGTGTGTGTGTTTTTTTACAATGGTGGGGATTGAGCCCAGGGCTTAACACGTGTTAGGCAAGAGCTCTACTACTGAGCTATATCCCTAGCTCTCCTCTAAGTTATTCTTGTCAGGTATTTTGGTCACAGTGAAGAAAAGCTGACTAACTGCTAGGGATGCTGCTAACAACACAGAAGAGCCCATACAATGAAAAACTATTTGGCTCAAATGTTAATGAAGCTGGGATTCATTCTGGACTGTAGTCTTTATATTCCTAAGAGTTTATATATTCAGATGGCCTTTAAAAAAATCTCTTTGGGGATATTATCATCAAGAAAATATGGGGCCGGCGTTGTGGCTCAGTGGTAGAGTGCTTGTGAGGCATGGGGTTTGATCCCCAGCACCACAAAATAGGGAATTATTTATTTTAGGGATTGCCCAATGTTTGGTTCACATTTCAAAGATTTCCCCATCAAATTTAAACTTGTTGGAAATTTAAATTAAGTTTACTTTTTTTTATGTTGCTGGGGATGGGAAATTTAAGTGAGAGATGAATATGAATGTAGATAGATGGGTAGGTAGGTAGGTAGACCACGGACCAGCAGAGAGATCCAAAATCTGATCACTTCTCACTGCTCAACTGCTGCAGTCCTGGTCAAAGCTCCTACCACTTCTGACCAGTTCCCTGCCTCCTCACTGGTCTTCCCTGCCTCTATCCCCATGCTCCCTAGCATAGCAGCACAGGTGAACCTCAATCAGATCATATCACTCCTCTGCTCAAAATCCTACAGCGGCTTCATCTCACTTAGAGGAAAAAATCTTTAAAATGCGTGCAGGGCCCTGTAAGACCTGACTTCATCTCTACTTCTCAATTCCATACTCTAGTTGCTCTAATCTCCTGTTTCTTCCCTAACACACTAGAATCACCTGTCTTGACCTTTTGCACCTCTACCTGGAACACTTCCCTGGACATCCAAAGTTCAGGTCTTTTCTCAAATGCCACTTTTTCAGGGAGGCCTCTCCTGACCACCCTAATAAACTGCAGTCATACCTCAACATTCCCCAGACCTCTACCCTGCTTTATTTTTTTGATAGCACTTACAAACCATCTAAAATTCTATTTATTTTACTTATTTACTCACTTTCTGTCAGCTCATCTTAATTATAGCTCCTTGAGTTTGTTTATTGTTATATCTCAAGATCTAGAATTATTGCTGGTGCATGGCAGGTGTTAGGAAAAGTTTACTGGATGAATGAATAAGATCAGAGAGAAGAAGTGACTTATCTAAGGTAACATAGCAGGAGCAGACCCAGATGCACTAAACCCTATTTCAGTCCCATCCCACTATTATAAAGCCTTGCTTCCCAGCCTGTCCTTAACCTAGAGTGATATGGACACTTAATTTTGTGAATAGCTTTGTACTAATCTATAAATGAAAGATAACATGGGAGGAAGAATAGCACAGGAAAAAGAGCATGGGTTTTAGAATCAAAGGGCCTTGAGTTCAAATCTTGACTGCCACCAACTCTGTATGAACCTGAGAAAGCCAGTTTACCTCCTCATGCTTCAGTTTCCTAATCTGCAAAATGAGGATAATCATATAGATTTCTATACAACCTTTCTCTGTTGTGCAGAATATGAGATTTTGGGGAAAAAGTTTATAAAGATTAGAAAGAAAAAGCAAATCTGTCATTTTGATAGGCCATATGATTATTTACATAAAAAATTAAAGTAATTCCATGGGAAAATTATTAGAATTGACAAAGAATTTCAACAAGATCTCTAGATATAAAACAACAGATAAAAGCAATCATGCTCCTATAAAGAAGTAAAAAACAGAAAATGTCACTTAAAAAAGATATTTGTTATTTTATTTTTTGAGATGGGGTTTCACTCTGCTGCACAGGCTAGTCTCAAACTCATGGGCTCAAGTGACCCCCTGCCTTGGCTTCCTGAGTACTAAGACTACAGGTGTGAGACACCATGCCTGGCTAAAAGACATGGGGTCAGTTTATAATTGCAAGAGAACAATTTTGGCTTTTTATTTCTATTTTTCTTTCTTTCTTTTCCTCCTTGGTCTAAGATGTGCAAGATATTGATGAAAGAAATTTAAGAATAATTGGAAAGTCATTAAATAAGAATTGAATAAATGGATAGATGTACCACATTTATGCAGAACAATATTATAAACACACAAGTTGTCTCTCTTTTTGTTTGGTCCTAGGGACTGAACTCAGGGACACTCAACCACTGAGCCACACCTCCAGCCCTATTTTGTATTTTATTTAGAGATTCAGAGACAGGGTCTCACTGAGTTGCTCAGTGCCTTGCTGTTGCTGAAGCTGGCTTTGAACTCTCATGATCCTCCTGCCTCAGCTTCCCAAGCCGCTGGAATTACAGGCATCGCCACTGCCCCCAGCACCAGTTTTTTTTTTTTTTTAACCCAGAAGCGCTTCAACACTTTACCACTTAACCACTCAGATATATCCTCAGACATTTTTTATTTTTTATTTTAAGACAGGGTCTCACTAAATTGCCCACGCTGACCTTGAACTTGCACTCCTCCTGCCTGGGCCTCTCAAGTCACTGGAATTAAAAGCATGTGCTACCACATCCAGCAAGACATCAGTTCTTCCCAATTTAACTTTTTGCATTCAATGAAGTCCAATAAAAATCCAAATAGAGTTTTCCCAGGAACCATACGAACTGATTCAAAAATTCCAAATGAAAATTCAAAGTTCCAAGAATAGTCAAGAAATTTTTGAAGAACAAGGCTATAAGAAAAATAAGGATGTGATCCAACTTCCCCTATCACATGTGAAGTCTTCTTACAAAGTTACCAATGGACACAATGTTAGACATTAAGACAGAGAGACAATAACAAAAGAACAAACAGTCAAAAAGAATAGAATAGAGACCCCAGAAACAGAGCTCATCTATGGAGATTTGACTCATGTAACAGTGAGGATGGTGTTCTGACCAGTCCCAGACCTGCCTCGGCCCTGACTGAGCAGCAGCATCCAACCACCTTAAAGACTTCTTGGGGGGCTGGGACTGTAGCTCAGTGGCAGAGCGCTTGCCTGGCACATGTGAAGCACTGGGTTCAATCCTTAGCACCACATAAAAATAAACAAAATAAAGGCATGTTGTCCATCTACAATTACAAAAAAAAAAAAAAGAAAAGACTTCTTGGGAGGAGGGATCTGTGATTTGTGCAGGTGTTTTGTTGGTGTGTGTTGGGTGGGGTGGGGCAGGGAGATGTCTGTGTGACCACATGCAGTAGGTTTGTTTATGTGAGTAAGTGGAGGGTCTTCCGTATGGTAGTGTGTACATGTCACATGTCTAAAGATGTGTGTTTCATCCTGTGAGCTACAATATGGATCACATGTGGAGATACTAGGCCCGTTGGTGACAGTTTGTATATTCTGTTTAGTGAGGGGTCATGGGTTATAGAGATATATATATCTACGGATGATGAAGTTCTGTGTGTTATGTGCGTGAGAATGTGTTTTGTGTGTTGTATGTAAAGGAAGGCTACATCTATTGGTGTGTGGTTAGTGTCTATAAAGGGTAAGAAGATGTGTACATGTCTATGGGTGACAAAGAGAGGTGGGGGAATAAAGGAAAATTAGAAAATCCAAACGTGCTCCAAGGACCCCTCTAAGACCTAAGCAGTCTTAAGGATTCTGGGGAGCATCTAGACAAAATAGCCAAGCCTGACCCTCTCACCCAGGCCAAAACCTCTTACCTGAGCAACAGTGAGGACAGTGGTCCGGGAGGTGACAGAGAGGCTGAGGGCCTCTGAGAGTAAGTTTTCTGGATATGCTCCCAGGGAGCTAAGGAAGCAGGGTGGGGAATGAGGAGGAGGCAGAAGCAGGCCCAGTGCCAAGTGTATTACTCATGTGATTCTACCCTCCAATCTTTTTTTGGTGGCCGCAGCAACATGAAGAGTTAGGGGAGGACTGCCTGATGACTCTACTGGATGGGCAGGGCATCTCAGGCCAGGAAGCCAGCTCCTTAGGGCCCCTGCCCCAAGTTCACCAGAAATACCCATATACAAACAGGAATCTGCACATCAGCTCAGCCAGCACTGGGCTACACCCATCTGATGCTGAGCCCCACTAGAAGGGCTGGGCCTGGTCTGGCAGAAGAGAAAGGAAGTGGGCTTCTCTTCTGTTGGGGAAAGGGAGCTCTTCAAAAGTCCAAGTTTTAATGGGCACAGTCCCAAATCCAGTGAGCCCCAACCCAACAGAAAAGACTCAAAGCTGTTTTCAGAAGACACCCCTGTCTGTGGGGGACATATAGTTTTGCCTATAGAGGATCACAGTCCAATGGGTGTGACATATCTTGCCTGCAGGTGCCCCCAACCAAGGAAGACACAGCCCTGCCTTCAGGGTTGTCTAGTCTGTTAGGAAAGGGAAAATTCTGAAGCCACCTCCAGCTGGAGGGAGAAAAAGCCACACCTCACTCATGAGTTCAGTAGTTGCTCTGAGGAGTCCCTAGTCTGACCAAGGCAAAAAAAATTCCTAGTTCTGACAAAAGCCTAGGACTGATTCAGAATTCCAACTTTACCTGTTCTGCCCTGAAAGCTACCACCTATCTCTACTTCCACCACCTCCTCACCAAAATATCTGACTGAACTTAGCAGGGAGCAGAGGTGGAGGCATAGAGGAAGGGAAATTGGGCCATGGCACAGTGGACATTCTTAAATACCAGTCTAAGAATCCACTAGATTGAGATTTGACTGCCACCTCTGGTTCTCAGATTGAGCTCTACAATGAATATCTCTGAGCTTCTGTTTCCTGGGTCTATAACAGTGATTCATATTCCCTATATCATACCCAGCATGATGCCTGGAGCATGACAGGGATTTAGTCAATGAAAATTACTTAATTCAGGCTGGGTATATAGCTCTGATGGTAGAGTGCTTGCCTTGCATGCACAAGACCCTGGGTTCAATCCCCAGCACCACCAAAATATATATATATGTATGTGTGTGTATATATATATATATATATATATATATATATATATATAAATATATAAATATATAATCACTTAATTTACCTAAGCTCCTCCCTTGCACAGCAGCATCAGAGGTCAACTACTTTCCCCACATCAGACTCAGCTGAAGAACTTCTTAAAACTGAAGGTTAGGCTTGGGGCACAGATTAGTATATACAAGGCCCTAGGTTCAATCCACAACACAAGCAACACAAGCACACACACATACACACACACACACACACACAAAGGCAGTTTTTCAGATTCCATTTCTGAACATTCTGATCCCACAATGCCCCCAGGAAATGAAATTTTATCAAGCACCTGGAGGATTCCAAGGTCTCAGTCTATGGCACAGAGCAGACTTGGTGGGACCCAGAGAAAGTCTGGGATTGGGGAAGAAGAGTTATATCATGTGGGGGTTCTACCTTGCTAGCTCCACTTACCTATCTCCCACCTTGAGTATGTCTACACCACAGCTATGAGGATATTGACAACTCTGAGGGAACCTAGAGCTCTCCCAACATCCTATTTTGTGAAGAGTTGTCTGACCTTGCCCGGTAGTTCCAACCCTGGCTGAGTTAATCTGGGAGCTTGTTAAAGACTCAGTTGTATCCCCCCACCCCCAACACACATACACACACATACACACACACACACACACACACATCCTGAATCCTGAGCCAGAATATTCAGGGAAACCACAGAATGACCTTTTAACAAGTGTCCTGATATCCTCAGTCACCAGCTCTTTCATCTAATTCTTGGAAAGATACACCACACTGGGGAAGTGGGGCAGCCATTGTGTACCCTGCTGTGCCAGGCACCTGGTTTCCCTGATCTTCTTAGTCCTCAGGGCAATATATGTAAGAGATGAGGAAGCTGAAACTCAAGTTTCAAGACTTGCATAAGGAATCTTAGTTCGTAGTGCAGCAGATTCCAGCTCCAGTCTGCAGTGGTACACATGTACTTCCCCAGCTACTAAAGGAAGGGAGGCAGAGGATCACTTGAGTCCAGGAGTGTGAAGACAGCCTGGACAGCAGAGCAAGACTGCATTTCAAAAGTGAACAAACAAAAAACAGGGCTGAGGCTGTGGCTCAGTAGTAGAACATATGTCTAACACAGGTAAGGAGCTGGGTTTGATACCCAGCACTTTTAAAACAAAAACTCGTCTGAGGTTTGTTCTTTTGCCAATAAATGGAATCTCACTAGAGTCCACAGGACAAAGTCAGGAGGGGTTGTTACCTTCATTTTGTCAAAGATGAGGCAGCTAAAGTCCAGCCAGAAGAAATGAATTGCTGGGGTCACGAAGCTAAATGAGTGACAAAGCAGATACTTCAGAGGGTGACTCCAAGCCCCTCTGTGCTCTTTTCTCAATACCTGTGGAACCCTGAGCTCCCAATTCCAGTAAGTACTGATAACTCCAGCAAAGGGTCCATGAACCAGATGTGCTAGGATGGGATTGGGAGGAAATGGAAAGAGGCAAATCCTGTTTCTCTGAGGTTCCACCCTCCAAGCAGGCTCAGACCCATCATCAACCTCCTACACACTTCCTTCTACCTCCACTGGGAGGTGAGAGGGGCCAGAAGGGTCACAGTCTGGTTGTGGCTGCCCTAAGAAGCAATTGAGGGGCCGAAGGCATGGGGGAAGAAGGGTCCAGGTGTCTGGACCACCAAAGGCAATGAGTGACTTTTTCAGTACTTATACTTTGTTTTAAAGGTACAATTCCCACTTTACACACAAGGAAGTTGAAGCTGAGCTTATGTCATCACTGGTCCAAATGCCAAGATTCTCACCCTACCTGACCGGCTCCTTCCACTTCACCTCTGCCCAGGGGCACCTTAGCAGCAGTTGCCTGCACAGTGGGAGGTATGGAATAGTGACTTTGTTCCATTACTCATAGCAAACCACAGGAAGAGCAGTGGTGTGGCACCTCTAGCTTCTCATTTTCTCTGGGTCTGGCATTCCTTCAAGTAGCCTTTCCTGTTAACCTCTTCATGGGTGAAGGGGATACAGAGCTGCCACGGCCCTCTGGAAGCCAATCTGGCCTAAGCTGCCTCAACTCAATGCTCAAAACACACCACTCTCCCTAGCCAGGTCATTACTAAAATAACTGCTCTGAGTGCCAGGCATGGTGGCATACACCTGTAATCCCAGCAACTCCAGAGGCTGAGGTAGGAGAATTGCAAGTTCAAGGCCAGCCTGGGCAATTTAGTGAAACACTGTCTCAAAACAAAATTTAAAAAAATAAAGGGCTAAGGATGTAGCTCAGAGATGGAATGGTCCTGGCTTCAATCCCTAGTACTATTTAAAAAAAAAAAAAAAAAAAAAGACTGCTCTGAGCAGAATTCAGGGCTGGACCTCTGCTGATCTTCCAGGTGATTCTGTGGCCAAAATATGCCAGAAAGGAAATGGGAAGGAATCAGTCCTTCTGCAAAAATAGGCTATCCTCACTGCAACCCAAATCCCTTAACATGTGTATTCTGCCTCACCTTCCCTCACTTCTAAGCTCCAGGCACAGCAAAGGATTTTCTAGTCTATGAATGGGGATATGCTCTGATCTCCAGACCTTTGCCTATCTGTTCCCTCTGTCTTGAAACATCTTCTGTCAGGTCCTCTCCACCTGTGCCAGGCACTAAGCTGCTCCTGGCAGACATTCATCCTTTCCTCCTTGATGACAAAACTTGACTTCATTGGAAACAGTAGGTGCCCAGTCCCAAGGAACAAAGTTCAGTCTATGGCCTGCCCATATTCCTTTGCTATGTTCTCAGCCAGACTTTCCATTAGAAGTGTCCAGGGGACCCATTTGCTGGCCACTGGGAAAACTGCTTCCCTGATGACTTCTGCTTAACAGCTATTATAAGATATGGAGCTGACACAACCTTCCTGCAACTGAGAGGACAAGCCCTCCCAAGAGGATGAAGAAACACAGTAAGAACCTATTTACTTGGTGATATTGTTGAATTTATGAAAAATACCTGAAACCATCTGCTTTAATGTCAAATGAAACCTTCTCCTAAAACATTCCTAATAGACCAGCATCTGCTTCTGGGTTCCAATTTTTAAAATGGGTCACTTTCTCCAGGATGCATTCTGTGACTGCTAAGATTAAGAGCTCCCTCTGGAGCGGTGGATGCCTATGTCTCTCCTGATCTGTGTGCCCCAACTGTGAGGAAGATAGCAGGGTCTCCGTGATGCTCACCATTTTATTTCTAGAGTATCTGTTGAAGGAATATGCACATCTATAGCTGATTCCTAGCACAGCCTTCTGGCTGAGGGTGTGGCTCATTAGTAGAGCACCTAACTGGGTTCAGTCCTCAGCAACACACACATACACACACACACACACACACACACACACACACACACAAATCAGCAGTCTTCAATCAAATCAGGAACTTGCCAGGTGCAGTGGCACACATCTGTAATACCAGTGACTTGGGAGGCTGAGACAGGATGATGGCAAGTTTGAAGCTAACCTCAATTGCTTAGTTAAGACTCAGCCTCAAATTTAAAATAAATAATGTGGGCTGGGGTTGTGGCTCAGTGATAGAGTATATTAATTTATATTAATAAAATAATACATTTTATTAAATGTAAAAATAAAAATACTGTGTCCACTTAAAAAAATTAATAAATAAAATAAATAATGTAGTTCAGTGGTAAAGTGCCCCTAGATTCAAACCACAGTACTGCCAAAAAAAAAATTAGGAAAAAAAATTAAAACTCTAGCACAACTTATGGCAAAGCTGTGCTCTTCAGGCCTGCTAAGCTAATAACCATGGTTGACCTCTAAGGAAGGAGTGGATTTAATAGCACCAACATGCTGGAAGGGTGTCACTTTGCCTGCCTAAAACCCATCAAATGCTGCTCCCTGCAGACTGTACTACCTCATGACACTTATCAGCCAGGTAGGGTGACTGAACACAACTTCTTTCTACCTTAATCTGGTACTAGTCAGAGTCACACCCACCCATTCATAAAAGGTTTGGACATGCTCAGCTGTACTTGAAAGGACAGTAAGATAACCAACTTTCTATTTCCTTGTGCAAAGAAGCAAATTAAAATTGTTATATCTTGATATCAGCAGACATCATGCCTTTCATGATCATTTTGTTTACTCATCTTTTGATACTACAAAAGGAAAAAGTCTTGTTTTGAATCACCCAGCTTCTCACACCTTCACATATCTTCTTCACTTCTCCCTTTATGCCCCTCCTGAGGGCTGATCCATTCTCTCATAGCAAGCAGAATGTCTGAGGATATACTATAAGCTGGGTGCTTTCATCCATTGTTTTATTTAATCCTCAAAATGACCAGGATCTCAGGCTTGGGTGCAGTGGTACATGCCTAAAGTCCTGTGGCTATAGGGAGGCCAAGGTGGAGGATCACTTGAGCCCAGGAGTTTGAGACCTGCCTGGGCAACACAGTGAGACCCCTGATCTCAAAAAAAGGAAAAAATGACAACCATCAACTCGGGAGGCTGAGACAGGAGGATTGACTAGTTCAAAGCCACCTTCACAACTTAGTGAGGCACTTAGCAACTCAGCGGGACACTGTCTCTAAATAAAATACAACAAAAGGGATGGGGATGTGGCTCAGTGGTTAAGTACCCCTGGGTTCAATCCCCAGTATCATAAAGAAAAAAAAAAATGACAAAAAAACAAACAAAAAAAATCAGTATTCTCATTTTACACAGAAAAAATAGTACACTGGCAACACTGATTTGCACTATGGTAGCTATTCTAAACACACCAAGGATAAACCTTCCCTAAGAGAAGCCACAGTCTTTGTGTGTGAGGTACTGGGGATTAAGCCTAGGGGCTCACACATGCTAGGCAAGCACTGAGCTACATCCCCAGCTCTCCTTTTGCAGGTGAAGAAACTGGTAGGGAGCTATGTATGTTCAACCCCAATTTCAGGACTAGAGCAAGCTAGACAAGGGACCCATCTTTGGAATAACATCCGAGGGAGAGTACATCAGTGGTTTGGGTATAAAAATTTATTATACATAAAGAATATTACCACTAACGAATGCAGACAGGCTAGGATACAATGGTACTGGATGGAAGATGGCTAGCTCTTTGGAACAGGTTTATAAGTGGCTCAGTGCTTCATGCTGATTGGTCAGTCAGACAGAAGGGCACATGCCAAATACAAGAGGACTTCAGGGCATCAAGCGACTGCTCTGTATGCCCACACTGCCTTCCTTTTCTGATCCGGGGCTTCAAAAGATGGCACACCCAGAAACAAGAACTGAGGCAAAGGGGCTTCCTAATGCAGCCCAGTCTTGTCTCTGAAGTCACAGCAACACCACTGTAAGCAATATGTTTAATTGGATGATTTCCACAAACTATGGAGTTTCTAACCATCACAATTCAGTGAAGTACAAAACATTAAGTTACAGGCTGTGGGAAAGAAGGCAGCACCAATGGTGGCACCTTCCAATCCTGGTTGTTCTAAGGGTAACGGGTGGGGGGAGTCTTTTTGAAACAGAGCCCCTCATTTCAATGTACAAAAGAATTACTCTGATCGATATTAAATTGTATTGAAAACAAAATGGACTAAAAAGCAAAACTATTCTATGTTGGGGTGGAGGTGGGAGGAAAAGAATGAGTCCTTCAGAGCAGGAAGGAGAGAGCTGGGGGAAGCTTCTGTGGCTGTGACCCAGGAGGGTCACTCACGCTGCTCCATTTTTACTTTTGGTGGTCTCAGGAAGGTCCGATTTTTCTTCTCTTTCTTCCCCTTTGTATTTGCTTGGAAGTTTCGCCAGCTGTCCACCCGACCATCTCGACTTTCCTAAGAAGAAAGAAAAAAGAAGAACAAAACAAGTTTGAGATGAGGAGACTAGTTAATAAGAGGAAGGACCTGACCCTGCCTTGCCATCTGTCCACCCTCTGTAGCCCAGCCCAGTTCAGCCCTCTGGAATAATACAAGAATAGAACAGAGCCAAGCTTTCTCCCACTTCCAGGGGCCCAGGAGTCTAATACCACCTCCCAGAAGCAGAGTGAGTCACAGGTTGGAAGAGAAGGGCACAATGAGTAATACTCATCACAATAATGAGGTCCTCATTTGTTGGAGACCTCTGGGCTAAGTGGTCAGCATACGTTCTCCTTTTTTTTTTTTTTTTTTTTTTCCAGAGCTAGGTATAGAAGCCAGGGCCTGGGACATGCTAGGCAAGTGCTCTACCACTGAGCTACATCCCCAACCCTAGCATATGTTATTTTTAACCTTTACTACAGTGTGTACTGCAACTAGCATTTCACAAATTTCTCTGGATTTCAGAAAGGTTAAATTGTTTTCTCAAAGTCACACAGCTAGTCAGCAGTCCCAGCCATTCTTTCCACTACACCTTCCTATTGTTCTCCTGAACTTGGATGAAGGCACCAAAGCCAGCTGTGCTGAGAGGGCCACAGAATCTATATCTTATTATCAAGGGACATGCTCTTTTCTTTCTTTTCATACATGGGACAGAAACAAAGTCATCAATTCTAGTTAACCAATGTAGTGTTCCTTGCGACAAAAACACTCAGGGTCACTCCAGGGAACTAGGCTGTACAAAATAACCACACAAGAGACAGAGATACCTTTTTCTTTAGGGGTCCTGTGATGACTCCTCTGACCTTAAGGGTCCACAGAAAGAGAGAGTGAGTACTGAACCCTTTTATTGAGGTAAAGCCATTCAAATGAGGCAAGGGGTCAGGTTTCAGGATTGTGAGTCTAGCTTCTTGATGCATCCTGTCAGCAGGTTGACTGACATCTAAGAAAGCCACACCCAAAGGAAGAGCAAGAGCAGGGGACACACAAAGGGCATTTCCATGAAACATTCTATCCCAACAGGGCAAAGGGGTAATATCACAAAGGAACAGGTGATCGTAGCTCAATCCATGGGGCTACAGGAAAGACACATTCTGCTACTTCGAGGATCGGGGCAATATCCAGGTCACTATGAAAGTGACTAACAGAGTCTGTTGCGATCACAGGAAGGAGAATGCCAGTCATTCAGCGAGACCGCCTCCCACAAACCAACCCTGAGTCCTAAATTGTATAAAAGAAAGACCAGTGGGTGGAGCTATAGATCAGTGGTAAAAATGCTTCCCTAGCATGTCACAGACTCTGGGTTCAAGTCTTAGCACTAAAAGAATTTTAAAAAAAGACAAAGAAGGAAGATCAAATGATGCTACAACCCAGAAATTGACCAAGCAGTTTAAGTATATAACCAAGAATATCAAAGAAGAGTCAAGTTCAAAAACCTCAAATCTCAGCAGGAAAGAGACAGGGGTCACAAGGACCTCAGTTTCTACTAACAGTCCTCTAGGTAGGGTACTACACTATGTTTACCCCCTTAAATTAAATGCACAATCCATTTTTCTTAGGCCCACTTTGCAGCTTTGCCTACCACAATTTCTAAAAAACCACTTGGGGATCCTCATTGCCCCTGCCAAAACTACAGAGCTTATGAGGTTGAGTCAGACCAAACTCAACCTCTACAGCTCCTACTCTTCCCCACATACCCCATTTCCCTCTGTTTGCCCTAGTAGGTCCTGGGAATGCCCCAGGAACCAAGTTTCCTTATCCTGAAATAAGAATCCCTAGCCACTTTAGCAGTTTACCTCAAAGTTTTTCTGCCATTCCCTTTCTCGTTTGGCTTTTTCTTGAGCTTCAATCTCCTCTTCCCTTTGTCGTTTCCTAGTGGAAAAGACATAAAAAAATATTTATGTGATATTTACAAATTGTGTTGTTAACTATAAAATTTAAGGTATGTCCCTATAGAAGCAAACATATAAAGTCAATCAATTCCTTAGAAGTTTATAAAGATGGCTGTCTGGAAAGGGCTCAAAACATTTTTGTGAAGGTCTCATTCTAAACATGCAAATGAGACTGTGGGCAGGGGTTTGGGAAGGACGTAGCCATCCCTGTTATAAAGAAAGATAAGGTAATCAAACCTGGCCTTTAGTAATCTAAAATGTTTGGTTTAGCCAGCAACAAAGTTATGTTGAGAATCACCTTATTTCAGAGAAATGAGTTTCTTTATCAAAAAGATCTCTGGACAACACCCAATTCTAAAATAACATATCACACAACCTCAACTAGCAAAATCTAGTTACTGCTGAACTCCAACCAACAATACAAAATACAGGAACCAAACTAGCCTCCATATTTCTGATGATATGGAGGCTAGTTTGAAATCATATATTAGTATAAATGATTACATTATACAATATTATATACTCACCAAAGTTGCAGCTACAAGTCCCATAAAAGGTTCTGGCCTCAGAACAATGGCCTTAATTACAGTGCCTATTTTATTCCAGAAAGTCAGGAAGAAACACATAATACTTCTGAGTAAAACTAAAATCCCTAAAGGACAGGTCAATTTAGTATTTCCCAAAAGTCAAACAACACTTCTTACCATGGTAATTCAAAATCTTGGCAATTTCAGATAACTATTTTAGACAGCCTCTTAAATTATGTACTACCCAATTCCTTCATTAGGAAAATCCCAAGAGACCAAAGTTAATTAATTTAGGCATTTAGATATAGCTCAAAGGAATGTACAGATGTGTACCTTTCATGCATCTCTTTGGCTTCTCTCTCTTTTCTTTTAATTTCCAGCTCAGCAAAGAGTTTCATGGTCTGTTTATATACTGCTTGTTTGAACTACAAGAAAATTAAAGACAAAAGAAAATAAAATTAAGTATTTTACAACAACTTTGAATCAAGTACTTGCATTTGGAACCCAAGACAAAAAGCAGATTAAAACCCAGCAATGAAAAAAGATTCTTCAGAGAGAACCAGTTAACAATGCTGCTCTTAGAAGATAAATCATCTGTCAACCTAAGAGATCTTTCCTCTTCTACCACATACACAGATGGCACCAGGAATCTGGCTCTGGCAAAAAGCTCTTAAAAGAATTCTATACTCTATTACTGCCACTTGATGTTTTAGAGGGTACTCTCCTCCAAAGAGCTTGTAAAAATAATTTTTACTTTTTTTCAAAAATATTTTACAATTATCTACTCAGCCAGACCAAAGCTAGGCAGTAAGCTGGTTGCTATGAAACTGATAAGTCTCAAGGGTCTACTAATAAGGCAGAGCTACTTGTTACCCCTCCACTATAATCCCCTAAGGGACAAAGTCACCCAACATAAAAATCCGTATTTCCACCAAGCACTGTGGCATATGCCTATAATCCCTGCAATTTGGGAAACTGAGGCAGGAAGATGGCAAATACAAAGCCAGTCACAGCAACATAAGGAGACCCTAAGCAATTTAGTAAGACTCTGTCTCAAAAATAAAAAGGGCTGGGGATGTGGCTTGTTCAGTGGTAAAATACCCCTGGGTTAAATCCCAAGTAACCAAAAAAAGAAGAGTCTGTATTCCCCAGGTTTCCTGGTAGCTAGGTATGGCCCTATAACTTAAGTATTAGTTAGTCTATGGGATGCAAGGAAAAGGGATATATACAACTTCTGGAATGCTTTTTGAGGTTCTTCCCCCTTTCCTCTATTCTCCTGTTTGGCACATGGGTGAGCTGATGAGACAGACATCCTGAACTATGAGGATGGGGCAACATCCTTGTTTATAAAGCCAAAGAACAGAGTAGTCCAAGACCATGGGTGACACACAGTATAGAACTGCCACACCAGCAGCCACCCTCCCCAACACTATCATACAGGAGAGACAACAAATCTCTATCTTGTTCAAACTACCACCATTTTGTATCTCAGTTGTATGCACCTAACACAGTGACAAAACTGATAATACAGCATTGGGGAAAAGACACAGGAGTAGTAGTTGTTGTTTCTGATGCTCAGGATCAAACCTAAGGTCTGATACCTGGTACACAGGTGCTCTACCTCACTCCCAGCCCACAAAGAGCCTTTTTAAAAAGTGTATTATAAGCCAGGTACAGTGGGGAATGCCTATAATCCCAGCAGCTCAGGAGGCTAAGGCAGCAGGATCACAGGTTCAAAGCCAACTTCAGCAATTTATCAAGGCCCTAAGCAATAGTTAGACTCTGTCTCAAAATAAAAACAGAAAAAGGCCTGGGGATATGATTCAATGGTGAAGCATCCCTGGCACTCTAGCACCAAAGAATTAATAAAAAATAAATATTTTTTTAAAATTTTAAGTGAATTATATAACAGCCTTAAAGAATTTATAAAAATTACAGAGAAATAAGTGAAAGTAAGTGACCTAGCCCTTATCACACAAAGGTATTAATAAAACCTTAGTCCCGGGGCTGGGGTTGTGGCTCAGGGGTAGAGCACTTGCCTAGCATGGGTGAGGCACTGAGTTCGATCCTCACCACATAGGAGTAAAGTAAAATTGGGGTGTTGTGTCCATCTACAACTAAAAAGTATTAAAAAACAAAAATAAAAACAACACACAATTCCCTCTCCACTAGCTTTCTTTCTCCTTCCTTCCTTTCTTCCCTCCTTCCCTCCCTCCCTCCTTCCTTCCTTCCTTCCTTCCTTCCTTTCTTTCTCTCTTTCTTTTTGAGAGAGGGTCTAAATTGCTCAGGATCTTGCTAAATTGCTGAGGCTGGCTTTGAACTCCTGCCTCAGCCACTGGGATTACAGGCATGCACCACCCCAGCTTAAACTCAGGAGCACTTAACCACTGAGCCACATCCCTAGCCTTTTTTTTTTTTCCCCTTAATTTTGAGACAGGATCTCACTGAATCTCTTAGGGTCTCACTAAATTGCTAAAGCGGGCTTTGAACTCATGATCCTCCTGCCTCAACCTCCCGAGCCATTGGGATTACAGGGATGTTACCATACCCAGATTTCCACCAGCTTTTAATTCTTTAGTTTCAGGAGTTCTTAAGAATAACTGGGTGCAGTGGCACACACCTGTAATCCCAGCAACTGGTTCAATCTCCAGTACCACAAAAATAAATAAATAAATAAAAAGCCAGGTGCAGAGGCGCAGTTTGTAATCTCAGTGACTTGGGAGGCTGAGCCAAGAGGATTGCAAATTCAAGGCCAGCTCCAACAAGTTAATGAGGCCCTGTTTCAAAATAAAAAATAAAAACAGCTATATTTTAGTGGTCAAGCACCCCTAGGTTCAATCCCCAGTAACACCCCTCCCCAGAAAAAAGTAGAATCTCCCTTAACCAATGTCCACTAAATAATCCATGGGTTATCTAAAACCCACTATTTTCTCTGCAAAGCATCACCTGAAGCACCATGAACACCCAGGACCAACAGACAGACAACTGTTACCAAGGGTTGGCTATATTCTTCCCAAAGCTTTCTACGACAGCTATAATTATTATAATAGCTACAGGGATTTAAATCTCAGAAATTGATGAATATAGTTATAAAATAAATGCTTATTTCTTTGAAAGATCCATTGCACTTGAGTTCTAAAAAGTAATTGCTGGTGAATTACATACAAGAAATCTGGAAAAGACTAAAAAATGAATCACATTTATTGGATTGCTTCAAAAAGAAACCAAGTTTACAGTATACTTCAAAAGAAATTAAAAGTAGATAATATTTGGTGTGCGTGGCTTATACAATAGTCAACTGCAAACTCCAGTCAACAGATGTACACCCAAAGTAGTAGTGACAGTCCTTCATCAGAGTAAGGTGAATGAATGTAAAATTATGTTTCAGTGTACAATTATAACATTTTAAGTTAAAATGTTTACAGCACATATGCATCTTTTTCAGGCCTCCCTCTCTTTAAACCCACCAATCAGTGCACCCAATCAAACAAGATAGAGTGGCTTTTCTCATATCTAACTTACCAGCTCAGGATCATCTTCCTCTACATTTGTAGGTTTTCCTTCCTTCTTTAATTGTTTTTTCCGCTCTTTTACCTAAAAAGAATTTTTTTCATCAGAAGATGAGCACCCACACTTTGAGATTACCAATGAGCTGCACACATCTGATGTGTACACTTTTCTGTAGATATAGACATAACAGGAAGTTTACAGTAAGAAACAGCAAGCCTCCCCTCACCAAAACAAACAAAAAACTTAGCAATGCAACTAAGGAAAACTAGGAATATTAGGTCCTTTCTCTAACCTCATCTAAAATCCAATCTACCAGAAAGGATAAGAGAGGATCTGGAGGATCAGCAACTCCTAAGACTGAGTCAGATCCACATAGCCTTTGCTACGCTGAATAGATTACCTGTTTACTTTTCTTGACTTGTGGTTATACAGTTACAGTAATAAAAACTACAACAACAACAAAAACACTGCTTGTCACGTTTTAGAAGAAGCTACAAAATTGTGGCATAAGTGTAAGTAGGATTTTTTTTAGCATTTCTACAACTACATTCTTATTCCTTTTCACTGTGAAACTCCCTGAAACCAATAATTTTTACATCACATTAACTTATATTTTTATCACTTTAGCCACCACTGAGTCTTAAAAAAAAAATCAAATATACCTATTCACACAAGATTGATACCATTGCATTAAATAACCTATTATATCATCCAAGTCAAGTGCATTCCAAGCTCTGAAAGGCCCTACTGCCACCTTGTGGTAAAGAAGTCTAAGGGTGACTTTCTTACAGGTAAAATACAAAAAGGAAGGGTTTCTTAACTACTACAATGACTTAAGGAGAAAAGGTCATGCACTTTTCTGATATCTAACTAGGATTGGACCTACAGGTGCCATTTCCAACACATGACCAGCGGGATGCAGTTATGGTCCTTCATCTCTTCTTTAAATTTACTTTATTCATCTAAATTGAATTCTTCTTCTTCTTTTTTTTTTATTATTATTATTATTATTACTATTATTATTAAAGTTCTATTTCAGACTCCTATTATTATTATTATTAAAGTTCTATTTCAGACTCCAAAGCTCTTCAAAAGGCAGGTCACATTCCACATTCACTCACCATTGAAACAGCTCTTATAACAGCCTTGAGATTCTTGCTCCAGCAAGTAAAACATTAAAGACCTTTCTTACCTCAAGCATGCCTCTTCCCGTCACTTATAAGATTTATAAAATTCCCCAAAAGCAAAAAACAAAGACAAAAAACACCAGCCATATCTGAATTTCTTTCAACTGAGTCCTTTCCAACTCTGTTATTAACATGAATATGTACCTTCTTTAAAAAAAAAAAAAAACTTTACTCAGATCTCCTAGCCAGCACTTCTCAAGTCCACGTTCCAAGCCCTTCACAGGGACAAGAACAAAAAT
Organism: Spermophilus citellus; assembly: GCF_964194105.1. Classification (NCBI taxonomy): domain Eukaryota; kingdom Metazoa; phylum Chordata; class Mammalia; order Rodentia; family Sciuridae; genus Spermophilus; species Spermophilus citellus. The sequence continues at coordinate 119,231,888 of NC_138191.1, read as the reverse complement.
CAAGAATCAAGCATCATATCACACAGCTGAATCACTTTTCTACTATGAACGGAAATGTGGCAACATGTAATGAGCAGCTCTGTCCACAACACAGGACTGTTTGGGAAAGAGAGAAGCAGTATCCTAGCCATTCCTTATCCTGAGCTCTTCTCTTGGGGTGAATTTTAGCTTTAGGCACACACTATTTTTCACTACAACAGATCTGTGGTGGAGACCACATAAGTAGTCAGAAGTAATGCTGGTAGGCACTACTATGTTACATTTACCCTCCTACATGGTGCCCAAGGTTTGCTGATACTTCCTATAAACACAGCAGCACTATAAATACTTACAGTGTGTTCCACGTATTCTTTTCCTGCCTGAATTACATCCAGGGCCCTCTTCTTTTGTTCCTGATCCAGTAGCAACTTGTAAGCTTTGTCCACAGCTAATGCAAAACATTGAAATTAACTGTTTCTGCAAACACCCTCTGAAAATCTGAACTATACTCAGGCAGTGTAAATGGACTTGTGCTGTCTAAAAGCATTCCCTACTTTGTTAAATTATTTACTTGTTAAACTAATTTTTTTTTAAAAGCACTGATCTATAACAATAACCTTGAAAGCCTTGGAAAAAAATTAGTACACCCTCAAGGCTAAATACACCAGATCTAGATTAAAACTCAGAGATTGAATATAAAAAAATAGGAAATATTTTTATATTCAAAGAAAAAAAAATATCCTATGCAATAACAGTCTTGTTGGCACATAAAAGTTTTAACAATATTAAGGTCTACTTTTTCTTTTTTTGCAGTGCTGGAGATCAAACCCAGGGCCTCATGCATGATAGGCAAGCACTCTACCACTAAGCCACATTCCCAACCCCCAAAGTCTACTGCTTAAACAGCAACATTAAACAACTGTTTTACTGAAATCCACAGCCTTTTCATGACCAGAAAATAAAACTATAACATTCTTTTTCAGAACAAGGAACAGTTAGCTCCTAGCATTGAAAATATATTACTCAGAAGCAGGTAAATTTACAAATACCTTCAAAAGCCTTTTGTGCTCTATCAGCATCATCTTGATTTTTGTCAGGATGCACCAATATGGACAACTACAAGAAAAGTTAGGATCATCAATAAGAGAAACATTTAGTAACTCTTGGAATGCATTGTATTCCCTTTACTACACAAAATGCTTAAGATACTATGACCAAAAAAGGCTCAGTAGGAAGCATTTTTAAAATTTTGACAAATCTCATCAAATACCCCAAAATATTGGTCTTTAACAAAATTCAAAAAGTAAATGCACAAGTGGAAAACATATACGCAAATCTGAGACCAAATGGAAGGCTAACACAAAGATGTTATAAAAATTCAGAGGAAGAGGGATATCAAAAAGTACCATTTTGATCCTTATGCTGAGCACTGAGGGGACAAAGCAGGTCTGAGAAATCATCTTTCCTAAAAGAAACTTTTCCTAAAAGAACCCCTAATATAAAATAGTGAGTCTCAGTTCCAGTTACACTACAAACATCTTTTCAAAAATACAGATGTCTACTTTCCACCCCCTGACCTGAATATCTGGCACCTGGACTTCGTAAACCTCTATTACAACAGGTTTCAGATAATAATAAAGAATTATTGTTAATTTTGTTAGATGAGATAAGCAGTTGTACAAGAGAATGTCCTTTATTTTGGGGGGATATATACTGAAGTATTTAGGGGTGAAGCATCATGGTGTCTGCAATTTACAAATGATTCAAAGATATACAGTTAATGAAGTGAATGCTAGACATAGATGTTGGGTATATGAGTATTTTTGTTCTTTCTTTTTAAAATATAAAATTTTCATAATAAGGGTTGGAGTTGTGGCTCAGTGGTAGAGCACTTGCCTAGCATGTGTGAGGCACTGGGCTCAATTCTCAGCACCTCATATAAGTAAATAAATGAAATAAAGGTCCATCAACAACTAAAAAAAATATTTGGAAAAAAATTTCATAATAAGAAAGTGAAAAAAATAAAGAAAACTTACACAGGTGATTCTTCCAGACATCTGTAATTAAGATACCTGACATAATGTTATTGACAGACAAAACCCAACTTTTTCAAACAAAGGAACTGTGTTAAGGAACAAAAACAAATGGGAAATTAGGCCATTATACAAAAGGGCGGGAGAGGAATATAAAGCTAAATTGAGCATTACTAGAGCCATAATCCTGTGGTCTAATTTCCAACTTAAATCACTTACTAGTATGAGACCTTGAGTCACTCATCTAACCTCTATCTGCCTCAGTTTCCTGCTCTAGAAATGGAAGAATATTAGGTACCTATATCTAAGTGGGTTGTTGAATGAATGAAATTAATATAAGTAAAGAAATTAGCATCTCGTAAATATTGACAATAGTATATAAGAAGACATGATAAACACCAAGACATTCTAAGTGCTTTAAATACTTATTCATGAATTTTACAAAGAAAGTAACAGGCATAAAGGTTTAAAGAAACTTGCCCAAGTTCACTCATACTGCTTGTGGGTGATACAGTCAAGATTTAAACTAAAGTCATACAGCTCCAATGCCTCTCTTGTAAGGCCATATAATAATTCAATAAAAATTCTTGACTCTTAATGAGTTCTTAAATACATAAAAAGCTGTTTAGATTAAGGACTTGAATGCTTGCTTATTAAATTGGAAAAGACTGCTAATGCATTATATGAGGAAACAAGATTTTTGGAAAAGGAAAAAAAGTCAAATTTAAGTGCAGAGTAGAGCTCAGAAAAAAAAAGTTATAGAGTTATATAATGGGAAATGACTGAGCAGGCAAAGATAAAAACAATTTTGGCTTAACAGTAGATCAAAAGATGACTATGAGTCAGCAATATGGAGAAAATTCACTGAAGAAGCAAATATAATACTGAATATTAACAAGCATATCATACAAAACTGAAGTATTACATTCAGACTGGTTAGGTACTATTAAAATATGAAATACATCAAAGAAGTTAGGGAAGGTTACCAAAAAGTATAAAACAGAAAGCCCAAATATGTGGGGGGAAAAAAGAAAAAAGAAATCCAGGCACTTTTTTTCAGTAATAGTTAATGAATTCAGTTTCAGATAACATTGCAAATATCTTGGCAAAATGACTAATTTTTAACTTTGAAGTATCCTTGGCATGAAATTAAAATATGATTAATGTATTTAAAAAATAAATATAATAAAATAGAAAACCCTATTTGCAAAGATAAATTATAAGGAATATCATCATTCAACTCCTAGGTTATTCAGCTGTGAAAACTGAGACTATTTTCAAAAAAGTTACTATAAAACTTTGTAGTTCAAGTCATTAAACATAAGAATGGCCAAGAATCAGAGGCTGGTAGATCTACTTTCCTGGGGAATTTTCAAAAAGAACTTTAAGTCAGGCAAGGTAATGTACACCTGCAATTTCAAGCTACATGGGAGGATGAGGCAGGAAGATCACAAGTTCAAGGTTAGCCTGGGCAACACAATGAGACCCCATCTCCAGTTAAAAGCACTCTCAATGTTAAACCAGGTATTTCTTAGGCATCTACGTAAGTTGGGAGATAAAACTGAAAAATAAGACAGGCACCATGGTACACACCCGCAACTCAGCAACTCAGGATGCTGAAACAGGAAAATCACCTGAGAGTTCAAGGTCTGCCTGGGTAACATAAGCAGATCCTTGTCTCTTTAAAAAAAATTATTGAAGATCGAAGTCTTTTTTTTTTTTTTAATATATATATATATATATATATATATATATATATTTAGTGAGAGAGAGGGGGGAGAGAGAGAGAGAGAGAGAGAGAAAGAATTTTAATGTTTATTTTTAGATTTTGGCGGACACAACATCTTTGTTGGTATGTGGTGCTGAGGATCGAACCCGGGCCGCACGCATGCCAGGCGAGCGCTCTACCGCTTGAGCCACATCCCCAGCCCCTGAAGATCGAAGTCTTAAAGATAAAAAGGTGTTATGAATCACTTTAATGTGTTCTCTCCTAGAAGACAGGGGATTTAGTAAGCATGACTCCATATAAATTCTACTAGTCTATTCTTAAATTAAGGGGCTGGAGAGATTCTCTTTGGATATAAAATTCATTCTATTCACAGGTAAGCTAAAGTCATTAAATTATTTAATATCTTTTATCATTATGAGTTTTTTAAAGAACAGTTATCTAGTCTTAAGTTGTGGGAAAAAAAAGTTTAAACTTTGGCCCAAAAGTATCAGGTTGAATCATATGTTTTACAGATTTTTCAAAAGATTCAAACTCTATTACAGGAAAATAGTATTGTACCTGCCGAAACCTCTTTTTTATTTCTTCATCTGTCACTTCTGGGTCTATCTGAAGAACCTGCAAGAGTCAAAATCAAAAATGTAAAAAGATTAAATAATTTATATTTGAAAGGTAGCCAATAATTATATTTAATAGAGCTGGGATATATAGCTCAGTCAGTGGTAGAGCCCAGCATGCACAAGGCCCTGAGTTCAATCTCCAGCAACACACATACACATACATACATACACACACACACACACACACACACACACAGAGTAAAATTATAATCAGCATTTAGAACAGTACCCTTTGTTCTAGAACACTGACTGGCACATAGTTCTAAAAATTGCTCAAGAAATACAAATGATCAAGTCAGTAACAGAATAAAAGCTATATTGATTTAAGGTTCTCAATTAAATAATGCTAACTTTCCATCAGAAAATGATTTACCTTACACCCAGAGACATATTTTGTTTTGTTTTTGTGGTGCTGGAAAGTAGAATCTATTTTCAAGGCAAGCACTCAACCCCTGAGCTACTCCATAGCCTTAGAGACATTTCTATATCATGAGAAAATATATTTCTCCTTCATTTGTTAAGTACCAGCCATCCCACCTCCCCTTATTCTTTACAAATGTAAATAAAGCACAGCAACTCAGAGAAAAAAATTACACCCTACCTGATTTTCATCTCAGTAAGAAAAGGTCACTTTGTAATTTACATAGCCCAATGACTCTCAACCCTGAGTGAACATGAGAATCACTGTGGAAACCTGTGAGCAATACATGGGACCCACTTTAGGAAAGTCTGATTCCAACTCTGTAGAGGTAGAGTACAGACAAATGACAGGGACATCTATATTTTTTGAGCAACACCGTTTCAAAAAAAACAAATTTCATCACTCTTCTCTAACCTGATGCGTTCTGGTGTTGACATTCCCTATCAAGGACTCTGACCCCATCACCACAAATATACTCATTCATTCAAATGTTCATCTTATAATTACTACCTGAATATATTCATATGTACTAGAAATGCAAAAATAAATAGGGGGAACTTTTTTGTTTTGTTTTTATTTTTGTTTTTGGTGGTACAGGAGATTGAACTCAGGGGCACTCTACCACTAGTCCTTTTTTCATTTTTAAGACAGGGTCTTGCTTAGTTGCTGAGGCTGGTTTCAAATTTGCAATCCTCTTGCTTCAACCTCCCAAGTTGCTGGAACTATAGGCATGTGCCACTTCACCTAGCAGGGGCACATATTTTAACTGCTATAGTAAGTGCTTTTTACAGAAGAGAGTGGTATAAGTAGATGAGTTCGTAGTGCAGTTCATGGGTTTCACATAGCATGTTAATTTGGTATTTAGGGCCTGAGGATGGTGCCAAAAAAGCAGAGGTTAAAAAGAATGTTAGAAATACTGAAGAATAGGCCCCACTTCGGCCTGAATAAATTATAACAAACATTTTAACAAGAGTCCCATATGATCTGTATCATAGTAGAGTTTGAGACAGACCCATAAGGAACGATGACTGAGGTAGAAATAAGTACATTCCAAAGTTAGTAGAAATGAGGATTGGTTAATAAGGAAAGCAAAGAGAAAAAATGAAAATAAGTCTTGAAATAAAAATACAGAACAGAAAAATCAAAACTGAAAAAAGGTCTTCTAAGTTTAGTCAAACACTTGCAGGGTCTTAGAAATACCTGGCAACAAGTAATATAAAGATTTTAAAATATATAGTCCACCAACAGCCATAACAACGAGTAGGCAATGAAGCAGAATAATCATTATTGCATTAATAAACTAGTTTTTCCTAATCCTGGGGATGGAATCCAGAGGCACTCTACCATTGAGCTATGTAGTCCTAGCTCTTTCTTGTTTTTGAGACAGAGTTTTACCAAGTTGCCAAGGCTGACTTCAAACTTGTAATTCTCCTGCCTCAGCTTCCTGAGTCTCTGGGATTACAGGTGCACACCTGGCTTTTAAATTAACAGACTTTTAAAAGGTATAACAGGAGCATACCCATTCTCAAATACTAGGCACACAATCAAGGATAAGGGAGAAGTGAGACCAACTACTTCAAAACAAAAATTTTTCAAGAGTCAGTGTACCCACTGATATCTTCCCAAGGGAAGAAGATTTGGGGGCTGGAGATACAGCTCAGTTGGTAGAGTGCTTGCTTGCATGCACAAGGACCTGGGGTCTAATCCCCAACACCACACCACACCACACACACACACACACACACACACAGAATTGGGAGTCACTCAATGGGAAGAGCAAAGCCATTTAAGATTACCAACAAGGGGAGGTTAACTTTACATACAAAAATATTCAAAGGAGAAGCATTGGTTTTAGGGAAAAAGCTTAAGGACCCTAAAAGGTGTCCAAAGTGAATGATAAAAAATGGAAATTCTCTCATCTTCACAAAAAGGTCTCTAAAAAAAAAATTACAGTTTAGAACTAATCATGCCAAATGTACTCCATAAATCTTGGTAGGTTCTTTTAAAATATATATATTATGGTGTATATTTGAGATTTGTAGCATGTCATGGGATACACACAGATAGAAAAATAATTACTATAGTGGGTCAGTTAAAAGCATAAAATTGCTATACAGGAGATCTGGGGGACAACTGGGGCCATTTGAGTGTGGATTATATGCTGGATGATGTCATTTATTTATTTATTTATTTATTTATTTTTAACGATACTGGGATTGAAACCAGGGACGCTGTAACACTGAGCTATATTCTTCCTTAGCCCTTTTTTAAAGATTTTATTTTGAGGGCTGGGGATGTGGCTCAAGCGGTAGCGCGCTCGCCTGGCATGCGTGCAGCCCGGGTTCGATCCTCAGCACCACATACCAACAAAGATGTTGTGTCCGCCGAGAACTAAAAAATAAATATTAAAAAAAAAAAATTCTCTAAAGATTTTATTTTGAGACAAGGTCTTACTAAGTTCCTTAGAGCCTCGCTAAGTTGCTGAGGCTGGCCTTGAACTTGTGATCCTCCTGCTTCAGGCTCCCAAATCACTAGAATTACAGGCATACTGCATCAGACATGCCTGATGATATAATTTAATCAATGTTTTTTTTTTATGTGTGGTAATAGTATTGTGGTTATTTGGGACAGTATTATTGGTTTTTGTTTTAATTGTAGATGAACACAATACCTTCACTTTTTTTTATTTATTTTTATGTGGTGCTAAGGATCGAACCCAGTGCCTCACATGGTTAGGCAGGCACTCTACCACTGACCCACAACCCAGCCCAAGTGTTCTTGTTTTGGGATGCATGCTAAGGTATTTAGTAATGAAGTGTTAGAATATGTACAGCTTGCTTTCACACATATGGTAAAAAAAAAAAAAGAAAAAAGAAAAAAGACCCCACAGACACACACAAAAAGTTATTTTTCCAACTTTATATCATATATGCACTAATCACTGGCAACAAATATTCACCAATTGCCTTCAAAACTAAAATCCCAGTGACTTAGGAGACTAAGGCAGGACTGCAAGTTTGAGACTAGCTCAAAAAATAAAGAATGAGACCCAGTCTCAAAAAATAAAGAGGGCTCGGTAGAGTGCCCCTGAGTTCAAACCCCAGCACCAAAAGCACACAAAACTAATTCAACCCTCAGTCTTGAAGAGTTGAAAGTAGCCATTAAATAGTGAAAATAAATATTTTACACCTGTCACCCAAACCTCTTTGAAATCAATTTTCTATATTCAGTACAAACTTCAGAAGCACTGAAGACAGCGAGATAGAGTAGAACATAAGATTCTAGAGTAGAACATAAAAAGTAATCCTGACAATAATGAGTAACACCAGGTTGCTAGTATGGCTCTAAGAAAACAAAGAGGTGCTAGGAGCAGAGATGAAACCTATAATCCTAGCTACTTGGGAGACTGAGGCAGGAAAATCAAAAGTTCAAGGTCAGCCTGGGCAACTTATTGAGACTGTCTCAAATAAAAATAAGGCTGGGGATGTAATTCAGTGGTAGAGTATTTGCCTAGTATATGTGGAACCCTGGGTTCAATCCCCATCCCTGGGATTAAAAAAAAAAGCAAACACTTTTTTTGTGTGTTCCAACTCTGCAAAGGTTTATTGTAACTCCATTGTGCTTCAGGCTTTGGAGATATAGTAATGAGAGAGATGCAGTGTATTGAACCTCAAAGAGCTAATAAATCATCACACTGTGGGGCAGGAAGAAGACTTTACTGTGGCATTCAGATAAGTTCCTGAACTCAATTACAGTAGTCTCCTTTGGTATTTTCAGGAATGTGGTCTTAGTTCACACCTGAACTTCATGACCTGCTAATAATGTGTAAGTTCCAGAGTCCTGTAAAATAAATACCTTGAAATCCTAATACTGAACAGGATAAACAGAAAAGGTCTATGGATCTGGCTGGTAGATCCTTATAATTTCAAAAGGAGCATCAAAGGACAGAGTACATCTAACCTTAAGGAAGTGGAGGGAGGGCCTTTAGATTAAGAATAATCACAGAAACTGGGCTTGTGGCATACCTATAATCCCAGCTACTGGGGAGGCTGAGGCAGGAGGATCGTGAGTTCACAACTAGTCTCAGCAACTTAGTGAGGCCCTAAGCAACTTAGTGAAATCCTGTCTCAAAATAAAAAATAAAAAGAGCTGGGGATGTGGCTCAATGGTTAAGAACGCCTGGATTTAATCTCCAGTACCAAATTTAAAAAAAAAAAGAATAATTGTAGAGCCAGGCACACCTGTTATCCCCGTGAGTTGAGACTAAGGCAAGAAGATCACAAATTGGAGGCCAGCCTCCACAAATTAGCAAGACCATGTCTCAAAACAATTTTTTTTAAAGGCCAGGGATGTAGTTAAGTGGCAAAGTATCCCTAGGCTCAATCCCCAGTAATGAAAATAATAATAGTAACAACTATAGAATTCCTAAGAAAGATGCTTACATAATGGCTTAAAGAAATGTGTCCAAATAAAGAATGGTAGGAAGGAGGGGGTGGGGTTATGGCTCAGTAGTACAGTGCTCGCCTAGCATGCGTGAGGCACTGGGTTGGTTCCTCAGTACCACATTAAAAAAAAAAAAAAAAAAAAATTAAGAAAGAAAGAAAGAAATGGCAGGTAGGAAAGAAAAACACATGAACAATGCTCCCTAGATAGAGATTTCTGCAATAAAACTCTCAGACTTCCAATCTAACTTTCCCAGTTTCTATCTGTTGCTCAGTAAAGACTATTGAAGGATGGCAAGTTCACAGCCAGCCTCAGCAACTTAGCAAGGCCCTAGGCAACTTAGTAAGACCCTGTCTCAAAAATTAAAAAAAAAAAAAAAAAAAAAAGAGTCTAGGGATGTGGCTCAGTGGTTAGCACCCCTGAGTTCAATCCCTGGTACCAATTAAAAAAAAAGTTTGAGGACAGCCATCACTGCAGTGTCTCCTCTAACTAGAAAAAGACCAGTATGCATACCTCTGTAGAAGATCTGATTCATTTAATGTCTCAAGAGGTACTACATTAAAAAACAGAAGTCACAGATTTTTCTAATGGGCTAATAACACATAATTCTGAATCAAAAAGTAACTTTAGGGCTGGGAAGCTATAACTCAGTGATTTCAATCAACAGCAACATCCCCCCCCCCAAAAAAAAAGCAACTTTGTAAGGCAATCACATATACTAACACATATACAAAGTAGCTGACATGTTCATATGAAACATAACAGACAATAGTTCTAAAGGACAGTCATAGAATCTTGCCTAAACATAACCTCACACCTTCCTGAGGATGCAACTTTAACATATCTATCTTCACATATTCAGAACTACTTACTATGCTCAGAACAAGAGCTATGAGGCAGTTGGTTCCACTTCTAGAATGATATCAACTACTAGCGCACTAAAATTCTAGCCTTTACATTGGTCCCCAATAATCTGTCACTTTTCATCAAACAGATGAAAATGCCAATGACAATTAGCCCTCTGTAGTCACAGGTTCTACATCTATAGATTCAATCAACTATATGGATCAAAAACATTTAGAAAAACAGCTGGGGTTGTAGCTTGCCTAGCATGTGTGAGGCACTGGGTTCAAATCTCAGCACCATATGTAAATAAATAAATTAAATTAAATAAAGGTCCATTGGCAACTAAGAAAATATTTTTCTTTTTTTTTTTTTTTTGTTTTTTTTAGAGAGAGAGAGAGAGAGAGAGAATCTTAATATTTATTTTTTAGTTTTCGGCAGACACAACATCTTTGTTGGTATGTGGTGCTGAGGATCGAACCCGGGCCGCACGCATACCAGGCAAGCGTGCTACCACTTGAGCCACATCCCCAGCCCCAACTAAGAAAATATTTAAAAAACAACAACACACAACATTCAGAATAAAACTGCATTTATATTAAACATAAAGACTTTTTCCTGTCATTATCCCCTAAACAATATAGTACAATGACCACTTAAATAGCATATATACTACAGTACACAGAGAATGTGAATAGGTTAAATGTAAACATCACCCCATTACGTATCTCAGATTTTCCCTCTATGAATATTATGAATATAACAATATTCACTTCAAAATTATTTATAAATATCAACAGTTAGAAGCTAGTTTGAACCTGTCACAATAAAGAAATTATTAAATATAATAAACTTTTTAAAAATGTTGTAAGGGCTGGGGATGTGGCTCAAGCGGTAGCGCGCTCGCCTGGCATGCGTGCGGCCCGGGTTCGATCCTCAGCACCACATACCAACAAGGATGTTGTGTCCGCCGAGAACTAAAAAATAAATATTAAAAAAAAATTTCTCTCTCTCTCTCTCTCTCTCTCTCTCTCTCACTCTCTCTTTTAAAAAAAAAAAAAATGTTGTAAGAGGGCTGGGGATGTGGCTCAAGCGGTAGCGAGCTCGCCTGGCCTATGTGCGGCCCGGGTTCGATCCTCAGCACCACATACCAACAAAGATGTTGTGTCCGCCGGTAACTAAAAAATAAATATTAAAAAATTCTCAAAAAAAATGTTGTAAGAAAATATTTTTATAACAATATAATATAGCATAAAGTTGGGGCTGGGGGCTGGGGATGTGGCTCAAGCGGTAGCGCGCTCGCCTGGCATGCGTGCGGCCCAGGTTCGATCCTCAGCACCACATACCAACAAAGATGTTGTGTCCGCAGAGAACTAAAAAATAAATATTAAAAATTCTCTCTCTCTCTCCTCTCTCACTCTCTCTTTAAAAAAAAAAAAAAAAAAAAAAAAAGTTGGGGCTAGGGCTATAGGTCAGTGACGAAGTGCATTACCAAGGACCTGAATTCAATTCTCAGCTCCTCTAGCTCCCTCTAAAAAATTCTATGAAGTGTATGATCCTATTTTTAAATAAAACAGTTTAACAGGAGTGACTATATCTCTTAGATGGGATTAAACAGTTATTTATTCTTGTTTGTTCTATTTTTTGCCTATATTTGTCAAGGCTGGTCTCAAACTTGTGATGCTCCTGCCTTAGCCTCCCTACTCACTGGAATTACACACCTTGTTTTACGAGTAGTTTAAATCAAGGACCCTAAATTTTTAAGGCTAGCTACCCCTCTACATCTGAAAATATTGTATATTTTGGTTGCTAATAGATAATGGAGGGGATAGGGCCTTGGCTCAGCAGTATAGCACATGCCTAGCATGTGAGAGGCACTGGATTTGATCCCCAGCACCACATAAAAAAAGGTAAATAAACAAATAAAGGTATTGTATCCATCTATACCTGAAAAAAAAAAATTTTTAAAAGATAATGGAGAACATTTCAAAGGCAAAGACCATCTCATTTTCTTTAACATGCTGCCTAACTGTGATCACAGTAAAACTACTCAAGTTCAAAGACAACCTACCTACTGCATAAAGTTCTTTACTACAGAATTTTCTGAATCCCAACAGATACAAATTAACTGTGTGTTCTGATATAAGTCTGCCTGCAGATATCAGAGAGACCATGGCAACATCAATCAGCTCACCTCAAATGGGTTCAAGTTGAAATAAGAGGAACCAGGACGGGTCAATCTTTCAATCTGATTTTTGGACGTCAGAACTGAATCTCTCTTCTCTATTTGTTTCACCTAAAGAGGATTAAACAATTCATTAGTAACCTCAATAATAAGCTCAAAGTTATCTTAACATAATACTCAGTAACATGTTCAGCAAACAATTATTTATACATCTATCATGTGCAAGATATTTTGCTAAACACTGAGGAATAATTACAACAGCTACTATTTATTGAATTTCAATAACATAATAATTTTACATGTATTTATTAATCTAAATAATCCTACTCGATAAGTATTACTATTATCCCCATTTTGCAGATAAGAAAATAGACTTAAAGAGGTTAACCAACTTTTTCCTAACTTTGTAAAAGTAGAATTTTTATCCCAGCAGTTTGACTCTAGAACTGGCATCAAACTTCTTTTTCCCTTTAAAAAAAAAAAAAAAAGATTCAAAGAGTAAGACACTGGGTTCAATCCCAAGCACTGCCTTCCCCCCCCCCAAAAAAAAGGATTTGAAGATAAATAAGTCATGACCACCACCCTCAGTTTCCACTCTAATGATGAAAGATTCACTTGTATATGTTCACACTTAATTTACAACTTTTTATTTTAAAAAAATATAATGGTTACAATGAATCATAAACTATAAGCAGCATTAATAACCCCAAGGGAAGGAGCAAATAACTCCTCCCACATATCTCTAACAGAATTAGCAAAAATCCCTGTCTGGAAGACAATGCCAAGGAGAACAAACACTAGGTAGTCCTGAGGAAACATCCTAGGTGCCACTGTCAGGGTTGGAATGCTGGCTAGAATGAATTTCTAGTATGTTTTATACCATCTATGGTCAAAACAAGGTTGGAAAGAATTTCAATAACATAAAAAAGCCATTCCTTCTCACCATCTTCTCTCTTCACTCTAAAACAGAAGGATCACTCCTGTCATACTCTCTAATTCTCTTTCCCAGACTTATTTTCCTCACAATACTTATACTCATAACCCTATTCCTACTTACATATTACACTGTATATGTCTACGGTCCTTCTCTACAGAATGCAACCTTTATGAAGACAGGATCTTTTCCTGTAATTCACTACCATATTCCCAGAACCTAAACAGAACAGTAGTGCATGGCAAGTGCTCATTATATAGTGGTTAATGACTGAAGACCTTCCTTAGGCACTTTCTCCCATCCGATTCAAATAAACAAAGGTTGCTACTTTTTTAAATTAAAAGATGGTAAGTAAAACAAGTCCCAATATAATTGCTGAGTCATTAGAAGTCAATAAACTTTAGTATCAGGGCATGGACCTGTATATATTTACACTCAAGTGAAGTATTTCAAAAGGACAGATTAAAAAGGATGTGCTAATTCATGATTTTAAATGTAATACTATGAAGAAGATACTATGTAACAAGTGCCGTTACAAATCCCAGAGTTAGCTGGGATGTAGCTCAGTGGTAGAGCTCTTGCCTAGCACACAAGGCCCTGGATTCGATTTCCAGTACCACAAGGAAAAAAAAAAAAAAGTTTACAAATATCAGATATAAAAGATAAATGAGGCATGGTCCACAATTTTAATTAGCTCACAACTATTTCCTCATATCCATACCCTCTTACAGAGATCCCATCTTCAGCTTTAATTTAATTCTGGGAAAGATTCTTGTGCTTTATATTTTGTAAAACCCTTTCTTATATGTTAACTCCCTTAATTCTAATGAAAATTCTTGCTTTAATATTAATTTCCTTGTTTTATAGTCATGTAAACTGATGACTGTCAAGATTAAGGCCCTGAAAGAATTCAACCCAAATCAAGTTAATTGCCTTGCAAAACTTCAACCTGAGGGCCTTTGAGTCCAAACGGTATGTTTTTCTTTCATATATTCATTCATTTACTCAACAAATACTTAGCAAGCATCTACTGTACCCTAGGCGCTGGAGATGCAATAGTAAATAAAGCTCGGACCAAGCATGCTCCCGTCCTGACACCAAGTTGTTACCTGCTATAAGATCCCGAACAAATTACTTCACCTCCCTACACCTCGGTTTGTTATCTGCAAAATGGGGGGGGGGGGGAGAATGTAATGCCTACCTGTCATGATGCAGTGCCTAGTGTTGATGAACCACAGAAATAATCACAAATACAACTCACTACAGAGGAGTCATGGCTTCTGTTTAGAATAAGACAGCTAAGTCACCCCCACTAAGGGCCCAATCTCTGCCAGCCCAAGCCTCCAGGTCTTAGGGCACTGTGCCCGCGCTCAGGCACCTCGCTGGCCACACTTGTATTTTCCCTCCAAACGTCGGGCACCCATCACTCGTACAATGCAAGGGGATTCCCCCAGCAGCTATAGCTGCCAGAGGCGCGCACACACCCCCAGACCCCGCTGCCCCAAAGGCCGGACAGGAGGAGCCGGCCAACGGTCCAAGCCAGGAGATCCACTGCCTCCGTCCACTGGGAAAAAAGGCCCGAGTGGGATCTCCAAGCTTCAGTATTCCTCATTCTGTGTTCACCTCACTGTAAAAGGTCATAAATGCTTCCTCTGTGCTGCCTCCGCCGGCCGAAGCCCCGCTCTCTCCTGAAGCCGCCATTTCCCCGGCCCAGCAACCACGTGACCCTTCTGCGCAGGCGCTGCCTCAAGTGATTCTCACAAGCCCGCCTCTCTGGCCCCACCTCCCCCACCCAGTCGCGATCCTTAAAGGGCTCCAGCCCTTAAGTGCGCATTGTTGAATTGCGGTGAAACACACACAACATTTAGTTGGCTATTTTTAAGTGAACATTTCCGTGGGTGTTAGTACATTGACACTGTTGTGCAACCACCACCTCATCTACTTTCAAAATAATCACCTCAAAAGGAGATTTGGTATCCTTTAAGCAGTTACTCTCCATTCCCCTCCTCCCCAGTTCTTGACTGCAACTGATGTGTTCTGTTTCAATGAATTTACCTATTCTGGATATTTCACATAGATGGGAATCATACAATATGAGACTTCTCTGTATATGTTCCTTTCATTTAGCATAATATTTTCAAAGTTTATTCAAAGTCTGTTATGTATCAGAATTCCATTTATGGCTGCATCATATTCCACTATAGCATTTTTATACCACAGTTTTTCTGTTCACCAGTTCATGGACATTTGGATGTTCCCACCTTTTGACTCTTGTGAAACATTGCTGCTTTAAACAGGCATGTACACTATTTGACCACTTGTCTGTCATTTTTTTTTGGGGGGGGGGGTTGGGGGATTGAATCCAGGGGTGTTCTACTAGTGAGCTTCACCCCCAGCCATCCCTTTCTAATTTTGAGAAATTTTGAGGCAGGGTCTTACTAAATTGACCAGGCTGGCCTCTAATTTGTGATCCTCCTGCTCCAGCTTCCTGAGATTACAGACATGCACCACCACAGTAGGCTGTGTACTTATTTTCAATTAGGGGGTGGATATATACCTAGAAGGGGAATTGTTCAGTTATATAACTCTATATTTTTGTAGTGCTGGGGATTTTTTTTTATTTCTTGTGATGCTGGGGATTGAACCCAGGACCTGATACGTGAGGCAAGCACTCTACCAACTGAGCTATATCCCAGGGATTTAACCCATGGCCTCATGTATGCTAGGCAAGCACTCTACCACTGAGTCACATCCCAGCCTGATAATTTTGTATTTAATTTTTTGAGCCACCACTAAGAGTTTTTCCACAGCAGCTGGTCCATTTTACATTCCCACCAGCAATGTATCAGAGTTCCAATTTCTCCACATTCTCACCAACAGTTGTTATTTTCCTTTATTTATTCTATATTATGGCATCCCAGTGCCTAGATAGATCTCTTGCACAAGCTCAGCAAGATCTTCCATTGGACCCATTGGACGTTCAGCCTAGGAGATGATCAAAAAGGAGCAGTATCACCAGGCACAGTGGCACATGCCTGTAATCCCAGCAGCTCCGGAGGCTAAGGCAGGAGGATCATAAGTTCAAAGCCAGCCTCAGCAACAGCGAACAATGGGCAACTCAGTGAGACCCTGTCTCTAAATAAAATACAAAATAGGGCTGGGGATGTGTCTCAGTGGTCAAGTGCTCCTGAGTTTAATTCCCTGTACCAAAAAAAAAAAAAAAAAAAAAAAAAAAGCAGTATCTGAGAACTAGAGAGTTCTAAACTGGAATGACACACGACACTCATCTAGAAACACACATAATTATTATTATAACTAGATAGTGGTCTCACAAGATGTTATTTCCACCAGGAGGAGTGGTATACACCTGTAATCCCAAGCTTCTGAGGAGACTGAGGCAGAAAGATTCCCAGGTTCATGGCCAGCTTAGGCAATTTAGCCAACTTGAGCAATGACCCTGTCTCAAAAAAAAAAAATTAATAATAAAAAAAAGGGCTGAGGATATAGCACAGAGGCAGGGTAGATGCCTTTCATGTGTGAGGCCCTGGCATGCGCGCGCGCGCGCGCGCGCGCACACACACACACACACACACACACACACATTATTATTTCCAACCTTCCTTCTCTGCAGGTTTTCTTAAATTATCTGTAATATACACTTGAAAATATGCCCAGCAGCTATTTCCTCCCATTGAAGGCATATAAACCAGGGCTATCGTTTACCCAACCAAAAGATGGTCAATAAAAACCAGTTCTATTTCATAGAACACAGGTTTTTTCACAATAATGAATAAGATAGATAATCTGACCCGACACTTTCATTTTTCTCTTCTTCTAAAGGAAAAAGAAACTGGGCCCAGAGATAGAAAACGACATAGGCAAAGGCTGTGAACTTCATGAAGATAAAGACTCCTGTTGTCTTGTTCACGTTATTAGATGGAAGGAAAGTCAAGGCAAAGCCTTCTTTAGACTCATACTAATGTGCTTTTCTATTCTTCAACCACATTACCAAAAAGTTCAGTTATCAAGCCTGTTCAACAGCATATTAACACAGTTCACAAATATCAATTCACTACCTACTTAAGGCCCTGATGACTTCACAAGTTTAAATGTGGAAGTAGAGAGAGACAGAAAGCACAAAATAGGGGGATGTGATAGAATCGCTGGTCATAGAATGACTGAGGAGGTCAGGAAAGATTTCCAAGAAGGTGAAATTTAAGCTGGGACTTGTGACTGAAATGTCAACGCAACAAGAGAACACTGAAACCTCCTACGAGATAAACATGATTTCTTGTGTATTAAATCGGGGCGTGTTGGAGTTCGGTGTACTGGACCTCAGCATCCTAGAAATAGGTTCTAAACCCTCCTGCTCCCCATTTTATCGATGCCAGCAGGAAAAGAGGAAAAGGACGCTTCGAGTTTTTAGTAATATCGACTTTAGGACTGAAAGTACGTGGTAAGGGCAGATGCCACGCCTCAGTCCGTTGGGTCCAAGAACCGAAATTTCGGCTTTAGTCACTATTACCCTCTTATCCAACCTGCTCTATCAGTGTTCTCCAGTCCTTTGGCATCTCAACCCTGGTTAGAGGTTGGCTAAAAATAGACCAGCCTCTCTCTGGATTTGCAGTTGCTCTTTCAGGAGCCCCGCCTCCTCTCTCTCCTGATTCGTTACTCCTATGTTCGTCCCGCCCCGTCACCGAATAGATTGGCTGTTTGGGCATCCTCGAGCTTAGCGCGTAGAGAGAAGCGGCCAAGCCAGTGAGCGGAGAGGTGCGGCGCTAGTAACAATGGCAGGCACGGCGTTGGCGGCCCGGGCGCGGCTCGGCGTACTGGGAATGAGAGCCATGCAAACCCGAGGCTTTGGTTCGGACCAGGTACGCTGCGGCAGTTTCTGCCGCCCTATCCCTGTGGGCGGATCGTCTCTTCCTTTCTGCATGTTTACCAATATCCGGGTCTCTCTCCGCAGTCCGAGGATGTTGACAGGAGCGCTGGAGCGATCCGGGAAGCCGGTGGGGCCTTCGGAAAGAGAGAGCGGGCTGAAGAGGAACGATACTTCCGGTGAGGCCCACCGGGTTCCAAGTCCAGCGCTAACAATCCCAGAGCCTTCCCATCCTTCTTAAGCCTCAGTCGCCCCACTCATCCCTACCTGGTGCCTTGGGGTGCCCCATCCTTCACCAGAAAACCCGGACCCCCAATACATTACACCGTGACAATTGAGGTCCGGACTTTTGCCATCTAGAGCGCGATCCGAGGACCTCTCGAAACAGCACCAGGGCCCCAAACCCAAGCCATTCCCAACGGGTCTCCAGAATTCCTAGCCCGCGGCTCAACTCCTCTTTTGCCATTTACCATCTCCTTGCCTGCGGTGACCCTCCTTACCCCGTGTGGTGCGAAACGCCTCCAGATTCTTAGCGCGGTGTCTAGATCCTACTGTTCATTACTTGTAGACCCTCTAAGATGACTCCCTCAGGCTTCACCCACTTTTCATCCTCTCTCCCTTACTCTAAACGCCTTAGATTCTCTGAACCTTCAGTCCCACTCAGCCATTTCTAGACCCTGTGCGTCTCTATCTGCGCCTGATTGAGAGGGTTTTAGGAATTGGTAGCACCTGCTCATGGTTGGGCTCACCCATGCTGCAGATTTCTGCCCTTCTCAGCCCAGGCCAGACCCTGGGCTGGAAATTAGGAGTAAGGAGTGCACTGGGCTAATCTACTTTCTTTCCCAGCCCCTGCGTTATCTTTGACGTCTGTTCACACTGGGGAGAAGCAGCAAGGAATTAATTTTGCTTCTTTTTCTTTTAGGTCTGTGCCTTGTCTTAAAAATTATCATTTAGGGTTTGGGGTTGTGGCTCAGTGACAGAGCGCTTGCCTTGCGTATGTGAGGCCCTGTGTTCCATCCTTAGCAACACGTAAAAATAAATAAACAAAATAAAGGAATTAGGGCTGGGGTTGTGGCTCTGCAGTAGAGCATTCGCCTAGCATGTACAGTGCCCTGGGTTCGATCCAACACCATATAAAAATAAATAAAATAAAGGTCAAAAAAAATAAAGGTATTAAAAAATTATCATGGGGCCGGGCACCGTGGCACATGCCTTGTCATCCCAGCAATTTGGGAGGCTGAGGCAGAAGGATGGAAAATTGGAGACCAGCTAGGTGTGGTGGTGCTCGCCTGTAATCCCAGCAGCTGCGGAGTCTGAGGCAGGAAGATCATCAATTCAGAGCCAGCCTCAGCAAAAGCGAGGCGCTAAGCAACTCAGTAAGACCCTGTCTCTGAATAAAATACACAAAAGGGCTGGGGAATGTGGCTCAGTAGCGGAGGGCCCCTGAGTTCAAGCCCCGATACCAAAAATGAGTAGAATAATCACAACACCATACCAGAGAGCCAGGGTCCAGCCCTTAGAGACCATTTAATTGGGCCTCTACATTCTTATTTATTTATTTATTTTAGTTGTAGATGGACACAATATCTTTATGTATTTGTTTGTTTATTTTTATGAGGTGCTGAGAATCGAACCTGTGAGGCAAGTGCTCTATCACTGAGCTACAGCCCCAACCCTGGGCCTCTGCATTCTACAGTTAAGGAAAACAGGCCTAAATGTGGCCATACCAACATTTTTATATTCTCCCTTCTTGAGAACCAATTGAACTGCTGAACACTTAAACATGCAGGAGATCCTCTCTTTTTTGGACTTTACAGTGAGCCATGCATTCTCTAGTCAAATTGGGATAGTTAATGGATATTTATACCTTCTTTGTCACCTTTTTGCTCCTTTTTTTTCCTCCTGGGCAAGCTAGCCCACACCTATAATAATATAATCCCAGCTACTGGGTAGACTGAGGCATGAGGATAGAAAGTTGGAGGACAGTCTTGGCAACCCTGATTCAGAATATAATTTAAGGCCTGGGATTGAAGCTCGGAGGTAGAGCGCTTGCCTCTCATATATAGGGCCTAGGATTGATCCTCGGCACCACATAAAAATAAATAAATAAAAACAAAATATAATTTAAAAGCATGGGGGATATAGCTCAGGGGTAGAGTGCTTGCCTTCCATGTGGTAGCATCCTGGGTAGGATCCCCAGTACCACAAGAAAGGGGGAAAAAAGGGCCTCTGACTCTCAGGGTGGTTTTTCTGATAAGGTATCAGAAACTAATGTTATACCTTTCTAGAATTCTCTAGTTAACAAAGAATTTGAAAAGAATAGTTTATAATGATGAAGTTTTAGGCATTAGCACCAGGAAAATTGAATCATTTTGATGATCCTCCTTAAGGTGGATGTACCTTAATTTAGGATGAGGTATTTGACTAGTGGGGGTTATGGGTAGAAGAGGATGGCAACGCGACTCCTATGGGATTGGGATGCCTGTCTTTGTTTTTTGTTGTTTTGTTTTGTACTGGGGATTAAACCCAGGAATGCTTTATCACTGATCTACATCCTCAACCCTTTTTATTTTGAGACAGGGTCTTGCTAAGTTGTTGAAGCTGGTTTCGAATTTGCCATCCTCCTGTCTCCCAAGCCACTGGGAGGGTGCACAGGTGCATACCCCTATGTCCAGCTGGGACACCTGGTTTTTTACCTTAGGTATTAAAGGTTATGCTTAGAAATCTCTTTGGGGTAAAAAATTGGAATCACACCTGAAGCCACTGTGTCCTCACAGAGAGAAGACTAGAGAACAACTGGCAATCTTGAAGAAACATCATGAAGATGAGATCAGTCATCATAAGAAGGAGATTGAACGTCTGCAGAAAGAAATTGAGCGGCATAAGCAGAAGATTAAACATCTACACAATGATGATTAAGTGCACACAGTTCCCCATAGAATGGCATATATCATTGCCCACTTCTACATAAACATAATTCTGGTTTACTTAATTGTTCTGTGTGCTGCCAGTAGATAATAAATGGTCATTATCGAACTGTGTTTGATGCCTTCTTCTCTCTAGGAGACACATGGTAGAGGGAAAGACTCCATGTATCTCCTAAAATGATTGAATTAGATTGGCTCCTGCAACAGGGAGCTCACAGAAAATGTGAAGCTTTAAAAGTCAGGAGCAATGTAGAGAATGGAGAAGGATGATAATTTCAAAAGACGAAGCATCAGTAATAGAATACTGCATTTATAAATGGATTAAAAGTATTCATGAACTAGTCATTCTAATTTTGCAAATGGAGACAACTAAAATAATAACATGTACAGCATTGCCTGTAGTCACTTAGTACCTTGGAGTTGAGACTAGTATCCAGTTTTTTTGACTCCTTTCCAAGCCTTTTTGTTTGTTTGTTTTATGGTATTGAGGATCAAACCCAGGAACTTGCTCAGCTCTACCACTAAGCTTCATCCCTCAAATTAGATCATAAGACTGAAAATATACAAACTTGTAACTTACCTAGATAAAAAAAATTTGAGATGACATTGGGCCACTAGTAAAACATTTTCAATTTACCAGTTCAATGCATCATTTACCCAGAATTATGAGTTTCTTGTTTCAAGACCATAGTACAGAAAGACCTTTGGGGCCATTTGTGTGATAAAATGGCAAAAGAAAAGTCATTGAGGGCTGGAGATGTGGCTCAAGCGGTAGCACGCTCGCCTGGCATGCGTGCGGCCCGGGTTCGATCCTCAGCACCACATACCAACAAAGATGTTGTGTCCGCCAAGAACTAAAAAATAAATATTAAAAAAATTCTCTCTCTTTAAAAAAAAATTCTCTCTCTCTCTCTCTCTCTCTTTAAAAAAAAAAAAAATTATTAAAAAAAAAAGTCATTGACCTAGCTTGTTCAGACAAGATATCAGATGGTTGTTTTCAAAACCTAAACTTGCACATGAACACTGAAATCTGCTGATGGGAGGTTTATAGATACTTGGGATGTGGGAATGCCAGCAATAATATGACCTCAAGATGAACCACAAGAAATGATCACACTGAAAACGGGGATGTAGTGTTGGGTAAAGTGCTTGCCTAGCATGCTCAAGGCCCTGAATTCAATCCAGCACTGGAAAAAAAAAAAAAAAAAATCCTAAATTCATACATTGTGCTTTTTTTTTTTTTAAACAACATTACAAAACCGAAAAGTTTAAAATATTAGATAAAAATCAGTCTATTGGCCTGGGGATATAGCTCTGTTGGTAGTGCTTGCCTTGTATGCACTAGCCCCTGGGTTCAATCCTTAGCACCAAAAAAAAAAAAAAAAAAATCTATTGATGATTGGACAAAGCAAGAAAAGTTGGAACTTTAAAGTGAAGATGAACATAACTTGAATTGTTGAAAAGAGTAATTTTAGAGCAGACTAATTTAAAAATACTTTTGAAAATGGTAACTCTTGTCTTTTTATTATGACATACCTGTGCTTAATTTTTCTCATGTTGCAATAAAAGTAAGATACACATATTGAGTAACAATACATGTGAAAACCCTAAAATAATTTGTGTGATATGGCCCAATAACCAAACAACACAGCACAGGTCATAAGATTCACCTAGGATACAGAAGCACCCCAGGTTGTTCTTTAGAATCAAACAAAATTGAAAAACACTATAGCAATCCTTCCGAAACCAGCAGCATTACCTTGACCTGGGACTTTGTTAAAAATTCAAATTCTCAGCCCCAACTCTACCCCCAAACTGGAGAGGGGAACCCAGAGATCAGATTTTTTTATTTTTAATGTTCTTTTTAAAAATTTATTTTTTAAACAGATACAACATTTTTTATATGTTTATCTATCCATTTTTATGTGGTGCCAAGGATCAAACCCAGTTCCTCTCACTTACTAGGCAAGTGCTCTACCATTGAGCCACAACCCCAGCCAGCAGAAATTAGTTTTAACAAACCTCCAGTTAGTTCTGATAGCCATTGATGTTTGAGGATCATTGTCGTACAGGCAATTTCTTACAGAATCTGCTGACATGCTTGGGCAAACAACATTTTTAAATGCAGATTACTAAGTATAGTGGGTCCTCAATATGTATGAGGACCTGCATTTCAGGATTCCAGGATTCAACCAACTGTAGGGAAAAAACAAACTCAAGCCCTGCATGGTGGTGCATGCATGTAATGCCAGTAGTTTCGAGGCTGAGGCAGGAGATTGCAAGTTCAAAGCCATTCTCAGCAATTTAGTGAGACCTTAAGCAACTTAGTGAGACCCTGCCTCAAAATACAAAATAAAAAGAGCTGGGGATATGGCTCTGTGGTTAAGTGCCCCTGTGTTCAATCCCCAATGCCAAAATAAATAAATGTAGGGAAAGAGAGGTTGGGGATATACCTCAGTTGGTAGTGCTTGCCTCACATGCACATGGCCCTGGGTTCAATCCTCAGCACTACAAAAAAAAAAAAAAAAAAAAGAAAGAGTGTATAGGCTATATACAAATACTATACCATTATATAAGGGACTTGAGCATTCAAGGATTTTGGGCCCTGGAACCAATCTCCCAATACTGAAAGATGACTGTATAATAATAACAACACTATACATGTTTATATATTTTTTAAAGCCTATAGCATTCAGTATTACCAGGCAGTCTCCCATTTAAATACTAACCAGAACCCCGATTAACTTCTGAGATCAAGCACATTCAGGGTGATATGACCAGACTAGTTCTTTTTTACTATTTATTTATTTATTTTATAGCTATAGATGAACAGAATGCCATTATTTGTTTATTTTTATGTGGTACTAAGGATCAAACCCAGTGTGTGTGCCTCACACATACTAGGCAAGTGCTCTGCCACTGAGTTACAGCCCCAGTCCCCAGACTAGTTCTTAATATCAATGCTACTTTAAAATTAAAAAGATAAAAATATGGCCAAAATTGTTCTATGAAACATATTAACATTTTAAACAATATTGTATGGAATAAAACCTAGGAAAGGCTACACTGGTTATTTCATTAGTTAAAATCCTTTGTATTTACATATAACAAAACCCAGCACTGGTTGGCTTAAGAAGGAGAGAAAAAACAATTTATTGGAAGAATAGGGGCTATTATCTCACAGAATCTCAAAACTTGAGCAAACCAGACTCAGGAAAGGCAGAGCTCAGAGTATTTCTTAGAAGAAATACTTCTAAGAAATACTTCTAAGAAGTTTCTAAACCATCTATGTCAAAATCATTGAGGTGCTTTTTTTTTTTAAAGAATTCTAAGGAATTTTACACAATGAAGTTATTTAACAATTGCACAGAAATTTATATTTATGGAGCACTTTATAATTATTTGCTCATTAAATCTCAAGATATTTTTGGGAAATATGTACATTTTAAGGTAGGACAGAAAGAAAAATAGGTTGAAAGAGATTTAAGGAAGGACAAGGAAATAAAATTTTAAAGTACCATATATTTTTTTCCAGACCTGTCACTCCCAATTTTCTGGAAAATCTGTAAACCCAACTTTTGTGCTATTAATTAGCTCACCAATAACTATATTAAACAGTTAAGCAGGATATGATTTTTTTTCTGTATTAGGAGCTGAACCCAGGGGTCCTACACATGCTAGGCAAGAATTCTACCAGTGAATTACATCCCCAGCCTGAGATACAATATTCTGAGAAACTTATAATTTAGGGGATTTTCCAGCATTATATATTGATCAGATAATCCACTTCAGCCTAAGGATCCTGAGAATAACCAGACCACCATAAACCATCTTGAGATCAACAAACTAATGTCATCTTTATATATATTCCCATACTTCTCCCCAAGTTTCCTTTAGAAGAGCATGCCTATAATCCCAGCAGTTTGGGAGGCTGAGGCAGGAGGATTGGGAGTTTCAGTCCAGGCCTAGCAATTTAGCAAGACACTGTCTCAAAAAAAGGGCTGGAGATGTATGTAGTTCAGTGGTAAAGGGTCCAGAGTTCACTTCCCAGTACTCAAAAGCATTAAAAAAAGAAGAAGAAGAAAAGAAGAAGGAGGAGGAGGAGGAGGAGGAGGAGAAGAAGGAGGAAGGAGAAGAAGAAGAAGAGGAGGAGGAGGAGGACCCCCTCAGTCTAGTTCCCGCCTCTCCTCAAGATCCTCTTCTAGAGATAAACTCTTTTCCCATGACAATTCCATTAGTTTAATCATATAAAATAAAAAGAGCTCAGGATGTAGCTCAGTGGTAGACTTCCTCCTAAATTCAATCCCTAGTACAATAAAAAAAATCTCCAAGATTGGGGCCTGGGTGTTGGTATTTTCAAAAAGCATCCTAGGTTTTCCCAATATGTGACCAGAGTTAAGAACTACTTACTGTTGGGCTGGGGATATGGCTCAAGCGGTAGCCCGCTTGCCTGGCATGTGCGGGGCGCTGGGTTGGATCCTCAGCACCACATAAAAATAAAAAATAAAGATGTTGTGAACCACCAAAAAAAACCTAATAAATAAATTTATTAAAAAAAAAAAGAAGAAAAGAAAAGAACTACTTACTATCCAGGGGCTGTGGCTGTGGCTCAGCGGTAGAGCTGCTTGCCTAGCATGTGCGAGGCCCTTGGTTCAATCCTCAGCACCACATAAAAATAAAGATGTTAAAAAAAAAGAACTACTGTTCAGCTGCATATCATTGAGCAGTTTGTTCACCCTGTAAGACCCCAGAATAAAGGGGCCAGGAAAGACTAAAATTCAGTCCATACCCTGCTTGCCAAGCAGTATACTCTATTTTAGGAGTAGCATCTCTTCAGCTTGTCCAATTTTGCCTAATTCTCAGATACAGGATCCTTGGGTCATTCTCCTGTTCTTGGACATGCATTGTTTCATATCCTACAGAGTTCATTTTCAGTTTTTTTAAAATTACATTCAATAGGGCTGGGGATGTGGCTCAAGCGGTAGCGCGCTCGCCTGGCATGCGAGCGGCCCGGGTTTGATCCTCAGCACCACATACCAACAAAGATGTTGTGTCCACCGAGAACTAAAAAATAAATATTAAAAATTCTCTCTCTCTCTCTCTCTCTCTCTCTCTCTCTCTCTCTCTCTCTCTCCCCCCCCCCCTCTCTCTCCCCTCTCCCTTCTCTCACTCTCTAAAAAAAAAAAAAAAAAAAATTACATTCAATAAATTTACTTTTAGCATCTACTATAGGCCAGGCACTGGGTATACGCTAGGAATACAATCACAAAATAATTATAGTTCCTTTCCTTATAGCATCCATAGCCTATTGGAAAAGACAAATGATTAAACAGAGAATTAAATAATAATGTGAGAAGTGCTCCAATGGAAACAAATATGGAATACCAGGGAAGGACACAGGGCAGATGCAGTATCCAGACCTGGGGCTCAAAGGAACCTGATGGTGGGAGAAATGTAACTGACCAAGGAAAAAAGAAGGGGATGGTGCTGGGCATAGTGGCACACACCTGTAATCCCAGTGGCTCTGGAGGCTGAGGCAGTAGGATCATGAGTTCAAAGCCAGCCTCAGCAACAGCGAGGCACTAAGCAACTCAGTGAGACCCTGTCTCTGAATAAAAAAAAAAAAAAAAAAAAAAAAAGGGCTGGGGATGTGGCTCAGTGGTTGAGCGCCCCTGAGTTTAATCCTCAGTACCAAAAAAAAAAAAAAAAAAAAGAAGGGGATGGCACCAAGTGTGGTGGCACATGCCTGTAATCCAAGCAGTTTAGGAGGCTGAGGGAGGATCCAGAGTTCAAAGCCAGCCTTAGCAACTTTGCAAGTCCCTAACCAACTTAGCAAGACCCTGTCTCAAAATAGATAATAAAAAGGACTCTGGATGTAGCCCAGTGGTAAAGTACCCTGGGTTCTATCCAGTACAAAAAAAAAAAAAAAAAAAAATGGTGAGAGTAATATGTGAGGTTGTATAACTAGTAGCAAAATTTCTACTTCTGGACATTCTATTCCATTTAGTTTTATGCAAACTAGCTGACTTTGGCCTGGTCTTATCCAGAAAAAACAACATTGAAGTTAATGAGTGTTAGAGCCGGGTGCAGTGGAGCCGGTTGATATTCCCAGCTACCTGGGGGCGGGGGTGTTGAATCAGGAGGATTCCTTGGGCCCTAGAGTTTAGACGTGTTTCTTCAGGAAAAAAAAAAAAAAGGAAAGAAAGAAAAAAGTTAATGAGTGTTTATTTTAACTACCAAATAAGGTAGTTAAAAGAGCCTTGAGAGTAAGAACAGAAATGCTGATTCTACTCCCCATTCTGCCACGGTTTTACACTTTGACCTTGAGCAAGGATGTGTCAGAGAGGGTGAGCAAGAGCCCAAGAAAGTAGGGGGCTGGCACTGGAGTTGTACCTCAGTGGTAGAGCTCTTGCCTAACAGGTTCCAGGCCTTGAGTTGGATTCCCAGAACTACCAAAAAAAAAAAAAAAAAAGAAAGAAAGAAATTAAAGAAAAAAGTGTAGCAGAGACAGGCATAGTGCCATACAAGAAAGGATTAAAAGTTCAAAGCCAGCTTCAGCAACTTAATGAGACCCTGTCTCAAAATAAAAAATAAAAAGGGCTGGAGATGTGCCTCAGTAGTTAGTAAGAGTGCCTCTGGGTTCAATTCCCAGTATTAAAAAAAAAAAAAGTGTACAAGAAAGCGAAGGTGAGGGACTGGGATGTAGTTCAATTGGTAGAGTGCTTATTGTGTATGCACAAGGCCCTGGGGTCGATCCCCAGCACCACAAAAAAAAAAAAAAATCAAGCCACTAGAGGGGTTTAATATAGTCTTGTGCTTCATTTTCACTTTTTTATTCCGTAGTACTGGGGATTGAACCCAGAGCCTTGTGCATATGAGGCAAGCACTCTACCTACTGAGGTACATGCCCAGCCCCCTGTATAGTTGTTCCTACAGAGGCCAGCTAGATAATGTAAATGAGTCTAGTATTCCAGTCTCAGTGGGAACTGAGAACTGGAGAAGACAAGCCCACTTACTCATTTTGGCTGATGGTTGGTGGTACTCAAACTCTGATGTCAGATCTTCCTGTTTTCTAAGAAACGTCATGAATTAGGAATTTTAATGTGAAGTATCCCAATTTTTAAATCTTAACAACTTATTCAATTTTTTTAAACATAGAGGACCAAAAAATATATGTTAGCAGGCCAAATTATGATCCATTACATGTCCAACTTCAACCTGGACAATACAAGCAAAAAGGTTTGTGTGTGGTAGTGACTTGGTCAGAGTATTTTCAGATGCCTTTGCGTACCTGAGCTATTTATATTTGTTTCTGTGTCCTTGCCTGTTTGATCTTGGCTGTCAGATATCAAGCATGATTCAGCTCTGTACTCTCCTCCCCCACATCCACCAAGCACCCATATGAGGCATTAATAAAGTCCCCAGAAGTAAACTTTTTTAAGTTTTGGGCTGGGGATGTGGCTCAAGCGGTAGCGCGCTCGCCTGGCATGCGTGCGGCCCGGGTTCGATCCTCAGCACCACATACCAACAAAGATGTTGTGTCCACCGAGAACTAAAAAATAAACATTAAAAATTCTCTCTCTCTCTCTCTCTCTCTCTCTCTCTCTCTCTCCTCTCTCTCACTCTCTAAAAAAAAAAAAAGTTTTATAAGCAGAATTGGGGTATAGCTTAGTGATAGGGTGCTTAGCATATTAAATCCCAAGCACTGAAAGAAATAAAAATAAAATTTTATAATTTCCATCAGGAGTTTTGGTTATATTTGTGCATAGCATTCAACTTTTGAATTTACTTATAGGAATTTAATTAATCAGGGATATATTATAATATTTTTATATATAAGAATTTTATCTTTATGTAAAATAATGACAAAATTGGGAGAAAAAATCTAAATATCTAGCAATAAAGATTAATGAACATATTATAATGCACATGAGCATTATACAACCAATAAAAATTAAGAGTCAGGGGGCTAGGGTTGTGGTTCAGAGGTACCAGGTTCGATCCTCAGCGTGAGGTACCAGGTTCGATCCTCAGCACCACATAAAAATAAAATAAAGATATTGTGTCCACCTATAACTAAAAAACAAGTATTTTTTAAAAAATTAAGAGTCAGTAGATTGGGAGGATCCTGAGTTGAAAGCCAGCCTCAGCAACAGTGAGTCACTAAACAACTCAGTAGTGAGAGCCTATCTCTAAATAAAATACAAAATAGGGCTGGGGATGTGACTCAGTGGTTGAGTGACCCTTGGTACCAAAAAAAAAAAAAAAAATTACGAGTCAGATGCAACTTATCAAGACCCTATTTTAGGATTGGGGATATAGTTCAATTGGTAGAGTGTTGAGAGCCACAGCCAAAGGGGCCCCAGCAAACTTCCAGCTGCCAGCAAACTTCCAGCTGCCGGCTGATGATTGGCTCACAGCAGCCCCAGCAACATCTAGCTGATTGGCTCCTCTGTGGTGATGTTCATTGGGCTGTTTCCCTGCCCTTCAGACTGCCAGCTGATGATTGGCTCACAGCGGCCCCAGCAACATCTAGCTGATTGGCTCCTCCACGGAGCTGCTCATTGGGGGACTTCTTTGGCTCCGCCCACACGACCCAGCCAATCAGCCTCAAGAGCAGGAGGATTGTGGGAGGTGGTGAGGTTTGTGTGGGGGTGAGAGGCTTGGAGAAGCCGGTGGTGGCAGTTGGGCTCTGAGGGTTTTTTCCTGAGGAGCTGTTTTGTTTGGCGTTTGTAGTTCTAAAAATAAAGTTAGTTTCTTTTTACAAGTGGCTCCTGAATTGTGCCCAGCCAGACTGCGGCAGTAGAGTGCTTGCCTCATGTGCACAAGGCCTTGAGTTCAATCCCCAGCACCACCAAAAACCCTCAGGATTCCCATTCCTGTGGGTCTTCCTTTCCTTTCAAGACCCTATCTCAAAATAAAATTAAAAGGTCTGGACATGTAGCTCAGTAGTAATCTCAGTAGTATATAACTCCTGAGTAAAATCCCCAGAACAAGAACAGGAGGGAGGGGGAAGCAAAAACCATTACATTGATTCTGTCTTGGTAGTAAAATTAAGATATGATAGGGGCTAGGACTATGGCTCAATGGTAGAGCCCTCACCTAATACATGTGAAGCACTGGGTTGGGGCCTCAACACCAAATAAAGGTATTGTGCCCACCTACAGCTTTTAAAAACAGATTTGAAGGTCCCCCACACAGTTAAAAAGGTCCCCCACATAGTTTTTAAATTAAAAATATAATAATCAGGGGCAGGACTGTGGCATGTATGTATGAGGCATTGGTTTCAATTCTCAGCACCAGTGAGAACCATTAAAAAATTAAAGAGTCAGGGGGCTTGGGAGGAGCAAATAATTGAGGCCCTGCTTCAATAAATAAAATAAAGATCTATCATCAATTAAGAAAAAAACTTTAGAAATCATAATAATCAGAGGCTGGGGATGTGGCTCAAGTGGTAGCGCGCTCGCCTGGCATGCATGCAGCCTGGGTTCGATCCTCAGCACCACATACAAACAAAGATGTTGTGTCCACCGAAAAACTAAAAAATAAATATTAAAAAAAAGAAAAAAAAGAAATCATAATAATAAGCCAGTGCAGTGGCACTTACCTGTAATCCCAGCTGTTCCTGAAGCTGAAGGAGGAGGATCCTGCGTTCAAAACCACCCTCTGCAAAAGCAAAATGCTAAACAACTCAGTGTGACCCTGTTTTCAAATAAAATACAAAAAATAGGGCTGGGGATGTGGCTCAGTGGTCGAGTGCCTCTGAGTTCAATCCCTGATACCCCCCAGAAAAGTAATAATCTTATCATTTAAATTAAAGAAGTATATAGTCTTGAAACTTCTCCATTTCCCTCTGCTCCAAATTTAATCCACAACATCAGCAAACTTCACATTTTTCCAGATTTGTTTCCTCTGTGTAAACCACATGTACATCAATGGAATCATCCTATATGAATCATTGTGGAACTTTTTTTCCTTTTAACCTAACACTAAATCCTGCGCACTTGAGCTGGGGGTATAGCTCAGTTGGTAGAGTGCTTGTTTAGCATGCATAAGGCCCTGGGTTCAATCCCCAGTACCACATACACACACACAAAAGTCCTGCACGCTTTCTATTTCAGTCTATATACAGCTACCTTCTATTTCTTTGTGTAATAAATCAATTTATCACTCTAACCATACCCCTTTGATGAGCATTCTGGTCACTGCCAGTTCTTCACATTTACAATAATAGAGCAATGAACAGCAATAAATACTAGCTAAGGGCAGAAAGCCTGAAAGAAAAAAATTTAAAACTGAAATAAAAAGGGGTTGGGGTTGTGGCTCAACGATGGAGTGCCCTGGGTTCGATCCTCAGCACCACAAAAAAACAAATAAGTAAAATAAATGTATTGTGTCCAACTACAACTAAAATGTAAAATATTTTAAAAAAATATTTAAAAAAGGGAAATATTTTGGGTTTTTAATCTTTATATATTTCTGTATTTTCCAAGATTTCTGCAATAGTTATGTCATTTACAACTTGGAAGGGAAATATAAAGCTAAAACCAAATATCTTCTTAAAAGAAGAAGAACAAAGTAAGAATTAGAAAGTCTTGGGAGCTAGGGTTGTGGCTCAGTGGTAGAGTGCTTGCCTAGCATGTATGAGGCACTGGGTTCAATCCTCAGCACCACATAAATGTGAAATAAAGATATTATGTCTAGGGCTGGGGATGTGGCTCAAGCGGTAGCGCGCTCGCCTGGCATGCGTGCCGCCCGGGTTCGATCCTCAGCACCACATACCAACAAAGATGTTGTGTCCGCCGAGAACTAAAAAATAAATATTAAAAAAAAAATTCTCTCTCTCTCTCTCTCTCTCTCTCTCTCTCCTCTCTCACTCTCTCTTTAAAAAAAAAAAGATATTATGTCTAACCAAAACTTAAAAATAAATTTTTTTTTAATTATTTTATTGTTGGTTGTTCAAAACATTACATAGTTCTTATTATACCATATTTCACAGATTGATTCAAGTGGGTTATGAACTCCCATTTTTACCCCGTATACAGATTGCTGTGTCACATCAGTTACATTTCCATTGATTTACAAATTGCCTTTCTAGTGACTGATGTATTCTGCTGTCTATCCCATTCCCCACTGTCCCCTCACCCCTCCCCTCCCCTCCCCTCCCCTACTCTCTCTCCATCCCCTCTACTATAAATCGTTTCTTCCACTTATATAATTTTTCTCCTACTCCTCCTTTCCTCTTATATGTAATTGTGTATAACCCTGAGGCTCACCTTCCAGTTCCATGCAATTTCCCTTAACTCTCACTTTCCCTCCCGCCTATCATCCCTGTTTAATGTTATTCTTCTTCTCCAGCTCTTCGTCTCTACCCTGTCCTTGGTTACTCCCCTTATATCAAAGAAGACATTTGACATTTGTTTTTTAAGGATTGGCTAGCTTCACTTAGCATAATCCGCTCTAATGCCATCCATTTCCCTCCAAATTCTATGATTTTGTCATTTCTTATTGCAGAGTAATACTCCATTGTGTATAAATGCCACATTTTTTTAATCCATTCATCTATTGAAGGGCTTCTAGGTTGGTTCCACAATCTTGCTATCGTGAATTGTGCTGCTATGAACATCGATATAGCAGTGTCCCTGTAGCATGCTCTTGTTAGGTCTTTAGGGAATAGACCGAGGAGGGGAATAGCTGGGTCAAATGGTGGTTCCATTCCCAACTTTCCAAGAAATCTCCATACTGCTTTCCAAATTGGCTGCACCATTTTGCAGTCCCACCAACAATGAACAAGTGTACCCATTTCCCCGCATCCTCGCCAGCACTTGTTGTTGTTGGATTTCTTAATGGCTGCCAATCTTACTGGAGTGAGATGGTATCTTAGGGTGGTTTTGATTTGCATTTCTCTGACTGCTAGAGATGGTGAGCATTTTTTCATGTACTTGTTGATTGATTGTATGTCCTCCTCTGAGAAGTGTCTGTTCAGGTCCTTGGCCCATTTGTTGATTGGGTTATTTGTTATCTTATTATCTAATTTTTTGAGTTCTTTGTATACTCTGGATATTAGGGCTCTATCTGAAGTGTGTGGGGTAAAGATTTGTTCCCAGGATGTAGGCTCCCTGTTTATCTCTCTTATTGTTTCTCTCTCACTCTCTCTTTAAAAAAAAAAAAAAAAAAAAGATATTATGTCTAACCAAAACTTAAAAATAAATATTTTTTTTTTTTAAAAAGTAAGTCTTGGGGTCTGGGATTGTGCTCAGTGGTAGAGCACTTGTCTAATAAGTGTTGAGGCACTGGGTTCAATTCTCAGCACCACATAAAAATAAATAAACAAAATAAAAGTTTGTGTACATATACAACTAAAAAAATTGTTTTAAAGTAGTCTTGAAATGAGACAGACATTATTACCCTATGTATTATTACGTGTACAGCCAGAGAAATGAGAAATTGTGCTCCATTTGTGCATAATGAGTTGAAATGCATTCTGCTGTCATTTATAACTGATTAGAACAACAAACAAACAAAAGCAGTCCTGAATTGAAGGGCAGTCTTGGATGCTTCCTGCAGAGGCGGGGCTGGGAAGACAGAGGGAGAGGCGAGTTGCCAAGGTCTGCACCAATCAGAGTCCGGTTGATGGGCAGACCCTGGAGAAGCTGGAGACACTCCCCGTCCCTCAAACAGCCACAGAGATCGCTTGGGTAAGTAAGACGCCTGGAAACCCTGCAGGAGCCTATCCTGCGCATCGCTGAAGATTGCTATTGGCTGCTAGAAAAACCCATCCCACCTTCATCCTCATTGGCCCCCGTGGTTTACGTAAGAGGAGCCTGTTGCTGAGCAAAAAGTAAGTGCAGTTGCTTTCATTGAGAAGACATTAGGACTGAAAACCTGCTGGGCGTCCTTGAGTCAAAACAAAACAAAACAAAACAAAAAAGCCACAAGTTTATTCAGCTCCTGCTAAATGCCAGGATCCATACTCCAAACTTTAAAATATTAATAGTTATCTTGACTACCCACTGGCTGTCAGTCGCTGAGCTAGATCCTTAAAGAGTCACAACATTATAAATAATAATTACGACTTATGGAGCACTTAAATCCGAGTCAAACCTTAGCTCTCATCCGTACAATACCCCCGTGGAGACAAACTTTATCGCCCTGTTTGACACAACAGGAAACAGGTTCAGAGAGGTGGAGTGACTTGTCCAGGTTCACCCATCTAGAACAGGTTAGAACTGGGAAAATTTAGACTCCAATACCTTGATTTCAAATCCAGCCTTCGGTGGGGGCGGGATACGGAAGTTTTTGAGGGGTAGGAGAAGTGGAACATTCTGTAGCCAGAGCCAGGAACAGGCCTCATGGTTGCTCTCTGAGAATTGAGATGTTTAGAGCTTTTGGGAGTGGCGGCTGGAGGGAGGGGCGGGACAACAGAGCAAGGGACAAGTTGTTCTTTCCGGAAACGTGAGGTTCTTAGGGCACCCTATTAAGGCATAGGTGCCCTTGGACCTCAAGATTCGAGTCTCGTCTCTGTGGGCAACTTTTCTTTCGTTCTTCCTTTTTGTGGTGCTGGGGATTGAACTCAGGGCCTCATAGATGCAACGCTAGTAGTCTACCACTGAGCTACATTCCCAGCCCTGCGTGCAGGTTTCTCGGGGAGCTGGGGCAAATTCTTCCTTCTCTCTGTACCTGAGGCTTATTGCTTATAGGATGAGGGAGTAAGCCAAACAATGGGAAGTCTGCTTAGGCTGCAGTCTTTTAGGAGAGTGGTCCTTAACACTGCATGGTGGTAGTATTTCCAAGGGCTCAGAAGGCTGAGGCAGGAGGATGGCAAGTTCGAGGCCAGCCCCGGCAATTTAACGAGACCAAAGCGGGAGGGAGGGTTCTGGGGATGTAGCTCATTGTTAGAGCACCCTGAGTTCAATATTCCTCAGTAACATGCCAAAACAATAGAGAGGTCCTTGCTGGCAGCAGGAGACTCTTCAGTAACCACAGAGCTTTTCTTAGCTATTGCCTGGCTTCTTTTCAAGAACTGAAGACCTTGACAAGGGACCTAACAAACGAATAAACTGAAACCGGTTTGGGGCTGCAGCCACCCACCCCACCCCCAACCCTACGATTTTTCTATTCTGGCTAAGCTGTAGCAGGGTCCGGCCTGCAGGGGGCGCTAAGGGCTCACTCCGCCGACAAAACTAAATTTGAGCTTTTCAGCAAATTGCCTGAAAGCATCCAGTGGGTTAGTTTTCACATTTT
The DNA here is from genome assembly GCF_964194105.1 of Spermophilus citellus. Lineage (NCBI taxonomy): Eukaryota > Metazoa > Chordata > Mammalia > Rodentia > Sciuridae > Spermophilus > Spermophilus citellus. The sequence continues at coordinate 119,196,654 of NC_138191.1, read as the reverse complement.
CTTTCTTAAGAGGATTGAACTTTTCCAAACTTGAAGATTTCTGTCTTTGATATGCAATCGAAGAGAGCGAGTTATATGCATGGCCCAACACCCGCTCTCTCCACAGTGGATCTTAAAGATTGGTGCTCATTTCAGTTCCTTTGTTTTACAGATGAATAAACAGACTCTAAGATGAGGTGGTGGGGATCGCTTTGGGCGAAAAGACTGAAAACTAACACTTGAGTTGCTTGACTCCTGAGAAGTGCTTTTAGGAGACAGTTGGCTCTGTTCCCTAGAGTCTGTAACCACAACTTGCCTCCTGATGTGCAACTCTGAGGGACAGTTTCAATGTTGGTTGTAGGCTTAACAGCTCAGGACCTGTCATCTCCATGCAGGAAGGACCTCACTCAGCACCTCACACAGTGCCTGCTTAATGAGTAATTGAATGAATGTTTGAATAAGCTTTGGCAGGTGTGTCCCCTTTGGCTTTATCAAACCCACTGGAGTAGAGTTTTTTTCTCTGAAAGCTCTCCCCAGGCAGAAATTGTGTTCTGAGATTGGAATCTGGGGAAGGAAAACAATACGAAGAGCTCAGAAAATGACTTCTGGGGTGATGAATCATGACCCCTGGAATGGTCACAGTACAAGGTAATTATAATGCCAGAACTGGAGAGAGAAAATTAATTCAGCAAAACTAAATACAGAACAGATGAGAATCCCATTAGGTTCATAATCTGAAACTGGATCTGAAGCTGAAGAAATCTCAAAAACATTTCAAATCTAATCTAGATGTGGCTTCAGGACTGAAATGTGATTGAGGAATAAAAATAGCTTTGGCCAATCAGTGGCCTTAACATAGCTGATGCAAGAGTCAGAGAGTATGGCAACAAGAGGAGGAAATCTTGAGTGAACCAAAAATATAAGGTGTGGGGGAGGGGAGGAATGTGCCCCTGCCATTATCACCAGCCCCCCACCAAGCCCCAGCAAACTGATAAATTCAAGGCTGGATTTCCAGAGCCCAGCACAGCACCTGGTACACACTAGATGGTCAATAAATATTTACTGAATAAAGGAGGGAGGGAAAGAGCAGGTTTGTTCTGAGTAGAGCCGGTTCAGTGATTCATCTTTTCGCTGGTTCTTTTGCTTAGATTTCAGCTGCCCTCGCCATCTTCAGATGATAACTTAGCTTCTCATGAAGACTCTCTGGAAAAGGGATGTGCTGGCCCATCAATTATAGGCCACTTGACAGTTATGTTTCTCACTCTCAATTAATATATCTGCTTTAAGTATCAGTTACATGTGCCAGCATGCTTCTTACATATTCACAGTCTTCTGTCATCACCAGTGTGGTGGAGTTTCTGCTATAGAGTCATCCTGAGTTTGAATACCTACTCAACATTAATTATCTGATCTTAACCAACATACCTCTTGAACTCAGTTTCCTCATATGTCAAATGGGGACATAATGCCTTGTTACATAGAACAATGGATATATGCCGGACTTTTACTGAAGCTCAGTAAATATTAATGCTTGTGCCTCTTCCTCCTTCCTTCCTTGGAGACTGGTTTACAAAAAATCACCAAATTTAGAATATCAATCCTGTTGCTTTTCCTTTTCACAAAATCACTGACTTTGAAAGTAAAAATTTGGGAACAATTCAGTCTTTTCCCTGCAGATTCTATAAGAGTAAATCACATATATTAAGAAATATTTACTGGGGGTGCTACAGATATAGCCCAGTGGTAGAATGCTTGCTTGCTTTTGAGTCCCTGGTCTTATCCTCAGCACCACTGCCTGGCACATGCCTGTAATCCCAGCAATTCAGGAGGCTAAGCAGAAGGATTGCAAGTTGGAGGCCAGTCTGGGCAATTTAGTGAGAACTTGTCCCAAAATAGAAAACACAAAGGGCTGGGGATGTAGCTCAGTGGTATAGCAGCCCTGGGTTCAACCTTCAGTTCCACCAAGAAAAAGAAAAAGAGGCTGGAGGTGTGGCTCAAGCAGTAGCACGCTCGCCTGGCATGCGTGCGGCCCGGGTTCGATCCTCAGCACCACATACCAACAAAGACGTTGTGTCCGCCGAGAACTAAAAAATAAATATTAAAAAAATTCTCTCTCTCTCTCTCTCTCTCTCTCTCTCTCCTCTCTCTCTTTAAAAAAAGAAAAAGAAAAAGAAAACTCACTTTATGCTATTGAGGTGGTGTAGTGGTGAGGTGGTGAAATACTACCACCATGCAGTGTTAAGGACCACTCTCTTAAAAGACAGAGACAATTCAACACAGTTCCTATCTTAAAGGAATTCTAATACAGCCTAGTACGGTCAAAAGTCAATACTGTGTGAACTTAACAAAACAAGCAATTTTACCTTGCTGAGCTGAAGTTCCCTCACTTTGTATAAATGGTCAATGATATTCCATTGTTAGTTGGAGGAAAGGGGCAAGACATATAGACATGATAATGAGTCAAGTTTGGAGACCAACAGTATAAAAAGTTAGAAAAAATGGGCTGAGAATCTAGCTCAGTGGTGAAGTACTTGCCTAGCATACAGGATGCCCTGGGTTTGATCCCCAGCACTACCACCAAAAGAAAAGAAAACAAAAAGAGAGATAGAAAAAGGTGTTGAGGAGTGGGTGGACTACTTTCAGCTGAGCTGAAGAAGCAAGGAAATGGCATTTGAACAAAGGCTTCATTCAGGCCACAAACAGGAATGAAGGCATTGAATGCCAGATACACTTTCAATGGGCAGAGATTTGCATAGAGAAGTACTTAAAAGAAAGGTTTGAAGGCCAAACAAGGAGCATGGGTGTGGCAGATGAGAAAGCCAAAAAAGTAAGGTAAGGAATATCTTGGCAGGCCTTGATATCAATCTTGGGGGGGGGGTGTCTTTATTCTGTAGCTGATGAGAAACCAGGGAAGCTTTTTGATCTGGACATTTAACATTACAGAGTGATTGTGTGTGTGTGTGTGTGTGTGTGTGTGTGTGTGTGTGTGTGTTTTGCTAGAAATGGAACCCAGGGCCTTTTGCTTCTAAGAGAGTTCTCTACCACTGGGCTACCTCCTCAGCTCACACAGTACTTAATTCATAGGAAGATTCAGTGACTACAGGCATACTATTGTCAGGACATTGTGCTAGGTAGCATAGAACAGGAGAAAAAAAGATGTAAAATGGTGGACCCTGCCCTCCAAGAGCTTATAATTAAAAGGTCAGATAAGACATATACACAGAAAATTACAATGCAAAGTAGAGTGTGAAAAGTGATGAGAGACCCAACCCAAGTGCAGAGGGAGCTTAGGAGAAGGTGAGATTATTTTCTTTCTCCCAAGAAGCTGGAATCAAGAGAACACACCAGAGGCTCATCTTGGAATCATAAGCCTAAGGGGACCTGGGAGGCCTAGTTCACTCTGGCCCCTGCCAGGATTCCCAGTCTGAATAAACAAGAGCTTTCAAAATTGAAATAAAGAGAAGGGTTCAAAAGACAACAGTGAAGGAAGAAACTGTGAAAAGTGAATAGGAGATTTGGCCTTGAGATGCTAAGGTGCTGGTAGAGGCAACTTCCTTGCAAAAGGAGAGTTGAAAGCCAGGAAATGGATGAGATCAGAGAAGTGTGGAGAGAAGAGTGATAAAAACTGAAACTAGGGGAGCACCCACGTTTTAGGGAGTGGGAACATAAAGAGGAGTCAGAGAAGGAGTGGCCAGAGGGAGAAGTGAGAATAAACCCAGCAGAACACCTTGTTACAAAGTTTCGAGAAAGAGGGTGGCAAGTGTGGAATACAGGACTGGAGGCACCAAAGAAGAGGGGGGAAATGGCAGCAATAGGGATCGAGATTAGACGTGAGGTTGCCAGTGGCATTTTAGTGCATGAAGGCGTTTCCAGAGACTCCACGAATAAGGTGGATTCCCTGTGTCTGGTACACTTGGAGGTGGAGTCCTCCCCGGGGTCTGGGGGAAGCGGGTGGCGACCTTTGGCCCCCAAATATCTGGTATTCGACGCTGTAATTAGCACCGCTGGAATTGACGAGCCAAACCTCTCCCAACCCTAACCCGTCGCTCCAGGAACTGAAAAGCTAAAGAACTCATTTGAGAGGGATTTCACACCTGGCTGTCTGGTCCAGCCCGGTAAAGTCCCGTTTCATCATGCAACCCTAATGACTCTGTTGGCTGTCAGTCTTGTCTGGTATTGCCAGTGATCTGACTAACCCCTCTTGCAAAAGTTTGCAGCATTCGTCGGAGGCCGACTACAGCTCCCAGAGTTCCTGGGCGCTGTCCGATGCCGATTGGAGGAACAGTTAGCTCCAGAGGGAGGTGTTGCCCCCGCCTTCCCGAGAAACAGGCATCTGATTGGCTGTGCCGCGGGGCTTTTGTGTCCCCGCCCTCCCCCGGGGACCGCAGCGAGCTGAGAGGCGCTGCTGGTGTCAGAGCCAGACGAGCGCTTGCAGTTCCGCGGAGGGGATGCTGAGGAGCGCTGGGTCCGCGAGCAGCGCTGGCTATTGCGGACTTCCGAGGCACCTCAGGCCGTGAGAACCCCTGCGTCTCGACCAAATCCAGGGCCCCAAGGCCATTTACTGTTCCAGAAGCCAGCCTGGGAGAAGAGTCCAGCACAGCAGTAGCCGTCTCCGGATCCCGAGCGTTCTGGAACCCCGAGAGACACCCTGGGGTTCTCGAACCTCCCCCAGCAACTCCCAGCTCCAGCTTCCTGCGTGCGTCCGTCCGAGACACCCCACCCGTGCTCTAATCTCGGCGAGCCGCGACTGAGTGCTGGTGCACACACCATGATCGTTGCGGACACCGAGTGCCGCGCGGAGCTCCAGGGCTATCTGCCGTTCTCCCGGGGCGGCGTAGGCGCCCCGGGGACCGGAGAGGTAAGCTGCCGTGGATCGACGACACTCTTCCCTGAGCCGCGTCCATGCCTCAGGCTAGCCCGAGCTAAGTCAGTGCGCCCCCCGGGCTCAAAAGGGGGAGTGGAGCGTGTAAACCTGGACTAGGGTTGCATCAACCGGCAGCCTTGGGCCTCCCCTCCCCTCCCCTCGTCCCTCCCTTCCTCCCTTCTCCACTCCCCCTACCCCCCGGGGCTGCGGAGCCCTCCCTGGCTTCATCGGACTCCTTGGCCAATGAGAGGGAAGCCTTCTCGAGGCTCTCCCGGGTTTGGGCTCTTGTCGAGAGAGTCTTCAAGTCCAGGCAAATCCCTGCCGCTGCAGCCCCGCCACTCCTCCTCCCCGCCCCCTTCCGCAGATTCCCTGTCTCTCGGCGGTGGCAGGCCAGCAGAGGACTTTCTGGGATGTCCTGGCTCCGAGCCTTGGGGAATGGGACACCTGGATCTGGCCGGCTAAGGTCGACTTCCTTCCCCTGCCCTCATCACACCTCGGATTTGAAACGGGGTGCGGGTGTTCTGGGGGGTTGGCTGGCGGCGGCAGCAGCAGCTAAAGCTGGGAGAAGGGTTCCCGAAGAAGACTGTTGCTAATTAGGCTGCTCCCTGCTAAGTGGTCTGGGGTCCTCGAAGTTTGTTTAGCAGGGACTCTCCTCCTGCCCCCACAGAGCGTGGAGGGGTTTTGTGGGGAGGCAAGAATAAGGTCGGACCTAATTTAACATCTCACCCGCGACCAGCAGTGGAGATAATGAACATGTTATCATTTATTAAGCACCTATTAGATAGCAGGCTTGAAGCTTTGAGTCTTCTAAAACAGCAAAACAAGCTACACTATAGCCCCCTTTTCCAGGGTGAGAAGGGGCTTGAGGCTTCTTTCACTAACCCCATAGAGTACCTCATTCTTTGGCCTAGGATTTTGGAGTGGGCTCGGCACTACAGGGAATTTTGCTTGGTTCTTCAGTTTCCAAATCTGGGGTATCATGGAGGTGTATTGCTGGGAGTTGGTAGAGTTCTAGTCTTAAAGGGGGTGACCTGGGGAAAATCTCTGCTCTGTGTAACATGATTTCTGAATGGTTTGCTACCATTTTTTCTTTTAGTTACCTTACCCTTTCATACCATGATTTAGGAGCCCCATTTAGAGGAATGACCTCTTCTGCCTCTTCACAGCTGAGTTACTTTAATGTTCATGGAAATAATGTTATTATTGAGATCACCTGGGTACTAGAATGGGCCAGTGATGGGCTGGGCTTGTGGCTCAGTGGCAGAGCACTTGCCTTGCACAAATGAGGCACTGGGTTTGATCCTCAGCACCACATAAAAATAGATAAATAAATAAAATGAATGTATGGTGACCATCTACAACTAAAAAATTTTAAAAACAAACAAACAAAAAAAACCCAATGGTCCAGTCTGGTCCCAGCCCTCCACTTAATTCTCTGTGTTCTTTTAGCCAAATGATGGCTCTCTGAGTACAGTTTCTTCTCATGGGGATTGATGGTATCTCTAAGAGGTTGTTGGGAGAATTAACTCAGAATATGAGCAAAGGACCAAGTATAGGACTTGAACATAGGAACTGCACCCCAAATCCTGGGCTACTGTCAGAATGTGGTCACACATTCCCCATTCTTCAGAGTGACTTGTAAGGGGCTTCCTGAGCCTGTTGCCTCCTGCCTGAGGTGAGAATGAGTACATTGCTGGGCTGGGGATGTGGCTCAAGCGGTAGTGTGCTCGCCTGGCATGCGTGCGGCCCAGGTTCAATTCTCAGCACCACATACAAAAACAAAGATGTTGTGTCCGCCGATAACTAAAAATAAAATATTAAATTCTCTCTCTCTCTCTCTCTCCCTCTCCCTCTCTCCCTCTCTCCCTCTCTCCCTCTCTCTTTAAAAAAAAAAAAGAATGAGTACATTGCTCTCTGGGACTGTGCTTAGAGAGTGGTCTAGGAAGAAAAGAAAGAGTACCTTAGGTACTCTTAGTCTGAGTAGACATTGAGGGAGTGGCCTTTGGAGGAAATCACTTTTCAGCAGTGGGAAAAGCTGCTGATGCCTGTAGTTTTTGTTTTGTTGTTTTGGGTTTTTTTTTTGGGGGGGGGTGTACCAGGGATTGAACTCAGGGGCACTTGACCACTGAGCCACATCCCCAGCCCTATTTTATATTTTATTTAAAGACAGGGTCTCACTGAGTTGCTTAGCTGAGGCTGGCTTTGATCCTCCTGTCTCAGCCTCCTGAGCTGCTGGGATTACAGGTGTGTGCCACAGCACCCAGCTTCTATGTATTCTTCTCCCTTGAGAAAAGAGGACTTGAGAAGGTATCTGTTTTTAGTGGAATCTTTAGAAGACAACAGTGTGCTGATCTTACAGAGCCTGATGCTCAAGGCCTAAGGAACAGCCCCTTAACTTACTTCACCACACACCCCCTTTCAGGGTGCGAAGACCTTCATATATGAGACTCTCCAAAAACTTCCCACTGCTTCACTCTAATACTAGTAATACAAAGCTCTGTTAGGCTCTAGAATAACTTCCTCAAACATCACTTCCTCTGAGGAAGCTTTTCCTCCCCCACCAAATGAAGTCCCTTTGCACAGCCTTTTCCAGTCCTCTTCTCCATTATAGGAGCTTTGGGTGCAATTATGTGGAACAGTTAAGTGTTTCATAACTGCAGGTCTCATCCCAGCCTGCTCTGTGCATCTCATAAATGCTTGCAATTATCTGCCCCTTGTTGGCTTAGCTGACCTTCTTGAACTGTTCAGGCTTTGAAGTCAGATCTGAGTTGTACCCAGCTGGGAAAGGGCCTTTCTGGGCCTCAGTAACCTGTCTCTAAAGAAGAAACAAGAACATCTATTTCCCTCTGGGTGGTTGGGAGGTATCCGTGAGCTCAGGTGTGTCAAACACTTAGCTTGGCACCCAGAACAGGGTGGGTATGCAAGTGTGTGACACCACTCATGCACACAAACACACCCCACAGCTGGATGGAGGTTGGGCTGCTTGTGCTGTCTTCCTCTCAGGTGTAAACAGAGGGAAATATCTGAGTTCAGCTGACTGGGGGTGGGAAGGGAGTGTTTGCCCCTTCCCTGCTGGTAGAAACTTAGCATATATAAGAATCTGTAGCTGAATCTCAATGCTCCCAGGGTCTGCCTACCAAGAACAAAGGCTGGCCCACTCCAAGAAGACAATGCAGGTAGTGGATAGAACCCTGGGAAGCCAGACTGAGCTGCATTTAAATATTCAGGCCTGGGGCCACTTCCAGAAGCTGTATGGTAGAATATAAAGGCCCTTTGATGCCATAGGTATTACTTGGGTTCACATTGCAGATTGATCATTTGTCCTCTGGTGCTTAACATTTGGACCTTTAATCTTTCCTTGTGTACCCTCAGATTGATGAAGATTAGATGGAACCTGCATTATACATAGCTGAACAAATACAGAAGTTAACATCTAGTGAGTGATTGCATTAGGAGCCAGGCACTGAGGTCTGAGCTGATTATCCTTTTTCACAACTGGTCTGAGGACCTCCTGTTGAGTGGTCTCCCAGAGTGCTGTTTGACTTCAATGTTCCTGCTGCCCCCTGTGATGCCAGAGTTAGAACTATAAATTATAATAGCCCCTATTGGTTCTCCTTCTGCTCCACATTGGCTGTGTCACTTTGGGCAAGTGACCTGCCCCCACTGGGTTTCCCTTTCTCCATCTATAAAGTGCAGGTAGAATCATGCCCTTATCAGGTGTGCTGAATGTGTGTTCTTCAGTATGGAAGCCCCTAGCCATGTGTGGTTATTTAAATTTAAATAAAAGTAAACATTTCAGGACTTTTTGTTCTAGTCATGTTTGGAATGCCCAGCCACAGTGACTAGCTATCCTATTTATTTATGCAGATATAACACATTCCATCAAAAATATTGGGTCATCATAGAAAATCCCACTGGCCTATTCTGTGCCACACACTGGGATAACAACAGTGAACAAGATCTAGTGTGTGCCTTGAGGTGAGAAACTTTATGACAGGTGCTGTGATTGGGGGTAGCCTGTCCCTGGGTCTGGGGGTAGACAAAAGGAGCTTTTCTCTCTTAGTGAACCTCAAATGCAAAAGTCTTGTAACTCTTGAGACCTTGAGAGATTTAGAGAATGGGGAATATTGTTCCTGTATTTTAGGAAACTTGTCTGTTTGCCAGATCTCCTACCTCTTTCCTGACTGAATGACCAAAAGTGACTTGTCCCCTCTGAGCCTTCTTACTCTGTAAAATGGGGACCCAAAAAGTGGCTTTATGTCTAGGAAGTGCCTCTGAAGTCAATGCTAAAATAATGGCAAGCAGTATTGTTACCTACTATTCTTCTTCTTCATCATCATTATTATTATTGACTCCCTACTCCAGGGAATGGAGGGCTGATTTGGAGGTGTCATCTCTTGGCAGTGAACGTTGTCCTGCCTGAGTCCCTTGGCCTTCCCCTGCTGTCAAAGTTGGGGAGGCCTTTAGGGATTAGAGCTGTAGAGCCCAATCTCTCCGTCTTGCTTTAAGGGCTTCACCTCTGTCTGGAGTGCTGGTTGGTCCCTTGTGTCTTTACAGGCCCTGCTGCCTTCTCATTGATTAGATATGAGCACAAAGGTCACCTCCCCATATGAACAAATTAATTTTAGTCCCACCTGGAAAACACTTAGCATGGTGCTTTATGCTTGACACACTGATGAATAAAAGGTGCAAACAATGGTCTGCACCCTGGCTGTACATTTTGCTGGGATCCCACCTCATACCAATGCAATTAGAACTGCTGGAGGTGGGACCTTGGCATTGATAATTTTTTTTAAATTTTTTTTTTCAGTTGGAGATGGACATAATACTTTCTTTTATTTACTTATTTACTTATTTATTATGTGATGCTGAAGATTGAACCTAGAGCTGCACATATGCCAGATGAGCACTCTTCCACTGAGCCAAAACCCCAATCCCTTGGCATTTGATATTTTTTGAAAAAGCTTCTCAAGGGATTCTGATGTACTGTTTGGACTAAGAAACCCTTGTTTGGGATAGCAGTGAGGTTAATGACATCTGATTTTTATTAAGTGCTTATGGTGATAGAGGTGCTGTGGTAAGCCTTGTGGCATTCTCTCATTTAATTGCCATGGTGACATAGTGAAAGTAGGTACTAATGCTATTATTTGGTGAGGAAACTGAGGCTCACAAATGAAGCTGTCATTTGAGCTCTGGCAATTTATGTCCAAAGCCCCTGAGTTTTACATGTACTCCATACTGTACATTATCTATCATTGCCATCATCATCATCATTATTCATAAAAATGTTGATGGATCTGGACCCATCATTTAAAGATCTAGGGGTACACCTTCTTCCTTGTCAGAATTTGGAGTGAGTGAGTTAAACCTGGAGTTTCCCCAGGTTCTACCCAGCACCTCTTGGAGGCCCTCTATGACCCCATCTCAATTCTGCCCTCCCTTCTGTGGTTCTCTATCTCTCCTCAGGTTCCCTGAGGGGAGGCTCAGTTTGTGGAGTCAGCAGTCCTTATCTTCCAGACAGAGCTGTTGGGCTTTTTCTCTCTGGTGAGGGAGGAGGGAAGCTGGAAAGGGAGTGCTTGGGGTTGATGATGGTCAGTATGCTGGCCTTGGACACCTGGCCTAATAGTTCCTAGAAGTTGGGCTGAAAAGGACCTGAACAGTCAGCTCAGCCCCTTTCTTTGTTTAGGATTAAGGCCCAGAGAGTGTACATAACTTTCCCAGAGCCATACAGCAAATTAGTGGCATAATTGGTAGCCACATCTGGGACTTCCTGGTCTAATAGTGTTTCTCCTTTGTGGTTTTCCAGACTTCAGGGGGCTTTTGACCAACTTAAAAAAAAAAAAAAGGTTCAAGTATAGTTTTTAGTTCCTGGACACCTAAGATATTAAATCTAGAACTTAATGGAGAAGGGAGGATTGGGGAACTTTCCCTCTCCAATAAAAGCATAACTTTTTTAATATTTATTTTTTAGTTTTAGGTGGACACAGTATCTTTATTTTAATTTTATGTGGTGCTGAGGACCGAACCCAGTGCCTCATGTATGCTAGGCGAGTGCTCTACCGCTCTACCACTAAACCACAGCCCCAGCCCATGAAGGCATCACTTTTTATTTGGGTAAATTTTTTCCAAAGTCTGTGATTAGTCCCCCTTAAATTAACAAAATAAGTATCCTTCTTGAACCCCATCTCTAGGACTAGGAGAAGCGGATTTAGTGAGTGTGTGATTCTGGTTTATTAATTTTCTTTCTTTTTTTTGATATTAGTGATTGAACCCAGGGGCACTTTGCCACCAAGCTACATCCCTGGCCCTTTTTATGTTTTATTTTGAGACAAGGTCTTGCTGAGTTGCTTAGACCCTCACTAACTTGCTCAGGCTGGCCTTGAACTTACAATTGTCCTGCCTCAGCCTCCTGAGTTGCTAGGATTACAGGCGTGCACCACCATGCCTGGCTGATTCCGGTGGTTTCTACAGAGGCTCAAATACCATCATAGTGAATAGTCACCACCATCTGCCTTGTATCACCTGCCATGATTCCCTCCATGCCTCTCTGCTTTTTCTGTTTTCATTCACAGAGCACGGTGAATGACCCAGCACTCCTTTCCACAAAACATGATCTGGAAGAAGAACAACTTAAAACAGACCATCAGAGGGCAGTGTTTTTAGAAGCAAAAGCATTGGGGATTGTGGGGTCATAGATGAGGGTCAGAAAAATGTTTCTAGTCCCTGAAGGACTATGAGAGAGCTCTGTAAGCTGGGCCATGCACGTTTGTAATCCCAGTGACTTGGGAGGCTGAAGAAGGAGGATTGCAAGTTCCAGGCCAACCTTTGCAATTTAGAGAGTCTCTCAGCAATTTAGTGAGACCCTAAAAAATAAAATTAAAATTAAAAAGGGCTAGGGTGTAGCTAGTGGTAAAGCACTCCTGGGATCAATCCCTAGTATTCCCAAAAAAGCTCTGCAAAAGGAACAGCCAGAGGGAGGGTGGTGAGCCTGGCCCACTAATTGATTTAGAAGACCATGGAAGGGGTGAAGATAATTGATCAGATTTACACTCAGAAAGTTAGTCTGGGGCTGGGGTTGTGGCTCAGTGGTAGAGCGCTTGCCTAGCATGTGTGAGGCACTGGGTTTGATTCTCAGCACTGCATATTAATAAGTTCATTAAATAAGGGTCCATCGACAACTAAAATATATATATATATATATATTAAAAAAACAAAAAAGAAAATCTGGCTGATGAATAGAGGATCACTAGGGGCAGGTGGGATATGGAGGTCAGGAGACAATTGGTGGGGTTGTGGGTGATAGTAGATGATAGTTGTATATGAGGTAGTGGTAGTAGTCAAATGATCATGAGAGGGACTGAAGCTGCTTCATAGGCATCAAGGGTATTTGATTACTGGCTTTGGGATACACACTATGGGGAGTTTTATATGTGTTCTTGGGGCTGCTAAGATGGTGGTGTCCCGAGATGTCCAACATGGTGGTTGTATATTTCTTTTCTCTGGATCCCTCCCACCAAGCAATGCTGGGGCTCCTGGGTCCCTGCCCAGTTCTTAAACAATTCAGCCTGGGATGAGCCCTCTTTCCTGTTTACCTGTTCACCATCCAATAAATGGGTACAAATTTTCCACCTGATTCCTCCATGCAGAGTAGACCAGAAAGATGGTTTTAGGAGGAGGTTGGAGAGATAACAAACAGTCCTCTTCGTTGTCTTCCCTTCTTCCAGCTAACCTCTATGTGTTTCTTCCCAGGAACAGAAGGAGAGCCGGTCTCGTCGAGGCCGAGGGCCCAGCGCCTTCATCCCAGTGGAGGAGGTAAGCTTGGAAGGGGTTAGAAATCTGGTACCTGGAAAGAAAAGACATGAGACATTGTGGATCAGGGTCTTTTCCTATCCCTTAACTTGCAGCTTTGAATCTACACACAAAACAGCTCTGTGGAGCAGGCACTACCAACACCATTTTCCTGAGGAAGAGCAGGCTTGGAGAAAGTAATATAACTTATTCATACTTTAGCTTCCCAGATCAATGCTTCTATTTTCTTAATGAAATAGAACTACCTCTGTGTATCTTCTCACCCTTGATTGTATGTCTATTACAAAAAATGATTTGTTTTTAAAGTAATGTATGTTCATTATTTTAAAACTTCCAGTATGTCAGAAACCTCTAGTGTCTTGTAATTACACCCCCCACACAAGTCATTATATTTGTTAATCATTTACCATTTGCTACTGTTTTCTGGATTTTTTCCCCCCAGTATCGGGGATTGAACTCAGGGGTACTCTACTGCTGAACTGCCCCCCGCCTTTTGTGGTGCTGGGGATTGAACCCAGGGCCTTGTGCATGTGAGGCAGGCACTCTACCAACTGAGTTATATCCCCAGCCCTGACCTGCCCTTTTTTATTTTGAGACAGGATCTTGCTAAGTTGTAGAGGCTTATCTTGAACTTGAAATCATCTTACCTCAGCCATCTTAGTCACTAAAATTACAGGCATGTGCCACCCCATCCAGCTTAGGCTTTTTTTTTTTTTCTATACAGATAGTTACTTTTGTACAGAAAACCAAGATCATAGCTTTCAGTTTGTTTTTCATTTGTTTTGTTTTTTCACTTTATAATACAACAGAGACATCTTTCACCTACAGAGTTTGTTCATTCATTCATTTTTATTTATACTTATTAATTTGTAGTGTTGAGATTGAACCCAGGGCTTCATGAATGCTAGACAAACACTATACCACTGAACTGTACCCCAGCCCCCACCCATTCATTTATATAACAGATATCTGTTGAATTATTAATCTGTGATGCATCATCTTACGAACTGTGGCTAGAAAATAAAATAGACAAAAATCTGTCTACACGGAGCTTACATTCTAGTGTATATGTGTGGGGGAATTACCCTCAAAACACACAGAAAATTTTAAAAATTGATTGCTCATTTTTCTTCAGCGTTCAGTACAGAGGAATAAGTTTTTATTTCCTGTCCTCTTGTTCTCCCAAATGTGTGGGCCAAATGGTTAAGGACTTGTTAACAAACCCCTAAGTTCTGTATTTCCCCCTCCTTTGTAAATGTAAGGCGAGCAACCACACAATGATTATTTGTATCTGTAGCCTCTTTTATAATAAAGGAACAAAATAGGCTATGGAGTTCATCTCGGTTTGAATCCTGGTTCTGTCATTTACCAGATCTGTGACTTCAAGCAACAAACAAAACCTCTCTGATTTTCTCATCTGTCAGTGGGGGGAAAATAATAGGATTCATTTCACAGAAATATTCTGAAAATTCGAAGAGATAATGCAGGGAAAGCTCAAAATTGTGGACTTGGCATGGACAGAGTGCTCAGGAAATGTGAACTGTTTTCACCTCTCCACCGTTGGCTGGGTATATTTGCCAGGTTCAGACAGAAACTCCATGAAGGTTCAGACAGAAACTCCATGAAGGCAGGAGAGATGACTATTGTTGTTTGGGATGGAACCCAGTACCTTGTGCATGCCACTTAGCTACAACCTCGCCTCCAAAACCATACTTGTAATCTCTGTTCCTGAGTTTTCCTGTTTAAAAATGGGGAAGGGGCTAGTGTGTAGCTCTCCGTGTTAAAGCATTTTCCCAGCATGCCTGAGGTACTGGGTTTGATCCCTGGCAACACAAAAATAAGAGAAAATATAACTTCAGTTTTATCATTGTTGTGAGGATTATTTTATCTTAGATTTTTTGGTACTGGGGATCAAACCCAAGTCCTCAGGCATGCCAGGCAAGCACTCTATCAGTGAGCTACACCTCCAGCCCAGTTGTTGTAAGGATTAAGTAAGTTCATAGTACTTCAACAGTACTTGGCAGATAATGACCATTATATAAGTCTTATCTATTATTATATAAAGTACCAAATAAATATTTAATCAATTAAATATTTTTTCTTCCCCATTCCCTCTTTGGATATGATGGTAGTTTTCAGTCTTTTGCTATTATAAACGCACCACAAAGGATATGTTGGTCTCAGATGGGAAAGACAGGAGGGAAACCATGTTCTCTTTGTTTGGCAGGTTCTTCGGGAGGGGACTGAGAGCCTTGAGCAGCACCTGGGACTGGAGGCGCTGATGTCCTCAGGGCGGGTGGATAACCTTGCCGTGGTGATGGGCCTGCACCCTGACTACCTCAGCAGCTTTTGGCGCTTACACTATCTGCTGCTGCACACAGATGGACCCCTGGCCAGTTCCTGGCGCCACTACATTGCCATCATGGTGAGCCTGTCTGGGGCCAGATGCTTGTAGGGATGTCCTCATGGGGCTTCTGTATTTGAATGTCTTTGCTGGGGACTTCTTGAGTTTATATCATAGATGACAGGGGAAAATATCACTTTGTCCAACTATCCATACACTTTAGGCTTTGAATAGATGCATCTTTAGATACATCTTTAGTGTCTACTTCGTCTACTAGTGTCTGTAGATTGAGTAACTGAGGTACAAAGGGGTCAGGTGACTTGCAAGATGGTGGTAGAGCATGACCTGAATTTCCTGCCTCTTAGGCAAAAATAAGCCCTACACTATCTCTTTCTAAGGGGGACCCACCCTGAGCACAGCCCAGAAGGACAAGGGTGACCCAGACTTTATCAACCTTCTCCACAGGCTGCTGCTCGCCACCAGTGTTCTTACCTGGTGGGCTCCCACATGGCTGAATTTCTGCAGACTGGTGGTGACCCTGAGTGGCTGCTGGGTCTCCATCGGGCCCCGGAGAAGCTGCGAAAACTTAGCGAAATCAACAAGTTACTGGCACATCGGCCGTGGCTCATCACCAAGGAGCACATCCAGGTGCAGTGGGCTGAGAGGCATGGCCCTGAGGGAGCCCAGTGGCCAGGCTGGGGCTGGGCAGGAAACCCAGGGGCAGACACTGAGCAGATCTGACCTTTTTTCCCCTCCAGGCCTTGCTGAAGACTGGGGAACATAGCTGGTCTCTGGCCGAACTCATCCAAGCCCTGGTCCTACTCACTCACTGCCACTCACTGGCCTCCTTCGTGTTTGGCTGTGGCATCCTTCCTGAGGGAGATCCAGAGGGAAGTCCTGCCCCTCTGGCACCATCACCCCCCAGTGAGCAAAGCAGCCCTCCAAGTGGGGACCCACTGAACAATTCTGGGGTAAGTTACAGTTCTGGGTCTTAGTGGGGCAGAAGGCTGTTGTGGCCTCTGGTCCTTGAATGGAAGCCATAACTTTCTTAACTCCTCATGCTGAAAGGCCACAGAAAAGTTATTGTTTGACCTTTTTTTGGTGGGGGGAGCTACCTGGGATTGAACTTGGGGACACTGAGCCACATCCCTAACCCTATTTTGTATTTTATTTAGAGACAGAGTCTCACTGAGTTGCTTAGCACCTCATTTTTGCTGAGGCTGGCTTTGAACTTATGATCCTCCTTCCTCAGCCTCGTAAGCCACTGGGATTACAACTGTGTTCTACCATGCCCAGAAAATTATTTGACTTTGAAGCTCAGCTTCCTTGTCTGTTAAATGAGAATCAAGACCCCTACTTACAGTGGGTTGTGAGGATTCAGTGAAATATCATGTGACTGGACTTTTATTGTGGGTATTAACACTTTAAAAATACAAAGTTTGATGGGCTGGGGGTGTAGCTCAGTTGGTAGCATGCTTGTCTTGCATGCACGAGGCCCTGGGTTCAGTCCCCAGAACCACCACCAAAAAAAAAAAAAAATAACCCTGAGCCAGGCATAGTGGTACACTCATGTAATCCCAGCTACTTGGGAAGCTGAGGCTGGAGGATTACAATTTCAAGACTAACCTGGAAATTTAGCAAGACTCTGTCTTAAAATCAAGAAGGACTGGGGATGTAGCTCAGTCGTAGCATGCATGAGGCTTTGAGTTCCATCTTCAGCATCACCAAAAAAAAAAAAAAAAAAAAAAAGAAGAAGAAGAAAACAGATGCTTTGAAAATTATCTCTGAGGGAGTAGCTGCTTAGGGAAAATACGTGTCTCTGCTGTAGCTTTATAAACTTCCCCTTGGGAAGCATAGGCCACGTGATTTGTCTAGCTCAGTGGCTGGCGCGGAGGCTGCCCTAGTCCATTACGATCATCCAGGCAGTCCTGGTAAGTGGGAAGGGTGAGTAGTTTTCCACAGGGCGAGGGAGGAGAAATGGTGACTACTGGATCCATCTTCAGGGTTTTGAGTCTGCCCGGGATGTGGAAGCTCTAATGGAACGCATGAGGCAGCTGCAGGAGAGCCTGTTGCGGGATGAAGGAGCCTCCCAGGAGGAGATGGAGAGCCGTTTTGAGCTGGAGAAGTCGGAGAGCCTGCTGGTGACTCCCTCAGGTAGAGGATCACAGTAGCCCAGGGTCCATGGGCTGCCCCTTCTTTCACCATCTGGTGGGAGTGGACTCCTCCATTTATCGTGTTTTCTGAACTCTAAAGGCTGCCACCCTTCAGCCTCCTTGCCAAGAGGTTCCAAGAATGGGCCTTGGGTTCAGACCTGCCTTTGAGTCTCATCACTTTAGCCTTTCTGTGTGACCACTGACTAGTCACTTCCTGTTGCCAGCTTCAGGTTTGTTGTGTAGAGTAACTGAAACAAAGTGCTAAGCCCAGAGCCTGGCCTAGGGTGAGCAGCCCCATGGAACTGCCACCATTAGTGTTACTGGGGGCCTTACCTCTTCCTCCCCCAGGCCTGGCTCCAGCTGAAGTCCTGCTCCCACTCACTAGCGACGGACTCTCTCTGGCTCTCTGCTCTGCCTCCCCATGCCCCCCTTTGATGATTAATCAGGAGTGGAGCCCTTTGTGCTCCATGTCTCGACCTCACGGTGACCTCTTTCTGACATGGTCCTCAGCTGACATCCTGGAGCCCTCTCCGCACCCAGACATGCTGTGCTTTGTGGAAGACCCCACTTTTGGATATGAAGACTTCACTCGGCGAGGGGCTCAGGCCCCACCCACCTTCCGTGCTCAGGTAATGCCTTCATGGTTGTTGCTTCAGATTATGAACAGGCAAGGGACAGATGGTTTGAGTGGTTATAGAGTTGAGTACATTCTCCACTCAAGATCCCATAAAGGCAGTGGGGACCCCATGTATCCTAGAGGGACCCATCTATTCCCCAAGCTCAGGGAGTCCTGATCACAGGGAGAAAGTCATCACTGAGGTATATCCACCTTGGTTTCTCAGGCCTAGAGCAAGCAGCATGTTAGGTTTGTGGCGTAGGAAATAAACATTATGGAGAGGCAAGGTGTGCTCTAGAGGTCTAGAGGACAGGGTCTCTGGCCAACATTGTGCTCCAAAGTCTCCCTTATCAACTGAACTCTTCCCATATTCCTCAGGATTATACCTGGGAAGACCATGGCTACTCACTGATCCAGCGGCTGTATCCTGAGGGTGGGCAGCTGCTGGATGAGAAGTTCCAGGCAGCCTATAGCCTCACCTACAACACCATCGCCATGCACAGTGGCGTGGACACCTCCATGCTCCGCAGGGCCATCTGGAACTACATCCACTGCGTCTTCGGCATCAGGTGAGCACACGTCCTTCCGTCAGGGCATGCACACACAAGTCTTCTCTCTGAGCTCACTCTTATTGCTTTTGTTATTGTTGCCTTTCCTTTCTGCTTACTATTTTTCAAAGCTAATTAATTTTAACTAATTTTAAGAGATAATAGGAGTGCTCATTTTCTTTCTTGAACCTTGTAAATGAAACTCTTTAATCTTACCTGCTGAGATAACTATACATAAACATGTTACATATATAGCATACACATATATGTCCATGTCACTAGAGAGAGTTAAGTTTATATTTCCATTCTGAATAGCAGATTTTCTCATAGCGAATAAAGACAACATAAATACCCATCAATAGGGGACTTTAAATAATGATATGGCCATTTAGTGAAATATTGTACAGCAATTAAGGGTTGGGGATATAACCCAATGGTATAAGGCCCTGGGTTTAATTCCTAGCACTGGGGAAAAAAAACAACAAAACAAAAACGGAAATATGCAACTATTATAATATTATAATATGAATATAGAGATCTATTTATATTGCCATGGGAAAACGTTCAAAATGTTTTGAAAGAAAAGAAGCTTACCAACCAAAATCTTCTTTTTGTTCCTTTTTTTCTGAATGCTTGTTCATGGAAAATGTTATTTAACGGTGGTTATCTGTATAGTACACCATGCTAAATGGCATTTGTTGCTTACTAAATATTTTCTGATTTTTTTTAAATTTTTCTTTTTTAGAGAGAGAATTTTTTTTTTAATATTTATTTTTTAGTTCTCGGCGGACACAACATCTTTGTTGGTATGTGGTGCTGAGGATCGAACCCGGGCCGCACGCATGCCAGGCGAGCGCGCTACCGCCTGAGCCACATCCCCAGCCCTGTTTTTTTTTTTTTTTTTTTTTTTAATGGTGCTGGGTTTTGAACCCAAGGCCTTGTGCCTACTAGGCAAGTGCTTTATCATTGAGCTACATCTCTGGTCCTCTTTTTTAACTTTTGAGTAGATGTTGTTTTGTTGTTTTTAAACGAATGGCATAATAGTCAATATATTCTGCAGTTTGATTTTTTTCACATCTAATAATGTAGTATGAACCACATTTCTTATCAGTATGAATAAATTTCTTAATGTTTTTTAACCAGTGCATTGTATTCTGTTATGGATATATAATTATTCATTCATATCCCTGTTGTTGGATATTTAGATTATTGGCAGTTTTTCTTTTTTGCGGGTTCTGGGGATTGAATCAAGGACCTTGTCATGCAAGGCAAGCACTCTACCAACTGAGTTACATCCCCAGCCCTGTTTGCAGTTTTTCAATGTTAAAAATACCATGTTCACCAACTAGGCTTTATAAGTAAGCTTTTTTTTTTTTTTTTTTTTTTTTTTTTTTTTTGGTTAGAGACCAAACCCAGGGACACTCAACCACAAAGCCACATCCCCAGTCCTTCATTTTTTACTTTGAGACAGCGTCTCACTATATTGCTTAGGGCCTCACTAGGTTGAAGGTGGCGCCAAACTTTCGCGATCCTGCTGCCTCAGCCTCCCAAATCACTGGGATTACAGGTGTGAACCACCACGCCTGGCTACACAAGATCTTGTAGATAAATCCTAGATAGGATATTACTTGTCAGGTTTAAACCTAGAACAATTATTTTGTTATTTAAAAAAAAAAAAAAAAAGCCAGTGCTGTGGCACACACCTATAATGTGTAAAACACTTACCTAGCCTGCTCAAAGTCTGAGTTCAATTCCTAGTACTGCCAAGAAAACAAACAAACAAAAAGTTACTCTGATAGCATGATGAAAAAGAAATCAACAAAAAAATTAAGGAAATAAGAAATTTCTCAAAAATCTGCTACCCCAGTTCAACCACATCCATATCCCATGATGTTTTTCTGCTATTTTTTCTTTCTTATGTAGTTGCTTTTATATAGTTCAAATTATAGTGGCTATTTCACTTAAAAAAATATACTGGATGTTTGTAAAGAGAAATAAGACCTTGATTTTTAGAAAATTTAGAAAACATAAGGCCCAGGAAGTAACTCAGTGGTAGAGCATTTGCTTAGCATGAGTGAGGCTCAGGGTTTAATTCCCAGCACTGGAGGAAAAAAAAATATCCATGACACCACCTGCTTTTATTACCATAAGATACTTTCTGTTTTTTTTTTTTTTTCTATTCACAAATAACCAAGATATATATAATTTTACAAAAACAAGATCTGCTGCCATTTTCTTGCCTACTCCTTTTACATATTTTACTCATATTAAAAACATTAGTGTAGTTCAGTAAACATGATTTTTTTCTTGCTTTTCTCATTTAATTGTTTATACTGAGTATCAAAAAATTATCCCCAGAGGCTGCAGTTGTAGCTCAGTGATAGAGCACTTGCCTAGCATGTGTGAGGTACTGGATTTGATCCTCTGCACCACATAAAGGCATTGTGTCCATTTACAACTTAAAAAAAAAAAAAAACAGGCTCTGCTGTACATGTTGCTTGTAGAAAAATTGTTTTTCTTGGGGCTGGGGCTATAGCTCAGTGGCAAAGCACTTGCCTTACATGTGTGAGCGACTGGGTTCAATCTTTAGCACCACATATAAATAAGTCAAAGAAATAAAGGTTCATTGACAACTAAAAAAAAATATTAAAAAAAGAAAAACTGTTTTTCTGTGTAGCTATAAATCGTATTTCATTGAATGAGCTATACCTACTGGGCCATCCTCTTGATGACTATTATGGAGTTTCATCTCTGGGATGGCAAGATGGCATTTTAAAATGTGGGAAGGGTAGCTTCTTCCCGGCCCTCAGGTTTAGGAGTCTTCACTCTCCAACATGGTCGTTGCTTCTAAATTTTTCTCTGTGACTCAGTGTGACTTCAGCCTTGGAGACAGACAGAGCTGGGTTTCAAACCCATTCCCTGCTGTCTGACTTAGAGAAAGTGACACCTCGAGTGTCAATTTTCTCATCTGCAAAGTGGGATTCATGAGTACAGTGTATTGTATATAAAGCTGTATATCACAGTAGTGTGTAGTAGTTCTGAGAATTCCATGAATACCTGGTCACATGGCACATTGGTGGTACTCAGTTCAACATGCTCATTCTCTGTGCATTCCTTGGACTGGTCCCCCACAAGTTTGTTGGCCTGTGATATATGGTTTTAACTTCTTCTAAGAGGAACTGGACTTCTTGTTGCTTCCTACCTTCTGCCTTTTCTCTCCATTCTCTGTTCCTCTTTCTATGGGGTGGGGGTGGGAAATGAGCTTTCCTTTTGGGAACAGAGGATGAGCAATGCTGTTGGTCTTTCTAGATATGATGATTATGATTATGGGGAGGTGAACCAGCTCCTGGAACGGAACCTCAAGGTCTATATCAAGACAGTAGCCTGCTACCCAGAGAAGACCACCCGAAGAATGTACAACCACTTCTGGAGGCACTTCCGCCACTCAGAGAAGGTATGACCCATGGGGAGGAGCAGGATGGAGGTAGACGGGCCCAGCCAGTAGAGAGGGCAGGGAGGTGGGATACCTGGGCATGTTGTCTTGAGTTTACATCCTCCTCAGCTGCTAACAAACCTGTAAAATGGAAACACGGGTACCAGCTTCACCCAGCGTCCTCAGTGGCAGGCTGGTAGACATAGGTTCAAATCATAACACTGTGACTTGAGGCAAGTCTCTTCACCTCTCTGAGCTTTCCCACTTTACAATGGGAATCAATTCTGCCACCATCAAGGTTGTTGGGAAGATGAAATGAAAAGATATATTGTAAACCCTTGATCCTGCACAGTAGCTCTTGTTTAGCCCTGTGGGATAAAGAAGTTAATCATGATAAGGAAGAATGCACTGGAAGTTCTTCAGTGGTCATTGTACCAAATTGCTCAGAGCACTATCAAAGGTCAGGACATCTCTGTGGCAAAAGGGAAGGGTGAGGTGAGTGGTCAGGGATAGTGGCAGTCTGGGAGGGTAGAGGATCCCTTAACAAGCCTTGCTCTGTATCCCAGGTACATGTGAACTTGCTACTCCTGGAGGCCCGTATGCAAGCTGCCCTGCTGTATGCCCTCCGTGCCATCACCCGCTACATGACCTGACTCCCTCCCACGTAGGAACCATACCTGGAGCAGCTGATCCTGGGGATACCCTCCTCCCTGGAAGAATTCCATCTGGAGACAGATCTGGGACCCTTTTAGTTCCATGCCCATCCCCACCCCGCTGAGGGTGGGATTGTGTGATGTGCAGCCCCCGAGCCACACCCTCTTTTTTTCTCACTGGAATGGACAGGATCACTGCACTGACTCTGGGATCTCGGCTCTGTCCCTGGGAACTGGAAGAGGATTAGGAGATCCCAAGGGGCTATGCATTTTTCCTTCCCCTGCCCCCCAGAGGCAGAGGGCATAGAAGGGAAATGTGCCAACCTCGGACTTGTGTGCCAGCAGGCTGAGCCCCAGGCACCACAAGTGCTGTGGCCTTCCTGGACTGGGAAGTCCCTGGCCTAGCCCCTGTGAGAGAGGGCCAAAGACCTCCAGGGACTAACACTCCAGGCAGCTTTGCCTTCTTTCCCCCATCATTCTCAGAGTTCATTACCTCCCACTTGAACACCCATTAATGTGAAAGCCAGGGTCACAGCTGGCCTGTATGCCCTGTTCCCCAAAAGCCTTTTCTGTTGGGCAGAATGGAGACCCCTGGTACCCTCGTTGCCTGAATCCTAGTTTAGTTCTCTTACCTTCTTTGCCCTTGTATGCCTTTCTCCGATGATTTGAGGTGGGAGACCCCAGGAGAGAGGCCAGACCCAACCTTTTGGAAGTGAACTGTTTCTGGAGATTTGGAGCCACTGTTGGTCACTTTGCCTTCTGAAGAAGAAGTATTTGATGATAGATTCTCTGTGTTTGGGTCCTTTGTGGTTGAGGCCAGTCCTCTTCTCAGCCTCACCCTTGGAGCCACAGTTGATATCTGGGAGGAGCAGAGGGAGCCTCTTCACTCTAGGCTGTGCTGCCTGTAGAGGCTGGAGCTCTGCCAAGGATATTTGCCAAAAAGCGGGGCCTTTCTAGGTGGCTGAGGTGGCACTGAGACTCAGTAAGAGAGGCAGACACCAGGGTTCTTGTTTGGGCCCTGACACTGATTGGGTGACCATGCCACATTGCCAGGCCACCTTGACCACCACAGTTGCAGACGGAGGGGTGGGTTTGAGTTTCCCCAGTGTCTGAGGCTTTGCCCTGGGATCTCAGGCCAACCTGTCAACAGCAAGCTGATTTTTCTTATAAGATCTTACAAAGTCCTCTGGGGACCCCCATTCCTGTAATTGTTTTTTCCTGGCTGCCTTCCAAGGACCCTCACCCCCATCCTGGCGTCTGATCTGTCCCCTCTCCTAAATTTTAGGTTTGCTTGGAGGCAGAAGCAGCCAAGGACTAATCCCAGGCACTTTCTGTAGCAAACAACTGTGAATTATGGCTTCTCTTGCCCTTCTTAGCAGTAGGTGCCTCCTCTTGATCCAGTTTGGAGGTACCTGAGAAAGGCAGGGGCCACCATGCTGCTGCTTCTGACCCTCCTCCCTGGGGCAGGGCAGGAGAGAAGCCTGCCAGTGTGCCACATTTCATACCCGTGCAGGCACGGGAAAGCGACTGGGCACCCCCTAAGGCCTGAAAGCCCTCCCCACAAAGAAGGGGGGCCAGAGGGAAAGGGGCCCAGCATGGGGGTTTGAGTTCTAGAGGGGACATGATGCCTCTGTTATTGTCTCCTGGGTTGGGTGGGAAGGGTATCCAGTGTTCAAGTGCAGAAATCTTTGACCTTGTTAACAGTTACATATGGTAAGAAATAAAAGTTCACCAAGGTTTTGTTTTGTACTCATTGTTAATGGACTGTTTTTCCATTTTCTGAAGGCCAGGGTTCATCTCCTAACACAAGCAGAGAGCTATGATTGCATCATGGACCTGACCTGACAGTCGCTGCCCTGCCGATTACTTGTGTCATTGATTGCAGGGTTGGAATTGTTGACATTGAAAGTCTTAACTTCTGTGGCTTGGGTGTCCAGCCCTGCCACCCAACTCTAGCTGATCTGGCATGGTGAACTAACAATGACCACATCATTTTCAACCAAGCCTGGCCCTGGGGTGGATATGTGGAGGCCATTTCTCTGAATTTGCCACAGTCTTGCAAGGGAATTAACTCAGAGGTGAAATGACATTGCTGAGGCTACACAGCTAGTCATTGGAGATGCCAGGATCCATCTGTTTGACACTGAGGCTTTGGCATCTCACCTTGTTTTGTTTTTTCCTACTACTGGAGGTCCCCCACCCTACCATATTATGATCTGCTTCTCATCCTTCCCTTTCTAGAGGCACCAAGGAGACAGAATCAGGTTTAAGGAGTTAAATTGTGCCCATGCCATTTATAGCTGTGTGACCTTAGTCAAGCTTCTTAACTTCTCTGGGCACCAGGAACTAAGAAGTTCATCAGGAAAACCACATCATGACTAAGCTAAAGCTTATTCTGGCTTCCCATTTGCTCTGAACACTACAGTCATAAACTGAAAACTAGACCTTACTGGAAGCCTCCCCCAAT
Source organism: Spermophilus citellus (assembly GCF_964194105.1). Taxonomy (NCBI): domain Eukaryota; kingdom Metazoa; phylum Chordata; class Mammalia; order Rodentia; family Sciuridae; genus Spermophilus; species Spermophilus citellus. Next base: position 119,171,788 of record NC_138191.1, on the reverse strand, counting down.
TGACTCTCAAGTTCACTTTTCCCTTGAGGTAGCTTTTTATTTTTGCAGTATATCTATACATTGGCTTTTCCTTCAAAAGTCATTTGAGAGTGTGAGAGAAAGTGAATCAGACTTTGAGTTAAAGCTTGGATTCTGGCTCTGACTTAGCCACTTGTATCCCTGGGTGGGGAGGCTATTAATTAATTTCACTGGGCTTTGAGGCTCCTCAACCACAAAAATTGGAATAAAATATTTCCATTTCTTTTCTAGGTAGCATTTGTGGAGTGTGGCTGTTATCAAATGTTTTCACATTTAATCTTCACAACAGCCCTTTGAGAAAGGAGTGGTGTTTTCCACTGTACAGATGTGGAAATGGAACCATAGATGAGAGAGATCTAGGGAACATCAATTTAGCAGGTAGACCTAGATTCAATTCCAGCTTTGACATCCAATACCTTGACTGTGAGCAAGTTACTTCAGGTCTCTCTCCTCAATTTCCTTATGTATGGAAAGGAATTTATATTTCAGATTACAGGAAGGTTGTAAAAATTAATGCATGAAAGCCGCCTAGCACAGTTCAGGGATCTCTGCCTCGTACTGGTGAGCAATTCAGTATTAAGAAATTTGCCATACGAGGTGCAGTGTCACACACCTGTAATTCCAGCAGCTCAGGAGGCTCAGACAGGAAGATCACATGTACAAGGCCAGCTTCAACAATTTAGATCCTGTCTCAAAATAAAAAGGCCTGGGGATGTAGCTCAGTGGTAAAGTGCCCCTGGGTTCAATCCTTTGTACACCACCACCACCACCACCCCCCAAAAAGGGAAGAAATTTACCAAAGATTATGCAAATGAGGTAGAATTGGAACCTTTATCAGTCTGATTCCAGGGTTTTCTATGTGGCATTGCTTTTGTTCCAAACTAGTCAGCATTACTTTTTATCATGTTCAATTCAATTTGCACATGAAATTGAGAACTGATACAGATTGAATATAATACGTTTTAGACTTCTGAAGCCTGCAGTCTTAAGACCAGGACACATCTACCCAGGTCGGAGTTTGTGGGAAGTCTGCTAGTGGCTGCATTCTTTTGTTTGTCTGGCTTTTGAAGATATGCTTCGATTGAGGGCTGCTGAGAGTGAGTAGGAAAACAAGCTGGGTGAGTCTCCCGGCAAGTTTCAAACATTCACCAGAGTCATGGCAGGTGGGTTGGAGAAATGGTTCACAGCCTTTTGTGCTTTAGAGTCTCCTGGAGGATCAGTGTATGGAGGCAGAGCTGGGAAATGTGTATCTTTAACAGCTTCTCTAATATTCTTTCATTCAACAGATGTTATAGACCGCGGAGATGCAACAGTGAGACAGGGTTCCTGCTTCTTTGGGATTTATTGTCAAGTGGCAGAGACAGATATTAGATCCTTACTCAGCAAATTATTTACATTACAATTGTGATGAGCACCCCACAAGAGATATGAGTGAGGCAGAGTGATGCATGTCTGTCATCCCAGCAACTTGGAAGGCTGAGGCAGGAGGATCACATGTTTGAAGCCAGCCTTAGCAACTTAGTGAGACCCTGACTCAAAATTAAAAAAAAAATGGGCTAGGGATATATCTCAGTGGTAAGTGCCCCTGTGCACCGCCCCCCCCAAAAAAAAAAGCAATGAGGTGCCTCTGAGGACATTTAAGACCTAGCAGTGGAGACCTCTTTCAAGGAAATAAGTTAGATTCTGCAGAAGCTACAACACATTCAAGAAGAGAGGATTTCCACCCACTGAAGCACCTTCTTGGAACCTGAAGGCTTCATGAAACTGAACAGTTAGAAATGCTCATCTGCATTCTTCTGTAGTGGTGCTTGGGTGTCAAGCAGTCTAGGGCACACATTCCTTCCCACATCCCCATTCCATTGAGGGTGTTGGCTGCTGAAAGACCTGAATCCCTCTCTGGGAACTGTCCTGGGTTGAAGGGAGCAAACTAACTCATGGTTATGCCCTCCAGATAGTCTGCTTCCAATGACTTGTTGATAGGAGAATGAAGAAAGGCCTGGACCCTTTGCCTTCCTTTGAAACAATTCCGACAGATTATTCCAGCTCTAGAATCCCCTGTCAGATCAGCTGAGCCCTCCACTGCAGCTGCATTGCAACCCAACTTCTGCCTAGCCCTGCTTCTCACTGTCCTCTGATATTGTTCCCAGTAAATCTCCTGTATGCAAATTTCCATCTAAGTCTGCTTTCCAGAGTACTTGATCTAAGACTCTCTATTACAAACAGGGGGAATGACTTGTTTGAGGTCCCACAAGCCTGAACCTCAGACCTTTAAATCTCTGGCACTAGTGTCAATACTTTGTGCCAGAGACCTACAACTTCTTGCCTTAATTTTTTCTTCCTGAGGCTGGAGGCAACAGCTGCAGTGGCCAGCATAGGTTCTCACTCACATGGCTGGAGAACTTGGGCAAGCCTCTTCCCCTCTTTGGGGAGAAGCTTAAGTATAGTGCCAGAATGTCCCATCTTCTCTCAAGATTGTGTGATCTCCTGGCCCTAAAAAAAAAAAAAAAAAAAAAAAAAGTCTTAGCTGAAATTCTTTCCTCCCATGTCCAGATCACCTCTGACCTAACAGTTGGCTCCTATTGGAACAGAGACTTGAGCTTCTGTCTCATTTCTGAGTGTCCAAATTCACATGTCGAGGAAGAACTCTTTTTGCTAGGTGCAGTGGCATATACCTGTAATCCCAAGACTCTGGAGGCTGAGGCAGGAGGATCACAAGTTTGAGTCCAGCCTCGGCAACTTTTTGAAAATAAAATTTAAAAAAGAATTGTAGCTATAACTCAGTGGTAAAGAACTCTCCTAGCATGCAAAAGGTCCGGGGTTTAATCCCCAGTACTGCCAAAAACAAAAAGAAAAAAGGAAAAAAACCTTGTAGAGACAGAAGGATCAGGGAGAACATGAGAAAGATTGAAGCTGAATGAAGAAAGCCCTAGACTGATTCGGCAGAATTGTACAGGGCATATCAAGAATTTTGGACCTTGACCTGGGGAATATAGCTCAATGGTGGAGTGTTTGCCTGGTTTGTGCATGTGCCAGGCCTGGGTCTGATCCTTGGCACTGCCAACAACAACAACAAATGGACTTTATTGTGTGATCAATGGGAAGTCTTTAAAGGAATTTTTTTTTAAATTATAAAACAAATAGTACTTATTAGAGGAAGGAGTGAACAAGTTGGTAGGAGTTATTTAGCCCTCCCAGTGTGTCAGGTTCCTCACTTAATACTTATAGTCTTAATATAATTTAGTTCTCACCAGAGTCCTCTGTAGTAGAGCCCATTAGCTCCACGGTACAGATGGACTCAACTGAACCTCAACTCAAGAGCCCCCCTCCAGAAAGATTTCTCTGGCTCCCCGGAGGATGCATCTTCCTTCTTTGGCCCTTATAAACTTTTTTTTCCCTTTGGTGTACACGTGTGTGTATGTCCACACACCAGGAATGGAAGCCAGGGCTTTGCACATGCTAAGCAAGTGCTCTATCACTGAGCTACATTTATAGAAAACAAATAGACTCTTACGGTAAACATGCTTCCAGGAACAGAGATATAAGTTCAGTGGATTCAAATCCCCATGGTCTTTTCTCCAAATATCTAGCCAGGAGGCTATTGTGAAGTGAACAGGACAAGTGGTTTTATCACCACAAGTTTTTGTTTTTGTTTTTTCCATCTAAGATTATAGTCATTTCTTTGGCTCTCTCATCTCTGTATTTGATTGTGAGCCCCAAGAAGGCAGGGATTTTTGTCTGGTGTGTTTTGTTTTATTCCCACAGTGGGGACTGAGTAAATAAGTGTGGAGTCCATGTTTATAGATACCAGGATGCCTGGCCTAGGTACTGGGCACTGTTGGCGGCACTTGAGAAATCACAGCCTCCCAGCACTGTGAACTTGGCTGTGTTCCCATTGCTCCTCCCTGCCTGGTTGTCTGTTTTGTGACCAGCTCTCAGCTACTCAGCATCAGTCTGGTGTCAGGGAAAGAGCTTGGACTTTGGAACCAGACAGATGAGGCTCAAATCTGAGTGCAAGTCCATCTGGAATGAGATAGAATATAAACAAACAGAACCAAGTACACTGTTAAACTTTAGTAACTTTAATTTTCTCATCTATGAAATGTTACCATCTACATAAAAAATGTTTTCATCAGGATCAAATGAGCAAATGTTTATAAAGTGCCTGCTTAGTTTAGATCCTTTTTTCAGCAGAAAACAAAGGGTTGGTCAATATGATTTTCTTAGACTTCACTTCTTTGGGTCTCAGTTTCTCTTTCTCTAATAAGGGATAGAGAAGTGGGTATATATAGCTCAGTCATAGAGCACTTGCCTAGCCCCAGGCCCCAGGCTTGATCCCCAAATGAGAAATAAATAAAAATAAAAAGGGAGATAATACTTCCTAGGTCATAGGGTTGCTGTGTCCATTCAATTAAATCAGGTTCTTACCCAGGAATGAGTTGCACCCACCTCCCCAGGACATTTGGCAAAATCTGGAGACATTTTTGGTGGTCACAACTGGGGGTGCTTTGGTAGGTAGAAACCAGGGATGCTACTAAACATCTTACAATGCACAGGGCAGTGTCTTACAACAAAGTATTATTCAGGGCAAAAAGTCAATACAACAATTGGTACATATCAACTACGTGGTAAATAGAAAACAAATAGACTCTTGTGGTAAACATGCTTCCAGGAACAGAGATATGAGTTTAGTGGATTCAAATCCCCATGGTCTTTTCTCCAAATATCTAGCTGTGAGGCTATTGTGAAGTGAACAGGACAAGTGGTTTTATCACCACAAATGCCCTGGAAACCAAAGGGTAAGCAATATGTTCTGAACAGGAAAACTGCAGCCTTGGACCTTGGACTCCTAGTGGGGGCAGGGGCATTGGGAAGGCTCACACACTCCCCAACAGGCAGCATCTCCTCTGGATGAGTTCCAGCTGTTGTCTGGGTCACTGCAAACAGAGACCTTTGGCCTGTTCCAGATCCAGGACTACAGCCCTTAAGTTCCTCCCAGTTGACAGGAATGCTCAGAAGATATACTCCAAGTCAGCAGGAATTAAGTGGGCACCCCAGGAGAACTGTGTCATGTGACCTGATGACACAGCCAAGATGAACTGAGAGGTGCAAATCAGTCCAGGTGAAGGCACAGCCAAAGCGGAAATGAGATTCAATTCAACAGAGTAAAGCATTTAGCATTTAGCAACTTTCATCCCCTACTGTGTACCAACCACTATCCTTCTCCTGTGTGGGAGTCTGTTTGGAATAGTAGTTAGGAGTGCAGTCTCTATGTAGAGATGGACATTTGAATCCCAGCTCAGCCAGCACAGGTGTTTGTCCTGCGCAAGGCACATCATCTCTCTGGCATACTTAGTGTTATGTGTCTCAGTTTCTCTCTCTCTCTCTCTCTCTCTCTCTCTCTCTCTCTCTCTCACACACACACACACACACACACAAACTACAAGGGCTATTATCATCTCTCATTTTTATTTTTTGCTTATTTTTGTGGTGCTAGGGATTGATCCCAAGACATATGTCCAGTCCAGGGCAAGAGCTGTACCATTGAGCTACATTCCCAGCTTCATCATCCCTCTTTTACAAAGAAATAAATGAAGGCTAAAGGAGGTAAGGAAGGGTAGGGGGTATAGCTCAGTGGTACAGTGCCTGCCTAGCCTGGGTGAGGTCTTGGGTCCAATGCCCAGCACCACAAAAAACAAATAAACAAAAAGAACATTAAAAGAGGTGAAGGACTTTATAAGTGTCACGTGACTAAGTAAGTGACAGACTTTAAGGAAAATAGATTAATAGGATGCAGTCTCTGCAGAGAGCCACAATAAACGTTTAATTCCAATCAAAGAGACAATGAGAGCTAGGCGTGGTGGCATATGCCTGTAATCCCAGAGGCTCTGGAGGCTGAGACAGGAGGATTCTGAGTTCAAAGCCAGCCTCAGCAATGGCAAGGCGCTAAACAATTCATTGAGACCCTGTCTCTAAATAAAATACAAAATAGGGCTGGGGGCGCTGGGGCTGTGGCTCAGCGGTAGAGCACTTGCCTAGCACATGTGAGGCCCTGGGTTCAATCCTCAGCACCACATAAAAATAAATAAATAAATAAAGGTAAAAAACAAAATAGGGTCGGGATGTGGCTCAGTGGTTGAGTGCTCCTGAGTTCAATCCCCAGTACCCTCACCCCACAAAAAGAAAGAGACAATGAGAGACACACAGAGTATTCAGGTGGGGTGAGGCAAGTCTAAGGTCAATTCCAGGTGAGGACAAGTACAAAGGCCTCATGGGGGAAATGGTGGTTGAACTGGTCTTTGAAGATAAGTAGAACTGAAAATAATCAGACTCTGCTTTTATAGACTGATGTCCCCCAAAGTAGGACCATTAGGTTGGGCCATGGGGTGTGTGTATACAGGGATAGGAGCAGAAGATCTGGCTGGGAAAGTTGATAAACTAGGCAAAACTATTCGGTGGAAATGGGCAGAGGTGATGTTCAACAGATTTAACCAGCCAATGGGTATATGCACCAATTAATCAGAATGGATGCTGAACTATAAATATCTCCCATGGGCCATGCTGGTGAGGACAAACTGAATTCCATGCTCAATAATTCTGGAAAGAATTTCTGCATTTACCTACCCAGCCTCCTTTCCACCTCTTGGAAATAGCACGCTCTTGTTTGCTTTAGTAATTCCCATGTCCCATTTGGTTTGGTGGTCCTAACTCCACTCTCATATCCCCAGATGGGGGTGCACAGTGGAGTCTGGTCTGGCTGATTAGAGAGCAACAATGACTGTCAGCTGGGCCAGTGAGAATTCTTCCCCAAATATTTATTGGAATTCTTGGGGAGAACAGGAATCAGGAAATCTAAGAGAAAGGAAAGTCAAGCGGGGAAGGTACTGGGAAAGAACTTTGAGCAAAATTCATATGTACGAACATGCCACAATGAAACCCACCCTTCTGTATTTAAAGAGAGACAGAGAAAGAGAAAGAGTTGGGCATGGTGGCACACACCTGTAAACCCAGCGACTTGAGAGGCTGAGGCAGGATTGCAAGTTCCAAGTCGGTCTGGCAATTTAGTGGAACCCTATCTCAAAATAAAAAGAACTTGGGATGCAACTCAGTGCTTGCCTAGCATGTGCAAGAACCTGGGCTCAAACCCAGTATAGGGGGAGGGGGAGGGGAGCCTGAGGGGAGGAGATAAAGAGAGAAAGACCTTTGGTGGTTGTTGTTATATTGAGAATTGATTTTTTTTTTTTTTTTAGCCCTGTGCTTTATCACTGAGCCACATCACCAGCTCTTTTTGTTTTTTTTATTTCAAGACAGGGTCTCACTAAATTGCCAAGGCTGGCCTCAAAGTTGCAATCCTCCTGCCTCAGCCTCCCTAGTCACTGGAATTATAGGTGTGCACCACTGATCCTGGCTTGAGGGACCAATTATTTACAATAATATTTCAGTCTCTAGATTCAGCTATGCCTGAAGTCTTCACATATACTTTTTAGTTCAATGACCAAAAATTATCTTTTATGAACAAAACAAGTTGAGTGGGCCTTTTTGCCATTTGCAACCAGAAACATGCTAATACAATTATAAAAGTCCTCAAATGTCATCCTAAGGAATTCTACACAGGCTCTAGAAAGACATAAAAGGAAAGGGGAACTGGGCGCAGTACCACATGCCTGTAATCCCAGTGATTCAGGAGGTGGAGGCAGGAGAATCACAAGTTCAAAGCCAGCCTCAACAACTTAGTGAAGCCCTAAAAAACTCAGTGAGACACTGTCCCAAAATTTAAAAAAAAGGGGGGGGGGAATCATATGCCTGCAGATGGTGTCACCTGGAACTTGAGCAGGCATGTAATGGGTAAATCAGGTCTGATGAGAGATGATGGCCAAGAACAAATTAAGAGGGCAGAAGTCCAGAAGTGTATTTTATATATCCAGCCAAAAAAAAAAAAAAAAAAAAAAAAAAAAAAAAAAAACCTTTAAGGCTAAAAACAAGGCAAAACCAATTACCCCTAATCTTAAGAAGATAAACATTGTGAATGGTGAAAAAATTAACCGAGTAAATAAAGCTTTTGTAACATACAGAAGGAAGCTGCACACTTCTCAAAAAGCCTCTCTTCAGAACCTCTGCAGGAAGAACTGATTCCTGAGCACCACGAAGATGAAACCAGTCCATGTTGAAAAAGCTACAAAATCAATGACTCCTGTAATACAGTGGTGAGGCATGAAATTCCCCCCAAAAGATCAATAAATTAAATGTTTTGTACAAATAAATACATAAATAAATAAGGGTTGGGGATGTAGCTCTGTGGTTACGCTCCCTGGGTTCTTTCTCCTGTGCCAAAATAAAAAAAGAAAAGAAATAAAAATAAATTCAAGGGACTGGGGCTGTGGCTCAGTGGCAGAGCACTTGCCTCATAAGCATGAGGCATTGGGTTCAATCCTCAGCACCACATAAAAATAAATAAATAAAATAAAGATATTGTGTCCATCTACAACTAAAAAAAATATTAAAAAAAATTCAAGGTGTCAGCTGGTATGGTTCCTCTGAATGATCCGGGGGTAAATTCATTCCTTGTCTCTTCCATTTTTTGGTGACTGTTTGTGTTCTCTGACTTAAGGTCTTGTCACTCCAATCTCTGCTTTGGTCACCACATTGTGTCTTAGCCTGTTTTGTGCCACTATAACAGAATACTACAGACTGGGTACTTTATAAGGAGCAGAAATTTATCTCTTACAGTTCCGGATGCTGGGAAGTCTAAGGTTGAGAGGCCTAACTCTGGTGAGGGTCTTTTTGCTGCATAATAACATGGAGAGGTATCATACAGTGAGAGAGCATTTGTGGGAGGGAGAAGAAGGGAAGGAGACCAAACTCATCACTTTGGGAAAATAGCTTGAATCCATTCATGAAGGCAGAGCCCTCCCACTCTAACCATCTCTTAAAAGTCCCCCCTCTCGACATTATTACACTGGAGATTTTTCCCATCATATGTACTTTAGGGGTCATGTTTAACCATAACACATTGCCTTCTCTTCTGTAGTCAAATCTTCCTCTTATAATGATAGTGTGAGTTTATTGAGGGCCTATCTAGATAATCCAGGATAATCTCCTCATATATATATATATATATATATATATATATATATATATGTACCTTAAATACATCTACAAAGAGATTAAGTTGTGTATGTTAACATTGACAGGTTCAGAAATTAGGACTTGAAAATCTTTGGGGGCCATAATGTCCTACCACACCCCTTGATTAAAAATGTTTCTTGAGCATGTCTATAATCCCAGTGACTCCAGAGGCTGAGGCAGGAGGAAAGCAAGTTTGAGCCTGGCCAGGACAATTTAGTGACACCCTGTCTCAAAATTTAAATAAAAAGGTCTGGGGGGGCTGGGGATGTGGCTCAAGCGGTAGCGTGCTTGCCTGGCATGCGTGCGACCCGGGTTCGATCCTCAGCACCACATACAAACAAAGATGTTGTGTCCGCCGAGAACTAAAAAATAAATATTAAAAATTCTCTCTCTCTCTCTCTCTCTCTCTCTCTCTCTCTCTCTCTCTCTCTCTCTCTCTCTCCTCTCTCACTCTCTCTTTAAAAAAAAAAAAAAAAAAAAAAAAAAAAGGTCTGGGGATGTAGCTCAGGGGAGAAGCACTTGACTGTACAAGTAAGGCCCTGAGTTTGATTCCCAGTATGGCTAAGCAAAATTTCCTTTCCTACTAATATGAGGAAATGAATCCAGTGATGAATAGGATCATAGCTCTACAACTGGCTTGAGGCTTGTGTTTAGGATATCTGTGCTGATTGCTTTTCTGCTAATTCTGGGTGAGTGGGAAAGTTGCCACTACAGTATCAACCTTTATGCCAGGCACAGTGGTGCATGACTATAACCCCAGAGGGATTACTGAGGCATTAGGATCACAAGTTCAAAGCCAGTTTTAGTAATTTAGCGAGGTCCTATACAACCTAGAAAGATCCTGTCTCAAAATAAAAAATAAAAGTGGTTGGGAATGTAGCTCAGGGGTAGAGAGCACCTAGATTCAATCCCCAGTACCAAACCAAACCAACAAAAACTCTTAGCTAGCAGGGCGCATTGGCACATGCCTGTAATCCTAGTAGCTCGAGAGGCTGAGGCAGGAAGATCAAGAATTCAAAGCCTGCCTCAGCAACAGCAAGGTGCTAAGTAATTCAGTGAGACCCTGTCTCTAAATAAAATACAAAATAGGGCTGGGGATGTGGCTCAAGCGGTAGCGCGCTCGCCTGGCATGCGTGCGGCCCGGGTTCGATCCTCAGCACCACATACCAACAAAGATGTTGTGTCCGCCGAGAACTAAAAAATAAATATTAAAAATTCTCTCTCTCTCTCTCTCTCTCTCTCTCTCTCTCTCTCTCTCTCTCTCTCTCTCTCTCCTCTCTCTCCATCACTCTCTCTTTAAAGAAAAAATAAAATAAAAATAAAATACAAAATAGGGCTGGGGATGTGGCTCAGTGGTTGAGTGCCCCTGAGTTCAATCCCCAGTATCCACCCCTCCAAAATAAACCCTTAGCTAGTTAGGCACTGTGGCACACACATGTTCCTGGCTACTCAGAAGACTCTGCAGGAGAATTGCAAGTTTGAGGCCAGACTGGAAATTTAGCCAGACCCTGTTTCAAAAATAAAATGAAAAGGGGTCTGGGTTCAATTCCCAGTACCAGACAAAAAGTAAAATAAGCCATTATTTTATTTAATTAAAATAAGTCATTATTTAGACTCAGGTCTGCATATTGTGACAATTTCCCTTTAGAGTGGAAAGGGACAGATTTTTGGCAAAGGATTCTGATATCAATTTATGGAGCTTTCTATGCTTCAGGAAATTTACATCTTTTATCTACATTTTCATCCCATAAGTTTTTTTTTAATATTTTTAGTTGTAGATGGATGCAACATTTTATTTTGTTTGTTTAGTTTTATGTGGTGTTGGGGATTGAACCCAGTGCCTCATGCATGCCAGGCACATGCTCTACCACTGAGCCACAACCTCAGTCCCCATAAGTTATTTTTAATTTTAATTTAATTTTTATTTTTTGGTACTGGGTATTAAACCAGGGGTGCTTTACCACTGAGCCACATACCCAGTCCCCCACCCCTTTTTTAAATTTTTTTTAAAAAATATCTTTATTTTTATTCATTTATTTTTATGTGGTTCTGAGGATCGAACTCAGGGCCTCACACCTTCGAGGCAAGTGCTCTACCACTGAGCTATAGCCCTAGCCCCCTTTTTTAAATCTTGAGACAGGGTCTCAATTAGTTGCTTAGGGCCTTGTTAAATTGCTGAGGCTGGCCTCAAACTCAAGATCCTTCTATCTCAGCCTCCTGAGTCACTGGGATTACAGGTGTGTTCCACCATGCCTGACTAGTTATTTTTAATTTTAAAAAATATTCATAAGCCCCTTACATGTTGGAATACATACAGCAAAGGGCTCCTGAGGGAGAAGCTGAAGTGCGTGGTCTGTTATTCAGGATGTGGTCTCTGGGAGTTCTCAGGTACTAGGGTCAGTGCAAAAATTCTCTGTGGCTGCTGAGTCCTCTGGAAGTGCCTACTTTACCCTAGTAGGTGGAACTTGCCCTTTGTCGAATTGGAGCCATTTATGTTTTATCTCTAAAAGACAAATTTGCAAGGTGAATATTTTACAGAATAAGGAAGTTCAAATTTAGAAGGGGTAAGCCTCTTGCCCAGGATCACAAAGACAGTAAGCAGCAGAACCAGGGCTCAGAACTCAGGTCTGCATATTGTGGACACCAAAAGCCCAGAGAGGTCCTGGCTGCCACACCACACTGACTTTCAAGAAATAGGGGTTCCTAGCCTTTAACATGTTCCCCTGTCCCTGACATTGGCCCTGATGGTTATTAGACTAGAAAAACAACCAGGAGATGTTGTATACAACATTGGCACCCCAGTTCAGTCATCCATGACGCCTCAAGGACTAGAGTTCACAGTCTGTGCTTGGCATCCCCATCAGGGATTTGACAAGCAACATGTTTGTCAGAAACGACGTCCTTTCAAGGCTCACCCAGACAGCTCCAGCCTGTTGGTTCCAACCAGCAGAGCAGGCTACCAGGCTGAGTCACTGCCCAGCTTGTTTCACAACCTGTTTGTGCATTAGGCCTCAGAGGCAGGGAAGGTCACTGGGTGCATGGTGTCTTCTTGAGGTCCCGTACAGAAAGGTAGTTCCCAGTGACGAGTGCAAGGAAAGCTTGGTTCACCTGTGACCACCCACCTTTCACACCCAGGTTTCTTTGGCTTTTGGTGTGCTTTCTCTTTGATTTGAGATACAATCCTGAACCAAGAGAAATTGCAACAAACCTCATCTGTAAAGTGGGAACTATATTCATATTTAAATTATTATATACTCTACGTGCACTATATAATTTAATCTTTATAGTAAGCCAGTGTGGTAGATGTTATTGTTTCATTTTACAAATGCAGACAATAAGAATCAGAGATGTTATATCACTATCCAAAGACAGAGCTGGTTGATGCAAGGTTAGGAATCCACCTCCAGTCCGCATGACTAAGAGGCTTATGTTCAGAAGGAAATGGTGAAAAAAGGCTGGCTATCATTCAGGGCTCACTGTTCCATGCTAAATCATTGAGGCGAGTCTCTTTTGCTTTGTGGTCCTTGATTTCCCCATCTGTTTTGTGAGGAGCGGGACAGGAGTTAGACTAAAATGTCTGAAGGCCTGTTTTACTACCTCCACCCCCAGTATTGTACATTGAACCCAGGGCTCCTCAACTACTGAGTACACCCTAGCCCTTTTTATTTTTTGAGTCTGAGTCTTGCTAAGTTGCCCAGGCAGGCCTCAAACTTGCAATCCTTCCTGCCTCAGCCTACGCAGTAGCTGGAATTGCAGTGTCTCTTTCACTTTTAAGTGTATGGTCCTATGATTTTAGGTCAGAAGATATTTTCCCAAAGTCACACCTTGAGCATGGTTCCCTGCACAGCCCATTCTTGAGCTCCCTGTGGAAGAAGAGCAGATAACAGTGATGAAGAATTCTTCCATCTTGGAGATTTCCCAACAAGTCACAGCTCTTATAACGTTCTCATTATTTCCATTGAGCCATGTTCACATTCGTCAAATTAGGATGGTCACAATGCCAGCCCCCGTCACAGAATATGCCACTGTGCTAGGTGCATCATCTACATTTCCTTTTTATCTTCATAACGGCCATAGGAGAAGATGTCACTGCTTGAGGTCACTTGGCTTATTGCAGGTGGAGTTGGTATCTCAGCTTAGGTGCATCTGCCTTTTGCCTTTCACCACACTCCTCTTTCCCTAATCTCCCAGCCTGGATGGTGGGAGCATGTACCAAATGATGGATGGAAAGCACTTGAGCTGTGTTGTCCTGTGCACATGTGAACTATTAAAGGGTTATCATGGACTCTTTTTCCTACCATAGTGGCAGGTAGAACCTCACTCTTCAACTGTTTTTGCATCCTCAAATAATGCCAATGTGGGCCTTTCTGTGGGTTCTTAACATATAGGTGCTGACTGATAAAACTATTCACTAAGGATAAACAGGTAGGATGAGTCCACAAGGAAGTACAATAATATTAGGAACTCACGTGGTACTTGCCAAGTACCCTCTGCCTAAGTTCTCCTTCATTTATTCTCAGCTTTTCTCTGCCATTATTATTTTTGTTATTCCACATTCTAATTTATTTATTTTGGTACTGGGGAATGAACCCAGGAGTGCTTTACCATTGAGCTATATCCCCAGACCTTTTTATTATTTATTTATTTAATTAATTTTTTTTTTAGTGGTCAATGAACCTTTAATTTATTTTTTTATATGTGGTGCTGAGAATTGAACCCAGTGCCTCATATATGCTAGGCAAGCACTCTACCACTGAGCCACAATCCCAGCCTTTTATTTTTTATTTTGAGACAGGTCCTCGCTAAATTGCTGAGACTGGCCTCAAACTTATGATTACAATTCTTCTGGATCACCAGTGTGCATCACCTTGCCAGGCACTACATTCTTATTCTTACTCTTTCTCCCAAAGATGTGGGAGAAGATAACTCTAAGAGCTAACAGAAAACCAATCAAACAATTCCCTATCAGCTCATCTACCTGACCTCCATTCTCATTTCTCTCCTCCCTCACAAGGAGGGAGGTTCTGCCATCTCTGCCAGCCTTATCTGTTAGCGGGTTTCCATTAGGTTTCTGTAGAAGTCTCAAATTTCTGGATATTTCACTCTGTTTACTCTTCTCTGCTTCCTAACAGGGTTCTATCTCATATTCTGCTTTAAGACATGCATTTTTTTTTAAAGAGAGATTAGAGAGAGAGAGAGAATTTTTTTTTAATATTTATTTTGTCATTTTCGGTGGACACATCTTTATTTGTATGTGGTGCTGAGGATGGAACCCGGGCCGCATGCATGCCAGGTGAGTGCGCTACTGCTTGAGCCACATCCCCAGCCCCTCTGCTTTTTAAATTTACTGATACTTATTGTGTATCAAATTCTATGCTTAGAATTGCAGTAACTTTCCAATTTTTCAAAATGGGGAAAGTAACTTTCATGCACATTAGAATGTCCTCCTAAAATGTTAAATTTTCTTACAATGAGCATGTAATGCCCTTGTAACCAGAAAAAGACTATACTTTTTTTTCCCATTATTTTAACCAATTTTACTGCTGTGTTTTGGGTGGGCTTGAGTGTGGCCCGCAAAAGTTCATGTGCTGGAAGGTTGGTGTGGTGTGGTGGTATTGGGAAGTGGTGGAACTTTTGAGTGGTGGGGCCTAGTGGAAGATGCTTATGTCACTTGGAGTACTGCCAATGGAAGGGGTTAACATAGTTACCATGGGCCCTGGATAATTCCTCTGAAAGAAAGCTGTTATAAAATAAGAACAAACCTGGTCCTTGAATCTCTCTGGTTTTCTGTCTCACCATGTAATCTCTCCCTCTCTCATGCATTCACACTGTGTTGCCATCTACCATATTGTGATGCAATCAAAGGGGGCCCTCACCAGATGCCAAACAGATAAGATCTCCTGATCTTGAACTTTCAACTTCCAAAACTGTGAGTTTAGGGGCTGGGATTGTGGCTCAGCAGTAGAGTGCTCGCCTAGCATGGGTGGGACCCAGGTTAGATTCTCAGCACCACATAAAAACAAAGGTTTTGTGTTGTGTCCATCTACACCTAAAAAAAAAAAAATATATATATATATATATATACACACACACACACACACACACACACACACACACACACATATATATATATATATATTTTTAAACCTCTTTTATTTATAAAGTACCCAGACTTGAGTATTTTGTTATAGCAGCAGACAATGGACTAAGACATATATTTATCTAAATGCAAAGTGCGTGAATTTAAAGTATAGCTTGATGATTTTTTGGAAAATATACACACCTGAGTACCCACTACAACAAGCAAGATTTAGAATATTCCCATTTTTACAAAAAGTTCCCTCACGTCCCTCTGCAATCAATCCTCTCATTTCACCCATCACAAGCACAGATCTGATTTCTCTGACTTTACATTCATTTTGTCGGTTCCAGAACACCATATAAATGAAATCACAAATTACACATTCTTTTGACTTCCTCCATTTAAATTATTTTTAGATTTATCTATCTTTTTATGTACATCAGTACATAAAATTTTTATTGCTGAGTAGAATTCCATTGTAGAAATATCACAATTTGTCTATCCCTTCACCTGTTATAGACATTTGAGTTGTTTCAGCTTTTTAACACACTCATCAAAAATGTGGAAAACAGGGCTGGGAGTATCACTAGAACATATGTTTAGCATGCCTGAGGACTTGGCTTAAATCTCCACCACCAAATAAATACATAAAAATTGGAAAAAAAAAAGAGACAAATGGAGAGAAAATAATCTCTAGTCCCATTAATCAAAGACAATTACTGCCAGAATTAGAGTGTCTGGTTTTTCTTCCTCTGTGTACAGACATTTTTCAGATTCTGTATTTAAAACACATTACAGCCCGGTGTGGTGGCTTGGGAGGCTGAGACAGGAAGATCTCGAGTTCAAGCCAGCGTCAACAGCTTAGCAAGACTTTAAGCAACTTAGCGAGATCCTGTCTCAAAATAATATTTTTGAAAAGGTCTAGGGACATGGCTTAGTGGTTAAGCACCCCTGTGTTCAATGCCAAGTACCAAATAAATAAATAAATACATTATACATGAGATTTTATAACTGGCTTTATTGGTTAATATTATATCATAAATATTTTCCATATAATTTCTTCTGTAACCATTTTTAATAGTATATGACATTTTATTACTAAGATGTGAACTAGATTTTATTACTAAGATGTGAACCCTGTCAATTCAGAGATTTAGGTTGTCTACTACTTTTTTTTTTGGCAGTGGTGGGTGGGGACCCAAGCTAAGGTCTCACACATGCTAGGCAAATGCTTAACCACTGAGCTACATTCCCAGCCCTAGCTTATCCTTGTATTCCTTCCTAATGATGCTTAGTCTATAACAGGCACACAATAAATATTGACAGTATTGTATGCCACAATTTACCTTGCTATATCTGTACAAAGAACTAGCCAATTCTCTTTATCATTTCCTTTTCATTAGTTCCTTGTTAAATGCTTATAGCCTGCCTCCTCAACCACATTGCTTGAAAGCAGCGTCTAAGAACACCTACCATGTGCCAAGCACAGCAAGTATCAATAATGCGCTTAGAATAAATTTTGACAAGTAGATAATCTCCCTGTTTTATAAATTTGAGAAACAAACTCAAGCCAGGTGCGATGGCACATGCCTGTAATCCCAGTGGCTCCTGTGGGCTGAGACAGGAGGATCTTGAGTTCAAAGCCAGCCTCAGTAATTTAGCCAGGTGCTTAGCAACTCAGTGAGACCCTGTCTCTAAATAAAATACAGAATAGGGCTGGGGATATGGCTCAGTGGTTGAGTGCCCCGAGTTCAATCCCCAGTACCCATGAGAAAGAAAGAAAGGAAGGAAGGAAGGAAGGAAGGAAGGAAGGAAGGAAGGAAGGAAGGAAGGAAGGAAGGAAGGAAGTCAGAGAAATTAAACTGGCTCAAGTTCATGTCACCAGTATGTAGTAGAGTTCAAATGTTAAAAAATTCATATGTAAGACTCCAAATCCCACAATAATTTTGGGAATAGTTAAAATTGCCTTTTGCCTTGCTATATGCCAGGTGCATCAGACAATTCTCATATCAATAACAAGAGGAAACACTGATATTCTCCCCATTGGGGACATGACAGAGAAGGGAAGTAAAATGCCCAAGTTTTCATGGCTGGATAGAATTCTAACCAAAGAACCCTGACTCCAAGGCCCATCTTAAACCCTAACTGCTAAACCCTTCTGCTTCTCCACAAAGTCTTCTTGAATTTTTCTCTCTTCTGGACTATGCGAAGAGTCTCCCCCAGAAAATGTGTGAGTCGATGTTATAGATAATGCCATATGATGACCCTTTTGATCTAAAGAAGGGGTTAATAGCAATGAGGTCTTAAGGAACCAAAAACAAACCCTTTTACTTCCAAATATTGCATACTGTAGCAGATTCACAGTCGGGCAGATATGAGGTTGGGAAAACATCACCTGTCTCTGAGGGCTGGTAGGAGGAGTAAATGAGTGATATAGATTCACAGAAAGTGCTTACTCCAGAGCCTTGCACCCAAGAAGTGTTCACTAAAGGGGAGCTATCAAAGAGCCTCCATCCAGGAAATCTGAGATTCAGTGGGTTAATTATCCTCAGACAGAAAATGGCACTGACTTCCCCAGACAGCCTGGGAGGGTAGAAACCCAAACAATCAGTTACAGTTCAGCTAAGACAGAGCTAATCTTTAATCTTTTATGGATGTATGTAATACATTAACTGTTAAAGCCTGTCCCCTCGAGGCAGTTCAACACCTGGTCAACAGAGGCTGGAGCTGAGTTGGCTGGGCTAAGTAGAAAGGAGCAAGTAAATAGGCCAATTACCCTTCTGCAACAGACTTTCCTAGGTCCCCACCTTGAGATTAAATGCTCATGCTGCCTGTCATCCAGGGGGTGGGGATGGGAGGTGAGCTCTTGAGTCAGCACCCAGTGAAGAGCGCAAAATGACCTGACATGTTTTACCTGTCTCCCAGCAAACCAAACTTCTTAAGGACAAGAATTGGACCATTTATTATTTGTCATTGGGTGTTTACTGTTGGTAGTTGCTATTAATAACACGGAAAAAAATCCCAAGGTGCAGAATGACTAAGGCTATGAATTATAAAGTCATAAAGTTCAACTCCTTATTTTCTCAATTCTAAGATGCATTTTTAACCGGCTTCCACTTATAATACACGCTTGGAGGCATTTCTCGATTGCCTGAAACTCTGCCCTTAAAATAACTATTGTAGCTTAGAGTGCATGTAAGTAACAAGGAAATGTAATAGTTCAAAATTCCAGTCTGGGCAAGAATTCTTTCTACCAGTTTCTACCAGTTTCTACCAGTTTCAATATTTCCAAAGACAGGGGTTCACTCCCGCCCCCACCCCACCTTGCAGAAGTGGGTATTGAACCCAGGGTCTGGCACATGCTAGGCAAGTGTTCTACAACTGAGATATATCCCAGACCTTTTTATTTTAAGATAGAGTCTTGCTGAGTTGCACAGGCTGGCCTTGAATTTGCAATCCTCTGTCTCTGGCTCCTGAGTAGCTGGGATTACAGGTACAGGTGTGTGTCATAGTGACAAATTGGGAGTTTACCACCCCCCCCCCCGCCCCACCCCAGTTCAGGAGATTGAGCCCAGGGGCAGTCCTACCATGAACTACATCTCCAGCCCTTTTTAATCTTTTTATATTAAGTTGAACACGCTGGCCTCAAATTTGCAACCTTCTTGCCTCAGCCTCCCAAGTCACTAGGATCATAGGTGGGCAACATGGCACCCAGCTAGGAGTTTGCTTCTTACCTAGTACCTTTTCCGTGACTGGACATCATCATTGTAATTGGTAGTTCCTTGTATAAAGCTGAAATCAGTCTCCCTGTCGTTTCCACCCAGAAATTCCACTCCTGTCCTTTGAAACTACACAAAATTAAAATTTTCTTAGGATGCTTTTATGAATTGAACACTTGTGTCTCCCCAAAATTCATTTGTTTAATCTTTTTATTTTATTTATTTTTTAAGAAGTAAGTGGACACAATACCTTCATTTTTATTTGTTTATTTTTATGTGGTGCTGAGGATTGAACCCAGGGCTTCACATGTATTAGATGAGTGCTCTACCACTGAGCCATAATCCCAGCCCTCATTTGTTGAATCTTTTTTTTAAAATGGCAATTCATATATATATATATATATATATATATATATATATATATATATATATATATTTTTTTTTTTAAAGATGTTTATGGATATTTATTTTTATTTATCTATTTAAATGCGGTGCTGAGAATCAAACCCAGGGCCTCACACATGCCAGGCAAGTGCTCTACCACTGAGCTACAACTCCAGCCCCATTTGTTGAATCTTAATCCCCAGTGTGATATGGGGCCTTCAGGAGGTAATTAGTTCATAAGGGTAGAGCCCTCATGAATGGGATTAGTGTCTTTATTATAAGAAACACAAGAGGGATTATATTTTTCTCACGGATATGTATGAACACAAGAAGACAGTGGTCTGCAATCCAGGAAAAATTCCCCCACCAGATATTGGACAAATTAGGACCTTGATCTTGGACTTTCCAACCTCCAGAACAGTGAGAAATAGTTTGTGTTTAAGCCACCTAATTTATGATGATTTGTGATAGCAGTTGGAAGACAAGAAAGTCTTAGGAAAATAAATCTGTGATAGACAGCTCTGGGCTTTAATTCTGACTCTGACACTTACTAGCAGGACCTGTAAAATGTGCTAAACATTTCATTATTGAGAGGTTTGGGGGACATGGTACAGGGAATTGAACCCAGGGATGATTTACCACTGAGGTAAATCCCCATTTCCTTTTGAGACAGAAATAAATAAATAAATAAAATAAAGACAGTTTCTCTGAGTTGTTTAGGACCTCCTCAAGTTCCTGAGACTGACCTCAAATTTACAATACTCCTGCCTCAGCCTCCAGAATCAATGAGATTACAGATTCAACATGTACCTGTAATGAGTAATATGAGATTTATTTATTTATTTATTTATTTATTTATTTATTTATTGGTTGCTCAAAACATTACAATGATCTTGACATATCGTATATCATACATTTGATTCAAATGGGGTATGACTTCTTAATACGAGATTTAAATGAGAAAAAAAATGCATAAAGTACCTGGCACCTGATGCTCAATCAATGTAAGATACTCATCTCTTTCTCGCTCCTCAACTCCTTGGGCTTCGTCATTTTTATGTGCTGGAAGACAAATGCTGTGACTCACCCTTCCCCAGTCTTTTCCAAGTTAAACATTCCCCAGTTCCTAAACCATTCTTCTAATAATAACTCTGATTCATTGCATACCAACATTATACAGTATATGACAGGCACTACTGAAGAACTAAGAAGTTAAATTACAGGCCTATGGCCATCTAAGCATTCACCCCAATTCAAGCTCAGATCTGTCTGGCTCTAGAGCCACAATTTTTTTTCTTTCTTCTTTTGGGGGAGTACTGGGGATTGAACTCAGGGGCACTTAACCACTGAGCCACATTCCCAGCCCTATTTTGTAGTTTATTTAATAGAGACAGGGTCTCATTGAGTTGTTTACTGCCTCGCTGTTGCTGAGGCTGGCTTTGAACTTGTGATCCTTCTGTCTCAGCATCCCAAGCCACTGGGATTACAGGTGTGTACCACCCCACCCAGCTAGAGCCACACTTTCTAATCTAGATTGTGTAGCAATACTATCCCATAGATATTTCATATGAGTCATGTATTTTTAAATACATGAAACTACATTTTAAAAAGTAAATTTAATAAAATATTTTTACTTACACCAAAATAGTAGCATTTCAATATATACTCCATATAAAAATTATTGGGACATTTAATATTTTTTTCACACCATCTTCAACATCTAGGGTGCATCCTATACCCATGGCATATCTTAATTTGAACTAGCCAAAGATGACTCTTGGGTACCATGTAAGATAGCACATATCCTGAGAAAAGCAAAATCCAGTCTGGAATTTAAGGGCTTGGATTTTACTGCATCCAGTGCTGACTACATGTATGAGACCAAGAAGAATGTTTAATAACTCTTCTGCTAAACTTTGTCCCTAGAATCATTTTTCTCAGCAAATACAGTGTTTATGAAGCGCCGGTACTGCACCAGGCATCATTCTAGGTGCTGGGGATGCTGTAGTGAATAAAATAAAGCAAAGGCCTGCATACATGGAGTTTTTCATCTTAATGGGATGAGAAAAAAACATTGGAAAATTGGTGATGAATCACCTGGTCAAATGTGCCATGAAGCTGGGCATGGTTGTGCAGGTCTTTAAGCCCAGTGGCTCAGAAGACTGAGGTAGGAGGACCTTGAGTTCGAAGCCAGCCTCACCAATTTAGCAAGGCCCTAAGAACTCAGTGAGACCATTTCTAAATAAAATACAAAAAAAAAAAAAAAAAAAAGGGCTGGGGCAGGGGCTAGGATTGTGGCTCAGTGGTAGACGGCTCACCTAGCATGTGCAAAGTGCTGGGTTCGATCCCCAGCATCACATAAAAATAAATAAATAAAATAAAGGTATTGTGTCCAACTACAACTAAAAAAACAAAAAAACAAAACACACACACACACACACACACACACAAAAAGAAAACCCCCCGATGGCAATGTGGCTCAGTGGTTAAGCATCCCTGGGTTCAATTCTTGGTAACAACAACAAAAAAGTGCTATGAAGAAAAGTATAGCAGGCTATGGGAGCAGGACAGATAATGGACTGCAATCTTATTTATTTTGAGATGGAGTCTTTAAAAAAAAAAAAAAATATATATATATATATATATATATATATATATATATATATATTAGTTGTAGTTGAACACGATACCTTTATTTTATTTATTTACTTTTATGTGGTGCTGATGATCGAACCCAGGGCCTCACACATGCTAGGCGAGCATTCTGCCACTACTCCATCTTGAGATGGAGTCTTGCTATGTTGCTCAGGCTGATCTTGAACATCTGGTTTTGAGTGATCCTCCTGCCTCAGTCTCCCAAGTTGCTGGGATTATAGGTGTGTACCCCCACACCCAACAGGGAAGACCTCTCTAACAAAGGGATATTTGAGACATGAAGAAGCAACAGAGTGAAACTTGAAATTCATTGAGGAACCAGAGTTCTGGGAATACTACAATTACAAAGACTTAAGATGGAAGCGTGCTTGACATGGCCAAGTTAGAGCAATAAGAACAGTATGGCTGGAGGGCAGGGTGGCACGGAGGGGGATGTTAGACATACTTGGTCAGAGAGGTGATGGGATGGATGTTGGCAGACCATAGAAGCATAAAGACTTCTGCTTTTACTCTGAGTAGAGGAATCAGACATGAACTGATGAGGATTTGAGAGATAATGAGATTGAAAAATGATGGCTATACTTTTTTTTTTGTAGGGCTATCTATATAGAAAGTAGTTAATAAATGTCAGTTACTCATGGAGACTTATATGGAGTTTGTAACACTAAGGTTGGGAGCCTAACACTGAGCTTAATAGGGCAGTAGATCTATCTTAGTTTTTGATAGACCAGTCTAGAAATCCGACAAAGGAAGCATGTATGGGTATGTGTGGGTTGCAATCCATGTGATTAGTCAGCTGTGCTGATGAAGACTGGCCAAATACTGGTCCTACTCCTTTTACCATTGGCTGGGAAATGTTGAATATATGGACTTTTATCCTTTTTACTGCCAACTAATTGCAATAACTGAGAAAATTTACAATGGAAAAAGGGCCCATGAATTCATAAAGAAGCATATAAAAAGACAGGTTTGGTGTCAAATATAACTGACTTTGTGAATTCTGACATTGGCTGTGTGGCCCTAGACAAGTTACTCACCCTTTGGAACCTCTTTTTCCACTTCTGTAAAGTACAGACAATTATATGTTCCTATTTTTTAAAAAATTGAACTTAGCTTTACCACTGAGTTATATCCACAGCCCTTTAATTTTTTTTTCAATTGTAGGTGGACACAATACCTTTGTGTTTTTGATTTATTTTTATGTGTGCTGGGGATGGAACCCAGTGCCTCACACATGCTAGCTAAGTGCTCTACCACTGAGCCACAACCCCAGTGCCCCCAGCCCTTTTTTAAAATTTTGAGATATGGTCTAAATTGCTTAGGGACTTGCTAAATTTCCCAGTCTACTTTCAAAATTGGGATCCTCCTGCCTCAGCCTTCAAATTGCTGGAATTACAGGCATGTACCACCACACCAGAAATATGTCCCTTTAGTAGTATTTGGTTTGAAGCAGCTATTTAATGATTAGTAACTATTCTGGTGTGTTAAACAAGATTTTTAACATCTACTACATCTGAATCACATAAAGAAAATACATGGGGCTTGAGGTGTTGTTCAGTGGTAGAGCACTTGGCTAGCAGAATTGAGGTACTGGGTTCAACTTCCAGTAACACACACACACAATAATAATAATAATAATAAAATACATACAATAAACCATGATTCTTTCCTCCACAATGTTTACATTCTATCCAGGGAGATGAGTCAGGCATAAAATATGTTCAATAAGATACAATGTTATCGGGCTTCGGTGGTAGCTCAGAAGAAGAGTAGTTTGTTTGCACAGTGAGGCAATAGGTTCCATCCTTAACACCACATAAAAATAAAATAAAGGTATTGTGCCCATCTACAACTAAAAAAATACTTTAAAAAGATACAATGTTATTATTCAAATGAGGGATATAAAACTAATATTAGCAACCATTTATTGAGTGCTTACAATAAGTTAGGCAGTATACTAAGTGCTTTATAATCCTCTCATTTAATTTGGCAACCTTCCTCTTATTTTTTTCTAAGGCCTTACCACACTGAATGTGCCTGATCTCAAAAGCTAAGAGGGTCAGCCTTGGCTCGTACTTTCGTAGAAGAACGTATAGGTATGGTGGTGACACACCTGTAGTTCCAGCAGTGGGGAAGCTGAGAGGATCACTTGAGTCCTGCAGTTGGAGAGCAGCTTGGGCAACAATGAGATACTAGGTTTCAAAACCAAAAATTCTATTATTATCTCTTTATAAAAGAGGAAGCTGAGGCTCAGAAAGGGGAAATGAATTGCCCAAGGTTGCACAGGTGGGTGGGGCAGAGCACAGGGGTGAACCCCATTCTAAGCTCTAGGATTTATATCCTTATGAATGTAACCAATTCCTATAATTTAGGTATTGTCTAGGTTTAACCATATTGTTCACACATTTCCTATCTATCCTTTTTTTTTAAGTACTACCAAAGCTATTCAAGGTAGGAATCTAGACACAGGTGACTATCCTCTCTTTTCTCTCTGGTTAGTCATTAAATCATTCTCTAATTTACATTTCGAAATCTTTCTCTCATAGTTATCTCAGCCAGAGTGAATCACAGCTCTCCAGGCTGTCTTCCTAAGTTTTTCCCCACATTGCAGCTAAGATGATCTTTTTATTTTTATTTTATTTTTTATATTTATTTTTTAATTGTAGTTGGACACAATACCTTTATTTTATTCACTTTTATGTGGCGCTTAGGATTGACCCAGAGCCTCGCACGTGCTAGGTGAGTGCTCTACTACTGAGCCATAACCCCAGCCCTTCATTTTTATTCTTAAATTTTTGTTTTTGTTTATTAGTATTGATCCCAGAGTGTGAGCCAGATTCCCCAGCTCCTCCCCCCATTTTGAGACAGGATCTCGCTGAGTTGCTTAGGGCCATGATAAGTTGCTGAGGCTGGCTTTGAACTTGGGATCCTCCTGCTTCAGCCTCCCAAGTTGCTGGCATTACAGTCATGTACCACTGCACCTGGCTAAGGTGATTTTATATATATATTTGTAGACAGACAACAATAACTTTATTTATTTTATGTGGTGCTGAGGATCAAATCCAATGCTTCACATATGCTAGGCAAATACTCTACCAACTGAGCTACAACCCCAGCCCCAAAGGTGATCTTTTTAAAGCTCACATCTGATCTTTAGTTTGGTATGTAAAGTCCTCCAAGATCTGGACCTTATTCCTCTTCCATTTCTTTTTTTTTTAATATTTCTTTTTTTGGTTGTTGATGGGTCTTTAATAGTGTATTCGGTGCTGAGACTCGAACCCAGTGCCTCACGTATGCTAGGCAAGCGTGTTACCACTGAGCCATACTTCCTCTTCCATTTCTTACTCCTTCTTACCTCAGATTCTACAGCCTAATTCTACTTAATTTGGTGTCATCTGGTAATGCTGTTTCCATCACCTGCAATTTCCTTTCTTCCCTTTTAATCTAGTTAACACTTGTTATGACACCATCAAGTTACTTTGTGCATTAATGACCTTTTCCAGGAAGACTTCCCTGATGCCCTCAGGATGGCTGAAGTGTCCTACTTGCTTCCAAAACAGCTGGCCTGTTTATATCTCATTACCCAATTGTATCAAATCACATGGTACTGTTTCCTTAGTTTAACTCTGCTTCCTACTAACCTGCTGATCAACTCTTTTGAATGCATAGTTGGAGTCCACACTTAAAATGAACATCTGACTTTTCAAAGTCAACTGTGTCCAGTTTAAAAAAAAAAAAAAAAGAATCCTGGCAGGTGATGAATCAGGTCTATAATGACAGATTCTGGAGATGGAGGCAGAAGGACAGCAAGTTTGAGGTCAGCCTCAGCAATTTAGTGGGACCCTGTCTCATAATAAAAAATAAAAGGTGAAGGGTTGTAATCAGCTGAAAAGATAAGAGCTCACGCCTGTAATCCCCACAACTCTGGAGGTTGAAGCAGGAGGATCACAAATTCAAGGCCAGTCTCAGCAACACAGTGGAGGTCCTGAGCAATTTAGTGAGATGCTGTCCCCAAATAAAAACAATTAACAAGGTTTAGGGTTAGGGCTGAGGTTGTAGCTCAGTTGATAGAGCACTTGCCTAGCACATTGAGGCACTGAGTTCGATCATCAGCACCGCATAAAAATAAATAAAAATAAGGGTGTTAAAAAAAAAGGCTTGGTGATATAGCTCAGTGGTAAAGCATCCCTGGGTTCAATCCCCAGTACTAAAAAATTAAATTTAATTAATTCATAATTAATTAATTAATTAAATTTTAAAATAAAAATAAATAAAAGGTTTGGGGATGTAGCTCAGTGAAAAGCACTCCTGGGTCCAATCCTAGTACTGGAAAAAATAATAATAATAAAGGCAGAGGGAGGCTGTATAGAGAAAGGAAACCAGAGCTAGAGTTAAAAGTGACAGTATAGTATAGTCCCAAAGAGGATGGATCAATAAACTGCTTGATTTGTATCCCAGCCTCTCTACGCCTTTGCACATAATTTAACATCTGTTGTCTAAATTTTCCCACTGTACCACTATTGCAGTAATAGTGGTACTTGATTCATAGGGTTTCTGTGAGGATCATTAAATTTTGGAAATTTTGTTTGGGCTCTAGGGATTGAACCCAGAAGCACTTTATCACTGAGCTACATCCCCATTCCTTTTTATTTGAGACAAGGTTTCCCTAAGTTGCCCAGGCTGGCCTCAAATTTGTGATCCTCCTGCATCAGTCTCATGAGTTGCTGGGATTAAAAGTCTGGGCCACCTGGGCTGGCTTTACTTTTACATTAACTATGTAAGACATTATTTGTTAATCACTGAATTTTTTAGTATCCTTTTAATTTCTGCATTTCAAGTGAATGCTTCATTCATCTTTCCCTAATCCCTGCTCCCTCCACACTTTATGTGCTTGACGTTAGCAGAGTTCAATAAATGTTGAATTTACAACCCCCACCCCATATTTTTTATTTATTTTTGAGCCTGGGTTGTCTTATATCGCCCAGGCTGGCCTCAAACCATGGGCTCAAGCCACCCCATCTCAGCCTCCTGAGTAGTTACAGGTGCACGCCACTCCCCAGTATTTTTAAATTGAGGTTAATATCCATAGCAAAGTGAAAAAAAAATAAGGCTATTGCTGAGATCCCCAGTTGCTCACAACATTATGCTAAGCAATATAGGGCGTCTTCTTTTTCACCTTCAGGTATCTAATAAAAAGAGGTCTTTGTTTTATAACATTCTCCCCTTCTCTTCGTGAAGCTCCCTGAGTCAGCGTTTCTGCGATCAAAGTTTAAACATAAGTTCTTTCTTCACTTCTACCAGTTCCAAGAGATCTCCTACACAAAAACATCTCTGGGTCATCGAACTTGGAAAAAAATAAATATTTTCCTAGATGAGGGCCTATGACATCAAGCTTCCCCCGCCACCACCGAGCAGTTACTGTACAAACCAGTGCCGCATGTTTGCGCATGCGTTTCCGCTTGCCCGCAAAGAAACAATTTCTGACCCTCTCGGCACCCATACGTCGCGAGGCAGCAGTGTCTCGCCTCGTTTGCGCGACGTCGGCTTCCTGCCGGAAGTGGGAAGAGAAGGAGGCGGGGCGGTTTTGCTCGTGGTGTTTCTCGCTAGGCTCCTGTATTCTGAGGTCTGGAGAGTAATTGTCGCTCAAAGGCTCTGGGGGTGGAGCGCGGGCGGAGGTGTGTTTCTCCAGTGTAAGTGCACACGTCCGGGATGCCGGCTTAGGACGATCTGTACTATCATTTTATAAAAGAACTTCATGCTTCCGCGAGGCTCTCTTCCTAGTCGGCCGCAGGCTCTGCCATTGACTTGGTGTGCACTGTGACTTGCCTTGTATCCCTCTCCGTGTCTCTGTGTCTAATCTATAAAATGAAGGGAAGACAAGATCCCTAAAGTCACTTTTCAGTTTTTCCGAATGTAATTGAATGTCTGTTATTTCTTTTGAGCCACGTAGTCCGGAGGGTTAGTATCCTTGACCCCATTTTATAGGGAAAAGACGGTGAGAGGTTACATGACTTCCTCAAGATTGAACAGATAACTTTTTGAGGTTTTAGAACTTGAAACTAGAATGTTACTCTGTAATTCCATGGTCAAATTTTCTTTGTATATTTCTATATCGTCAGTTCCTGGAACTGGCCACATAAGCGGATACTCAAAAAGTTTTGAATGAATTAATCTTGATTCCAAGGCCAATGCCATGCAAACCTGGTATCTCTCCGTCTCTGATGTATAAACAAATGTTACTTTTCCAGGGTATCCTGTGCCTTACCTTACTGGGTGCTCTGAGTCCAGTTCTGTAGTCTTCAATTAATCAGTCACCATGGAGGCACCTCCAGTTACCATGATGCCTGTTACTGGGGGCACCATTAACATGATGGAGTACCTGCTTCAGGGTAAGTAAACCAGAAAGCTGGGATTAACTGCTTTCCTCTTTTCAGCTTCTGTGGAAATGAAAGACTTACACAAAGGTAACCTGCATAGTTTCTGACACTCAGCAGACAATTTCCATCCCCTGCAGTGCTGGGGATTGAACACTGAACCTCATGCATGGTAGACAACCTCTACCCCAGCTCCTTATTTCTTTTTTTTTTTTTTTTTTTTAATTTTTAATATTTATTTTTTTAGTTCTCGGCGGACACAACATCTTTGTTGGTATGTGGTGCTGAGGATCGAACCCGGGCCTCACGCATGCCTGGCGAGCGCGCTACCACTTGAGCCACATCCCCAGCCCCGCTCCTTATTTCTTAAATTATTTTAAACTTAAAATTATGGTTTCAAGGGGCTGGGGTCCTGGCTTAGCAGTAGAGCGCTCACTTAGCACATGTGGAGTGCTGGGTTTGATCCTCAGCACCACATAAAAATAAAATAAAGGTGTTGTGTCCAACTACAACTGAAACAATATTTTAAAAATATGGTTTCAAATGCATTAAGCACTATAAATTTGCCAGTATAACATTTGAAATGTTGCACCTCATATCTGTTGAACTTTTTCATCTTGCAAAACTGAAACTCTATACCCATTAAATACTAATTTCCCCTCTCTTCTACTCCCAGATGTTAGCAACTATCTTTCTACTTTCTCATTTCAAATATCTTAGATACCTCATATGAGTGGGATAATACAGTATTTATCTTTTTGTGACTGACATATTTCATTTAGTGTAATGTACTTGGGATTCATCCATTTTATGATATAGGACAGAATCAATCTCCATATCTATGTCTCTCTCTCTCTCTCTCCCTCTCTCCCTCTTTTTTCCATACTGGAGATTCAACCAAAAAAAGATTGGCTTACTTTACTTAGCATTATATTCTCTAACTCCATCTATTTACCTGCAAATGCCATGATTTTATTCTCTTAATGCTGAGTAATATTCCATTGTGTATATATACCAAAGTTTGCCATCATATAATAAATTAGAATAAATAAATAATTTAAATAAATAAATAAATAAATAAAATCATATGCTAGCTGTTGGACCAAAAAAAAAAAAAAAAAAAAGAACAGTAGGCAAAGGCTAAATAGACAATTCTGCAAAGAAGACATACAAATGGCCTACAAGCATATGAGAGGCTCAATATCACTAATCACTAGAGAAGGGCATCTGGGTTGGTTCCACAATTTAGCCATTTTGAATTGTGTTGCTATAAACATTGATGTGGCTATGTCCCTGTAGCATGCTGTTTTTAAGTCCCTTGGGTATAAACCGAGGATAGCTAGGTCAAACGGTGGTTCCATTCCAAGTTTTCCAAGGATTCTCTGTACTGCTTTCCAGATTGGCTGCACCAATTTGCAGTTCCACCAGCAATGTATGAGTGTGCCTTTTCCCTCACATCCTTGCCAACACTTACTGTTGTTTGTATTCTTGATAGTTACCATTCTGACTAGAGTAAGATGAAAGTTTTGGTTTTCATTTCTCTAATTGCTAGAGATGTTGAACATTTTTTCATATATTTGTTGATTGATTGTATGTCCTCTTCTGAGAAGTATCTGTTCAGTTCCTTGGCCCATTTATTGATTGGGTTATTTGTTTTTCTTGTGTTAAGGTTTTTGAGTGCTTTATATATCCTAGAGATTAGTGCTTTATCTGATGTGTTTGTGTTAAAGATTTGCTCCCATTCTGTAGGTTCTCTATTCACCTCACTGGTTGTTTCTTTTGCTGAGATGAAGTTTTTTAGTTTGAATCCATCCCATTTATTGACTCTTGGTTTTAATTCTTATGCTTTAGGAGTCTTATTAAGGAAGCTGGGGCCTAATCTGACATGATTGAGATTTAGGCCTACCTATTCTTCTATTCGGTGCAAGGTCTCTGGTTTAATTCTTAGGTCCTTAATCCACTTTGAGTTGAGTTTTGTGCATGGTGAGAGATAAAGGTTTAATTTCATTTTGTTACATGTGGATTTCCGGTTTTCCCAGCACCATTTGTCGAAGAGGCTATCTTTTCTCCAATATATGTTTTTGGCGCCTTTGTCTAATATGAGATAACTGTAATTATGTAGGTTTGTCTTTGTGTCCTCTATTCTGTTCCATTGGTCTACAGGTCTATTTTGGTGCCAATACCATGCTGTTTTTGTTACTATTCCTCTGTAGTATAGTTTAAGGTCTAGAATAGTAATGCCACTAGCTTTATTCTTCTTGCTAAGAATTGCTTTGGCTATTCTGGGTCTCTTATTTTTCCCAGATGAATTTCATGATTGCTTTTTCTATTTCTATGAAGAGTGTCATTGGGATTTTGATTGGGATTGCATTGAATCTGTATAGTGCTTTTGGTAGTATGGTCATTTTGGCAATATTAATTCTGCCTATCCAAGGACAAGATAGATCTTTCCATCTTCTAAAGTCTTCTTTAATTTCTTTCTTTAGCATTCTGTAGTTTTCATTGTAGAGGTCTTTCACCTCTTTCTTTAAGTTGATTCTCAAGTATTTCTTTTTTTCCTTTTTGAAGCTATTGTAAATGGGGTGGTTTTCCTAGTTTCTCTTTCTGAGGATTTGTCATTGATGTACAGAAATGCCTTTGATTTATGGGTGTTGATTTTATATCCTGCTACTTTGCTGAATTCATTTATTAGTTCTAGAAGATTCCTGGTGGAATATTTTGGGTCTTCTAGGTATAGAATCATTGTTGGCAAAAAGAAATAATTTGAGTTCTTCTTTTCCTATCCATATCCCTTTAATTTCTTTCGTCTATCTAATTGCACTGGCTAGAGTTTCAAGAACTGTGTTAAATAGGAGTGGTGAAAGAGGGCATCCCTGTCTTGCTCCAGTTTTTAGAGGGAATGCTTTCAAGTTTTGTCCATTTAGAATGATGTTGGCCTGGGGCTTTGCATAGATAGCTTTTACAATGTTGAGATATATTCCTGACATCCCTATTTTTCTAGTGTTTTGAACATGAAGGGGTGCTGTATTTTGTCAAATCCTTTCTCTGAATCTATTGAGATGATCATATGATTTTTATCTTTGAGTCTATTGATGTGATGAATTACATTTATTGATTTCTGTATGTTGAACCAACCTTACATCCCTTGGATGAACCCTACTTGATCGTGGTGCATTATCTTTTGATGCGCTTTTGTTGTTTTCAGTTTGCCAGAATTTTATTGAGAATTTTTGCATCTATATTCATTAGAGATATTGTTCTGAGTTTTCTTTCTTTGATGTGTCTTTGTCTTTGTCTGGTTTTGGATTCAGGTGACATTGGCCTCATGGAATGAGTTTGGAAGTGTTCCCTCTTTTTCTATTTCATGAAATAGTTTGAGGAGTATTGGTGTTAGTTCTTCTTTAAAGGTCTTGTAGAACTCAGCTGTGTATCCATCTAGTCCTGGGCTTTTCTTGGTTGGTGGTGTCCTCTATTTCCTTGCTTGAAATTGTGTATATAATCCTGATTTAGTTTGGCTATATCATATGCCTCTAGAAATTTGTTGATGCCTTCGATATTTTCTGTTTCATTGGAGGACAGATTTTCAAAATAATTTCTTTTTTTTTAATATTTTAATATTTATTTTTTAGTTTTCGGCAGACACAACATCTTTGTTTGTATGTGGTGCTGAGGATCGAACCCGAGCCGCACGCATGCCAGGCGAGTGCGCTACCGCTTGAGCCACATCCCCAGCCCCAAAATAATTTCTGTAGTGTCCGTTGAGATATTTCCTTTCTCATCATGGATGTTAGTAATCTGAATTTTCTCTTTCCTTCTCCTCATTAGCATGGCTAATGGTTTATCATTTTTATTTATTTTTTCAAAGCACCAATTTTTTGTTTTGTCAATATTTTCAATTGTTTCTTTTGTTTCAATTTCATTGATTTCAGCTCTAATTTAATTATTTCCTGTCTTCTACTGCTTTTGAGATTGATTTGTTTTTCTTTTTCTAGGGTTTTGAGATGTAATGTTAGGTCATTTATTTGTTGACATTTTCTTCTTTGAAGGAATGAACTCCATGAAATGAATTTTCCTCTTAAAACTGTTTTCATACTGTCCCAGAGATTTCAATATGTTGTATCAGTGTTCTCATTTACCTCGAAGAATTTTTTAATCTCCTCCTTGATATCTTTTGCAACCCATTGTTCATTCAGTAGCATTTTATTCAGTCTCCAGGTATCAGAGTAGCTTTTATTTTTTTATTTTATCATTGATTTCTAATTTCATTCCATTGTAGTCTGGTAGAATGCAGGGTAGTAACTCTACTTTTTTGTATTTACTAAGAGTTGCTTTGTGGCATAATATATGGTCTATTTTAGAGAAGGATCCATGTGCTGCTGAGAAGAAAATATATTTGCTCGTTGATGGATAATATATTCTATTATGTGTCAGTTAAGTCTGAGTTATTGATTGTATTATTGAGTTCTGTAGTTTCTTTGTTTAGCTTTTGTTTGGAAGATCTATCCAGTGGTGAAAGAGGTATGTTAAAGTCACCCAGAATTATTGTGTTGTGGTCTCTTTGACTCTTGAACTTGAGAAGAGTTTGATTTATGAACTTAGATAGAGGCTCCATTGTTTGGGGCATGTATATTTATAACTCTTATGTCTTGTTGATGTATGGTTCCCTTAAGCAGTATGAAATGTCCATTTTTTTTTAAGGTGGACACAATATCTTTATTTTTATGTGGTGCTGAGGATCGAACCCAGTGCCAGGCGAGCACACTACCACTTGAGACACAACCCCGGCTCCTGAAATGACCATCTTTATCCCTTTTTATTAACTTGGGCTTGAAGTCTACTTTATTTTATATGAGAATGGAAACCCCTGCTTGTTTATGCAGATCATGGGAATGGTATATTTTATCCCAACCTTTCACCTTCAGTCTGTGAACATCTTTTCCTATGAGTTGAGTCTCTTGAAGGCAGCATATTGTTGGGTCTTTTTTTTAATCCAGTCTACCAGTCTTTTGGTTGGTGAGTTTAGGCCATTAACTTTCAAGTTTATTATTGAGACATGATTTGTATTTCCAGTCATTTTTGTTTATTTTTGCATTAAACTTGACTTGGTTTCTCCTTTGATTGGCTTTTCCTTTATTATAGTTCTTCCTTCTGCAAATTTTCATTGTTGTTTTTCATTTCCTCCTTGTGGAATATTTTGCCAAGAATGTTCTGTAGTGCAGGCTTTCTTGCTGTAAATTCTTTGCTAAGTTGCTGAGACTGGCTTTGAACTTGCAATCTTCCTGCCTCAGCCTCCTGAGTTGCTAGGATTTTAGGTTTGTGCCACCACACCCTGCTCCTAACACTAACCTGTTCAATATCAAACTATTGATTTTTCCACCTCAAAATCTTATTTCTCCTGTAGTCTTCCCATCAAAGTAAATGGCAACTCTCAGCTTTCATCTTCCCAGGCCAAAAACCATGGAATCATCTTTGACTTCTTTCTCCAACATCCTATATCCACCTAATCCACATTTCTAAAACAAAAGCAAAATCCACCTTTCACCCGCTTGATCATTTCTACCTGGTCCAACTTGCTTTCATTTTTGCCTTGCCTTTGCAGTAACCTGTCTCCACCTTTGCCTTTTTTTTTTTTTTTAATGTAGTCTTGCTGTGTTGCCTAAGTTGGCTTTGAATTCCTGAGTTCAAGTGATCCTTCTACCTCCTTAATAACTGGGACTATAGGCATGTGCCATCATGCCTGGTTCATCAACCTCGTCTTCTTTAATCTACACAATAGGCAAGTGGTCTTTTTTAAAATATAAGGCAAATATGAAAAATAAATAAATAAAATATAAGGCAAATAAATCCTCTGCTTAGAACCCTCCAGTTTCCTATGTGATTTAAAATAAAATATAATCTAGACCATTTTCTACAAGATCCTACATATTATGTTCTCTGTTATCTGTCCAACATTATCTCTTCCCACTTTCCCCCTTGATCAGTCTCTTTAGCCAGAATGACATGCCTACTATTGTCTGAAAATAACAAGTATTTGGCAATGTATTTCTCTTATCCCTTATGCTAAAAATGTTCTTCCTTCAGATATTCCCAACACTTTCTTTAGAGCACTACAAAATGTCACTATATTGCAAAAACTAATAGTAAGATTCAAAAGACTGAATATTTGAAAACAAACAGGGTTCTAAGTACAGCAATGGACCACCAGGTCCTGGTAAGCATGTGATTGAAGATTTATTTAAGAGTTGTGCCAGGGCACACTGTGCTAGGCAGTAGGAGGCTCTGACCTTACAGAGATTACAGTTTATTAGAGAAAACAAAAAATAAAAAAGTAAATAAAAAAATAGAAATACAAGGAAATAAAAGGTAGATGATAGAATAATTGGTGGGAAGGGTTGGGGGAAAACCGCTCTGAGGGGTTGGAGTGGTCAGAAAAGGTCTAAGTAGATGAACCTGTGCTGAGATCCAAAGGATGAAAATGAGATGATTAGGGAAAAGAGTTGTCAGGGCACAGGGATGATCAAATGCAAAAACCACGAGGCAGGAAAGAGCTTGGCAGATTCAAGGAAATGAAAGTAATATTTAAAAGTCATTATGAGGGCTAGGGCTATAGCTCAGTGGCAGAGTGCTTGCCTAGCACATTGAAGCACTGGGTTTGATCCTCAGCACCACATAAAAATAAACAAATAAAATAAAGGCATTCTGTCCATCTACAACTACAAAAAATAAAAATAAAAAAAAAGATAATTAGGGCTGGGGATGTGGCTCAAGCGGTAGTGCGCTCGCCTGGCATGCGTGCGGCCCGGGTTCGATCCTCAGCACCACATACCAACAAAGATGTTGTGTCCGCTGAGAACTAAAAAATAAACATTAAAAATTCTCTCTCTCTCTCTCCTCTCTCCTCTCTCTCTCTTTAAAAAAAAAAAAAAAAGATAATTATGAAACCTGGGATTATCTAAGCAACTTAGTGAGACCCTGTCTCAAAATAAAAATAAAAAGTTCTAGGGATGGGGCTCAGTATTAAGTGCTCTTGGGTTCAATCCCTGGAAACAACAACAACAAAAGATGTATGTTAGGCATCCAAATGGAAAGATTGAGTAGACAGTTTGGATATATGAGTCTGTAGTTCATGATTTAAATGTGGGATTCTCAAGAAATAAAATAGTATTTAAAGCTATGGGATCAAATCAGGTCACCAAGGAAGGAAGAGACTTATTTTGGAGGAGGGGGTGTTTGGTGTTTTTTTTGTTTGTTTGGTACCAGGGCTTGAACGCAGGGGTGAGTTACTACTAAACTACATCCCTGGCCCTTTTTTATTTTTAAATTTTGAGATAGGGGGCTGGGGATGTGGCTCAATGAGCTGGGGATGTGGCTCAAGCAGTAGCGCGCTTGCCTGGCATGCGTGCGGCCCGGGTTCGATCCTCAGCACCACATACAAACAAAGATGTTGTGTCCGCCGAGAACTAAAAAATAAATATTAAAAATTCCTCTCTCTCTCTTTAAAATAAATAAATAAATATATATATATATTTTGAGATAGGATCTCACTAAGTTGCTTAGGCCTTCACTAAGTTTCTGAGGCTAACCTTGAACTTGTGATCCTTTGCCTCAGCCTCCTGAATTGCTGGGATTACGGACATGTGCCACCATGCCTAGCAAAGTGACTATTGATAGAGAAAAGGACCAGGAATGAGTTGTAGGACCTTCCATCATTTAGGCAAGATGAAGAGATTAAGCAGAGAAAACTTAAAGGAATAGTCACTGAGTTAGGTGAAGAACCAAGAGAGATTTGTGTCCTAAAGGCCAAGGGTATAATTTGTAACAACTGTGTTAAATGCTGCCAAAAGGATGAATAAATGAGGACTAAGATTAATATTTTTATGAAGCAGTTCATTGTCTTTTCAAAAAATATATTATATAAAATGGAAATTTTAGAGCTGGGGATGTGGCTCAGTGGTAGAGCACTTGCCTAGCATGTACAAGGCCCTGGGTTCAATCTTTCAATCCCCAGCATCACAAAAGAAAAAAAAAAAAACTATATGTTCTTACATAAATGGAAGACTTATGGGGCTGGAGTTATAGTTCAGTGGTAGAGCACTTGCCTAGCATGCAGTGAAGCCCCGAGTTCAGTCCCCAGCACCATATACACACACATGCACACACACACACACAAAACAAAACTTGCTGGAAATAGCAGATAATTGTGGCCAGGGGTATAGCTCAGTGATAGAGCACTTGCTTAGCATGAGTGGGGCCCTGGGTTTACTCCCCAACACCAAAAAAGAAAAAAAAAAATCAATCCCACAAATATAATTGTTAAAATAAACGACATTCTCACCATTGTCTTTTAAAGGCTCTGAGGCCAAGGAGCAAGAACTTCTGGTCATTAGCATTTCTAGGGAGATCCTAAAGAAAGGGAAATAACTTTCTCATAATGTTATACAATATAACTGTTATACAATATAATATACAATGGCAATATAACTCCTTATATATTAGGCCTGTGTTTTACATAGTACTACACTAAACTGTTGGGTTTTTCATTTAAGATTTTTGTTTTGTTTTGTTTTTTTAAATAATCCTTTGCTAATTCTTTGACCCAAAATGAAAGCTGAGATTTAATAGTGCTTTTTCCCTCTTTAGGAAGTGTTTTAGACCACAGTTTGGAAAGCCTTATCCACCGCCTTCGTGGTTTATGTGACAACATGGAACCTGAAACTTTCCTTGACCATGAGATGGTATTCCTCCTGAAGGGCCAGCAGGCCAGCCCATTTGTCCTGAGGGCCCGGCGCTCTATGGATAGAGCAGGGGCACCCTGGCATCTGCGTTACCTGGGACAGCCAGAAATGGGAGACAAGAACCGATATGCTTTGGTGCGAAACTGTGTGGACATTGCCACATCTGAAAACCTCACAGATTTCTTGATGGAAATGGGCTTCCGCATGGACCATGAATTTGTTGCCAAGGGACACTTGTTTCGTAAGGGCATTATGAAGATTATGGTATACAAGATTTTCCGCATCCTGGTGCCAGGGAACACAGACAGCACTGAAGCCTTGTCGCTCTCCTATCTTGTGGAATTAAGTGTTGTTGCACCAGCTGGGCAGGACGTGGTCTCTGATGACATGAGGAACTTTGCTGAGCAGCTGAAACCTCTGGTTCACCTGGAGAAAATAGACCCCAAAAGGCTCATGTGACTAAGACAGTCTGTCCTCATATGTTAGAAAAAAGATGTTATAAATGCCCCAGTTTACCACTGCCAGCCAGGTGTTGCTCAGGAAGGACAGTGAGAATTTACTTGGTTCTTTGCAGTGTATTCCTCATGAGGTTTCACATTCATGGCAGCCTTTTTATTTTTATTTTTTAAATTTTTATTTTTATTTTTTTTTTTTGGTACTTGGAACTGAACCTAGGGATGCTTAACCACTGAGCCACATTCTCAGCGCTTTTTTGTATTTTATTTAGAAACAGGGTCTCACTGAGTTGCTTAGGGTCTCCCTAAGTTGCTGAGGTTGGCTTTGAACTTGGTAGCTTCCTGCCTCAGCCTCCCAAACTGCTGGGATTACACGTGTGTGTCACCACACCCAGCCATGGCAGCCTTTTTAAATTAAAGGCTCAGAATAACACAGAATATGTCTAATCCCTCTGCATAAAGAAGGGAAACTGGGACAAATTAGCTTTGGAAAGAAAAGTCTCTTAATTATTATGTGTAAGGTTTGTAACAGAGCCTGTGAGCTTGTGTTGAATAGTAATAAAAGCTGTTAAAAAATGTCTATAAAAAAAAAATGTCTATAATTCTGCTTCTTTGGTCTCTTATTTTATACCCTCAGGGGAGATTCACTAGCAGTTGAAGCAACAATAAGGGTAATTCTTAGTTTTAATTTTTTGTTTGTTTATGGTGCTCAAGATTAAACCCTGGGCCTCAAGCATGCTTGGCAGGTACTTTATCACTGAGCTATACCTCTAGTCCCTTAGTTTTAATTTTATGAAAATGGTAGTTCTCACTTATCATAAAGTGGCACATTTGTTGATGAGACATTTTAAAGTACAAAATAGTAAAAATAATATCTAAGGAAATACACTAATTCTATTTTGGTATATAGCTTTCTAGTCTTTAGTTTTTATAAATTTATGTACATACATATATATACACATATATATTTGTTTTGGTTTTGGGGGGGGGTACTGGGGATTGAACACACTGAGCCACATCCCCAGGCCTATTTTGTATTTTATTTAGAGACAGGGTCTCACTGAGTTGCTTAGTGCCTGTTTGCTGAAGCTGGCTTTGAACTCAAGATTCTCCTGCCTCAGCCTCCCAGCTGCTGGCATTACAGGTGTGCACCACTGTGCCCAGCTATATATTTGTTTTTATAAAAACATTTCATACATATTGGGTTTCTGTTTATTTCCCAGGATATTAATCTATAGTGTTCTTTTGTAAATGTAAAAAAAAAAACAAACTCATTTATTGGGTTCTAATCATGTTACAGTGCTGTCCTAAATTCTTTATTTTTTTGTTCTTTTTGTGCATAACAGTAGAATGTATTTTACCTACATATGTAGGGTATAACTT
Source organism: Spermophilus citellus (assembly GCF_964194105.1). Classification (NCBI taxonomy): domain Eukaryota; kingdom Metazoa; phylum Chordata; class Mammalia; order Rodentia; family Sciuridae; genus Spermophilus; species Spermophilus citellus. The sequence continues at coordinate 119,132,860 of NC_138191.1, read as the reverse complement.
CCCATTTTTGTGATTGTATATGATGTGGAGTTACCCTGGTCATGTATTCATATATGAACATTAGAAAGTTATGTTTGATTCATTCTATCTTTGCTAGTCACATCCTCCCTCTGTTCTCTTCATTCTCCTTTAGACAAAGGAGAATGAACTTTACAAAATCCAGTGAACTTCCATTCAGCCTTTGGTTTTGGGGATTGGCTTATTTCACTTAGCATGATAGTCTCCAGTTCTATCCATTTACAGACAAATGCCATAATTTCATTCTTCTTTATGGGTGAGTAATATTCTATTGTGTTTGTGTATGTACCACATTTTCTTTATCCACATTCATCTGTTGACAGGCACCCAGGTTGGTACCATAGCTTAACCCAAGTTCTTTATTTATGTTAAACCAGACCCTTTTGGGCCAGGAGGTATAATTCAGTGGCAGAGCACTTGCCTTAGAGTGCCTGAGACCTTGGTACCTAGCACCATTAAAAAATAAATAAATAAAAAGACCCATTTTGTAAACAGGTACGGAGTAATTATCTTTTTCTAGGTTATACAGCTTTGATTAGCAGAGCTAGTATTTAAATATTGGCAGTTATAATTACTCTTTGTATTTTTATCATTCAAATTTGCAATAAATTGATTCCTCTACTTTTGGATTTTTTAGTTTTATTCCAATGTTTTGCTTTTATGCACAATGCTATAATGCTGGTGCTTTTGATTAAGTCTTTATTGATAGCTATGATTATTCAGGATAAATTTAGGGAACTGCTGAGTCAAAAGGTATGTACTATTTTTTGTGGGGAACACGAGGGATTGACTCTGGCGTGCTTAACCTCTGAGGCACATCTCCAGCCCTTTTCATTTCTTATTTTGAGACAGGTCTCACTAAATTGCTGAGGCTGGCTTTGAACTTGCAATTTTCCTGCCTCAGCCTCCTGTGCTGGAATTATAGGTTTGTGCCACAGAACCTGGCTGGGTATGTACTATTCTAAGACTTCTGCCATGTACCACCAGTGTCTTCCAGAAATGTCCCAGTTTTCATTCCTACCAGCATTAAATGAAGTTTCCAACACTAGGTTACCTGAAAATTCATTTTTCTCATTTGAAGATTAATAGTAATAAGTTTTAATTAAAAAAAAAAATATTCCTTGGGGCTGAGGTTGTGGCTCAATGGTAGTGCACATGGCTAGCATGCGTGAGGTACTGGGTTCGATTCTGCGTACCACATACAAATAAATAAAGTAAAGGTCCATCAAGAACTAAAAAATATTTTTAAAAATTCCATGCTCAGGTTTACATTTTATAAATATTTATTGTAGATACATGTGAATATTTTTTTCCTTATTAATTGTTCATCTTTTCCTTATTAATTTGTAAAGATCTCCTATATAATTTTTCCTATTTATCATTTGACTTATAACTTAATGGATTTTTTTTAGTAGAATAAATATGGATTATTTTAATGTTTGTAGTAGAGTTTCTAATATGCTAGAGAGATTTCAGTTTACCAAAACTTAAAGGCCAGCCAGGCCTGGTGGCATGTGCCTGTAATCATAGCAACTTGGGAGGCTAAGGCAGGAGGATTATGAGTTTGAACTCAGCCTCAGCAATTTAGTGAGACCCTAAGCAAGTCAGCAAGACTCTGTCTCTAAATAAAATATATTTTAAAAAGCTGGGAATGTGGCTCTGTGGTTAAGTACCCCTGGATTCAATCCCTGGTACCAAAAAAAAAAAAAAAAAAAAAAGATATAGGTCATTAAAAATTTTCGGGCTGGGTTTGTGGCTCAGTAGTAGAGTGCTTGCCTGGCATGTGTGAGGTGCTGGGTTTGATTCTCAGAACTACTGCATATAAATAAGTAAAATAAAGTTTCATCAACAATTTCAAAAATTTTTTTCATTTTCCATTTTATTCTGTAACTTCCACTTAGTTATTTCATTTGAACTATATTGGACAATTCACAATTCACTTTGGGTGACAATTTTTTACTCAAAAGATAATAGAGCTGGGGGGTTTAGTTCAGTTGTAGGATGCTTGCATAACATGTGAGGCCCTGGGTTCAATCCTCAACACCACAAAAAGATGCAAGCAAAATGTTCAGCCAGGTGCTATGGTTCTAGCTACACCCGAGGCTAAGGTAGAAAGATGGCTTGAGCCCAGGAATTGGAGATCAGCTAGCATAATGTAGCAAGATCTGTCTCAAAAACAAACAAATGAAACAAAAAAAAAAATGAATGTGTGTGGTGCTGAACAATGAGTGCTGAACACTCATTGACTTGGGTCGCCGAGGCAGGAGGATCAGGTCAAGGCCAGTCTGGAAAACTTAATAAGACTGTCTCAAAACCAGTCAAAAGGACTGGACATGTGGTTGAGTATCCCTAGGTTAATCTCCAGGACTGCAAACACACACACACACACACACCAAAAAAAAAATTATTAGGATGCTTTGTTGCCAATGTTTTGGCTGGGCACAGAATCACGAGCCACCACACACCTTGTAGATTCAAACAGCAATTCTTTATTCCCAAACTCACACCGGCCTCTACACACGTTTTGGGGAAATCCAAGTTCTTCCGCACAATTCATGTCCCAAAATACTTTCTCAATTCCATGAGAACTCAACAGGAACTCAGGCAGCAGGATACGCCCTATTCCCAGCAGCAATAACCTTAAACCTGGAACTTCCCTAAACCCAGATTGTCTTAAACCGGGAACGCCTTAAACCCAAATTATCCTAAACCGGGATACTTCCTAAAACCTGCAGGATACACCCTAAACCTGGATCCACCCTGGTCATTGAGCAGGGTCACCTTTCTCAAACACACATGCAATGTCAAAGCGAATTTCCAAGGCAAGTCCATTTAACATGGGGTACGCTGGCAAGGAAATTTCGATGCGTCATTCCTACTTGGCAATGGCCCTCAGCACTTTGTGCTACAAGTAACAGAAAACCCTCTTCAAAACTGCCTTAAACAGGTTTGAGGATGGTGTTATCTTTACTAGAATGGTGTCCTGGGTTCCATCCCCAGCACTGATGATAAGTTCCAAAATGGGATGGCTTCCCAGTTCGCTAGCCAATTGTTTCAACTAGGATTATTTTCTTGGGCTTCCCCAGCATATTTGCAAAGTAGTTTCTCCCACTCTCTGTTATGACATATTGCTGTTAATAGCATATTAGCATAATGATTCAGGTAAGACCCTTTCTTTTGTAGTCTCCACCTTTATTCCCCCCATTTATTTTTATTTTTATTTTGTTTTATACCAAGGATTGAACCCAGGGGCACTTAACCACTGAGCCATATCCCCAGCCCATTTTTTTATTAATATTTATTTTTTAGTTTTTTGGTGGACACAACATCTTTATTTTATTTTTATGTGGTGCTGAGGATCAAACCCAGCGCCTCGCGCATGCAAGGCGAGCGCATTACCGCTTAAGCCACATCCCCGGCCCTCCCCAGCCCATTTTTACTTTTTATTTTGAGACAGGGTTTCACTAAGTTGCTGAGATTGGCTTTGAACCCGCAATCCTCCTGCCTCAGTCTCCTAAGCCACTGGGATTACAGGTATGTATCACAGACCCCACCACCCCCACATTCTTTTTTCTCTTTTAATTTTTTTTAGTTGTCTTTATTTTATTTATATATGGTGTTGAGAATCAAACTCAGTTCCTTACACATGCTAGGCAAGCGCTTTACCACTGAGCCACAACTCCAGCTCAACCACTCCCATTCTAACCTCTATTCTTATTCCCTTTAACCTCTAGGCACCCACTCAGATAGATATCTTTGATATGTTTGTGATGCCAGTCTGATTTCCTTCTACTTTCCACTATCATAAGTAGTTAAGTGGGTATGTAAAATTCACATAAATGATGCTGCGCCATCATTTATGTTCCTATTATTTATTTTTGCACACTGCTGGCAGGCAAACCCAGTGTCTCACAGCTTGTAATCACTCTGCCTCTGAGCCACATCCCCAGTCTATCTTTTTTTGCTTTTAAAAATTAATGTTTTTCCTGCCTGCACAGCAAATGATGCAATGTTTGTAAAACTGCTTTGACAGGAATAAAGTGTGTTTTTGCAAACTGTTAAAAAAAAAATTAATGTTTTGAGCCAGGCATGGTGGCGCATGCCTGTAATCCCAGCACTTGGGAGGCTGAGTCAGGAGGATCGCGAGTTCAAAGTCAGCCTCAGCAACTGCAAGGCTAAGCAACTCAGGGAGACCCTGTCCCTAAATAAAATACAAAATAGGCTTGGGGAGGATGTGGCTCAGTGGTTGAGTGCCCCTGAGTTCAATCTCCGGTACCCCCTCCACCTCTCAAAAAATGACATTGTGGGCCGGGGTTGTGGCTCAGCGGTAGAGCGCTTGCTGAGCATGTGTGAGGCACTGGGTTCCATTCTGACACCACATAAAAATAAACAAAATAAAGGTATTGTGTCAAATCTACAACTAAAAACTTTATTTTAAAAATATTAACATTGTTCTGGCAGTGTGGTACATACCTTTAAGACAAGGTTCTTAGGAGGCCGAGGCAAGAGAATCACAATTTCAAGACCAGCCTAGGCAACTTGGTAAGCCCCTGTCTCAAATCAAAATGAAAAAGAAGGGCTGGGTCTGGGCATGGTGGCACATACCTGTAATCCCAGTGGCTCTGGAGGCTGAGGCAGGAGGATTACCAGTTCAAAACTAGCCTCAGCAATTTAGCGAGGACCTAAGCAACTCAGTGAGACCCTGTCTCAAAATAAAATATAGAAAAGGGCTGGGGATGTGACTCAGTGGCTAAGTGCCCCTGGGTTCAATCCCTTGTACAAAACGAAGGAGAAGGAGAAGGAGAAGGAGAAAGAAGGGAGAAGAAGGAAGGAGGAGGAGAAGGAAGGAGGAGGAGAAGGAAGGAGGAGGAGGAGGAGGAGGAGAAGGAGGAGGAGAAGGAGGAGGAGGAGGAGAAGGAGGAGGAGGAGGAGGAGGAGGAGGAGGAGGAGGAGGAGGAGGAGGAGGAGGAGCAGCATTTGGGATGTAGCTTCCCAGGCCTGTGTGAGGCCGTGTTCCATCCCTAGCACTGAAACAAAAAGAAAAACACATTGTTTTGTGATACATTCTTGTTGTTTTTCTAACTCATAGTTTCCAACTTGCATGTACTTTCTTTTTTCTTTTCTTTCCTTTTCTTTTTTTTTTTTTTTTTAGTTGTAGATGGACACAATACCTTTATTTTATTTGTATGTGGTGCCCGGGATTAAACCTAGTGCCTTGCGCATGCTAGGCAAGTGCTCTACCACTGAGCCACAACTCCAGTCTTATACTTTCATATTAATGGTAGTAATATTAGTACTTAAATACCACATAACTCTGTAACAGGTGCTTTAAATGTTTTCACTTACATACTTTTTATTACAACCCTGTGAGATAGATATTATTCTCATTTTGTAGATGAGTGTGAGGCATGGAGAGTTTACTAAATTCTACTTCTATTGTCTAGAGTCAAACTAGTAAGTGGTGGAGATGGAATTTCAACTCATGCACTCCACCTCCAAAATCCAGGCACATATCCAATGTTTTGTTCATTCAGACCCTTGATGATAGTAGATTTCCTTCTACTTTCCACTATCATAAAAAAATGCTGGGTTGGGGATGTGGCTCAAGCGGTAGCGCGCTTGCCCGGCATGCGTGCGGCCCGGGTTCGATCCTCAGCACCACATACCAACAAAGATGTTGTGTCCGCCGAGAACTAAAAAATAAATATTAAAAATTCTCTCTCTTTCTTTAAAAAAAAATGCTAAAATAAGCAAATTCTTAGATTACTGTGAAAATTCCTTTAAATTATATAGCTATGGGCATGTTTGGACCTGCCAATTATTGCCAGACTGCTTTTGTTGTTGTTGTTGTTGTTTGTGGTACCAGGGGTTGAACCCAGGGGCATTTTATCACTGCACTATTTTCCCAGCCTTTTTTTTTTTTAATGTTGAGACAGTCTCCCTAATTCCCAGGCTGGCTTTGTATTTGTGATCCTCCTGTTTCAATCACCCCAGTCACTGGTATTACAGAAGTGCACCACCACACCTGGCTCAGATTGCTTTTCAGAATTGCTGTATCATGCCCAGCATGGTGGTACATACTTGTAATCCCAGCAGCTAGGGAGGCCAAGGCAGGAGCATTATGAGTTCAAAGCCAGCCTTAGCAATTTATCGAGGCCCCAAGCAACTTAGGGAGACCCTGTCTCAAAACAAAATATAAAAAGGGCTAGGGATGTGGTTCAGTGCATAAGCACACCTGGGTTTAATCCCCTGTTCCACCAACAAACAAACAGACAAACAAACAAATGGCTTGTATCATTTATGTTCCTTGTGCCATTACATAAAAATAAATATCCACATCCTTACCAGTCCTTTGGGTTGTTAATTGTGGTCTTTGCCAGTTTGATGGATATAAAATGGCATATTTTTAAAAATATTTTTTAGTTATACATAGACACAATATCTTTATTTTGTTTATTTATTTATTTTTATATGGTGCTGAGGATTGATCCCAGTGCCTCATATGTGCAAGGCAAGTGCTCTGCCACTGAGCCACAACCCCAGCCCAAATGGCATCCTTTGGTTATTATTTTTTTTTTTTTTTTGAGAGAGAGAGAGAGTTTTAATATTTATTTTTTAGTTATCCGCGGGCACAACATCTTTGTTTGTATGTGGTGCTGAGGATCGAACCCCGGCCGCACGCATGCCAGACGAGCGCACTACCGCTTGAGCCACATCCCCAGCCCATCTTTTGGTTATTTTGATATGCATTCTCTGATTATAATAAATTAAACAGGAGTTTTTTTGTGTGTATGATACTGGAGATTGAACCCAGGAATGATAATTTACCTCTGAGCTAAATCCCCAGTCCTTTTTATTTTGAGACAGGGTCTCACTAAGTTGCTTAGGGTATACCTTAGTTGCAGAGATTGGCCTCTGTCTTTTTATTTTTTAGTTATCAGTAGGCCTTTATTTTATTTATTTATACACGATGCTGAAAATTGAAGCCAGAGCCTCACAAAATGCTAGGAAGCACTCTACCACTGAGCTACAACCCAGCCCCTGGCCTCTATTTTTCCATCCTCTTACCTCAGCCCACCAAGTCTCTGGGACTACAGGGGTGAGCCACTGTGCCCGGCTCATTTATGTATAGATATTTTTAATATGTGAAACTAAGATTATCTATATTCTTTTCTCATTTTTTTCCCATTTGATTTCTTGTCTTGTTGGTTTGCAGAAATTCTTTATATATTCTAAACATTAATCCTGTGTTTGTTTTAAATTCTGCAGTGCCTTCTCCCAATATCTACTTACATCCTTAAACCTTTTTCTATTTGATTGTCCTGTTGTATTTTTGTGTATTCTAGACATTATTTCTTTGTTCTTAACTTTGTAATATCTTCTCTCTTCATGTTAACTTTGTCTTTGCTGTCATTAGTTAAATAGATATCCTGAATTTTGAGAGTTTCTGTTTGTGTTTGTTCGATTTTTTGTCCTAGAGACCAAACTCAGCACCTTGTTCATGGTAGGCATATGCTCAACCACTGAGTCACATTCCAGCAGATGTCCTAATGGTTTAAAATCTTGTTTATGAAGTCTGTGTGTGTGTGTGTGTGTGTGTGTGTTTTATTGGAAATTCAACCCAGGTCCTTGCACATGCTGGGCAAATCCTCTACCAATGAACTATATCTCCAGCCCTATTCTTTTTGTACCCCTAGGTAATATGATTTTCCTACATTTTCTTACATTAGCTTGATAGTTTTATCTTTCACATTTAGGTCCTTGATCCATTTGGATTCCATTTTCTATATGGTTTCAAATGAAAATACAGCTTTCTTCTCCCTACAGTGAATTCGTTTTTCTCCCACCATATAAAAAATAATCTTCCAAGTGCTTATTATGTCACCTTTAACACATATTAAGTTTCCATGTGTATATACTTTATTTCTAAGTCTCCGTGCTATTCCATTGGAATTTTTCTTTGTTAAGTGCCAGTTGAATGATGTTTTTATTACTGTGGCTCTGTGGTAGAGCCAGTTCTACCAGTAGAGCAGGTATCTCTACTTTATTTTTCCCCTTCATAATATATGTTGTTTTTGTAGATCTTACTCTTTCATATTCAGTTTAGAGGAGGTTTTACTGATGTTATTGAATATGTCTAGACTAATTTGGGAGGTAACTGGCAACTTTATGTGGGACATTCCCTCTGAATTCAGTGTGGCTGGCTGACTGAGAAGCCTTCCCTGGCTATACTAAATTAAGTAGCACCATCACTCCTTGTCACTCTCGACTATCTATCTCTTTATCTTATTTGACTTTTTCTTTTTTAGTATAGCGTTTCTTTCTGTTATTTCACTGCTTTTCTACTAGAATGTGAGATTAATGGGGACAGGTGCTTTGTTTTGTTCTCTTTTAGGCAGCATTGAAGAAACTGCCAAGAGAGAATGTATGCTTTTATGCACAATCCCTAGCACCCACAACATCTGGACTATGGTAGGTACTCTGAATATTTGTTAAACATGAATTAAAATCTTCACACTGCTGAGATCATCCCAAGTATGACATTTATTCAGGACTTCTTATGTCCTGAATGGAGTTTAATTTTTTTTTCTTGACAAACTTCTTAGGCATTGCTTTTATGCTAATTTCTATAGTCAACAAACTCATGCATATCAGCCTGCCACCTGTTTTTGTAAATAAAGTTTTATTGAAACACATACACATTCATTCTTTTTTATGTAAATTTTTATTTATATATGACACAAGAATGTATTACAATTTTTATTACATATATAGAGCCCAATTTTTCATATCTCTGGTTGTATACATAGTATATTCACACCAATTCGTGTCTTCATACATGTCCTTTGGATAGTAATGATCATCACATTCCACCATCAATAATTACCCCATCCCCGGTCCCTTCCCTTCCAACCCCTCCACATTTATTCTTTTAACAATTGTCTGTGGCTGCTTTGTACTATAATGCCAGATTTGAGTAGCTTCAATAGAGACCATATGACTGACAAAATGCAAATTATTTACTGTCTGTCCCTTTATGGAAAAGATTTGTTTATCCTGGAAATACTCTACAGTTTAGTTGCTATTGTAGACAGTATTGTATTTTTTAGTACTTTGTTTTTGTTGGGGGGAGGGATACTGAAGATCAAATCCATGGCATTGCACATGCTAGGCAAGCACTCTACTACTGATTCCAGCCCTTTATTACATTTTTTAAGGTGGTTATCCCAGTGAGTCGGAATATATAGCTAGTGGTAGAGTGTTCACTAGCGTGCTTGAGGCCATAGGGTGTGATCCCAATCGCCAGCATCCCCCCCCCAAAAAATGCTTACTGTTTCAATAGCTTGCCTGTTGATTCTTTTGTTTTGTTTTCCCTACAGATTGTCATATCATTGACAAACAATGACTGTTGTATCTCTTACTTTTCTATTCTTATATACTTCTTTCACTTTTTCTTGTCTGAAAAAAATGGCCTAACTCTCCCATGCTCTAGGAAATACTTATGTTAATAACTAGCTTCCATGACTTAGTCTTGATCTTAATGCTATTGCATCAATTTTTTTTCTACTAAGTATGAAGGAAAAATTGTGATTTTTTTCAATCCTTTAGCTCATTAATGTGGTCAACGATATTGACAGATTTTCTGCTATTGAGCCATTGTGTTCTCTTGCCATAACTCCTATGTGTCATGATGTATCATTTAAATACCCTGTGGAATTTAGTTACCTATTATCTTATTTAGGATATTTTCATTGTTAAATTCCTTAATTGACATTCCAAGTTCTATAGACGATGACTTCTTCCTATCTGTACAACCTTCTCTGCCGAAACTGCAAGCCAAGCACAGGGCAGGATGCCAGGCTACAGCAACAGCTAAGATATAGTCCTTATGTTTTTTAACCAGTCCCCTTTTATGGGTGTTAATTCACAAGATATGAAAGGATTCAGCCATGATTTGAATCTTTGAATTCTTCTTCTTCTTCATTTTTTTTTTTTTTTTTTTAGGGTACTGAGTATTTAACCCAGGGGCACTTTACCACTAAGCTAAATTCCCAGGCCTTTTAATTTTGAGGCTAGGACTCACTAAGTTTCCTAGGGCATTACTAAATTGCCGAGGCTGGCCTTGAATTTGACATTCTCCTGTCTCAGACTCAGAGTTGCTGGGATTACAGGCCCTTACAACCAAGCCCATTTCTAGACTCTAGAAATTTCCATGATAATGGCAGGAACAGGCATTTATAGAATTTATGTATTCATGAAAGCTGTGTGAATAAAAGGCTTCTTCCCAAAGTGAAGACCTTTAGCACTGGTCAAGCATGTCAACTTTCTTTTTCTATGGATACAGTTCGATGTTCTTGTTTATGTATTATCTTTGGTTTTTTGTTTTTTAAATTTTAGTTGTAGATGGACACAATACCTTTCTTTCTTCTTCCTTCATTCCTTCCTTTCAGTCTGATGCTCTTGTTTATGTATTATCTTTATTTTTTTTAACTTTAGTTGTAGATGGACACAATAACTTCCTTTCTTCTTTCTTTCTCTTTCCCTCCCTTCCTCCCTCCCTCCCTCCCTCCCTTCCTTCCTTCCTTCCTTCCTTCCTTCCTTCCTTCCTTCCTTCCTTCCTTCCATGTGGTACTGAGGTTGAAACCCAGTGCCCCACACATGCTAGGCAAGTGCTCTACCACTGAGCCCCAGCCCAGCCCGGATCATCTTCCTTAATGTCCTTTCACGTTTGCCTTTTCCACTCATCTCTATCGGTGTGGCTCCTGCACAACCTAAAAGCAAGATGGAACCATGGAAAGCTTGTAACACAAGAGCTCCCATGTGAGAGACAAAGGTAGCTTTCAATTTTAGCTATGTCATTTCCTAGCTAGATCACCTGGGACATAATGCATACAATCCATTTCCTCATCTGTCAAATTGGGAATAAAAATACTTTCATTACAAAAGCATACAACAAACTAAACTGTATGAATATTTTCAACACAGGGCCCTACAAGTTGCCAGGATTTCTATTACTGTCCTTCTGTGATCATTCCTGACCACAAGAAGGCCATGAAGTCTTTCCTTCTCACCTCTGACTTTTGACAGCAGCTACATAGAATCACTCACTTCACATTTCATCACCTTCCCTGCGTGGTAATTCTGCGTGTATCTGTTTTGACTTCTGGCTCTACCATTTAATCATTTTGGTATCTTGGGCAAATAATTTAAATTCTCACAAAGTCTATTTTCTCATCTCCATCTCATCTGCAAAAAGATCTGTAGCACCTGTTTCCATAGGTCTGCCAGACAAATTATCAATATGCATAAAACCCAGCAGTCTTGGCCCTATAAAATGTGTTTTTTTTTAATATTTTTTTTAGTTGTATGTGGATACAATACCTTTATTCATTTATATGTGGTACTAAGGATTGAACCCACATTGGCTCCTCATTTGCTGGGCGAGTGCTCTACTGCTAAGCCACAACCCCAGCCTTAAAGTGTGTTTTGTTGCTGTTTTTTTGTTTTTGTTTTTGTTTTGTTTTGCTTTGTTTGGTACTGGAGATTGAACTCAGGGCGCTTTACCACTGAGCTATATTCCCCAGCCCTTTTTATAAGTTACTGAGGCTGACCTCAAACTTGATATTCTTCTGCCTCAGCTCCCAAGTTGATGGAATTACAAGTGTGCCACATAAGTCTTTGTACCTGTTAATTGTTTTCAATTCTAGTATTATTAACAAGAATGTATGCTTCCTAAGGGGAGAAACTATGTTTTTTAAAATATTTATTTTCTAGTTGTAGTTAGACACAATACCTTTATTTCACTTATTTATTTTTATGTGTTGTTGAGGATCAAAGCCAGGGTCTCGCATGTTCGAGTTGAGTGCTCTACCACTGAGCCACATGAACTATGTTTTTTTTAAAAAAAAAATTATTTAGTTGTAGATAGACACAATACCTTTGTTATTTTTATGTGGTGCTGAGGATCAAACCCAGCTCCTTGCACATGCTTGGCAAGTACTCTACCACTGAGCCACAACTGCAGCCCCAGAAACTACATTTTGTAGTACAGAATTATGATTATGAGCACAGACTTTAGGTTTTTTTGTGTGTATAGTGCTAGGCATAGAAAACAGGGCCTCTGGGCTGGGGATGTGGCTCAAGCGGTAGCGCGCTCGCCTGGCATGCGTGCGGCCCGGGTTCGATCCTCAGCACCACATACCAACAAAGATGTTGTGTCCGCCGAGAACTAAAAAAAAATAAATATTAAAAATTCTCTCTCTCTCTCTCTCTCTCTCTCCTCTCTCACTCTCTCTTAAAAAAAAAAAAAAAGAAAACAGGGCCTCAAGCATAACAGGCAAGAGCTCAACCCTCAGCCCCAGATGGAATTTGGGGTTCAAATTCAAACCCCACTCAGGGGCTAAGACTGTAACTAAGTAGTAGAATGTAGGTTTAGGATTGTTTAATGCCATGGATTTGATTTGGCAGCAGGGTGGGGGTGGGGATGGTACTGGTGATTTCACCCAGGGACACTTTACCACTGAACCACATCCCCAGTCTTTTTTTAATATATTTTTTTAAGTTGTCAATGGACCTTTATTTATTTACTTTTATGTGGTGCTGAGAATCTAACCCAGTGCCTCACACATGCTAGGTAAGAGTTCGATCACTATGCCACAACCTCAGCCCCAGTCTTTTTATTTTAAGATAGGGTCTTGCTAAATTGCTTAGGGTGGAACTTGAGATTCTTATACCTTAGCCTCCCAGGTCACATGAATTACAGGCATATGTCACCATGACCAGCCATTGCCCTGGATTCGATTCCTAGCACCAAAACAAACCCCTGTTTAGGCCTTAGTTTTCTATTCCTGCAGAATGAGTATAATCAAAGAACTCCATTCCTAGAGATTGCTGTAGGGATTAAATGAGATAACCCACTCATTTAAGAGCACAGTGCCTGGTTGTAAATATTAATTTAGTGTACTAAATATTTTAACACTTACTAAATGTTTTATTCTAAATACTTTATTTCTGTGAACCCCAATCCCCTACCCAACTTAACATGACTCATCTAATAGAATTTCAAATATTTTTTGAATGAATGAGTGAGTGAATCAATGAATGCTGACTTGTAGGCCAAAAGAATCTCACTTGTGTGAACTCGTCTGTCCCAGGTTAACACTCTACATTCTTCTTCAATGAGTTGATTTCTAAGCCATGACACTCAGCATCCGTGAAAATCAGGAAGAAATTATGAAAAATGGGAGTTTTCAGACCCTGGCTTTTTAACTTTAAAGAAATCACTAGTGCTTTAGTGCTTGAATGTATTTTTCAGAACTGAAAAAATGAATTTTAAAAAGTTGTTCTAGGAAAAAATGTTAAAATATACAACATTCAGGGTCATGGAGAACATTGAGCAAGGCGTACCTTTTTGGAGAAAATAAAGGTCAGTGCAACTATTATTGAGGGTGTGTGTTTACCCTAAGGAAATAATTAAGGATGTTCACAAATGTGTATCATAAGGTTATTTATCTTAGTGGTGTGTCTGATAGCAAGAAATGGAAATAATCCAGATGTCAAATAAAAGAGGATGGAATACTTAAATATTACTTCATCCATACTATAAGATATCATTTTGAAAAAAATTTGCAAATTTAACGACATGGAAATATTCCAGTTAGTTAACATTAACTATGTGAACTTAGTCTCCTTATCATTAAGTGGTAATACTAATATTGCCTTTCTTAAAGGGTTATTAGGAGGATTAATGAGTTATTATATGTTAAAAAAATTGGGATAGTACCTGGCCCATCATAAACATTTATAGGCAGAAATTGTAGCCAGAGGTGGGGTTGAACCCTGGGGTTCAATTCCCAGTAATTAACACACACAAAAGAAGGAGGAGGTGGAGGAGGAGGAGGAGGAGGAGGAGGAGGAGGAGGAGGAGGAGGAGGAGGAGAAAAAGAAGAAACTGTACTCATCCAGGAATTTTAAGGAAAAAAAAATAGAAACAATGTGTATGGAATGCTATTTTCTATTTATTTTTATTTTTTATGTTTTTGTGGTGTTAGAAATCAAACCCAGGGCCTTGCACATGCCAGACAAGTACTCTAACACAAAGCCACAGCCCCAGCCCCTAGTTGTTTGTTTTTGCTGGGAACAGGGGATTGAACCCAGGGCCCCTTTACTGAGCCACATACTTTGTCATTTTAATTTTTTTATTTTGAGCAGGGTATCACTACCCTGCTCAGGGCCTCACTGAATTGCTAAGACTGGCTTCAAACCTGTGATTTTTCCTGCCTCAGCCTCCTGGTCACTGCAATTATAGACATGGGCCATCACATCATGCTTGGCTGCTAATTTAAACAATAATATGTACAGAAGCCAGGCACATTGGTTTGGGAGGTTTGAGGCAAGGGGGGAGGTGGCTGGGGTTGCAGCTCAGTGGTAGAGTGCTCACCTAGCACATGCGAGGCCCTGGGTTCAATCCTTAGCACCACATAAAAGTAAATAAATAAAACAAAGGTATTGTGTCATGTACAACTAAAAATATATATATATATAAAAGGGAACTTGGGGATGTGGCTCAGTGGTAAAGTGCCCCACACCCCTGGGTTTAATCCCTGCTATAAACAAACAAACAAACAAAAACCAGAAAAATAAAAGAAAGAAAAAGAATATTGCTTTAATAGGGAACTAAGGATGTCTGTCTAGAATTTTCCACTCTGTGCCAGCTGTTTAGTCAGGTGGCCTGAGTACAAGTGTGAAGAGGGAGTCAGGTTCTCCTACACTTTGAAAGTTGAGCTCTCTTCTCAAATGAGAGAGCATCCTAGCCCCAGGATGCCCTTAGGCAGTGTCAGGTTCTTAATAATGATGGTGACCAACAATGTAAAATCAACTCTGAACAGGATGTGAGTCACCACACTGGCTTTTTGTCAATCTGACTGTAATTGTTTGTGTTTTTCCTTGGTGGTGTGAATGTGAACTGAGACTAAATTTAAAAAACAAACATACCAGAAAATAAACATCTAAATAAGTAGTTCCCTTCAAAGTTTTTTTTTTTTTGAGAAAGTTTTTATTTATAAAACTTTGTTATTGTTCAAATAATTTCTTGGAGTGGGGAGGGGAGAAATCAAGTTCATTGATTTCAAAATTAGTTTATATGAAATATATTTCTAGCTCTTTTTTAAAAATAATTTTTTTAGTTGTAGATGGACACAGTACCTTTATTTTATTTTTATGTGGTGCTGAGGATCGAACCCAGTGCCTCACACATACTAGGTGAGCACTCTACCCCTGAGCCACAATCCCAGCCCTAGCTCTTTCTAAAAAAAAATATTTTTCACTGTAGATAGACACAATACGTTTATTTTATTTATGTATTTTTATGTGGTGCTGAAGATCGAACTCAGTGCGTCACATATACTCTGCAAGTGCTCTGCCACTGAGCCACAACCCAGCCCATTTTCTAGCATTTAATTTGTTTTATTATTATTTTGGTACTAGGGATTGAGCCCAGGGGTACTTTACCACTGAGCCATATCCCCATCCCTTTTAATTTTTTATTTTGAGACATGGTCTCACCAAGATGCTCAGAGCCTTGTTAAATTGCTGAGGCTGGACTCAAGGCTGGCTTCAAAGTTGTAATCCTCCTGCCTTAGTTTTCCTGTTGCTGGGATTACAGATTGGAGTCACTCTGCCCGGCTAGCTCTTAATTTATTGAAATGATGATACCCAGAACTTTTCAAAGTGCAGTAAGATGAGCATCCTCATGTTTCTAGTGGCATTGTAAATTTGAGAAAACCCATCAGAAAGCAATTTGGAAGTAAATATCAAGAACCACCAACCGGGGGCTGGGGATATGGCTCAGTTGGTAGAGTGCTTGCATCACATGCACAAGGCCTTGGGTTCAATCTCCAGCACACACACACACACACACACACACACACACACAAAAGAACCACCAACCGGGCGCTATGGTACATGCCTGTAGCCTCAGCTACCAGAGGATGAGGCAAGAGGAACACAAGTTTCAGGCCAGCTTGAAGGCCATCTCAAAATAAAAAGGGTGAGGGAAGGTGCTCAGGATGTAATTCTGTGGTACAGTTAGTGCCCCTGGGTTCAATCCCTAGTCCTGGAAATAAAAACAACAAATAACTGTCAATTAAAAGGAAAATAAATAAATAAACAAATGCTCATGCCCTTTGACCTGGCTGTTCTATTTCTGGTAATTCAGGTTGAGGAAATAAGCTAAGGTATGGGGAAAGAAATTTTTCATAAAAATAAAAAATACTGGGCTGGGGATGTGGCTCAAGCGGTAGCGCGCTCGCCTGGCATGCGCGGGGCCCGGGTTCGATCCTCAGCACCACATACAAACAAAGATGTTGTGTCCACCGAAAACTAAAAAATAAATATTAAAATTCTCTCTCTCTCTTTAAAAAAAAATAAAAAATTAAAAATATTGAAAAACCCAAGTGTTCAACAAAAGAATCACAGTTCAGTAAATGATGGCAAATTCATTTGATGAACTATTGTGCAGCCAATAAAGTTACTATTATGAAGACCCTACAGCAATATGAAAAATGTTGATGATATAATATTAAATTAGTTTAGCATGTTACAAATTATATGTACATTATTACCACTTTTTTTTTAAACTGGAGATTGAACCCAGAGGGTCTTTACCTCTGAGCTACATTCCCTGACCTTTTGTTTTGTTTAGTTTTGTTTATTTTAAGACAGTATCTCCATAAATTGCTTAGGGCCTCACTAAATTACTGAGGCTGGTCTTGAAATTACAATCCTCCTGCCTTAGCCTTCTAAATTGCTGTGATTACAGGCGTGTGCCACCATGCCCAGAACTATCTTTAACAGTATGCATTAAGGAAAGATAAGCAAACCACACCAAAATAATAACAGCATTTTGTGTTGTAGAGGTACAGTTGTCACTGGATGAGGTACAAGGAGGTCCCCAGAAGGGAGAAAGGGACTTCAACTCAGCCCTGGCAAGTTCTTTGTTTTATTTATTTATTTAGTTACCAGCAATTGAACCAAGGGGTGCTTTACCACTAAGCCACATCCTCAGCCCTTTTTACTTTTCATTTTTTTTCTTTAATATTTATTTATTTATTAGTTCTCGGCGGACACAACATCTTTGTTGGTATGTGGTGCTGAGGATCGAACCCGGGCCGCACGCATTCCAGGCGAGCGCGCTACCGCTTGAGCCACATCCCCAGCCCCTTACTTTTCATTTTGAGACAGGATCTAGCCAAGTTACTTAGGGCCTCACTAAATTGCTGAGGCTGGCCTTGAACTTGTGATCCAATACTGCCTCAGCCTCCCCTGTGGCTGGGATTACAGGTATGTGCTGCTAGGCCAGGCAGCCGATTCTTGATTTAACTACAGAAATTAATTTCAGGATGTGTCAAAAGAGGCACAAGTAGGGGCTGGGTTGTGGCTCAGCGGTAGAGTGCTTGCCTCACATGTATGCAGCCCTGGGTTCAATCCTCAGAACCACATAAAAATAAATAAATAAAATGAAGGTATTGTGTCCAATACAACAACAACAAAAAAATCTTTAACAAAAAAAAGAGGCACAAGTAGAGATTTATTCAGGAAAGCCAATAATAGAGTAAGGCAAAAGGAGTGTGATACTCGGTTGCTGGAGAGTAGGACAGCTCTGAGGGCCTCAGGTTCCTTCTTTTAAAGAAAACCTTGTAATTAGGGGTAGGGATGAGCCTAATGAGCTCAGTTCCTTTGATTGTGGAACACAGAGTAGGTCCTAATGATCTGGTTCTTTTCAAGATCCTCAGGATGACATTTCTAGTTAATAGATAGCACTTGGACTGCACCTGTATCTTGGTTCTTTCAAAGTTTCTCTTTCTAGGCTTCTTTTAATTGGTCTAAAAGTACATCCTGTAAACTAACCAAGAATATAGGCACTATTTAACTGGATTTGCAGTATTTAGGCCTGGAGGAAAACAAGCCTGGAGTTTCTGTTTTTAATATTTATTTTTTAGTTGTAGTTAGACACAATATTTTATTTATTTATTTGTTTGTTTATTTATTTATTTATTTTTATGTGGTGCTGAGGATTGAATCCAGGGCCTCACACTTGCTAGGCCAGCACTCTACTGCTGAGCCACAACCCCAGCCCTCCTGGAGTTTTTAGATTTAAAGTTACAATTCCTGTTTCCTTCCCTATTTGTCTCCTTTTTACCTATCCTTATTTCTCTACCCTACCTCAGGCTGATAGGTAATTTCCTTCTTTCTTTCTTTCTTGTACTGGAGATTGAACTCAGGGTTCTCTACTGCCGCAGTCTGGCTGGGCACAATTCAGGAGCCACTTGTCAAAAGAAACGAACTTTATTTTTAGAACCACACAGGCCAAACAAAACAGCTCCTCAGGAAAAACCCTCAGAGCCCAACTGCCACCACTGGCTTCCTACAAGCCTCTCACACAAAACCCAAGCCTCTCCCACTCCCCCAATCCTCCTGCTCTTGAGGCCGATTGGCTGGGTCATGTGGGCGGAGCCAAAGAAGTCCCCCAATGAGCAGCTCCGTGGTCTGAAAGGGCAGGGAAACAGCCCAATGAGCATCACCACAGAGGAGCCAATCAGCTAGATGTTGCTGGGGCCGCTGTGAGCCAATCATCAGCCGGCAGCTGGAAGTTTGCTGGCAGCTGGAAGTTTGTTGGGGCCCCTTCGGCTGTGGCTCTCAACACTCTACCACTGAGCTATATCCCCAGCTCTTTTATTTTATTTATTTATTTATTTTAATTTCAAGATGGTCTTGCTAAGTTGCTCATGTTGGCTCAAATTTGTGATCCTCCTGCTTCAGCCTCACAAATCACCAGAATTATACATACATCACCATGCCCTGTGATGATTTCCTTTTAAAAATCTCAATAGAGCTTATTGATTTTATCTTTAAAATTAATTTATTTAATAAGGATAAAATCTACATAAGAACCATATAAGATAATCAATTCTATCTAAGGTTCCCCTTTTACCTATTAATTAATTATTTAATTTTTTAATGTTGGGGATCAAAACCAGGGTCTCACACATGGTAGGCAAGCACTCTATCACTGAGTCATATCCCCAGCCCTATTAACTTGTGATTATTTTAAAAATTGAATTCATCTATATAGAAGATAAAGATTTGCGGCCAACATGGATGTTCAAAAGAATGTGTCATACACCTTATAGGTGCTTATGAATTGTGCATCCCAAAACTGTTTTGGAGAGTGGGAAGGTCCCTGGAATGAGAACCCTACCTCCAGGATGAACCACCACCACCAGCGCCCCCCCCCCCTTTTTTTTTTTTTTTGCTCTGGGGTTTAAGCCCAGGGGTGCTTTACCTTTGAACTACATCCCTAGTTCTTTCTTTTTTCTTCTGGGACAGGGTCTTGCTAAATTGCACAGGCTGGCCTTGAACTTTCCATCCTCTTACCTCAGCCTTCCAAGTTGCTAGGATTACAGGCATATGCTACTGCATCCAATGATTATCATAATTTTGAAGTAAGCAATGCTCATTTGTATTTATAAGTTTTGCCCTGTTTTAAAAGAATCAGTCATAACAGGGTTCTAGACCTCAGCTTGACCTTAAATTGGGCCCATTCCTGAAATTCAGGCCTTATCAGGTGTGCCTGATAAGTTAGGTGGCCTACCTTACAGTCATTGTTAAAATTTATTAAGCATTTACTATATCTTGGGCACTTGCTAAAAACTTTGCAAAAAGTACCATATTCTAAATTTAAATTTAAGTGTATTTTTAAATCGATACATAAAAATTGAACATATTTATGGAGTACCATGTATACATTGTGTAGTATTCGGATCATATTTAAACTTTTTTTTTTTTTTTTTTTGCAGTACTGGAGATTAAACTCAGGACTTCACACATGCTAGGCAAATACTCTGCCGCTGAGCTAGATCCCCAGCCTGTTTCCTTTTATTTTGAGACAGGGTCTCACTAAATCGACAAGCTGGCCTCAAACTTGCTGTCCTTCTGTGTTAGCCTCCTGAGTGACAGAGATTACAGCCTTATGCTATTGTGCCAAACTGTCACACTAGACAAATGTTAAGATCCTTGATTTAGGAACTACTGTTCCAGCAACATCATTTACCAGAACTGGAAATTATTTTCAGACATTCAGAAATTAGATCTTGCTTTTTCTTGGAAGCAAGACTGGATCACTCTTTTCTGTTTTCTAGGAACTGGCAATCAGAGAAGTGAGGACAGGTCTCAGGAGGATTTCAGTGTTGGGACTGGGTTTTGAAAGATGAGTACAATTTCAAAGGCAAGAGAGAAAAGACAAGGACAAATGAAAGTTGGTTGAGAGGACAGTTAAGTCTTCCAACTTGTACAAGTAAAGTAAGATTTGAGCCAACACTTCCTCTTCTAGGAATTTACTCCAGGAAAACTATTAAGAGAGACTAGGGTGTAGCTAAGTGATATATGTGCTTAGCATATGCGAGATCCTGGGTTCAATCCCCAGCATGTGTGCGTGCATGTACACACACACACACACATACACACACACACAGAAGAAGAGAAAGAGGAAGGGGAAGAAGAAAAGAAAAAAAAAAGCAAAACTAATAATTCTGATTGCCTGTGTTATGTTATTCATAATTATAAAATAAGTGAATAAGTAAAACCTAGAAAGAACCAATATATCCTACAGTAATGATAGAATACAATGTATATAGTAAAAATTATGCAACTATTTAAAATGTTAACTGTAGAAAATTTAATGCATGAAAAAATGTTCACAATATATAAAGTGAAAAACTCAAGACATAAAACATGACTGATATGATTCCATTTTTAAAATGCATATGTATATCACTTACTCATTCAATTATGATTTTTTTTACCCCTGGTACTGGGAGTTGAACTCAGGGTCTTGAACATACCAGCCCTTTCTATGTATTTTGTTTTATTTTATTTAATACAGTCATCTCCCTAAATTATTGAGGATAATCTGGAACTTTCAATCCTCCTGCCTCAGCCTGCCCAGTAACTAGGATGACAGGCAGGCACCAACATGCCCTGAATCTATGTTGGAATTTAATAGCTACTGTTTTCTAGGTGCTTGCAATGTACCAGTTTTGTAAGCATTTTGACATAATTTTGACAGTTTACAATTTTCAGAATTCAACATTGAACTTTTAAGATTTCTAATTGTTTTCTTTTTCTCTTTTGGTACCCAGGATTGAACCCAGGGGTTCTTAACCACTAAGCCACATTCCCAGCCTTATTTTGTAGTTTATTTAGAGACAGTGTCTCGCTGAGTTGCTAAGCACCTCGGCATTGCTAAGGCTGGCTTTGAACTTGAGATCTTCCTGCCTCAGCCTCCAGAGCTGCTGGAATTACAGCAGGCACCACCATACTCAGCTATTTTTATTTTTATTTTTATTTTGAGACAGGATCTTGCTAAATTGTTTATGACCTTGCTAAATTGTTGAGGCTGGCCTCAACTTGCGATCCTCCTGCCTCAGCCTCCTGAGTCAAAAAGATGACAGGCATGTACCACCACACCAGTTCCAATTGTTATATCTATTTTGTTTTCAATTGTATAAATAATATTTCAATTGACTTAAACCAAAGATTGAGAAGCGATTAAACGGAATATTTTATCCCATGAGCAAGCAACTATGAGGACTGAACATAAAATAAATGACCAGAATTTGTCACAAATTATAAGATACTTGACATATTAAAATTATTTTTTCTTTTATTTTTAATTTTAAAATTTTTATCTTTATTTAATTAATTAATTTATTTTTATGTGGTGCTGAGGATCGAACCCAGTGCCTCAAGCATGCCAGGTGAGTGCTCTACCACTAAGCCACAGCCACAGCCGCAGCCCCTTATTTTTTCTTTTTTTAAAATAATTTATTTATTTTTAGTTGTAGTTGGACACAATACCTTTATTTCACTTATTTATTTTTATGTGGTGCTGAGGATCAAACCCAGGGTCTCGCACATGTGAGGCAAGCGCTCTACCGCTGAGCCACAACCCCAGCCCTATTTTTTCTTTTAAATAACAAAAAATAAAATAAACTGCATGGGTACATGTATTTGCTGGAAAGAGAAGAAAATTTGTTAATAGTGGGATTATGCATAATTTAACATTTTTTCTTTTTGCTTATCTGTATTTGTGAAGTATTGCATTAATTGTGATTATATTCCTTTATTGAATTTGTATTTTGAAAGCATACCCCAAATTAGAAACAAATGCAGCTGGGTGCTCATATGTAATCTCAGCTTTTGTAGAGGCTGAGGCAGGAGGATGGCAAATTTGATGGTCAGCCTCAGCAGCAGCCTGACCTGTCTCAAAATAAAAAGTAGAGGGTTGGGGATTTAGCTCAGTAACAGAGTGCCTGCCTAGCACACACCAGGCCCTGAGTTTGGTCCTCAGCTCTGGGGGAAAAAAAGAAATAGAGCTGGCATGGTGGCACATGCCTGAAATCCCAGCTTCCCGGGAGGCTGAGGCAGAAGAATTGCTAGTTCAAAGCCAACCTCAGCAAAGGTGAAGGACTGAAGAACTCAAGTGAAACCCTGTCTCTAAATAAAATACAAAAAAATAGAGCTGAAGATGAGGTTTAGTGGTCGAATGTCCCTGAGTTCAATCCCTGGAACCAAAACAAACAAATAAATAATATAACTGCAGTATGGCTCAGTAGTAGAGCATCCCTGGATTCATTTCCCAGTACTGCACACAAGCATAAATATTTTTCTTTTAACATTTATTTTTTAGTTGTGGGTGGACACAATACCTTTATTTTATTTTTACATGGTGCTGAGGATCGAACCCACTGCCTCACGCATGCTAGGCACGCACTCTACCTCTGAGCCACAATCCCAGCCCCACAAATATACATTAAAAAAAAAAAAAAATATATATATATATATATATATATATATATATATAGAGAGAGAGAGAGAGAGAGAGAGAGAGAGAGAGAGTCAGTCGTAAATGGACCTTCATTTTAATTATTTATTTGTGATGCTGAGAATTGAACCCAGGGCCTCGCACATGCTAGGCAAGCACTCTATCACCGAGCCACAACCCCTGTCCCCAAGCAAAAATATTTTGATGCGGGGCTGGGGATGTGGCTCAAGCGGTAGCGCGCTTACCTGACATGCGTGCGGCCCGGGTTCGATCCTCAGCACCGCATACAGACAAAGATGTTGCGTCCGCCAAATACTAAAAAAAATAAATAAATATTAAAAAAATTCTCTCTCTCACTCTTTCTTATATATATATATATATATATATATATATATATAATATATGTACATATATATATATATATATATATATATATATATATATAATATATGTACATATATATATATATATTTATATTGATGCTTGTTCATATGGTTTGTTGGAGTCAGGATCCAAACAAGGTCAGCATATATTTGCTTGTTTGGTTTTTTAGCTTCTTTTTATTGTTTCCCTCTTCCCTGTTTTTTCACACCAGTGGCATCAAGTAGCATAGGAATCCAGATTATTTGGTTTACAATACAGAGTTCAATCCATCTGCAGTTGGTGGCCCCCACTGAGAGGTCTCTTTGCCCAGTTATCATTAGCTTTCTTTTGTGTGTGTGTTGGGGGGGGGGGGTTCTGGGGATGAACCCAGAGACTTAGTGCCTACAAGGCAAGCACTCGACCAACTGAGCTATATCCTAGTCCATCATTAGCTTTCTTTATTATGACAGAGGGAATATTTAACTCTTGTCCCATGGGAACTTCCACAAGAACCTTCAGGTTTAACTGAGGAGAGCAAATTCAAGAGAGGAAGACCCAGAAGGACAACTACCACATTCTATGCTTATTTTAAACAACCTCAGTTGCTTTGGATTGTCTGTTTCCTGTCTGAGGACTCTGTCAGTCCATGCCAGGAAATCCATCTCCTTTTGGAGACCCTGCCCTAGCCTCTTGGCCTCTCAGGTTGATCCTGGGAACAAGCTGGCACTGGAGCTCTGGGGATAGTTGGTGGTTCTAGCCCTAAAACCTTGTTATTTCCATCCCCATCTCCCTTGCACTATTGCCTGACTTTGGGAGAGCAGGAACTTCATCACCACCTGGTCCAGATAGAAAGCAGGCAAGACTCAGGTTCAAGTTCACTTGGACAGTATGTTCTTAGCTTTTTTTTTTCCCCCTATTTTTAGTGGATATTTGGGATTGACCTAGAGGTGCTTCACCACTGAGCTACATCCCCAACCCTTTTTATTTTTTATTTTGAGACAGGATCTACCTAATTTGCATAAGGTCTTACTAAATTGCCCAGGCTGGCCTTCAACTTTTCGATCCTCCTGCCTCAGCCTCCTGAGTTGCTAGAATTATAGGCATGTACCACCCCGCTTGTTCTTAAGCTTTTTTTGTGTATGTGGGGTGCTAGGGATCACACTCAGGGCCTTTCCCCAGCCCTATTCTTAGCTTTTCTTAGCTCCTTATCCTGAATGCTTGAGACCCAAAGTTTTTTTAGATTTCAGTTTTTTGGGTTTAAGAATATTTGCATAGATTTTATCAATTGAGCATCCCTAATCCAGAAATATGAAATCTGAAATGCTCTGAGGTCTAATTTTGGGGTTTTTTTTTTGTTTGTTTGTTTGTTTTGGTTTTGGTCCTGGGGATTAAATCCAGGGATGCTTTATCACTAAGTTACATCCTCAGCCCTTTTTATTTATTTTTTTTCTTTTGAGACAGAGTCTTGCTTAGTTGTAAAGCTGATGTCTTCCTAGTTGTAGAGGTTGGCCTAGAACTTGCAGTCCTCCTGTCTCAACCTCCTGAGTAGCTGGGACTACAGGTGTGCACCACCATACCTAATTTAGTAGCAGAATTCTTCTTTTTTTTTTTTTTTTAAAGAGAGAGCGAGAGAGATAGAGATAGAGATAGAGAGAGAGAGAGAGAGAATTTTTAATATTTATTTTTTAGTTCTCGGCGGACACAACATCTTTGTTGGTATGTGGTGCTGAGGATCAAACCTGGTCCACACGCATGCCAGGCAAGCGCGCTACCGCTTGAGCCACATCCCCAGCCCAGTAGCAGAATTCTTAAAGACAACAACCTCCACTCAGACAACAGTCTCTCTCCAGTCACTCTGTCTAAATCAGGACAGGTAACCCTCTACGTCTGGTGCACAGTTGTCTTCTATTCCTTCTCTGTCCTCTTAGAAATTTCCTTTGCTTTCTCCTGTGTTGGCTTTTCCTGCTTCCTGAATCCAGTAACTTTCTTTATCTTTGTAAACCACCTAATTTTTGATAGTCTCTGTTGGCTAGTAGCATCTTATGAAAGGATATATTAGAGGTAAAAAGCTTAAGACCTTAATTTTAAAAAAAACAAAAAGTTTAAAATTTTGTGTATCTGACCTTGTCTTTATTTGTGTTTTGGTGCTAGGGATTGAACCCAGGGAGAGCTTTACCACTGAGACACATCCCCTGGCATTTTTATTTTTTCATTTTGAGACAGTCTCCCTAAGTTGCTTAGGAACTCACTAAGTTGCCCTTGCTGGCCAAGGGTTTACAATCATCCTGCCTCAAGCCTCCTGAGTTACTGGGATTACAGGCATGCATTACATACCCATCTTGCTTTCTTTTTTTTTTTTTTTTTAATATTAGCCTGTAATTCCAGCAGTCCGGGAGGCTGAGGCAGGAGGGTTGTGAGTTAAAAGCCAGCCTCAGCAATTTAGCAAGGCACTTAGCAACTCAGTGAGACAGTCTCTAAATAAAATGTAAAAAAGGGCAGGGGATGTGGCTCAGTGGTTGAACTTCCCTGGGTTCAATCCTCAGTACCAAAAAAAATAAATAAATAAATAAATATATATATATATCTTTACTTTTACTTTTGGGGGCAAAAATATGTGTTCCCATGCTAGGAGACACAGCAGTTTAAAATTTCTTTTTTACAATATTTTCCCAAATATTTTTTTTATTATTTTTTTATTGGTTGTTCAAAACATTACAAAGCTCTTGACATATCATATTTCATACATTAGATTCAAGTGGGTTATGAACTCCCATTTTTACCCCAAATACAGATTGCAGAATCACATCGGTTACTCATCCACATTTTTACATAATGCCATATTAGTAACTGTTGTATTCTTCTACCTTTCCTATCCTCTACTATCCCCCCTCCCCTCCCCTCCCATCTTCTCTCACTACCCCATCTACTGTAATTCATTTCTCTTATTTACATACAGCGGGTGTGCCAGCACAGTCCCTTGCCAGGTTCCTAAGCCTCGTAGACAGGCTCCTCTGGGCTGATGGCTGAGTTGTGTTATGCCAGGAAGTTGGCTCAGCTAGGAGTTCTTGGACTGATGTAATAAAAGAAATGCTATGATTTCCTCCAGTCATGGATATTTTCCAGTACCTTCCCTCATTTTGGGTACTAGCACCTGTGGTGCAGCTGCTCAGTCTCCTTGACACCCAGGCTTCTAAGCTCTGAGGAGTGGACCAGCTCTTGATGTGGATGACCCAGGGACAACTCTCTTGGTCCAGAGCAGTCAGTGTCTGCAGGGAACCTGACAGGGTTGGGGTGGGAACAAGCCTTTTCCTAATTTGGGGGCAATATTCTTTTTTTCCACGAGGAGGCAAATGCAGGTTTTCTAATGTGTGGGTTTATTTCTAAGGATTATCCACATTTTTGGATGATGGCATCGACAATTTAATAGGGTATGGAGTGATAGGTTGAAAATCACCATCTTTTAGAAATTTGAAGGCACTCTTCCCTTCTCTTTTTCTAGTGTTGCTATCTAGAAGTCTGAACCCACTCTGATCCCTGAGATTGACTTATTTTCTCCTTGAACATACAGAATCTTGCCACTAATGTTAACATTCCAACATTTCACAACATTTCTCTCTCTCTCTCTGTTTTCCTTCTCTCAGTACTTTGGATTCACCCCAGGGCCTCACACATACTAGGCAAATACTCTACCACTGAGCTATATCACCAGCCTTATTTACTTATTTAGAGATAAGTTGTCTAGGCCATTCTCAAACTTGCGATCCTCCTACCTTAACCTCTCAAATCCCTGGGATTATAGGAGGGAGCTATTGTGTCCAGCTCTCATATTTTCTATATCTATGTCTTTCTATTTTCTAGGAGTTTTTCTCATTTCTGTCTTCTAAAATTTCTTTTTTTATATCTTCTAATATTTCTATTGGGCCATAACTTCTGCCTTCATATATTTTTAATTTCTAATAGCATTTATTATGGCTTAGATCTGGAACATTCCCCAAAAGCTCATGAATTGAAGAACTGGTCCCTAATGCAGCAATGTTCAGAGGTGGGGTTTGGGGAAAATGATTAAATCATGAGGGTTCTAACCTCATTAATTGATTAATGTATTCATGGGTTCATAATTTGAATGTTCTCTTGGAAGGTGGTAGAAATTATAGGAGGTGGGACCTACATGAAGGGAGCAGGTTCTTAGGGACAGTATCTTACCCCTGGCCCTCTCCCCTCTCTGTCCTTCCTGATCACAATGGGGCAAGCACCTTTACTGAAGTTTTAGTGGAATTGCTGGAGGAATTATATATATATATAAAAAAGTTAAATGCATGGGAAATTACAGCCATAATTTTTTTTTTGTGGTACTGAGGATTGAACCCGGTGCTTCACATGTGCTAGGCAAGCACATTACCACTGATTCACAGCCCCGGCCCTATAGCCATAATCTTTATCCAGAATTCTCTGTTTTTTTTTTTTTTATAGAATCTTCTATATTCTACTTCTTACTACTAACTGACTGACAGGCAAATTACTTGGATTTCTCTATGCCTCACTTTTCTCATGAGCAAAATTAGAAAAATAATAGTACATCTACCACGCGGCCTGCGCAGTGGTTTCATTAATGAGGTTCTAGGCATAAAGTTAGTTAGAAGAGATCGAAATAAAACACACAGACCAGTTACCTTATTTATATTGCTAGGTCCAAGACGGCTCACCTCTCTGGTTCCCACCTCTAGCTGCCCAGCAGGGCAGCGAGGATTACTCAGGGCTAGCAGGAGAGAGAGAGTGTGAACACGCCTGGGAGTAGCCCTTTATTGGGGAACAAGAGATTCAGGGGAGAATTCCATCCAATGAAGGTTGAGGGGGGGCTGCACTCAAAGGTCAGGGTCAGTGATTGGGTCCCCGGGGTCAGTGGTCAGGCACACCCCCACACGGATGGGCTCTCTCATCAGGAAAGGGTCGGGAAAGCTTCGACAGAGCCAGAGAGCCTCAGGCCCTTAACGGGAGACACCCAATCACGTGTTAGAATGGCTTCCCACAAGTACATATTGTGAAGACTAAGAAAAACATATTTCATTGATGTTTTAAAATTTTATTTATTTATTTATTTGGTACCAGAAATTTAAATTTTTTATTATTTTATTTTTTAGTACTGGGGATTGAACCCAGAGGCACTCAACCACTGAGCCACATCCCCAGCCTTATTTTGTATTTTATTTAGAGACAGGGTCTCACTAAGTTGCTTAGCACCTCACCGTTGCTGAGGCTGGCTTTGAACTCATGATCCTCCTGCCTCAGCCTCCAGAGCCACTGGGATTACAGGCGTGTGTCACTACGACTGGCAGAATTGACTTTTTTGATGTGTGTGGTACAAAGATCAAATCCAGAGCCTTTCATACACTAGCTAACTGCAGCCCCCATTAATTTGATATAAAAGATACCTTTTTCCTACATTTTTACATCTCCAAAATTAGAATACTTAGCAAAAGTTCAAATATGTTGTAAACATTCAATAAATGGTATGTTAGGTTTACTGAAATATAGTAATGCACATAATGCATTTGAAGAGTGCCTAGAACTAGATTTGTAATAAACATTGAAGACATAATTATTATTATTCACACTAAACCATACTTAACATTCTGAAAAATGCTTCTTCCACATAATCCAATCTGAGATCATTCTTCTACATCAGTACAAATAGATCTACTTTACTATTTTTTTACTATTTTATTTTATTTTTTTAGTTTTAGGTGGACACAATATCTTTTACATTTATGTGGTGCTGAGGATCAAACCAAGTGCCTCAAGTATGCTAGACAAGCACTCTACCACTGAGCCACAACCCCAGCCAACTTTACTATTTTAAGTTACACGATATTCTATAGAATGAATGTACCATTTAATCATTCCTCCATACATTTTTGTTTCATATTTTTTCTGAAATACCAATAATGGATGCCCTTGAAAATCATCCTTATAAACCTGTGCTAGTATTTCTGTAAGATAAAGACTAAGAAGTAGAATTGCTCTATTACACTTATGAAAAGTGTCTAATAGAAGATTCCAGAATGAAAGAAACATTAGAGTGATTAACCAGTACTCTGATTTAGGCAAGTAATATACAATATGTCTCAAAAAAAAAAAGTGGCTGGTCATATAGCTCAGTTATAGAGCATTTGCCTAGCATGCTCCTGGTTCAATCCCCAGTAACAACATCCCAGTACCACATGCGTGCACGCACACACACACACACACACACAAATATTATGAAAAGTTAGCATTCAAAGGGAGTTAATACATATAAACTGCTTAATATAGAACTCACACTAAGTGCCTTTAGTTTAATTTTAGGTATGATCATGATAATTTTAATTTTTTCTTTTATTTTTAAATATTTGTATTTATAGAGGGACACAATACATTTATTTTATTTATTTTTATGTGGTGCTGAGGATCGAAGTTAGTGTTTCCCACATGCTAGGCAAGTGCTCTATCACTGAACTACAACCCCAGCCCTCTGAATTATTTATTTTTTCTTTTTTTGTGGTTCTGGGGATTGAATTCAGGGTCTCCCACATGCTAGGCAAGTGCTCTACCACTGAGCTACATCCCCACCCAGCCCCATTTGAATTTTTTTTTTTTTTTTTTTTTTTTTTTTTGGTACTGAGGACTGAACCCAGGGTCACTTTACCACTGAGCCACATTCCCAGCCCTTTTAAAATATTTATTTAGAGACAGGGTCTTGCTGAGTTGCTAAGTGCCTCTCTAAATTGTTGAGGCTGGCTTTGAACTCATGATCCTCTTGCCTCAGCCTCCCAAGATGCTGGGATTACAGGTGTGCACTGCTGTGCCTGGCCCCATTTGAATTTTCTTTACAGTACCTCATGCAGTGTTTGGTACGTGGTTAATAATCAAAGCATATAGCTATTATGACAAGTTACCATATAGTTCCTAACTGTCAGAATTATGGCTTTGCTGTTTAGTGATTAACATGATCTGTAGGGGGCTGGGGATGTGGCTCAAGTGGTAGCGCACTCTCCTGGCATGCGTGCGGCCCGGGTTCGATCCTCAACACCACATACAAACAAAGATGTTGTGTGCGCTGAAAACTAAAAAATAAATATTGAAAAAAAAAAAACATGATCTGTAGCCTAGTACTTAGGAACTTGCCTCATCATTTCTGTAATTCTGACAGTGTCTGGCATCATGCCTGATACAGAGTAGGTACTCAGTACATTGCTGTTAGGTCACATTAAATGAAACAGAACATCCATTCAGATATAAGCACAAGAGCTGTGTCATTAAATAGCTATCATTCCAAAACTGACCACCAACCATGACACAGACATGCTTTCACAGTTCATAAGCCACACTTCTGACTTCCTGCATTGCAGATGTCTCAATTATATTTCATGCCACTCCAATGACCTTTAGAAAGAAAGGGCGAACTAAGAAGTATTTAGCTTAACAGCTAAGAGAAGGCGCTTTGACAGGCTTACAACCTGGTTCTCACACTATCTGCTGGGTCAGTAAACCTCTCCAAGCCTCTGTTTCCTTATGAGGAAGGGGTTAATAATAGCACCTATCTCATCAAATTATTGTGAACATCGTGCCTTCTTTCTGCTGTTATCTTTGCCTGGGACTATTTCCCCATGTTTCACCTTATTAATTCCTCCTGCTTTTTCAAATCAGCAATCGCTTCTTCCAGAATGCCTTCCCTGCTGCCTCTGGTAGGTGGGGTCCATGGTTACACTCTCCCTGTAACACCTGCCAATTATTCTTTGTAATCATTTCTTTAAATATCTCACTTCCTTTCTGGATTGCAAATTCCCAAACAATAAGGATGATGTTTATTTCATTAATTCCTGTATCTCTAGTGTCTTGTAGTCCCTAGGTACATAATATTTTCAGTGGACTGTATTTGTTAACTTAGTGAAAAAGTGAAATAATGCACATAATACAGAGCTCAACATTTAGCAGGTCTCAACAAATGAAATTGCTATTGTCAGGCAAAGTGGCTCACACCTATAATCCTAGCAATTTGGGAGGCTGAGGCAGGAAGATTACAAGTTTGAGACAGCCTGGATAATTTAGCAAGAACCTCATCAGCAATTTAGCAAGACCCTCCCTGTCTCAAAATAAATTTGTTTTGTTTTATTTTGGTACCAGGGATTGAATCTAGGGGTGATTAACCACTGAGCAACATGACCAATTCTTTTTTAATTTTTATTTTGAGATAGGGGTTCTCTGTGTCACTTAGGGCCTCCATAAATTGCTAAGGCTGGCTTTGGACTCATAATCCTCCTGCTTCAGCCTCCCAAATTGTGCCACCATTCCCAGCTAAAAAATTCTTTAAAATTTTTTTAAAAAATGGGCTTGGGATATAA